>NC_090935.1:819760579-820381819 GCF_040938575.1 Ambystoma mexicanum
AGACATTAGTCCTGGTTGCGAGAGACTTACCCAGAGTCTTTAGCTCACTATCTTTCACAGAGAAGAAATATCCTAAACATATCAGTCTTTGTCCTGCCCTGGGGCAGTCCAGCACCGAAATGCTAGGCAATTCTCCTCTGAACAAGAGTACCAACAGCATCCCCAGACACGTGTTTCGGTCTGGTTGGACCTCATCAGTAGGGAGGAGCTGTGCCTCTCTAAGAATAGTGAGCAAGGGGTCCACGTCTGGATTCCCCTAGTAACTTAAGGTGAGACCCAAAGTTACTTGCATATGCAAATTAACAAGGGGGGTCCTGGGAGTCTCTCTGCCAGACATTAGTCCTGGTTGCGAGAGACTTACCCAGGACCCCCCTTGTTAAATCTGCATATTTAAGTAACTTTGGGTCTCACCCTAAGTTACTAGGGGAATCCAGACGTGGACCCCTTGCTCACTATTCTTAGAGAGGCACAGATCCACCCTACTGATGAGGTCCAACCAGACCGAAACACGTGTCTGGGGTTTCTGTTGGTACTCTTGTTCAGAGGAGAATTGCCTCGCATTTCGGTGCTGGACTGCCCCAGGGCAGGACAAAGACTGATATGTTTGGGATATTTCTTCTCTGTGAAAGATAGTGAGCTAAAGACTCTGGGTAAGTCCCTCGTAACCAGGACTAATGTCTGGCAGAGGGACTCCCAGGACCCCCCTTGTTAAATCTGCATATTTAAGTAACTTTGGGTCTCACCCTAAGTTACTAGGGGAATCCAGACGTGGACCCCTTGCTCACTATTCTTAGAGAGGCACAGATCCACCCTACTGATGAGGTCCAACCAGACCGAAACACGTGTCTGGGGTTTCTGTTGGTACTCTTGTTCAGAGGAGAATTGCCTCGCATTTCGGTGCTGGACTGCCCCAGGGCAGGACAAAGACTGATATGTTTGGGATATTTCTTCTCTGTGAAAGATAGTGAGCTAAAGACTCTGGGTAAGTCCCTCGTAACCAGGACTAATGTCTGGCAGAGGGACTCCCAGGACCCCCCTTGTTAAATCTGCATATTTAAGTAACTTTGGGTCTCACCCTAAGTTACTAGGGGAATCCAGACGTGGACCCCTTGCTCACTATTCTTAGAGAGGCACAGATCCACCCTACTGATGAGGTCCAACCAGACCGAAACACGTGTCTGGGGTTTCTGTTGGTACTCTTGTTCAGAGGAGAATTGCCTCGCATTTCGGTGCTGGACTGCCCCAGGGCAGGACAAAGACTGATATGTTTGGGATATTTCTTCTCTGTGAAAGATAGTGAGCTAAAGACTCTGGGTAAGTCCCTCGTAACCAGGACTAATGTCTGGCAGAGGGACTCCCAGGACCCCCCTTGTTAAATCTGCATATTTAAGTAACTTTGGGTCTCACCCTAAGTTACTAGGGGAATCCAGACGTGGACCCCTTGCTCACTATTCTTAGAGAGGCACAGATCCACCCTACTGATGAGGTCCAACCAGACCGAAACACGTGTCTGGGGTTTCTGTTGGTACTCTTGTTCAGAGGAGAATTGCCTCGCATTTCGGTGCTGGACTGCCCCAGGGCAGGACAAAGACTGATATGTTTGGGATATTTCTTCTCTGTGAAAGATAGTGAGCTAAAGACTCTGGGTAAGTCCCTCGTAACCAGGACTAATGTCTGGCAGAGGGACTCCCAGGACCCCCCTTGTTAAATCTGCATATTTAAGTAACTTTGGGTCTCACCCTAAGTTACTAGGGGAATCCAGACGTGGACCCCTTGCTCACTATTCTTAGAGAGGCACAGATCCACCCTACTGATGAGGTCCAACCAGACCGAAACACGTGTCTGGGGTTTCTGTTGGTACTCTTGTTCAGAGGAGAATTGCCTCGCATTTCGGTGCTGGACTGCCCCAGGGCAGGACAAAGACTGATATGTTTGGGATATTTCTTCTCTGTGAAAGATAGTGAGCTAAAGACTCTGGGTAAGTCCCTCGTAACCAGGACTAATGTCTGGCAGAGGGACTCCCAGGACCCCCCTTGTTAAATCTGCATATTTAAGTAACTTTGGGTCTCACCCTAAGTTACTAGGGGAATCCAGACGTGGACCCCTTGCTCACTATTCTTAGAGAGGCACAGATCCACCCTACTGATGAGGTCCAACCAGACCGAAACACGTGTCTGGGGTTTCTGTTGGTACTCTTGTTCAGAGGAGAATTGCCTCGCATTTCGGTGCTGGACTGCCCCAGGGCAGGACAAAGACTGATATGTTTGGGATATTTCTTCTCTGTGAAAGATAGTGAGCTAAAGACTCTGGGTAAGTCCCTCGTAACCAGGACTAATGTCTGGCAGAGGGACTCCCAGGACCCCCCTTGTTAAATCTAAACCCAATGTTACCCTCAAAGGAACAGATGTATCAGAACCAATGCAGATCGAGGGGGTGTCAAGGGACCCTTAATTCAAAAGGAAAGAGAAAGAAGACGGCAGATGCAATTGTGTCTGTACTGTGGGGCCTCAGGACATTTTCTATGGGATTGCCCTATAAAAACATCTAAAAAAGTAGTCGGAGTTTCTGATAAAAATCCAACAGATCCAACTTGAACCAAGGCCTGGCCACAGTCGCTACTCCAGTTGTGCAGTTACCTCAGGAATATCAAGAATTCCAGGTTGTTTTCCAAAAGGAACAGGCAAACAGCCTACCACCTCACAGATCATACGATTGTCAAATCGATCTCATACCCGGTGTACAACCTCCATGTAGTAGGATCTATGCCCTTACGGAACCCGAAAACCTTCACCTACGACAATACTTGGAGCAATACCTTGCTAATGGCTTCATTCGTCCATCCAAGTCCCCTGCATCTTCAGCTTTGTTCTTCGTGCCTAAAAAAGAAGGTGACCTCAGAACGTGCATAGACTACCGCGCATTAAATCAGATCAGGGTTAAGAACCGATACACATTGCCTCTGATCCCCGAATTACTAGACCAAGTAAAGGACGCTTGCATCTACTCTAAGTTAGATCTCCGAGGGGCATATCATCTGGTACGTGTAAAGAAAGGCGACGAATGGAAGACTGCTTTTCGCGCTAAGTACGGGTTATTCGAATACCAGGTGATGCCTTTTGGGTTGTGCAATGCACCAGCAGCCTTCCAGTATTTTATGAACGATGTCCTTCGTGAACTCATTGACGTCTCTGTTGTTGTATACACAGACGATATTCTAGTGTACTCCTCTTCAGAATCAGACCATGTGAAGCACGTTCGTGCAGTCCTTGAGAAACTACGCCAGCACAAGTTATATGCAAAATTGGAAAAATGTGTTTTTCATGCTATGGAAGTTGAATTCCTTGGATTTATCCTGACTCCAAAAGGAGTCCGAATGGACTCTCGAAAGGTGGATGCAATTCTCAAGTGGCCATCACCCAGTTCAGTTGAAGGGGTACAAAGCATGCTCGGATTTGCTAATTTCTACCGCAGATTCATTCTGGATTTCTCACATGTTGTAGCACTTTTGCGAAAAAACAAACGCTTCTTGTGGACCGAAGAAGCTGAAAAGGCCTTCCAAGAGCTGAAAGCGAAATTCACGTCTGCACCTGTCTTAAAGCATCCACGCCCAGAACTTCCATACATAGTTGAAACTGATGCATCCAGTTTAGCCATGCGAGCTGTCCTGTCCCAGAAGGATCCTGAAACCGGTCAACTTCACCCAGTAGCATTTTGGTCCGGAAAGTTCTCGGCACCCGAGTTAAACTATGCGGTTACCGATAAAGAATTATTAGCCATCAAATCTGCCTTCAAGGCTTGGCAGCATTATCTTCTCGGTGCCAGGCATACCATTACGGTAATCACCGAACACCGGAACTTGCACTATTTAAAAACAGCCAAGGCCCAATCGTCGCATCTACTTCAATGGGCATTGTTCTTTGCCGAGTTTGCTTTCGTGATCACTTATTGACCAGGTTGTAAAAATGGCAAGGCAGATGCCTTATCCCGAATAGGGATGGGAGAAGCATATGCGAACCCAGAACCGGTGCCTATAATTTCAGAACAAAGAATTCTTGGCATAACCACTCTACAGACACTAGAGGATATTCAAGTAAAGATCCAACAACTCTTCGATCCAACAGCCCTGCAGGACTGGGTGAAGAAAGGCTCGGACTACTCAGTCATCAATGAACTACCTTATTATCAAGGGCGACTATTTCTACCACACAAGGAACTACAAGAACTAGTCATCTCCAATTATCATGACACCCTGATGGAAGGACACCCAGGTATCGCAAAAACTGAAGCTAAAATTAAGAGACAATTCTGGTGGCCCACCTGGCGAAAAGACGTGAAGTCATTTGTAATGTCTTGTGGCATTTGCGCCCAAGACAAAAGTCAGAAGAAAAAACCAGCTGGCCTCTTACAACCTTTGAATATTCCACCTACACCATGGCACACCTTATCGTTCGACTTTATTACAGATCTACCTCCATGTAATGGATTTAACACCATTCTAGTTATTGTGGATCTTTTTTCCAAGATGGCCCACTTTATTCCTCTAAAGGGATTACCTTCAGCTTCAATTCTGGCCATGGAGTACCTCGAAAACATTGTTTGAATACACGGATTTCCTTCCGTATTGGTCTCTGACCGAGGTAGTCAATTCATTTCACATTTTTGGAAGAAATGTTGTCAACTGGCGCAAATCGACATGAGGTTATCAACCAGTCACCATCCCCAGACCGATGGTCAGACGGGGAGGACCAACCAGACCCTTGAACAGTACCTACGTTGCATGCTACACCAAACCGAAAGTAATTGGAAAGATATTTTATGGATTTCCGAGTATGCATACAACTGTACATTCAGGAACAGGACCAAGCCCCTTTTATGCCATATATGGACATCACCCTCGAACCTCAGAACTAGATTCGTCTCAGCATTTAGAAATGCCTGCAGTTAGTCATTTGCATTCTACTATTACACAAGCCTTTAAAGAGGCAACAGAACATTTGAAACAAGCAAAAGAGAAATATAAGAAAAATGCTGATCAACATAGGAGTGAAACTCCACAATACCAGATTGGGGATCAAGTTTGGCTGGCTACAAAACACATACCTCTGAAGGGAACTCAGACTTTTAACCCTAGATATTTGGGACCTTACACTATTAAGGCCATTATTAACCCGGTAGCCGTCAAATTGGAATTACCCTCTAATATGCGCATTCATCCTGTCTTTCATGTTTCACGTTTAAAACCAGTTCAACCAGGAACAAGATTAACCAAACCAAACGACCCCATCTTGATAGATGGAGAACCTGAATTCGAGGTAAAAAATATCCTGGACTCCAAGATGGTTAAATCAAAACTTTTTTATTTAATCGATTGGAAGGGCTACGGACCACAAGAAAGGTCATGGGAACCTAGTGACCACATCCATGCACTTCTGTTGGTGAAAAGATTCCATCGGAACTTCCCAGACAAACCAGGGCCCAGGGGAAGAACAACTTTAGGAGGGGCCTTGGGGGGGGGGTGGAGGGAGTGCTGTCATGATGCCTACCCCCAGGCATCCGGACCAAGCTCATGAGCCCCGGGAGCAGGCATCTAGACATTTAGTGAAACCTCAGCAGCCCCGGCTAGGGGCTATCTGGGTTCAGTCCTGGCGCCTCATAGTCATTACTTACCTCAGGCAGACCATGTTGCAAATGACTCCAATCCAACATGAAGCCTGAAAGGGACTATTTTTCTACAGGGACTATTTTTTACTCGGGTGTGGTTCTAGGGACTTCTTACCTGGGACTACTTTTGAGGCTATTTAAACCACACCCGACCAGCAACACACGCTTCGCATTATTCTGCATCCAGCAGCGTAACACTCACCGCGCCTGCAGCCTGCATCCAATCTTCTGCCACGCCCGCCTCGAATCCGGAGCTCCTAAAACAAAGAGGAAGAAAGGGACAAGGTTAGAAAATGAACTTATTTCTATTCCACACCTGATTCTGGATCCATCTTGTCTCCGGACCTGTAAAGAACATCATTTCTGCACACGCTGCCCCTCCAGCTGCATCGCCGCGCCATACTCACCAGTCTTCACAGCATCCTTCGGGTCGGCGCTGCCTCCATCATTTCTTCGCCAAACTTCGGCACCTAGAAGACAAAAGAAAACCACAAGGTGAGCCGAGGGAACCAACAAATATAATTCTTACCACCGTAGACTTACCTGATCTACCACCAGAGGCAACCTTTTGTGACTCTCCATATTTTCACGTGCCGCATCTGTAAAGAGAGACAAAACAACACGTTTTCCTCGTGCAACATTTACCGGACAGCGCCGGGTAATACAGACTCTTACCTGAGCACCACCAGATGCCACAAGAGCATCTTTTCACGAGCCAGCTGCAAGACAAGAAAGGAAGGGGGGAACAAGAGTGCACATTGGACATATTGAACTCTATGAACTTAATACTTACTGGTCCTCAACAGGAACCTCAGAGTCAATACTCTCCGGAACTCTCCCAAGCCTTCAAACCAGTGAAGTAACTGGAATCGACGCGCCCCTGCAAATCCACGCAGGATGGAGAGTTCATCTTTCAAGAATATTAGGTGAAGTTGCTGTAAGGGCATTTCGGAGGTGATTAATTGGGGAGGACTGTGGGGGTGCCATCACTTGAATCCACAAGTGGCTAAATCCATCTCTCCACTTGCAGGAGAATATTTCTACGGGTTAAGCAGACAAGATTAGGAGGGCAGATCCAGTCAGTCATCGCTGCACTACGCATCACGTGGGTGGAGACCGCAGATGTCCGGGTCCGACCAACGCCCCTGTGGGAGCCAGGTGAGCGTAACAAACACACTTGCCCACTAAGGAGAAGAAGTGGTATACTTTGAAAGAGGCAGTTCAAAAGATGCGAGAACATGCTATGAAAGAAGCAGTCCATTTAGATGAGCCAATGCATATGGGGGTGGTGCCACTGTCTGTGTCCACCGGAAATATGGTTCTTAGAACTGCCCCACCCGCATATAAAAGTGACATCATGACTGTGCTGGTAGGCATGACGGTCAAATCCACTGATGAATTGGTGGATGCTAAACAGCAATAGTCAGATCTGGGTGAATGGGACAAAGGTGAAGACAAGTCTTGAGAGAGGGAGGGGTGCAGTGAGAAGAGAACATTGGGCAGGAGACAAGATTGTAGAGATTCCCGGGTTTCCAAGAAGGACTTGTTTTTGGCACTATTGAACGTGTGCCGTGGGAAGAAATTGATGGCATTGAAACCAGGGAAATGTATGAGCTATACAAAAAGAGAGGGCTTTCTGGGAAAGAGTACTATAAACAAGTCAAGAGACAGATGGTGTACAAGCAGAAAGGTAATTCTTTACATTCAGCACCTCCTGAGGAGGTGCAGGGAGAAAAATCTATTGGCATTGCTTCCCAATACCCTCCAACATATGCTGAGTTGAGAAAAACAGTGAGTGCAAGTTGGAGTCTGGACACACTCATTCTAAATTTAAATAGGATTATGGCCAAGTCCCGGCAGTGTCAGCTTGCATAAACATTGACAGATTACCTCATGTTAATGTAAAAATATTTTGGAAAACTAGCAATACACATGAGACCCGAGCTTTGATTAACAACGGGCGGAGGCCTCATTGATTCATGGAAATCCTTCGAGGTTTAAAGGTTGACATTTTACCAGTACAGTCTGGAGTGGAAATGAATATAGGCAATTTGAAAAAACATAAATATCAAGTGTTGATTGTCCCGATACCTGAATACATTATTGGATTTGACATTTTGGAAGGGTTGACCTTATGGTTAGGAGGTAGAATGTATAAATTTGGAGTGAATGCATTGACTTGTACACCAGTTTTTCTAGGCAAATTGAAGATTCCTCTGGTGCATGTGCCATTGGGCACGAAACGTGTGTCAATGAAACAATACTGCATTCCCGGGGGACATAAGGACATTTCATACACCATTATAGAATAAGGCATGAGTATTGAGGCGGGTCTCTACTGCTTGGAACAATCCCACCTGGCCTCTTAAAAAAGGGGATGGAAGTCCTGCAGTGCCACATACTATTACCCTGATTGAGAAAATACTGAAGTTTGAGGGAACCTGGTACACTGTACTAGATTTGACAAATGCTTTTTTCTCTGTGCCAATTGCTGAAGAGTGCCAGGACCAGTTCTCATTTTCCTGGGGTGGTCGTCAGTACACCTTCACAAGATTTCCTATGGGGTACTTACATAGTCCCGCCATCTGTCACCGGCTGGAGGCAGAGCACTAACACAAAATACCATGTAAGCCTGATATACAAATCTCACATTACATTGATGATATTCCGATTCAGGGCAAAGATGAGCTCAGTCTGCAAAATAAATTGGAAGCAATCATTGATGGATTGAACAAGGAAGGCTGGGAAATTAACCCTAACAAGATTCAAGGACCAACTGAGACTGTGATATTTTGGGGAATTTAATGGCACAATGGGCACCCAGACATAGTGCCAAAAGCCAAACAAAAGATATTAGAATATGCTACTCCAGTGAGCAACAACCATGCTCAGCAGTTCATAGGGCTGGTTGGATTTTTGAAAAATATACCACATTTAGGGCGAATGTTGGTGCCATTTTACAAAGTGACACAAAAGAGTCTGTGGCAGAAGCAAGACAATAAGCGAGTCGCTTGGTGATTTTGGAGTTACAAATTACGTGAGGCAGGTGATAAGTGCACTCCCTTTGAGAAGCAATTGCTAGTATGTTATTGGGCTCTTATTGATACAGAACAATTGACAGTGGGTCATGATGTCCTGATTAGACCCGAAATATCAATTACGCAATTGGTGTTGAGTTCTCCTAGGACACACAGAATAGGATATGCTCAAGAGGCCAGTGTAATGAATTGGAAATGGTACATTCAAGACAGTGCCAAATCAGGAAAGGGTGGGGTTGTGAAATTACATGAGCACATGACTAATATACCACCCGTAGATTACATACCACAAGAAGTGACTGAAGTACATTAGTCTCTAGTGAAATGGGGAGTACCTTATAGAGATCTGACAGTGCAGCATACAGACCATGCATGGTTTACCGATTGCTCTGCTCACTATGTAGGAACTGAGCGCTACTGGAAAGCAGTGTCATATAATCCCAAGACAAAAAAGATCTTGACAACGTCAGGGAAAGGGAAGAGTAGTCAGTTTGCAGAACTCTATGTAGTCTATCAAGCTTTGAAACAAGAAACACCTGGTCAAGGGACCTCATTACAAGGAAGGAGGTAACCATGCCGCTATTAGCGGTATGGCTACCCCTTTACTGGGTACCGAATCCGGGTTCCTTGAATGAGTAATTACTGGGCCATTCCGACCTTGGAGGGCCCGGTAATTCCTCATTCAAGGAACCCGGACCCGGTACATCCCCATTCCCATTCGAGCGCCATAGGGCTCAATAGGAATGGGGATGATGCTAACAATGGGCCATTAATAACGGGCCCGTTGTTAGCATGCTGGTCTGCTCATGGGACCCTCTAAGGACGCCTGGTAAAACCAGGCATCCTTAGCGGGTTCCCGCAAGCAGACCCCGTAATGGGGCGGTAAGGGGTTGATGGCTCCGGCACCTTTACCGGCGCCGTTAACCCTTTACCGCCTACCTCGTAATGACCCCCAATGTCATTTGTACACAGATTCATGTTCTGTGGCCAATGGGCTAGCTATGTGGCTGCTAACAAGGCAAATGAATGGGTGGAAAATACATTCAAAAGAATTGTGGGGAAAAGAACTGTGGCACGATATCTGGGAAAATTCTATCACAAAGTGAAGTAACAGTGTATTATGTGGCTACTACTGACTCATTATAACGTTGGTTTTATTCTGTTGCAGATGAACACACCAAGATTTCATCTGTGGACGCAGGGGCTCAGCAGGACGATTTGGAGGCTCTGGCCAAGTGGGCTAATGAGAAATGTGGGCACCTTGGAGAAAAAGCTACTCGCAGGTGGGCACAATTGTAAGGGATCAATATACCTTTAGAGGTAGTGAAAACAGTTATTTAGCAATGTCTGGTGTGTCAACATCAACAGCATAGACCCATCTCGAATATTGTCCAGGGTACTTGAAGAGGCAAGTTACTGGGTCAAATTTGGCAGATCGATTATTTCGGTCCTATGCCAATCAGTAAAGGCTGCCAATATGCATGTACCATTGTGTATACTTTTTCACGATATTTGATTTTGCAATGCAAAAGGGCCACACAATTGAACACCATTAAGTTGTTAGACCAGATTATATTGCATTATGGAGTGCCCTTGCAAATTCAGAGTGACAATGGCACACAGTTTAAAGGCAAATTCATTCAGGAGTATTGTCAAGAGACCAATATTGAGTCACTCTACCATGTCCCGTACCATCCACAAGGGGCGGCTCTGATTGAGAAAATGAATGGGTTGTTGAAAGAACAACTGCGCAAGTCTGGCACTGGGAGTCTGGTAGGCTGGCATGAGCGTGTTTGATGCTGTGAAAGTGTTGAATAATAGGCCAGTGGCTGAGTGTGAGACGACTTTGACATGTTTGTTGATGCCTACTGTGCAGATGCAACCTGATTCAGCTACAGAAACCTTGTTGTATTGGGAGTTTGTGCCAGGTGCATTAGCTTTTTACCAAGCAAGTCCAGAATCTGCAGGAGTAGATTTGCATGCTCAAAGAGAAATCAGATTAGAACCCAGAGGTATAATGGTAATTGAGACTGGGATTGGAGTACAAAATCCCTTAGAACACATAGGTTTGATTGCCCCTATATTTGGATTAGCATTGAAGGGCATCCAAGTCCTGGGATGAGTGATAGATGCTATCAGGAGAAATGAAAGTCATTTTAATGAACAGTGGAGATCAGATATTGCCTATCCATATAGGAGACAGGATAAACCAATTGATTGTCATACCAGTCCAACTGTCTGTTATCAAAAAGGGAGAGCCCCCTTCATCGTTAACTACTTGGCAGGACCATGAGTCACCAGACCACATGGTACCAGATGTGGGGGAGAAGCCGTGTGGCCCACCTGTACCCGCAGATGTCATAGCATCAGGCAGAGAGCAAGTGGTGTAATTAATGAAGACTGGCAAGGAAAGATTGGACTATTTTCCCACTGAAACATATTACTTAAGGGAATAATTATCAACACTGATATGCCTTTTCTGGTTTGCTTTACAGATGTTGTACCTGGTGTGCCTGGCTGGTGTAAGTACAAGTTTACATGGTCTCCATTTGGAAGGATCAGATCACATAATGCAAAAGCCATTTCAGAATGCCACGTTTGTGCAAAGGATCAATTTTAAAGTGATGAGATTGGAGACTGAGGTTTGTTGGTCACTTGATGCCAATGCCAACATCCCAGCCCCAGCAGGCACAAAGAAACAGATTTGGAAATCCTTGAGGATCAACCAAATACAAACTGCCCAAACTGAAAATGTCTGGACATAATTGGCTCGAGAAATCTTAATTATCCCGTACTTTGCTTATGAAACTCACATAATGGAATGGGCCTACTGACATCCTGTCTGGTAGCGGTGCCAACACCGGCTTCAACTTTAAAACAAATATTCAGCGTGACGCATAACGACTCTTCCATGGAGAATAATGATGTCTATCAGTCATTTTCGGTTTATGAATATTTTAAGTTCAATCAGGAGTCCAACGACAAATGGAGAAATATGACTAAAGGCTATACCTATAATATTGCTAAAGGACATATTTGTTTCCAGATGACTTGTCAGCCAGAAGATGTTGGCAAGTGTCAACAATTAAAGATAAATAAAGAAATCAACCGTACTGTGTTTGAAAAAAGAATATGTGCACGTGCCACAAGCACATGCACCAACGTGACCAACACCATGACTTGTAATCATACAATTGTAGCTGGTAGTCATTTGAACCATGTTAAACCTCTAGTAGGACGCGGTTGTTCTTGTGTGGGAATAATATTTTTACCCACATTCCTGCTAACATCTCTGTAGGTCCATGTGCAGTTACACGATTAGCACTAACCTTGTTTCCTTTGCAGCCAGTGTTACCTAGAGTAAAGAGATCAATGTTTGAATCTATAGTGCTACACCCAGATTGAAATTCAAACGTAAAGTTATTGGGCCTCATTACACGGATGGCGGTGAACCATGGCGCTATTAGCGCCATGGTTCATGCCGGTAAAATACCGGCACCGCCTTGGTGGAAAGGGGAATTACCGCCCTATTCCAAGGTTGGCGGGGCGGTAATTCCCCCTTCCACCATTGCCCTTCCCCATTCCCATTTTTGCCCCATAGGGCTCTATGGGAATGGGGAAGGCGCTAATTACGGTACCGCAAATTGCGGTACCGTAATTAGCTCCCTGGTCCCTTTGCGGGTTGGTTTTTTAACGCCTGCAAAAAGCAGGCATTAAATTCCCCAAACCTCAAAGGGACCTCGTAGTAAGGCGGTAAGGATTTACCGGTACCGGTAAAATACTGGTACCGGTAAACCTTTACCGCCATCCGTGTAATGAGGCCCATTGTCTGAATCTGAAGTATTAGCTTTTGCTTACTCTTTAGTGGGATTCTGGGGATTAGCTGTTCGTTCGGAGCGATACATCCCTAATTAATTTAGCATGTTTCGTAATGGAAGGGTTCAATCATACCTCTCAAGCCTTAGAATAATTTCTTTTAGATAGCGAAGTTATGAGAAAAGCAATGGAGCTGCTATTGATTACTTATTATTGAAACATAGTTTAGGGTACAATGCTTTTGAAGGAATGTGCTGCTTTAACCTGAGTAACCATTCGCAGTCTGCAAAACCACATCAACAAATTGAAGGATTTAACAAAGGAGGTTACTTCGTTTCATTCTGGGAACTGATCGGATTGGCTGTTTTTGTGGATCCCAAATATAGGCGAATCCCACGTTATGCTATTGCTTACATCTTTATTATTTTGATGATTTTGATTCTATTTTGTTGTTGCTTGCAATGTATTTCTAGCTTAGCTATGATGCTTAGAAGATTTTAAAAGCCAAATTTTGTGCCACTGGGCTATGAAAGTCAAATATCCAAGGGTGCAATGTTATCCATTTAAAAATGTAATGTCTTAGACTCAAATATGGAGTCTGGGTGAAATGCATCCTGAGTGCAGCAGTGGCCATATGACTCCAAGTCTCAGTGAAAGCTTCCATTCTGAACATCATCTGTATTTTCTGAAACAGTAGAAAAACATCTTGTTTTTGTTCAGGCCAGTGAAGGTTTGTTTTGCATTCCGCAAAGAGCTGAAAGCAGTCCTTTCGTCTCCCATGAGAAACAGGGGGTGTTTACTGGTCCTGGCATTCCAAAGCACACACCGGCTGGGTATCTGAAAAAATGCTATTGGCAGTGGACCTCTCTGGAGAATTACTGTCCTGCATTAGATTGGGGGACACTGAATGAGGTTGGCAGAAAGAGACACAATCACTTCTGCTGGGCTGAGAGAAAGTAGAAGTATATTGTCCGGTCCATTCCCTTTGTGCTGGTTTTCTCTTTGCCAACCTGGGTCTGGGAAGCTGTCCAGTGAAGATCACGGCAGGAATGAAGTGGAGTGCATATTTGCCAATGGTGATGTAACCTTTTCTGTAATTTTCTATGCATTCTGTAGCATTTATCTGAGGTAATAAACAGCCAGATAAGCGCCAGTTTTATAACATAATTGAGAGAGTAAATGAGTTCTTACATTAAAAAAAGCACACTGCCTTCCTTGTTTGTGTATTTGGGGAAAAATTATAAGACGTTCATGCACTTATTCTGGGAGAGCAGAACAGAAGTACAATAATATTCAAAAGAATGAGAATTGAGAAAATAGTGGTTTGTTGAAAGGATAGAGTGAAAATACCAGTGGACAGAGAGGAAATGAAAATAACAGTGAGTTAAAAGAGTAGATGAGAGTAACAGAGGACATCAAGGGGGTAACAGAAGGAATAACATGCTGAAGAAAGTGGAGTTCTGAAACTGACATTGAAGGGAAGATGTTAGTGATAAGGAAGCAACAGGGGCAGGAAATGAGGGGGAGTGGAGTGAAGGAAGGAAATGGAGAAGAATCAAGTTAAGCAATTTTAGAGGTAAAGTGAAAAGCCAGAGGCCAAGGGTGTTTAGCCTGAAGCAGAGTCAAGAGTACAAGGAGAGGGAAGGGAGTTAAGGAGAGAAACATACAACTAAAATAGGAGAAGTTTCAAGTGAGGATTTTATGATAGTGGAGACCTTTAGCTAAAAAGAGATGATGATCATATAGAGAGAAGACATATGGGCAGATGTACCAGATGGCAGTAGTAAAATACAATTTTTGGTAAGATTCCACATACAAAATTGGAAAGGTGGATATCGGAGCTTGAGGCTTTAAACCACCTTCAGGCAGGTTTTTCCAAGGGATGAGTGATATGGATCAGGATTTAGATGCAATGGGCCTCATTACGACCCAGGCGGTAAGTTACCGCCTGGGCCGTGACTTTACCACCATGGCGTAAACTACGTTTACGCCATGGTGGTTGGCGGACTTACCGCCCCATTCCGACCTTGGCGGGGCGGTAAGTCCCCAATCCCCATTTACCCTTCCCCATTCCCATTTTTGCCCCATAGGGCATAATGGGAGTGGGGAAGGCGTTAATTACGCCACCGTAAATTACGGTGGCGTAATTAACTCCATGGTCCCTTAGCGCCATGGATTTTAACACCCGTTAAAAGCGGGTGTTAAAACCTCCATGGCGCTAAGGGACCTCGTAATTGGCGGTAAGGGGTCGGCGCAGCTAACGCTGGCGTAAACCCCTTACCGCCAGGGTCGTAATGAGGCCCAATGTATTGGTCAATAAATATGTGACCATAAAGGGGGGCAACTTAAACTTTTTGTTGACACGAGAGCTGCCTTTGACAGCATACTTAGGTTAGCATTATGGCAAGCTGTATATGCAAAGTGAGTCTCCCCAACCCATTGAAGGCAATTATCGTCCTGTAGGAAGGTTCAATGACAAGAGTGAGGTGGGCATTGCTGGGGGGACTACCAAGAAATTTGCAGTTGAGAAAGGTGCAAGACAAGGTTGCATCAATGCCCCTTCTTTGTTTAACCTTTCATTTGTATGGTGTGTTGTTGGAGTTTCCTATGGACACATTCGATGCACCTTTGCTTGCTGGTGAAAATGTTGGAATCCTCTTCTTTGCTGATGATATCGTCATTCTGTCTTGTACCCCGACAGGTCTGAGGAAGCAGACTACCCATCATGTACATTTGTGTGACACAAAATGGTTAGAAGTGAATGTTAAAAAAACAACAAGGTAATGAGACGTAGTAGAAAACTAGGGTGATGGTCATGCCTGCATATCAGCATAGAAGGCGCGAAAATTGAAGAAGTGAGTCACTTTGACTATTTAGGAGTGAGAATTGCCACGCATGGCTCATGGCAGGAGCATGTGAAAAGGGGCATTTTGTCACTAGGAAGGAAATGTAACAGTATTCTGACTTTTACAAATAGAGCTGGTAAAACTCTTATGGTAGCAGTGCTTGAAATCTACAGAGTACTAGCAGCGCCATGTATGGTGCAGGGATTTGGGGCCAAAGTAAGTCTGTGGTTCTTCTGGCAACCAGAAATATTTTCTTGAAAAAACTGCTATGGGCACCTAATAGTACTTCAACTGTTCCACTCCAAATCGAACTTTGCCAACTGTGTATTAATGATAAAATAACCTTAAACCTACTTCCATTTTGGGTCCGCATCTGATTGTGTAGTGCCCTTTGAAAGTATAGAGAAACTTGAAAGATGTTCGTTCATACCAGGGAGCTGGTTCCTTAAAGTGGTTCAGGCACATTAGAAGCTTCTTTTACCAATTAAACCTAGACTTTTTCTGAGATAGGACTGAATCTATCTCTAGGTTTAGAAGACAAACTGTGGTTGATGCTTACACTGACTGCATCTGTGTAGAATATGTAACCAAACGCTTGCATCTGTAAATGGGGTGTGATTATCTGCCCTTCTAACAAAATTTCGCTGTGGAAAGATATTTGCAACACATCGAAAATCCAAGCCAGCAAGCACTGTTTATGAAAACGTGAATGGGAAATGTGCTGCTAGCGGTGGTTACAACTCGATGGGATATTAAAATAATACTAGCGTGTGCTTTTTGCGTGGTGTCTTTACAGCATGTTCTTTTTGTGTGCCCTTTATTCCACGACATTAGGAGGAGAAATTCGAAAAGTTGTATAATGAACAGAGGTATTTGCACGTTGATTGAAGCAGAAGATATGAGTAAAATGGCAGGAGCAGTGGATGTAATCTTTGCAGTTTCTAGGAGAGAAAATCACTCAAAAAAGGAAGCTGCTAGATATTGCTGGATTATTGACATTGATCTATTAGAAAAATGTCTTATGAATAGAGTATAGATCAATTGAGCATGACGTTTGTTTTCTTAGTTTTATTTGTAAGTTTGTATGTATGAATCTCAAACAATTTATGATTGTGTTGCGATCGTAATTGGAAATTGTATAAAGCCGTGTCCACATCTTATGAATTCTAGTGATCGTATTTTAATTATGTTATGTTCTTTTATGGCATGTTGCCAAAATCAAGTTTGGAATGACGATGATATACTGAGATCTGGGACTTTTCCCAACAGCACTCAGCATTACGAAGTGACTTATGAGAACATTTAAAAGTGGGGTCAAGGCAGTGGTGAGGAGGTTTGAGGTTAGGGAGAAAAAGGAGTTTGGGTCAAATGAAGTCAAAGTGGAGCTAAAAGAAGAGGATAGAAGAGCAGAGGAATGATCAGGGTAATGTTGTGAGGAAATGGATATCCAAGACAAAATTGACGAGAAATCAAAATTACAGCGGCCCATGCCTATTAAAAAATTGGAAAAGAAAGGAGATAAGGACGTGAGAAAATAAAAGGAAGAAGGAAATGGTCAGCTGTGATAAAAGAGAAGGCCAAAATTGGAATATTAATGCAGGAAGGGTGAAAATAAGGCTGAGATGTGTAAGGAACTCATGTGGCAACAGTAAAGACCAACACAAATAGATCACAGTTCAAGGGTGTTTATTAAACTGTAAATGCAGGGTCAAAAAACACCTAACCTAAATTTAAATCTAAGATTGGAGCAAGCTTCGACCATCAAATGAAAAATAAGGCAGTCCTTGTGGCGTCTTGGCAAAGTAAAAGGCCTATACTAAAATAAAACTATTGCCAAATCCTTACAATTAATTACAGAAAGAGTGTGAGATAGGGTTTTCAATAAAGAAAGAAGGATGTGATTGCCTGAAGTCTCCCTTCCCCACGGTTTGAGCACGGGACAAAGTGAATCTTCTGAGCACAGCACACACTCGAGCTTTCTCAGCACGAATTGACAGTTCTGTACCAGCTTTCAGATTCTTCGATGATTAAGTCACTTTTCAATAAAAGTCTCTTGCCTTCGAGGGCCTGACATGTTCAACAAAACAAACAAAAAGTTCCTTTCCAAATAGACTTTGGGTGATGACTTTTCACCCCTGGATCACCCTCTGTCTGGCTCTTACCCCTAGGCTTCCCTCGATCGGACTCAGGCCTTTTCTACAGGATTTCCCTCTGCCGGGCCCGGATCCAAATGCCAGGGGGAAAATTCACTTCCCCTGGTCTTGCAATATTTCTTGCATTCACAAATCTTAATGTCTTTTCAAGCAATTCACTGTGGACATCCCTCTGTCGGCTTCACTCCTGTGAACCTTTGCAACACACTGTTCATGCGATAATTTCACCAAGCGGAACTCATTTCCCTTAGCTTCACAATCATCTGTCGGTCAAAGACTTTCGACTGTACTGAGGATTTTTCAAGACCCCTGTATGACCACAAGGCCTTCTGGTTGCAGTAGTTCCTACCATCGGGTAATCGCTCAGAGTTTCCTGCATGAGTACCCACGTGGTGCTTGACTCCTCTGTTGCTGGTTTTCCCCCTTTTTCCTCAATTGCTCTTTATGCTTTCAAAGTTCAATTAGCCATTTGCTACCTTTTGTTCAACACAGTTCGATTTCTCATCGACTTTTCCCTCGACTCACCGGCTGTGATGAAATACTTGGCCTTCTTTCTCTTTGGAGTCAAGGTTGGTACCACAGACACTTGTGTCTATCCCTGGCTTGGTAATCATCAGATGAGGGCCTTGTGTACCATTGACATCTGCTGCAGCACACGCTGGCTATTGTTCGCTGTGTTATGTTTCCTTCTGCTGAAGTTTCACGGGTCTTGGTCGGCAAGGACAAGGTCACTTTTCTTGTCACCCTCTTGGTATGCGCCGTCTTTCTCCTCCTCTTGAACTGCGGTGCTGAGTTAGCTCTCACGTTGTGCAGTCTGCCTTGCTCGCCCACTGCTCTTGTGCTCCACCTTTTATCCCTGTGGGGAAGGGAAAGGGACGTCAAATGTGCGTGATTCTGGTCAATTGCCTAACTTTGCCAGACCCTTGTATTGGGACATGTCAGGTAAACGGCTCTGGTGTTAGTCCGGTGTCTTTCGTTTTGTGCGTAAGTGTTTGTGTCGGAAAAGGAGTGGCAGTAGTTTACAATATCCTATGTGGTAGGATGGGGAAAAGGTGTTTAAAGAAGGGGGATACCGCGTCTCACCCATCTGTGTCCCACTCCCACTCCCCAAGGCCCCTCCATCCAGGTGATCCTCCCTCACTGGGCCACCCCCAGGAACTGGATACAATAGTGATGGCCGTGTGCTGGACACCTGGATGATAGATCCCCGGGACTAGCTAGGGAGACACCTTCAGGTTTCTCACATATGTGATAACTACAGTCTTTAGTCAACCACTTTCCCTTAATGTGTGCAAGCACAGATGATAAAGATGCCCTTGAGGTAGTCCTTGGGAGGGTGTGGATAGAAGTATACCACATGCAACCTCAGAGGGAAACCTTCCCCTTAATATGTGCATACATTGATGGTTAGATCTGGAAAGGGTCTACTCAGAAAATCTCCAGTAGGATGATGAATCGGAAAGTAAAACAAATTCCCCAAACCACGGAATCAGAGAGGTAAACCACCCCCAATTAAACCTCTTAGAATGGAACCATCCTAACTGTGTGCAGAGACATGAAGGAGAAGGTGGTCTGCCATGGTATGATGCTGGCACCAGTATCACCGTAGGCAACAGGGTCTGGGACCCTTATGTCCCATGCTTCATAGATCGCCTTTGCAGCATCTTCTCTCTTCTCTCTCCTCCCTGCAGTCCACCATGGTGTCCCTCAGTGAGCAAGAATCAGCTGGGAGATGTACGGGGCCACTTTAGACCACTGTTTCTTTCAAGATAGTCATGAAGAAAGAGGAGCATCACTGGGCCTGGAGCATGAAGGCCTCGTAGTTCCAGCCAATTAGGCCACAGGCGGCCACACGCAGAGAGGTGGTAAGTGGGGCAATACAGGTTTTTGTGCCCTTCTACCCTATACATTCGAGTGAGGAAATACAGGGCTATAAAGGAGGAGCTATAGTGAGGTTTGTATCTAAAGGAAACCTTTAATGGTGTTTATGAAGAGTATCCAAGACCCCAATACTCATGCCCTTTATACACACATAAATACATGCCGCATAAATCCACTATGAAATAGTCGCTGTAGGTGGATTTCTCCCAAAATAAAACACCATTTATTTCTTTTAAAAGGAGAAATATATCCTGTGATCCAATTCCTCACAAAATGAACGTATTCCTAAGAAATGTCAGTAACATTTTTATCCTTGCTGATGATGTGAACCTTACATCAATAACGTTTTTTAAAAAAAGTAGAAATGGCAGTATCATGCTTTGATATGATATGATATGATATGATATGGCATTTATAACGCGCCTATAAACAAGTGTTTCAAGGCACGAGGCGCTTTAAAGGTAGGCATTAGTGGCTCAACACTATCACACCCAAAAAGAGTTCTGCAGCAGGTGGTATCCTGGAATTTAAGAAATGGGTAAAATCTGAAATCTGGCGCTTGCCATGCCCTCACTCCCCAAATATTTTAAACACGGAACAAGAGAAGCTGCAGCAATGCAGCACATCCCCACCATCGTAGTTGGTTTGTAATATTCAAGAGGAGCACCCAACCTTAAAGGATAGGGCAGGTGGCCGTTATCCACAGCTCCTACCAGACTGATTACTAGGTTTGCACTAGTGTGTCAACCTTTGGCTACGGTTCCTTGACTTAATTTCGAATACTACCGTACTAATTTTTTGGCTAAACAGAACGAGGCTCCTTTTACAATAATTGGTAGCATTAAAATATGCGTTAAAACAGGCCTAAAGCTGTCACACCTGTTTGAACAACTATTTGAGCACTCCATGGCATGTTCTAGTTTTTCTCAGACAGAGATGGGGCACAGAATGCACGTTCCATGCCTCCTAATTCACCACTAGAGTCTCACCTATAATAAATGTCAGATACGGCACGAAGATGGCACAGAAGGATAGTTGAATAGTTAAACGGCCCTCCACCCAGAAATGCTTCAGAAAAAACCTGCAACTACTATTCAAATGCAAAGCTCTTTCTATGTGATTAAGAATTGTGTACATTCAATGTCTTCCCCTCATTTGATCACAGCATGGGTCATAGGATGGAAAGAAATTGGCCGTTCTGTGCTCAAATCAATTGATATTCACTGCTATTCTGTCAAGACTTGCGAGTCGCTAAGAACAAGGAAACCTCCGTCCCTAAGCAGCCAACAGCGAGACCAAGAGACTATCGCTGTTCGAAAATTAGGGCCACAGGTGGAAGAAACAGGATACCCAGGGCTTCCGGATGGCTGCTGCAAAGGAAACAGGCAAGTTAGGTGATGGCAACAAGGTAAGCAAAGTGTTATATGTAGGAAACAGTAGGTACACCTACCAGAAGTCAGGAGATAGAATGTACTAAATGGTGGGGTAATACCTGTTCCCTCAGCGGGGCGATACAACACACAGGGGCACTGGGAGGTAGAAGAAAGTGCCCTTACACCACGCTGAAACCACCTGTAGCTTGAGGTCTGTGACTGATGGAGTGTCACAGTAATGCAAATCCAGGTCAGCTGATTCAAAGGGGAAGAGCGTAAGGAGTCTGTAAACAATGCAAAGTCAGAACCAGAATATCAATCTACTGGCGTAAGGTACCAAGAACAATCCGTGAGTAATCTGTCAACAATCTGAGGTAAGAACCAGAAGTAACAATCCCAAGGCGTAGCACAAAAGGGTTAGACAAACAGGAATCTGTAGAGCAAGGTCCAGAGGTCAGAAGCACAAAGGAAATGTAAGGAAACAGGAATGCAAATCGTAACGCCACACGCCGTAAGAAAACAGCTGAGAAGCGTTGTGTTGCTGGGTAGCGTCTGTTTTATCCTGTAACTTCCGTCACATGAGTCTGTTGATCAAGTGATGTGTCACGTGATTCGGTGACTGACGCTGCGCAACGGGTATGTTGGTTCTTAGCAGCAGTGGCCGTGGCTAGTGTCTGAATGCAATGGGCAATGACGCGCCTGGAAACATGGTGTGCCCCGGGTGCTCCACATGAGACGCCTTTCCTCCTTTGCATGTGCAGGCGCCACGGGAGTCGCCATGCCGGATACACATGATGGCTTCTCCCGTGGTATCCTCTCCAGTGCCCCAGCACTCCTCTGCCCACCGAGGGAGCAAATCCCTAAAGCGGACAGAGGGGGAACTTAGAGGTGGCAAACCCAGATCTCGGGCATCTACGTGGGTGAGTTCTGTAACAGAGGCTAGGGACTTGTTGCAGGGAGGTGTGAGCACGTGTGCAGGGATGTGTGGGTGTGACATATTCACTCTTATTTAGTCTATAGATTCTTTCTGATATAGGATGTGTTTGCAGCTTAAAAAGATCCTGTGGTTGCGCTTCTTTTTACCCCCACAGATATTCCACCCTGGGAGGAATTTGGTCCCTGTAACGCTCAGATTTTGACTCTGTCATTGCTTTGTGTTTCTGACCTAGACCCCGGGGATCCCATAATCAGGTGGCCAGGGAAAGGCCATCACTTTTGGATCCCGACCCTGGAGGTGAACAAGTGAGAGAGGATCACCTTGGTAAGGGGTCCTCAGGGAGTGGGCGAGAAGCACCCAATGCTGATACATGGTATCCCCCTTTTTCCACAACCAATCTAAAATCTATCCCGGCTTATTTTATGGGAAACTACAACTCCCATAATTAATCCCCACTCTATTTTAACCACAGTACTACATCGAGGAAGAAGTGGAAGGAGGCTTGAAAGATCACCTCCCCAGACTTCCATTGGCTTTGTCCCTGTAATGAGGCCAGGCAGAGCCAGGCACGTAGCTCTAGCAAGGTACACCTTCTACTTACTAGCACTCCCTGTGAAGATAAAAGGTGGTGCGCATAAGCATACTTTGAGCGAGGCTGGGTACGAGAAGGAACAGCTCTTCCGAGGCTGATGCAAAACAGGCTGTGGAAGTTGGAAGGCTAACAGGCTGATCAGCAGTCAAGAGAAATCCAGGCAAGATTTCCAAGCTTTCAGTACGCCATGAACATTCAAAGAGCAAAGCCGAGTGAGTGGAGGAAATAAATCTTCAAGTTGCCAGAAAGCAGCTGTGAAAAGATAAAGGAAATCCCATTAACATGACCAGTGAGTTATCGAAGGGAACAAAAGTCGGGTTGATGTTAAAGGGAAAGTAGCTGTAATTTGAAAGTTGAAGGTTGTGCATGTGTCAATAAAACACAAATGAAGAGAACAATTGATGAAAGGAAAGGATATAAAGTAACAGAGTGGTCCGGCAAGGTGAAGTCACACATTCGAAATTCTCTGAAATGTTGTGAGTTTTGAAAGATATTACAGCGGAGATCAAAGGAAAGAAAGTAACCATAATGCAGAAAGAAAGTTGAATATGAGAAAAGTGAATAATATAAGAACTTTGGAAAAGTTCAAGAAGGCAAGTTAAAGAGAATAAGAACTACAAGTGCCAAGAGGCATTGGTGCTGCAAGAGAAAATTTTGAATTTAAGGATTGTACCAAGAAAGGTCAAAGTGGTCATGCAGAGGTTTATATGAATTCCTTGCAGTTTCAAAAGTCTTTGACAGTGATAAAGATACTTTAGATCAAACATGGGGAAGGTTACCTCCACGAAGGAGAGACAGGCTTCAGGCCGGCAGAGGGAAGCCTGTGCAGAGCTGTTTGATAAAGTGAAAATGCGACAGGCTCAAGTACAGTAGAGGGAAGCCTGTGTAGAATGGTGAGAAATTGAGAAAGTAAATTCAAACTGATTATTGATGGCAAGGTGGGCGTAGGTTTAAGGAAGTGATATTACTACCAGAAGATGCAAGCCTAAGATTGAACTGTTAAATTGTGCCAGTAAGCCAAAGAGCCCACGACTGATAGAATTAGATAGAATTGTGCGGTCCTCCTTTCCTTTAAGACTTTCTAGGTCCTGTGGGGTTGACACTCTTTTTCTTTTGTATTCCCTTAACACATTTGCCATTTTGAGAAGGAGGGCAAGGTTACATTTTCTTAGAATAGGCCTTTTTAGTTTGACCAGTCTGATCTGGATGTATTTGTTATTTATTTAATGTTCGAGACTACTCCCATTTTAAAGTTAGGGAATTCTACCAACCCAACTAAAACGTAGAATACATGTTTTTAAAACTCTTATCCAGTGTGTCTGTGTGTCTGTGTCTGTGCTGGAAACCATGCCTTCCTCACATATGGTGTCACGAGTGGGATGTGACTCAATTGAAACAAGTTGGGGATCCCTAACATTTCAGAAAATAAGTGGTAGATAGTTTGAACCCCACTGTAGCTACAAAAGGTTCTAATGGATTTGACATCTGCACTAGTAGGAAAATATCCATCCCTCCAGGGAAACTGAGCATTATTCCCATTGACTTGGTTCTAATACCTCTCCGTGGATGCTACATTAGACTAGCCCCTAAATCTGGTTTAGCTTGGAAATTCAGACTGGATGTACTTGCAGAAGATTTCAGGGGAGATGTAAACGTGCTTTTGCATAATCATAGGGAAACATCATTTGACATACATCCTAGGGATAAAATAACACAAGGGATTCTTGACAGGGCTTTATTGCCTGAGTTGAAAGAAGAGATGGAACAGGAGGTGAGAGAGAGGGGACATCTGGGTCTTGGAGAGTCTGATGAGAGACCTAACATCAATACTAGCCCAGAGAAATGACCCATTACTATCAGAAGCTTTCCTACAGTTAATCCTGGAGTCTGAAGCCATTGATAGAAGAGCAAGGACTGCTATATGGAAGGGAAACCTCAGGGGAAGGTACATGTAAAACCCAGTTGGTAATACCCAAAACCCTTCAGAAGATAGATCTGGAAATGGTTGTATACGAATTGTTCGTTTTACAACTGTTCGAATTACAATTGACCTTTTCACAATTGACCGAATTGTGAAGGTCAATTGTAACATATATGTGGGGGGAAACCCCCCGCAACCCCCCACCCAACGCCAAACCCCCCAAAACCCCTATATATATATATATATATATATATATATATATATATATACGGTCAATTGTGAAAAGGTTCATTGTGACCCTTTAAATTCGGTCAATTGTTCATTCAAACAATTGTAAACAAACAATTTGGGTAATACCCTGGAAATTGCCCACTCACATTTAACCCGGGGACATCTAGGAAAAGTTATATCTTAAGCCCATATTAGTGGAAAGTTTTACTGGCCAGGAATATATGACAATATAAACAACTTTATACAGACATACTAGACATGTCAAAAGACCAGCACAAATATTTCTCCACCTGCCCGTTTAAATCCACTACCTATAATGGAGGTCATATTCTCCCGAATAGGGATGGACATATTGGGCCCGTTGAAACTTCTACACTGGGAAATACATGTGTCTTAATGATTGTTGATTATGCTACCAGTTATCCTGAGGCCTTCCCCATGAGGAACAGTATGACCCAGCAGATATTAAAACGCCTGCTACCATTTGTTTCCCGGGTTGGGTTCCCAAAAGAAATTCTAACATATCAAGGAACACATTTTATGAGTAAGCTCATGGGCGAAGTTAAAGAATTACTACACAACACTAGGTTAAGAACCCGTTACGCTCACCTGGTTCCACGGGGGTGCCCCCCAGCAGTTGGGGTTCAGATATCCCTCCTTGCGATGCCCAGATGCGAACAGCAGAAGAGTTCTGCCTGGAATACAGGTAAGCTATGTTCAGGACTGGGCAACCGGGGTAAACAGCCTCCCACCTCCCTGTAGGTCTGTGACCCTTCTGGACTTCTCCTCACCTTGTTTTAGATGTTGGCGGGTTCTCGTCCTGCTGTCTTGGCAGGGGCGCGTTGTGCTTGGTGGGCAATGGCGATCGAGTTGCTTCACTGATGCCGGCCCGTCTTGAGTCTTTCAGGTAGGTCTTATTGCTGTGAATATTGCTGTTCTTGCATGTCTTTTAAACAATGTATTTTTCTTCCTAGGTACGCGGAAGTCCAATATGTGGCAAGGCGGAATCTGTGTTTTGCCGGTAAGTATGGGCGTCTTTGGAGCGCCTTGATGCGGTGAGTAGGCGCTATGAGCTGCGCTTAAGATGCCTTGCCTTTGCTAACCTGTTATCTTTTCCTCTCAACAGGTCGCGGTACTCGGCTGGAGTATGGAATTTCCCTAGTGATGCTGTTTGAGGAGCGGCTGGTGAGGTAAGCCTTTCGGCACAGTTCATTAATTGTACAATGTCTAATGCCTTGTTTCTTCTCTTTTACAGGTCAGTTGATCCGAAGGAGCGCTGGTTCCAGGATGATGGTCGGGGGAGCTGCGGACCGCTGGCAATGAAGTTCAGGTAAGCTGCTGCCTTTTCCCACAATATCTTTTCCTTTCGTTTGCAGGTGCTGTTCTTCCGAGGTTCGTGGCTGAAGCTGAACACAGTGAGCGTTACGTTGCAGAAATGCAAACTAACGCGAAGCATGTCAGTCTATTCGGGTGTGGTTTAAATAGCTTCAAGAAAGAAGTCCAGGTAAAATAGTCCCCATGGTACCCCACCCAATAACACTATACTGCAAGCCTGGTTTCAAGGAGCCAGGTTATGTGGATGCCTCCACATGACTGGCATTAATGAAAAGTAGTTCCCAAGCACAAGTCCATATTCATACATGAGCCTGGCGCCAAAGGCACCAGGACTGGCCCCAAGAAGGCCTAGGCTGCAATTTCTTGGGTTTAGTGGGGACTGGAATCAAGACTCTCCATGGCCCATAGGTTGGCCAGGGGGTCTTCAGAGTGTGGGTCGTGACAGAGCCTCAGTTTACCATCCTCAAGCATATAGATTGGTAGAATGACTTAATAAGACCGTGAAGACCATCTTAAAAAAGTTTGTTTATGAAGGTGCGAAGGATTGGTATAGCATGATTCCATGGGCCTTGTTTGCTGTGAGAAAAACCCCTCAAGCATTAACCCGATTTTCACGCTTTGAGCTATTGCATGGCAGAGAGTCAAGGGATGTCTTGGACATGCTCAGGGAAACCTGGGAAGTAAGCGAGGAGGCCCCAACAACACTGTCTCAAACCACAAATTGGTTACGAGAACACATGAACCTAGTCAGGTATTTAGTCCATACCCACATGGAGAAAGCTCAATGCCAACAGAAGCTTTTTTATGTGATATGAAAGTATGTGTAAGAACATTTTTAGTGGGTCAAACAGTTCTGGTTCTCTTGCCAACTTCAGAGAATAAATTAATCTCGAAGTGGTACGAACCTTATGAAGTATTGGAACAGGTGGGAAAGTGCAATTACAAAGTAGCCCAACCAGACAGACACCAAAAGACTCATATCTATCACGTCAACCTTCTAAAAGAGTGGAAAGAAAATCCACAGTTCTCCCACACTCCCATATTTTCTTGTTTGGCACCTCACCAAACTGATAATGTAGAGTTAATACCTCAAGAACTCCCCCATGAAAAGCAAGAAAGTTTAAATGATCTTGTTTCCGCATTTCCTAATGTATTTTGTGACATACCAGGGAGGGTACACAGAACTTACCATTATATACGGACACAGCCGGGGAAAATACTTCACTTAACATCTTATAGATTCCCAGAGGCAAGGAAAAAGATAATTATTGACGAAGTGGAGAGTATTCTCAAGGATAATGTTATCAATCCTTCTTCAAGTCCTTCGTCATCTCCCATTCTACAGGTGACCAAACCAAACCACACTTGGAGATTTTTCATAGCTTTTAGGCAGGTTAACGCCATCTCAGCCATTGATGCATATCCTATGCTTCGTATAGATCATGGGATAGACAAGCTGAGAAATGCAGTTTTCTTGTCAACATTAGATGTAATCAAGGGATACTGGCAGTTTCCTTTACATTGCCCAGACAAAGCAAAACTATCCTTTTCAACACTGATAGGACTTTTCCAATTCACTGTCCTACCTTTTGGTTTATACAGTGCACCAGCGACTTTCCAAAGACTGATGAATGGGATTTTACAGCCCTATTCTGATTTCTGCGGGGTGTATATTGATGATATTATTATTTATAGCCCAACATAGGAAGACCATCTTTATTATATCTATACCATTATGAGACCCCTATGAAAAGCCGGGCTGACAGATAACATAAAAAATGTAGACTAGCTCAGTCAGCTGTAAAATATTGAGTTTTCTTTGTGGGAAATGGTAGTAAAAGCCGTTATAAATGCCCCAACCCCGATGACCACACAAGACCGTAATTTCTCAGGAAAAACATCTCGGCTAACCGACAAGCAAAAAAATCCTGTGATGCAAAAGATTTGTTGGACTGTTGAGGATAATGACTGTCATAATAACTTAAAACACACGTTATGTCAGAATCCCATACTGAAAGTGGCAGACTTCTCAAAATACCTTATACTGCAGACTGACGCCTCTCTGACTGGATTGGAGGCTGAGTTGTCTCAAGTACAGTAGAGCGAAATTATTCAGGGTTAGAATTAGAAGCGTTAGCCATTAAATGGGCCATCCTTTACCATAAATATTACCTCTTGGAAAGAAACTTCATTCTAGTTGCTGATCATTCTCCCCATGTCTGGATAAGTCAGCAAAAAGATTCTAACCCACTTGTTATGCGATGGTTTCTGGACTTACAGCCATAATGATTCACAGTAGAACATTGGAAAGGCAAAGATCAGAGCAAAGTGGATTTCGTTTACGGTTCCCCTGTGAAACAGATTCGTCCACATGACGTAGGGCAAAGGTATGTGAAAATACAGAGGGTGTTTCACAACCTAGTCCCCGGGGACCCCATACTCAGGTGGCCAGGGAAAGACCTTCACTTTTGGATCCTGACCCTGGGAGTGGACAAGTGAGGGAGGATCTCCTGGGTAGGGGGTCCTCGGGGAGTGGGGAAGAAGATTGAATAAGAGGAAAGTAAAATATATGAACTGTGAATACACCAAGCGGGCAAAATATAAGAACTTTGGAAAAGGCCAAGAAGGCAAGATAAAGAAAATACAATTACCAAGAGGCATTGGTGCTTCAAGAGAATACTGTGAATCGAAGGATTGTTGCAAGAGAGGTCGAAGTGGTCATGCAGAGGTTTATATATATTCCTTGCAGTTTCGAAAGTCTTTGACAGTGAAAAAGATACTTTAGATAAAACATGGGGAAGGGGACCCCCACGAAGGAGAGACAGTCTTGAGCCCAGCAGAGGGAAGCCTGTGCAGAACTGTGAGAAATCAAGAAAGTAAAAGCAAACTGATTATAGATGGCAAGGTGCGTGAAGCCTTAAGGAAATGATTGAACTACAAGAAGATGGAAGCCTAAGATTGAACTGTTAAATTGTGCCTGTAAGCCAAATTATGCAAGACTAATAGAATTGTGCCATCCACCTATCCTTTGTTTTTTAAGAGACTCCGTAGGACCTGTGGGGTTGAACCTGGGGAAGGGAGTTAATGCTGAAGCCATTTTGGCATTTCTTTTTGAGACACTATTTTTTTTTTTGCTTTCCCTTAACACATTTGTTATTTTGAGAAGGAGGGCAAGTTTAGGTTTTCTTAATATAGGCCTTTTTATTTTTACAAGACTGACGTGGACACGTGGCTGAGATTACTCCCATTTTAGAGTTAGGGCCAGTTAGGAATTCTACCAAACCCAACTAAAACTTTGAATGAAGGTTTTCAAAACTTGTATCCATTGTGTCTGTGTCTACTGCTTGATAGCATGCCTTCCTGTCACCTAACCTGTTCACTCTTTTGCAGGTCTCTCAGACGTTTGGGTGCTGTATGTGGTCTCTCTAGTTATCAGTAGTATTTACACCCGATTATTTTTTAGGCTGTCATCAGTAGAGTATAGTCAAATAACACAAGTGTACAGGGCTATATGCTTCTTTATTCCATTTATTTTTCAACCATGCTGATATGAACACTAAATATTCACCATTTTCAAACAGTTATCGTAACTCGTATACATAGTAACACAGGTGTACATAACATACATTACATACACAATGACCTCGAAACAACCCTAAAATATCCATCCCATCTATTACGGGGTGCAGCTATTGCCAGTTCTCACGAGCAGGATGATATACTCCCTTCTGAGAGTTCCTGGGGAGGTTTTTGTATGACTCTCCAAATTTAGGGTTGTGGCAAATGGCACTGCAGGGCTGGGGCTTAAAAGGGGGGGCATAGGTTCAACCCAGAAGAAAAAACTGTTCAACAAGTTTGACATTATATCATAATTAAACCTCACACCAAAGGGTGCCCATTGCTCATGTGTGTAGGATATACAGCACCCCCACTATGTAGATCCTAAACCGTAAGGGCAGCGATCGCGGATGGGGGCAGATGTAAGTAAAAAAGGCCACAGCCTTTCTGGCCATTTATTCAATAAGACATCAAACTGTGCATATGTGCTGCCACCATGCGGTGTAGCCTCACGGCTCTTACATTAATATGTGTGGTTACTAGGTAACTGTGTGTGTCAAGGGGCCTGTGTGTGTGTACTGTGCTTAGAGGAATTGCACGGTTGGTCACAGCTTGTTATCTGTGGCTCACTCAGGGTGTACTTATATATACCCTAGAGGTGACTGAGATCTTTCACTGGGGAATAGTTCACATCAATTCCCGTGAAGAGTATTCTGTTCGGGCTTTCCGCTGTGCTCGGGTTTCTAGGTTGGTGCACCCAGCTACGCTTATATTACTATGTTTACGAGTTTTGATCGGTTTGTGATAACTGTTTGAAAATTATGAATGTTTAGCATTTATATCAACATGGTAGAGAAATAGATGGCATGTAAAAGCATATAGAAGAGGTGTGTTGTATATACACAATGGCCCTGTCCACTTGTGTTATTGGACAGTATCTCGAGTGCTGGAATGGACAGGGAACAGCCAGGTCCCCCTGTTTTTGACGAATGTCAGCAGAGTATATCCACCACCTGCAGAGGATAGATTCTCACTGCACGTTTAACACTCATTCTTGCTAAAGCTTAATTGCACATATATTTATGAGACCTTGATGACACAAGCATCTAATGCGGGTTCTTCATTCTGTTTAAGGGTGGCATTACCCTGATGCTTCTGCTGGTTTCTTGAACAGTCAGATTTTTAAATGCTAGTCAACTTTCAGGGTGGAAGCATGGGTGAACATAGATTAAGGTGGTTTGCTATGATCTTTCGCTTTCAGCAGCTGAGGCTCTCGTTCTCGCTCCTGCAGATGGAGGCCATGCATCTTGACTAGTCCACTTTCACGGTGGAGGTGTGTGTAAAAATAGATTAAGGAAGCTCATTTTGATCGTTCCTTTTTAGAAGTTGAGGCTCTTGTTTTCGCTCCTGTTAGGAGAGACGACTTTTGATTTTCCCAGAGGCTGCCAGTGGGCAGATTTTTAGAATGTCCCATTGAAGGTATAGTGACCTTAGCACAGATGGCTGTTCCTGGGCTGTGTCTGGGCCTCAGCGCACCCGCACACTTGGCGCCCCTGGCTCCTGCAGAGGGAGGCTATGCATCTTGACTAGTGCACTTTCAGGGTGGAGTAGTGTGAAAATAGATTAAGGTGACTCATGATCTTTCCCTTCCAGCAGCTGAGGGTCTTGTTTTTCGCTACTGCAGATGAAGGTTATGCATCCTGATGGAAGTCACAAAATGTACTTTCAGGCCTTTGATGTCATTTTTCCCTTTTCAGTGAGATTGACTGAGAATGAGACTGTAGGAGTAGAACAGTTTGTTCCCATATATTCCAACCTGCACTGACTCACTTTTGAATCCAGTGATCCATGAAGCTGCCTTATGCAGCCTTCAGTGCCATTTCTGTAGCAGCCTCCTCTTTCACCAGGCTGCTGGCAGCCGCGTTGAAAGCAGTACGTTCTTGACCCAGCAGAACCTACCAAAGGCAAAGAAAAGAACCCGCTCTTTCCATTAGCTACTCATAGGCTTTGGAATTGTATTTCAGTGCCCTTCTCACAGTTGTTTTACTATCAGCTTTTGAAGGGAATAAACAGGCCAGTGGATAAAATGCTTCTCGGATTGGATTGAAGACAATAATAGCTTGTATCTGTGCCGGCAACTGATGGTGTGCTGGTCTTTTTTTCTCTAGATTTATTGCCATACTTTATAGACCTTATGTAATTTTTGTTTTATTGCTTATAACATATAGAGAGTGATCTGCTTTGCCGAAGTCCAGGTTCATGTGGCTTCCTATCAAAACACATACAAATACGACAAAGATAATTTAGCAATACGAGTCATCTGTGTCAAAGCAATTATCATGTTCCTGCAGGTGCAATGACCAGACTAAAGGTTAACATGTCAACTTTGACACAGCTTTTTTCTGCAATATTAATAGCCAAACCTCGGTCCACAACTGCAATAAGTGGTCCCAGGGACAGATAGTTGTGTCTTTGCACACTACACGCTCAAAGTTCATTGCAGCTTCCACACATTGCATGGTCATGTTCCATATTCACTGACCTCGCAAAACACTGGTCATTTTGCATCCAACATATACACACTGCCAAAAATATCTCTCCTAAAGAGATTGCATTCCTGGCAGCAGTGTGACGTACCCATCCAAATAACACAGCATACCAATGATGAAATTGCAAGGGATACATTCAGGAGATGATGCAAATGGCAGTGGTGCATGGCACAAATTCCAATAACATAACATAACATTCCTGCAGTAGCAAGGTATGCATTCAGGAGATGATGAAAAATGGCAGCTGTGTGTGGTACAAATTCTAATAACATAAAATTCCTGCAATGTTAAGTTATACTTTCATTATGCAATGTCCTGCTCCCACAATACAATTTACTTCCTTACTATGTAATTTATTTTGTACTATGTAATTTATTTTTTGTTATTTTATTGGATACTTATGAGGCGCTTATACAGCAAGACAGTGTTACAAAGGGCCACAGGCATATGGGAAGGGAACAAGGGAGCAGATAAACATTGAAATTGACAATTAGTAAATAGAAAGTAAAGCAGTCCTATTATGCCTTGTGACATTAGTAGCGTGCAAGTGCAATGAAAGAAAAAGGAGAAAAAAGGGACATGAGGTGGGGGTAAGTGCTATTAGTGTCCCCTAGGAAAGGAAGTGCCAGAGGTGCCCATTGGGTAGGCAACAGGTAAGTGCATGGGCAGAGGCAACTTATGCAAGGAAGGTTTACCACCCAAAGGTAAGTGCAGAGTGGAGGCAGCCAGCCAACAGGCTGGTGTGGGTCCAGAGGGCAGTGCATTGGGGGGTGCTATGGGTGATTGAGCAGAAGGCCAGGACCCTAGTGGACTCATGAGGGACCCGGCAGCCAATCTCAGCAACAGAGGGGATGGTTAGCATGGGAGGGGAAGAGTGTAGGAAGAGGAAAAGAAAAAGGTCATGAGTTGTTTGCGGAACTTGAGGTGGTCCGGTTCAAGATGGAGAGAGCGAGGGATGCCGTTCAATAGGAGGGAGCCAGCTGAGGAGTGAAATCTGCCCTCTGCTCTCTGCTTGGAGAAGCATTTAATCAGCATAGAGTTGGAGCCAGAAGATCGGAGGGATCTGGAGGGAGAATATTTAGTGAGAGTGAGTTGCAAGTAGCGAAGTCCCAGACAGCATTGTGGATGATGCAAAGGGTATTGAATTTGATCCTTGTATCAACCGGGAGCCAGTGGAGAGATTTTAGAGATGGAGAGATATGGTCCCCGGGCTTTAGGCCAAGGATTACTCTTGCAGCCCTATTCTGGATTAGTCGAAGAGGACGGAGAGAAGAAAGAGGCACATTGAGGAAGAGGCTGTTACAGTAGTCTAGCCTGGAGAGGACCAGAGCTCTAGAGACATTGAGCTTCTGGGGGAAGGTGAGGAAAGGGAGAATGCCCCTGAGGAAGTGAAGTTGAAAGTGGGCCTTCTTAGTAAGATCCAGGATGTGAGGAGTAAAGGAGAGGGAGGAGTCGTAGATTACCGCAATGCTTCTGGCCTCAGTGGAAGGAGTGGAGGGGTGAACCCATGGAGGGCGGCCAGAGTTCAGGAAGGAAACAGGGAGCAGTTGTCCTGATAGGAAGGATCTCGGTCTTACTGACATTAAGCCAAGCATTGCAGGTGCACCGAGACTGAATAGCAGACAAGCAATTGAGGATGATAGAGGAGGAAGAGGAGGAGGAAGAGGGGAGTTTGAAGAAGAGTTGTATGTCATCTGAATAACACTGAAAATGGGAAGAGAAGGCAGAGATCAAGTGAGCAAGAGGTGCAAATTAGATGTTGAAAAACCAAGGTGAAAGGATAGAACCCTGGGGGACACCACAAGAAGACAGAGTGGTGGAGGAGGTGAAGGGGCCCAGGAGCACCTGGGAGGGGTGGTCAATGAGTAAGGAGGACAACCAATCCAGTGCCCGTTCTGAGATACCAAGAGTTTTGTGGAGCCGCTTTATGAGGATAGAATGGTTGACCCTGTCAAAGGCAGAAGAGAGGTCAAGGAGAATGAGAACAGCAGGAGAGTTGGAGTCAACATTTGCGAGCAGTTCTTCACAGCTGTTCATGAGAGCAGTGTTTGTGCCTCTGTATGCTCGGAATCTAGATTGATGGTCATGTAAACAACCAACAAGCTCAGTGTGTTGAGTCAGTTGGGTGATGACCAACTTCTCCAGGGGTTTTCCAAGAAAGGGTGTAGTAGAGATAGGGTGGTAGTTGGCTGGATGGGTTGGCTGAAGACTTTTTCAGAAGGGGATGCACAAGGGAGTGCTTGAGAGACGAGGGGAAGAGCCAGATGCTAGGGAGTGGTTGAAGAAGTCAGCAAGCGACGGAGCGAGGGGGGAGATGTTATCCTTAATTGTTCTGGAAGAGCAGGGAGACACCTGTCTGGATGAGACCTTCATTGAGCAGACTACTCTCAAGATCTGATCCATTGTGATAGGTGAGAAGGTGGAGGGAATGGGAGGAGATGGAAGAGCAGCCAAGGGTGGCAGGAGGACAGAGGGAGGGATGGAGGAGGGGAAGGGGACAGAGACGTCACAATGTCCTAAGTTTTAGAGGTGAAATGGGTGGCCAATGCAGTATAGAGGGCCTGAGAAGGAAGAGGTGGGATGGAGACTGCATATGGATTTGCTAGTTCCTTGCAGATTTTGAAGTGTTCAGCCGTGTTGTTAGAGGCTCCAGAGATACGAGCCTGCATAAAAGCTCTCTTCTTAGAGCAGATAGAGAGATGGGATTGCCTTTGGAGTATGCAGCAGGCCAGTTTGTCAGCGGATGAGCCCGAGGTCTGCCACTTTGGTTCAGTAATTCTGCACTTGGGATTCAAAGCTGAATTAGAGTCATAGCAACTGTTATGCTTGGAGGCAGGTTTCAGGTGGATCCTCATGACAGGGGCATGAATGTCCAGAGTGTTGGTGATAGCAAGATGAAGGTTGGCAAGGACGGAGTCAGTGGGAAAATCAAGAGGAGGGGAGGAAGGGATAAAGGTGGAGGCAAACACTGCAGCTAACACTTGTTTCATTGGCAGAATGACAACGGAGGCTGGCAGTGCTGGTGGAGGCTCAGTCAGGGGGCTGAGAGGACCCAGATGGGAAGAGAGGAGAGAGTGATCAGACCAGGACAGAGGGGTAGTGAAAGGGTTGGAAAGTGGCAGATCAGCCGGGATGAAGGCTTCAATAGTGTGTCCAGGAGAGTGGGTAGTGCAGGAGGGAAGAATAGTGAGAGAGAGGGAGGTACAGAGATCACAGAAAAGAGAAAAGGTAGAGGCAGTGGAGTCAAGATGGATGTTGAAGTCTCCAAGGAGGAGGAGTTTAGAGGGAGAGGTCAGAAGAAAGGGGGTGAAGCCATCCCATTCCGAAAGGAAGACAGACACAGGGCCAGGGGGCCTGTAGATAGTGGCAAGGGTGAGAGAGAGAGAGTCGGAGAGACACCAAGCTTGCAGACAAGTATTTTAAAGGAGGAGTGGTGCTGGTTGGGTATGAGCCAGGTGGGGACCCACTCAGGGAAGATCAGGGCTACTCCACCACCAGGTCGGTAGGGCTGAGGCTTGGAGAGGACCTTGTAACTGTCAGGGAGAAGGCCGTCAAAATCAGCGACTGAGCTGGCATTGACCCACGTCTCGGTGAGAGCGAGGACAAAGAGATCAAAGTCTTCAAAAAGTAGGCAGATGTCAAAAGAATGCTTGAGCAGATCGAGCAAAGTGGCTAAGTGCAGCCGGTCACCACCTTTGAAGGTTTTCAGAGGAGAGGTACAGGGAAGTGGTACACCAGTCGGAGCTGTTGAAGGAGATGCACGAAGAAAGGAAGGAGTAGTAGCAGGAGAAGGTAGGAAGTTGATGAGGGCCAGTAGGCACTGGTCAAAGAGACAATTGATTTGAGGACCCTGGGCCATGACAGTGCCATTGTGATACATATTAATGTTGCACTTAGAGGATGAGAAGTATGCCAAGAGTACTTCCCATCTAGTGCCGCCATTAATGGGTGAAGAAGAAAAGGGGACAGGGGGTAGATTAGATGGGCGGTCCAAAGTTCTGGCGAGGGGACAGAGAAGAGAATATCAGTGATAGTCTGTCTGGAAGTGGCACTGACGTAGGTATCAGCAATAGGTAGGCCAGGATTAGAGGCCCATAGATCTTTTTTAAAAGAAATTCTTCCACACTTCATGAGGGAGGAGGGATAGGTGATGGAGTAACAGTTAGAATAGATCGATGAGATGGAAACTGCCATAGAGATGGGGGAAAAGGTGGGATAGTTTGAGAGGCTACACAGGGCACAGGCGAACACACCAGTTGGCCTAGCAGCCAGTTCGAACAAACCTGCGTTTGAATTTTCCAGGAAGCTCACAAATGCAGTACGCAAAGGAGGGTGCAGCGATGTAAAACACACCTAATTTCGAATTTCGCAGAAAGCACACAAATGCAGTACAAAAATTAGGATGCTGAGATTTAAAACACACCTTAAATTCGAATTTCCCAGAAAGCACAAAGATGCAGAACAGAAAGGAGGGTGCAGAGATGTAAAACACACCCAAGTATGAATTTCCCAGAAAGCCTACACATGCAGTACAAAAAGGGGGGTTCAGGGATGTAAAACACACCTACGTTTGGATTTCTCAGAAAGCACACAAATGCAGTACAAAAAGGAGGGTGCAGTAAGGCATAAGAAAACAGCGGAATTTGTGTTTAAGACACAGCTAGGTTCAACATTTGGACGAGTACTCGAGTGTGCAAGTTATAAAGCACAGCTAAGATAATGCAATGTCAAGGCAAAGAATAGGAAGGAGAATTGCATAGGAATACAAGCAACACTGTGTTGGCAATGTTTAACCTGCAAAAAAAGAATGAACATTAAAGACAAGGAATTTGAGATTATGGGTGCAAGGTAGTCCAGAACAAGAGCACTGCAATTGGAAGATCAAAGGTCCAGGAGAAAATCAAATTCGGTGAGTGGCTGGGTGCATGTCATGTGCTACCTGCATGCTGGGACACTCTGGCTGGAAGGTGAAAGGAGGTGGGCAGCGTGAGTGGTGAAGAGGAGGAGATGGGTGGAAAGCCCAGCTCGAGCAGTGAAACATGAATAGGAGGTCAGTGGGCAGGAGTAATGGAAACAGAGGTCTTAGACCCACAGGCAGTCTCTGGCAGGGTGCTTAGGCAACGGGAGTAAATACTCCGACAAGGCAGCATTGATGGGGACCCTTCAAGCCCTCCCGGGCCCGGACAGGGCCAGACAGGAAAAACCCATTGGCCTTGGGAGAGGGCCTTGTGTAAGGCGGTCATCTACCGCCGCCCGGCTCCTTCAATAGGCCAAAAGAGTATTTCCTCAACCAATCGGGTAGCAGGAGGCGGGTCAGTAAACACCTACAGGTGCCAGGCTGGTGGTAAAAGATCCAGTGGCAATCTTTGAAGGGCCTCGAGGATGCCGAAAGGCCTCAGCGCCCAGAAGGTCAAAAAGTATGTAACAAAGAAAATGCTGCATGCGTCATGAAATGAGACACTACAGTACTTTTAGCCCAAGTGGTATGATTTAACAAAACAAATATGTATTTTTCATTTCTTTTCTTTGCTAATGCAGCAAAAGCACAGCAATGCCCAGAGAGTGCCCAGATAGATGGTGGATTTGCCCCGGAAGGACAGCTCAAGGGCAATGTGCTCACCTTGGAAGCAAGACGACACAGAACAACACAGGTTCGATCCCGGGTCTGTGCTTAGAAACTTCTGGGTATTAAGCACATTATAAATAACCAATTAAATGAAATTAAATTAAATACCTCAGAGATGATGGATTGACCACAGAGTCCAGAGGCAGCAGAGGAAGGAAGCCTGCCGATTTACGGGTTCTGAGGGATTCCGTGTTCTGGGTTCTCACTATGGTCTATCAATCTCTCAGACTGCCCAAAGTGCTTAGGGGCTGTACAAATGCCACATAGCATAACATGGCACATGGTAGATGCATGGTCTACCAAAGAAATCCATATAGAAGATGCAGACATGTTTGAGAGATTGATTTTATCAGAGGATGGATACAGTGTCCTACAGAAACATTGTCAAATTAGTGTACCGCAATGGGCAACAGTATAATGCCTAGGCAAGCTTCACATGCACCTAATGAATTGCAGAGTCACAGCTATTATATTGAGGGGCCAGCCTCTGAAGAGAAGGAGCTCAGCCACCTTTGCTGTGGAGGAGGAAGCAGTCACAGGCACCCAGCACCATTTAGAGGAGTGGGACTCGCAAGACCAGCATACATTAGATATGTTTGACTAATGACTAATGAAGGACTCCATTGCCCATATATTAACAATAGTCTATCTTGTGTTGAGATATTTTTTATTTTTTATTATTGTGCACTTGGCTAATAATAACCTTAAGCACATGCATAAAAATACAATCACATATATTATACAAAATATCTTCAAGTTACAACATTAAATTCCATAGAAGTCAACAACACACACTAAACACTTATATCATCATAACAAGTCATATCAAATTACATCTTTAAAAAATTCAATTCAATAAAGAGCCTTAAATATGCTAAGACCCAACAAACATGATTAGGATTTCTCAACTGGGGATAACAATATCCGCCAAATGTAGTATGCAGCAGCGGAGGTGACCAAAGAACTGTCAGAATGACTAGAGCTCCAGAATTGGTCTGTCGCAATAAAAGCCAAATTATCTAACCCATCTCGATAATCTTTCAAGTAATCCGTTTGCAATACAGGACAACCGGTTAAAATGTGGCGGGGAGTTTCTGCTGTAGCATTACACAGCCTACAACATCTTTCCTCCGCAGGAAGTTTCAACCAAGTTCCCTTAAACTCCAGCTGATTCATGGAATGTGTGCGCCGAAAAACGGGGATTTGTGTGCCATTCTGCCCGCAAATCCCCATTTGTTAGACAGGGATTTGCGGGCAGAATGGCGCACAAATCCCTGTTTTTCGGTGCACAAATTCCATGAATCAGCCCCCAACGTCGATAAATCATAAACGTCTTAGTTTCCCATTGCACATTGTGTTGACATTTTAACTTTGGAAATGTTACCTTCTGTCTGACGTTGTTTTTTTACAAATAATAAGTATCAATAAAAAAGAAAAAGTGATACTTTCTAGTCTAGTTGTTTGTACAAAAGGATGTAATCCTCAATTTGGAATCACTTTTTTTTGTAAATGGTTTTCTGTTGTGGTTATTCACACATTGGGGGGTTTGTCTTGAATATGTGGCCTGACATTTATCTATTTATTTATTTGTTTTGACATTTGTATAGTGCACCAAACCCAGAGGCATCAAGGCGCTGTTTACATTAAGTGCAGTTTATGAGGGTAATTCGTAGAATTTAGCGCACAAGTGGCACACGCGGCTGGTGCACAGCGTATTCATGGATGCAAACATCTATAATCAGCCGTGGCACAGGGTAGCGCAGTGACCCTGCAGCAGCGCCAGTTACGCCCGAACCCCGCCCCGTGCGCCAAAAACATTGCACAAATACAGTACATGGAGCAAAGGCCAGTGGACCAGCATACAGCCCCCGAACCATGAAAACGCGTGCAAAACTCCCTGTGCACCCTTCGGAATACAAGCACCCCCCTCGCACATGCGAAATCGCGTGTAAAACTCCACGTGCACCCCGGAATACACGTACACCACTCGCAACAGTGAAATCGCATGTAAAACTCCCCGCGCACCCCTCGGAATATGTGTACCCCGCTGCGTCAGGTAAAATGCGTGGAAAAAGTCCACACTGTGTTGTGACCTGCCTGCGGGGCATGCCCTGGGGTGATGGGCTGCCTGCAGGCCTTGCCCAGGGGTGATGGGCTGCCTGCGCGTATTCCGGAGGTACACGAGGACTTACACATGCGATTTCGCTAGCACGGGCGGGGTACGTGTATTCCGGGGGTGCGCGTGGACTTTCACATGCGTTTTCAATAGCGCGGGCAGGGTACGTGTATTCCGGGGGTGCGCATGGACTTTCACACGCGTTTTCACTGGCGCGAGTGGGGTACGTGTATTGCAGGGTGCGCGTGGAGTTTTACACGCAATTTCGCTGGCGTGAGCGGGGTACATGTATTCTGAGGGGTGCGCAGGGAGTTTTACACGTGATTTCACTGGCACGAGCGGGGTACGTGTATTCTGAGGGGTGTGCAGGGAGTTTTACACGCATTTTAGATGGCGCGAGCAGGGTACGTGTATTCTGAGGGTGTGCATGGACTTTCACATGCGTTTTCGCTGGCCTACGTGTATTCTGGGGGTGCGCGTGGACTTTCACACATGTTTCCGCTGGCCTACGTGTATTCCGGGAGTGCGCGTGGCCTTTCACATGCGATTTGGCAGTGTGTGCCCTCCTGGGTGTGCCCCCCTCCCCATGCCCCGCAGGCAGCACATCACCCCAGTTCATGTCCCACAGGCAGCCCACATGGCACCATGCACTCGGGAGCACATACTTATGTCCCCCCACACCCCCATTGACAGGCACCTGCCAGCAGGCCCCGACTTATTTCCCCCCGCACCCACACCCACCCCCCCCATTGACAGGCACCTGCCAGCAGGCCCCGATTTATGTCCCCCCACACTCCCACCTACCCCCATTGACGGGCACCTGCCAGAAGGCCCCGACTCATGTCCCCCACACCCCACCCACCCCCATTGATGGGCACCTGCCAGAAGGCCCCGAATCATGTCCCCCCACACCACCCACCCACCCACATTGACGGGCACCTGCCAGAAGGCCCCGACTTATGTCCCCCCACACTCCCACCCACCCCCATTGACTGGCACCTGCCAGCAGGCCCCGACACATGGCCCAACAAACAACATGTCCTAACAAAAAAGACCCATGTCCCTAATGCCAACCAAAATCCCCCTTGCCCCCCAGTACAAGCATGCAACCATCCACAGCACCCACTCCTAAATTAACCATGCCATGACAGTCTTAAAAGAACCACCATGCCCATGAATAAATGCACAACAGAGCACAAAGTGGCAACACATGACTGAGGCAATGTTCATTGAGACATGCATAAAACCAATGATAGAACACAGCACCAATCATGAAGTTAGAAAACTTTTATTAAAAACATAATGAAGTAACAGAGAAAATCAAACTTCAAAATCAATATACAATGACAGATATAACCCACAAAAATGGTAATCCAATGAAAAAAAAGCAGTCATGTTTAAAAAGAAAAGTGCTCCATTGCCAATGTCAATAAGAAATAAATAATCCAAATAAAAGAAAACCATTGATCCATGCGAAAATTGAAAAAGAAAGTATGTACAAGTCTTCAACTATCTACAATTCAAGTCCAAAGGGTCTATGATCCCCAAAACAAATGAAACCTACAAAAAAGTCCTATGAATAAAAAGCTATATACCTGAAGTGGAGCAAAGTCCATTAACTCCAAAATAAAAGAAAAAACAAAGGAAACCTAACACTAATGAACCATGTACAATGGCGGCGGGCAAGTCCAACGGCTCACTTGTTGATGTTCCGGCCAGGGCATCATCGAACTCCATGTCGATGTCCGGGAGGTGGGCCTCTTCCCTGGCCTCGAGGTCTCGCAGGGATGCAGTCATGGCGTCCTCCAACTCCCTGCGAGTTGCCTCGAGGCACTCAGCCCGCCTCAATGCCCTGCGCATGGAGTTCTCCACCCTGACCATAGTGAGCCATGCCTCCTCTGCCCGCCGTCGCTCCGCATCTATCCGCTGGCCCAACCGCTGCCACACGGAAGACACTCCCAATCCAGGGTCCTCCTGCCCTCCGGCCGATTCCTGCCCTTGTGATGTTGAAAGCCCCGAGCCATCATGGCTCCCACCCTGAGCCTGCTGCTGCCTTTCATGTGCCCTGCTGGTCGATGCCTCCACGTCCTCCTCTTGCTGGGGTCCAGTTGTTGGGGTGGCCACCCCTGATGGACCTCCGACTCCCGACTGTGGCAGGGATGTGTCATCCACCAGCCTGGCCGCTGGGCCAGGGGCAGCTTCACAGGGTGCCCAGGTTTTACTTCGGCAGGAAGATGGCACAGAGGATGACTGGCACATAGGGGGTTCAGTTGAGGAGGGGGTCACTAGAAAATCCAGCACACGGAGGAATGCATCCTGGGTGACCTGTCCTAGTAGGCCAACGTGGTCAATGAGGTATTCGAAATGACGTGCATTGTCCTCACGAGAACCCTGCACGTCATCCCGAATACCACATTGACGCAACGCCACCCCAGCTAGGACAGGCTCAACCTGGTCCCGGATTGCCACTTCCGCAGGGAGAGGAAGGACAGTTGTTCGCGCATCCCCTCCCTGAAAACGGGTCTGGACGAAGGCATCCCTGCTGGTGCGGGATGATGCAGTCACAGGATCGGGGAAAGGATTACAAACAGGCACCTCCGCGGCGGCCTGTGCTGCCTCCTGTCCCTGCCCCTGGACTGCACCACTAGCACCAATGGAATGCCCCCGTCCAGACCCCGTGCGTGGACCTTCCACGGGCTCCTCCTCAACCAAACTCCCCACCAACCTGGATGACTCTGTGCCATCTTCCTCCATAAGCCCCTGTGGGGGCTCAGCTGCCCCTACTGCTGCCGAGGAGTCCACCTCTGCCTCTTGGACCTTCCCTCGGCAGCTGCGGCCATGGACGCGGCACCAGACTCCTCACTCCCGGAAGAGATGACAACGTGGGAGGAGAGCTGGGCCTTGCGTCTACGGCTGGTGGTGGGATCCGTGCCTCTGTGCTCCACAGCACCGTCTCTGCCCTCTTCATCAGTCGACGCTGCAGACAGGGAGAGACAGAACACAGGCACCAGGGCACTGTACAATGGTCGGATACACATGTCACAGTTGCACATGAGTAGCAGTGTCAAACTTCACAGATGCCATCACACTCCCCAACACTCATATCATTTGAACCCACACACTTGCAGAATTTGATCGTGCAGCAGGCGTGCAGCAGGCAGCAGCATCCATACGCACACAACAGCATGAACATCCGAAGGTTGGCATGACGTCACAAGCAACATGGGGAGTGCCGAACACATGCACACGCGCCAACAGACAGACATGCATCTGTACATCTGCACTACCTGTCACAGTGCAATCATCTGCAACTATGTCACATCTGCCAATCGGGTTCATACATGTCCATGTCACATGCATCCATGTTGTATCACTGTTGCACACATGCAACCCACACATGCACATGTATACCGTGCACATACATGAAGGTGTAATTAGCATCCATGTATCACACCCCAACCATGCCACAGTACATACACAGAAATACCAAAATGTGTGCATCTCCACATGCAATTGGGCATTATGCTTTGGAACACATACAACATTGATGCGCATCACTCATGACAGGACTCACATGCAGCACAGTCATGTCCCTGCACATACACATCCATACATGGACCTTTTCAGATATATGTCCAAGCTGCACACTCCTTGCACACCTCAACATGCACTGTGTCCAATAAGTACGCATGGACACTTACCGCTCGACTCTGGACCGCTCTCCCTCTCGAGGACCTGCCGGTGCAGCGCTGGGTTAATACATTGCAGGACCCTCATGTCATTGGTGGTAAGGTGGACCCGGCGCGTCACTGCATCCGTTGCTTCCAAGAGGCGCCGGGCCTTCCGGAGGGCCCTGGACATGAAATCCTCCCAGCGCTAACAGACGTGTTGTATGTCGCGGGTTGCCACCCCCTCCACGTTGATGGCAACCACGATGTCCAGCCAGATCCTCTCCCGTCCATCCTTGTCGGCGCGTCTTCTTCCGTAGAGGGCATCATAATGCCCCAGGACTTGCTCCACCAGGATGCCAACCTCTCCTGCTGAGAAGCCGGCAGCCCTCTGCCTCTCTGGCTGGGGGTTGCCAGTGGTGTCTGATGGTGTTTCCCCCGACATGGCAACCCCTGAGGCAGGTGTGGGTGGGCAACTGGGTCCTGGGGCTGGACTGTGGAGCGATGGTACAGCAGTCGGGAGTCTTCTGTTGCAGCAGGGGTGGTCACAGCAACTGGACCCCTGCAGATGGCTGATGTGCAGGCACCAAATGGCAGGGCACGTGGCCAGCAGGCAGGCAGGCAGCAGCAGATGGCAGGTGGGAGTCTGCTCGGGGCTCTGTGGGGCAGGATAATGGCCTTCTGGGCAGGAGCGTGGTCTTCCATGTGATGTCGAGTGGCCAGCTTGATATGGAGTGATTTGGCACGTGAAAAAACAGCACGTCAGCGTGTAATTCGAGGAAAGGCCCTTAGCGCATAAGCGCGTATGTGACCTAACACGTGCGGGCATTTCCCTCAGCAAGGGTGCATCCACACGTGCAAAGAAATCACGTCCATGTGTGGATGCGTGTAATTCGAGGAAAGGGCCTTAGCGCGTAAGTGACGTTACGCGTGCGGGTGTTGCCTTCAGCATGGGTTAAAGGTGAGTGCGGGCTAGCAGACCACTGTACGTGCTGTTCGTGGAGACCGGTGCGTGTGTTTACTCTGCTGGAATCACACACGATAACTTCACAGCATCTGAAGTCCGTACCTCTTCTTTTGGTGGGGTGTTGCCTATGCGCACAAGCATGTGTGTTTTTGTTTTTTTTTCCATGCAAGGTAGGCGGTGAGTTGCGTACGCTATTTTTCCCACTGTGGTTCCCCCTGTGCATGCGTACCATTTTCGAGGTCATAGTAGCCCACGTGTTCCACACGTACGTGTTTTTTGTGTTCCTGGGTGCCACGCCATACTGCTGGAGGTCAAATTCACGCACGTGGGCTCTCGGGGTTGCGTGCACAATTTTTTTTCTTTCCAATTTCCTGTTCTTATATTTTTTGATTTTTTGATTTCTTTTTTTTTGGGGGGGGGTGCCTGAGCGTTGCCTGACCCATCATTTTTCCGCAAGGGTCACAAACAGCTTTGCAGGGGCACTGGGGGACCTATTCCATCAAGTACCCTGCCCCCTTCTAGCCTATTGCCCAGGACAATTGTTGAGTGAACCTACCATAGCCTACTTTCCATTGGTGCCATGGTTGGGAGGCCACCAAAGGCGAAGGGTGGCAAAGTTGGGCGTCCTCCCAGGGCTGGGCGTGGTCGGTCATGTGGGCGCGGAGACCAGGGAGGACAGGGAGTCCAGGGTGGCCAGGCTGTAACCATACAGGGGGGGGGAGAGGCAGGGGTGCCACTCTGGGACGGGATGCCCAGCCACGTGCTGGTGCAGACATGCCACCACCCCCTGTGGCTCCTAATGATGCAGCTTTTGCATCACAACCTGGTGCCCATATCACCCAACAGCAATTTACATCTACTGTCACAGGCCCACCGGTGGTGGTACCTGCAGGTGCAGCTGTGGGCACCTCCACCCGGGCTCTGGGTCAGGCAGCGCATGTTGCGTTGTGTGACGAGGACACCCAGGACGATTTCCATCTTGTCCGGAGGTTGGGGTCATGTGTGTCCACTGTGGCTGTGACTGTGGCACACGTATCTGGGGCAGTTATGACATCTGCTGCCCCAAGCAGCCAGGTGGTGGTAACTGCATGTGCAGATGCAGCCAACACCATACCGGCAGTGACTCAGACCCAAGCCAGACCTTCTGTCCTCATACCAACACCCACTGCCTTGGTCCAGTCCACCAGCGCCACTGCCCCCACTGATCAGGGCCACATTGCCCACTCAGGGTCAGTACCACCGGCCAAAAGGAGGAAGCGTGCTCCTGCACAAGAGGCTGGGATCCCAGACACGGCTCCACCCTCCGGCACGTCAAGGAAGAAACCTTTCTGCAAGCAGAAGCTGGACTTCCTTGTGGACTACATGTCGGAACACCAACGCGATATGCTTGTGGGCCCACAGTGCCATACAACGCATAACCAGCGTTGGGTCCACTGGCAGCATGTTGCGGATGGTGTGACATCCATGGGATTCCAGGTGCGCACAGCTCAGGACTGCTACAAGCGCTGGAATGACTTCAGACGCAGTGCTAAGCAAAAGCGTGCCTCCAATTACACCATTTCTCTGGTGACTGGTGGTGAGCCACCACCAGAGGAGGATGAACTCACTCAGCATGAGGAGATCGCTTCAGAGTTCATCCCGGAAGAACAAATTTGTGGAGTGGGAGAGCGGATGGATTATGATGCATCATCTGGTGAGTATTGATGCGTGTAACTCAATGACATGTGTGTTTGGCATGTGTGACCCACCTAGCTACAAGTTGGCTCTTTCATATCTTCAATCTCTCTCTCCACCTGTGTTGTTCACCAGGTGTCTGACCTCTCGGCCTCAATTCACAAAGAACACCTGGCAGCTCTTGACTACTGCATTATCAGTTTTTTGTACGAGTTCCGGTGCTATGCTGATGACAACCAACTCATTTCCTGGCTACCCTTGGCCACCTCTTGTCCCTCCCTTATTTCCGATAGCCTCATTGCCATTTGCTTTTGGTGTACTACCAACGGTCTCTGTCTGAATGCCAGCAAGACTGACATCCTCCTCATCGATACACCTTCGCCATACTTTGCCATCAATCTCTGGCCAGCCCCACTTGGCCCTCCTCCTGCCTCCGCCTGCAAGGCCAAGAACCTCAGGGTCACCTTTGACTCAACACATTCCTTTTACACACAGATTTGTGACGTATCTTGAAATGGATTAACTTCTTGCTTCATCTCCTCAAGGGTACTGGGCCTTTCCTAACATTCTCCTACATGCTCACAGTCTGCCAAGCTTTGGTTAACTCAAGGTTGGGGTACTGTGACAGTCTCTTTCAATATTCGACCTGCCTCCACACTCCACCCTCCACCACTAATCCAGTACAGGACTGCAAGACTTGTCCTTGGCCTCAAGCCCTGGGATCCTATCTTTCCAGCTCTGTAACCCCTTCATTGGCTACCAGTGGATGCAAGGATGATACTTCAGACCCTCTGCATTGTGCACAAGGATTTTTTGGGACTGGGTACAAAATACCTTCAACAATCCCTCTACCAATTCCTCCCCTCTTGAGTCCTTTGCTCCTCTACCCCACACTCCCTCAAGGTCAGTCGTTAATTGAATAAATAAGGTAGGAGCAGATCTGCGTGTACAGCTGGGAGCTCACTTTTGAACAGCCAACTGGCCACATTGAAACTTGAGGAGAAATATATCTGCTTCTGGAAGCACCGCAACACCTTCCTACTTGCTCCTGCATTAGCCCCTCTTCTACCCAGCTGAACAGTTTCCTCTGTTGGCACTGTGCCCCTGCACACACTCTGTCCATCAGATCAGGTACCTGCTCACCCTGCCTCCCTGCTGCACTCCCTACAGGCTTCCCATATCAATGGGTCCAGTGTGTGTACCCATACAGTCCAGCACTCTTCGTCTGCACTCGTCAGATTTGCCCTGTCCAAATAATCTTGCACTTGCCACTTACTGGCTGCACTACCACTTTTTGAATGGACATTCTATCATTGGACTTCATTTTCCTTCTTTGGTCTCCTCTGTTTGACACGTTCCCCCTTCTCCCCCTTCCTGGGTCTTCAACCCTTTATCCCTTCTCCATGTACGTGCGTGTTCTCAATGTCACTGTGCCCAGTATGATAGTTGTTTTGAATTCCTTTTCTCCCTTGTTCCGCTCCCTTTGCTTGTTTGCGCTCTGAGCCACTTGTGCACGAGTGCAATCTTGATGAGATGTCACATCATGTCATACATATCCTTTGTCCTTGGTGCAGTGTGGCTCACTCTGAGTGTGCTGATGGCAGCGGCTCCCCATGCACATATGTGCACGATCATGTTCCATGTGCATTCCATGTATGCCCCTAGGTGTCCTTGACCACCTGCTCATTGTTGTATTTGTCCAGGTTGATCCAAGTGTCATCTCATTTGGACAGCCATGTCATGCTCACTGTAGGTCTGTGTGTCATCACGCACGACTTTAGGCTGTGCACATCTGTATCATGCACATGGCTCCTCCTCTTACAGGCCCACAGACTCTTTTCAACTGGTGTTGTCTTCTACATGCATGGATGTACTATGGATGGTTCCTCACCTCTCCTCCATCATGTCCACTTCTCATCGGCTGTAATGATATTTGAATGACGAAATGCAATAGACGCACGCCTACACTGTCTTGCAATGCACAGTTCTGTGTGGAACATGTCATTGCCATGCAGTGCCTTCCTGCTATTGGCCAGATGGTGGGTGTTTCACGGAAACCATGCTACCTGGTGCATGCCATTTGCACATGATGGCTGCAATTGCCGTTACACTGCCATAATGTTTGAATATTGTCATCACTACGTACGTGTTGATGTTGTAAATTGAGGGGCTACACATGCACTGCACCGCACCGCACACACCCACTCCTGTGCCAAGATAAGCCCTTCAACATGCAATCATGATGGTGCTGTGTGATGTTTACCTGACATGTATGTATCTATGTCCCTCCTTTCACAGTATGGAAAGGCACTAGCGTAGGTGCCTCCTATGACACATGTACTGTGTCTAGTTGATGGTAGTTGGGTGCTGCACATGAACATGCATGTTAAATGTATCATGGTGTGTTACGTTAGATTTCTAGCTGTGTCTATTTGTGTGTTCACACATGCTTATGCTAGGGGCCAACTATTTGCTCCTATCTCTCATTTTGGCATTGGATACATGCCTGCTAGAGGTTGTGTGTGATGCAGGTGATGTGCAACATGCAATACATCTGTTGCCTTCACATTTTGCACACATCCTTTTCTGCGTTTGGGCTAGCCTTGCATTGCAATGCCACTGGATGCATGTTGGGGTTTGAGTTGCCTGTGATATGGCTGTTTCATTATTTGGCTGTCAATGTTGTGAACTGTTTGTGTGTGGTATGTGCTGCTGACATGAGTGTCCTTGTTTCCTTTCTTTCTCTTGCAGGTGATGACGCACTGGCGGCAGAGGATGAAGATGTCATCCCAGACACAGTGGTCAGTTCACATGACCAACCAAGCACCAGTGGTGGTCGTGGGGTGGCAGCCCACGAGAACCCACAGGTGCTCCAGGCCATCATGTCCAGAGCTGACTCTGAGTCAGGCTCTGATGTATCCTCTGACCGCTATGTTGAGCCGGATCTGCATCATGACGTGTCGTTGCTGGTAAGTGATCCTGTGTTGGATGATCTTCTGTCTGCGACACCTGCAGTAGGGGGCCAGGCAGGGTTGGAATGTCCACCTGTGGTGGTTACGGGTGCACGGTCACATCGACACCAGTTGGCCATGTTCCCGGGGCACCAGGTTGATGGAGGTTTGCAATCCTGCAGCCGTGGACGGCACCAACCCAGTAAGGACCACGGCTCCTTGGGCCCAGCAGGTGTGGTGTCCGGCAACGCGGTGGCCGTGTGCCACCGGGGTCAACTGAGTGGGAGCGTTCCATGATTGCCATAGCACAGCAACAGGGGGGAGCAGTTGAGATGATTGCTCAAGGTATGGAAAGTGTGGCCCATTCCATCCTCACCTCTGTAAGGCAAATGGTGCTCCAGCAGCAGTCTACGCAGTCCACGTGCCGCTCACTCAGGCTGGGCATGGCGGCGTCTGACAGGGCGCGCAGGGCTGAAATGGTGGCTCTGCATGAAACACTTAATGCTCAAGCAGAGGCACACCGTGAGGCCCTGAGGGTGGAACAACAAGCCCTCCGATCTACTCTAGCTGACCTCATGATGGATGAGAGTAGGCAGACAGAAGGCAGGATGGAACAGCTTGAAAGTACCCTCTCGGCTGAACTCCATGCAAGCTGGGAGTCACTCCGTTTGTCATGCGAGACCATGCAGGCAGAACTCCGTCTCACACGTCAGTCCCTGCAGGAGGAAGCACGTGTGACACGTGAGGTAATGCATGCTGACCTCAGTCTCATTGCCAGCCAGGACCTGGCTTACCAGACATGCATGTTTGCTGCCATTGAGGGGCGCGCGCGGCTAGGCGTGGTGAGTCAACTGCACCACGTCCACCTTCTGATTTCCATCCAGAGGGTGACGATGACAACCCATCTCCCACATAGGTCGGGCCGTGCAGGCGCTGAACCCAGTGAGTTTTTTTTTTTATTTCAACATCTACACATGTGCGGTTTGAGGTGCACCCTGTACCCCCCCCCCCTCCTGGGTGCCACCCCCACCTCTGGGTCATATACGGCCATTTTTTTTCCTGCAAATTTTTTTTCAGCTGTTTTTTTCGACAAATATTTTTGATTTTTCATCCAAATTGTATGGTTTTTGGTAAGTATGTTATCTTTTTATTTTCATTTTTCATTTTATTTTTTTCCTTTATTTTGTTGTTCTTTTACAATGATTTCACTTTGTTTGCTTTGAATTTTTTATGATTTTTTTTTCTGGTTTTCTTAAATTTTATTTCTTTTTGTTTCTTTCATTACTCTTTTAATTTTTTTATTTCAATTGATTATTTGATTTAATTTGCATTTTCTTTAGAAATCTTTTTTTTTCAAATTTTATTTGGTCTATTGTGCATACATGTGACAGTGTTGTGCTTTGTGTCATCAGAAGGCGTCCACTGTGTGTTCCAGCTGGGCCCATTCAGGCTTGTCTTGTGTATGTGTTTTGCTTGGGGTCCTGACACATATGCTACTCCTGCTTCCCTTTTCCATGGGCTCGCAAGGAAGGCTCGGTGTAACAGCATATCACACATGGGCATTGGGCTTCCGTCATATCTGTGGCCAGCCTGCAGTTCTACTTGTGTGTACACCCTAGTGGGTTTCTCCAATGCATGTCTGCACTTCACTTTGGTGAGTATTATGCTAACTGTGCATTTCATCATGTTGCTTGAGATGTTTGTTATGTATTGACTGTCTATGTTAATGTGCTTCCTGCTGTAGCTGGTACCATGCACCCTTTGGCTGTGTATAACACACTGATGGTGGGAGGGGTCCATGTGCTGAGAATGTTGAATTGGGACAGTTTCCCACCAATGATTTTGATATGCCACATGAAGGCTGCACGCTGAGTTACCCCTGTCACCATGCATTTCAACAACCACCCATTCCTTGCTAGCACCACTTTGGCCATTTTCCAGCCCTGCCTGGTGTTTGGATGTGCCATCTGAGTTATGACTGCATTGTTCGTGATTTGAATTTCCTGTTTGTGTCCTGGACCTGCTCCCCCCTCCCACTGTTTGCATTTGGCTCTTGTGACAATCCGGCCAACCAGGATGCTTGAGCCTGCCACCACTACCAAAAGCCCACAAAGGTGGCCCTGTCTAGACCTGTCCACATGTCTTCTCAGTCACTTGAATGCCCCCCTGTCTCCCCTGCCCCTGTCAGTGTCCCTCTGTCTCCCCCTCTTCATCATCACATCCCCTACTCTCCTGCACCGCCAGGTTTCCCTCTGCCCCCTGTGTGTGCTTTCTTTCATCATCTTCCCCATTAGTCATTTTGAGCTTGTCATTTAGTCATTTTGAGTTTGGCCCCCTCCTCCCTCTCTCCTCCCTCTCCCTCTCCACCACCCTTTACCCTCCTCCTTGTACTCTGGCTGTCATTTTCAACCACTACCCCAATTGCCATCGCCCATAGTGATACATAGGCGCTTGTTCTTTGCAGACATTTGCCCTTCTGCCTCCGTCCTTCCACCCCCCACCTTCAACATTTTAAGTATAATTTTGCCAGTTACTTTTATCATTAGTCCCTCCACCACTGATTACAGGTCGTCTCTTCCCCCTTTCCCTTCTGTCTTTCTTCTCCCCCTCCCCAGCACTATCTTGATTCTTTGTGGACCTACTACAGTTTGTCACTTGTTTTGTTACTCTCCTCACCTCTTCCCTCCTCTTCCCTCACTCACCTCCTTATGTGACTCCTGCACTGCGACTATTGCCGTCAGGCATAGGAATGTTGATGCTAGTTTTGTCATCCAACATTCCCTCCCTAGACTCTCCCTTATTGTTCCAGGCACTTGTAATGTGTACTTTGGTTTTCCAGTTCATTATCACACTGTGGACGGTTTGAAGGACATGTAGGAATGTACTGTTCTTCTCCCTTGTTCCCTCCCTCATTGATGCGCTTTGATGAACTTTGTGTGTAGGTCGTATTATGGATTTCTATGATTCAGTAATGGATCACTGTCTGCCATTGCCGATGTGGGGTACTCTGTACATGATATGTTCTGCTGGTCAATGGCTGATACAATGTTGTGCTTTATTTTGAGGTGCCAGGGGATGGGTGTGGTTTGAGAAACAGGGGGGTCCTTGGTGCTATGTTCACATGTGCTGTGTACGGGACAGGAATTGTAATTCAAAATATAACACAATACAAGGAGATGGTAATGACATTACTCAATGAAGAACAAAATTACAAAAAACTGAGAAAAGACCCTACAGCAAGTATCAAGAATAAAATCCAACAAACAACAAGATATGCCTTAGAGCAAGACTGGATCACGGCCCGAGAAGAGACCTTTTTGAATACCTCAGATAATCGCACACCGGTTTTCTATGCATTACCCAAAGTTCACAAAAACAGCCAAAAGCCACCAGGAAGACCCATAGTGTCAGGCTGTGGTTCAATACTAGAACCTGTGTGCAAATTTATTGACCACTTCCTTAAACCTTTGAGCCAACAAACACCAACTTACCTCAAAGATACTATGATGACCATTAATAAATTTGAAGGACTCAAGTTCAACAAAGAAGAAGAACTCCTAGTGACCATGGACATAGTCAGCCTGTACACAAGCATTCCCCAAGAAGCAGCGGTCGAGTGCATTAGGCATCACTTGACCCATCACATGAATCAAAGAAGAGTACCTATCAACTTTATAGTTGAACTCTTAGAACTGGCACTGACCAACAACTTCTTCCAATTTGATGACAACTTTTACCTCCAAATAAAAGGCACAGCGATGGGAGCAGCATTTGCCCCCAGCCTAGCTGTCATCTTCATGGCAGAATTTGAACATGCATATGTCATCAGCACATCCAACCCGTTCCACGACAAAATTGCCTCATGGCACCGATATATTGACGACGTGATCCTAATATGGAAGGACAACGAAGCGAATCTGAATGCATTCTTCAACTGGCTTAACACCAAATCCCAAAACATTCAATTCACTATACAAAGCAATAATACATCGATCAACTTCCTAGACCTCTGCATTATGGATAAGAATGGAACATTGATATGCGACCTCTTCACCAAAAAAACAGATCGCAACACTCTGTTACACTATAACAGTCACCATCCTAAAAACTTACGGGATAACCTCCCATATGGGCAGTTTCTAAGACTACGCCGCAATTGTACAGAACCAGAACAATACAAGAAACATGCTAAAAACTTAGAAGAAAAACTGATGGACAGAGGCTACCCTAAGAAACTCATTAGAAAGACCATGAAAAGAGCGAAGTACACGCCCAGAGAAAACTTGCTAACACCCAAAGTAGCAAATACACAACAAGACGACATCTTAACCTTTGTCTCGACCTTTAACTCTGATACCACCAAAATCAAAGGCATTATAAAAAAATTCTGGCCGCTGGTACAACTAAGCTTACCGGAAGAAAAAATACCAAGAATGGCACTAAAGAGATCAAAGAACTTTAGAGACATCCTGACACATGCCAGACTAGAGAACAAGAACCAAAGATCCACCATTTGGAGCATGCGGGAAATAAAAGGCCATCACCCATGTGGCTCATGCACGGTTTGCCGGTTCACAAAGAAAATGAACCACTTCAAAATAGAAGACAAAGAATGGCAACTTAGAAAATTCACGAACTGTAAAACTGCAAACGTAATCTATATTATAGAGTGCCCCTGCGGTCTACGGTATGTGGGCCAAACTACCCGGCAGGTCCACAAAAGAATTGGAGAACACCGCTCACGTATCAGATGTAAATCTATAACATCCCCCCTGGTCCAACACTATATTGAAAATCACCATGGACCAGATGACATTCTGTGGTGGGTTATTGACTTAGTACCCAACACGAGTAATGTCACCAACTCCCTGAATCACAAAGAAGCTTGGTGGATTTTTAAGCTGAAAAGTATTTCTACAGGACTCAACGAGGCGGAACCAACCAGATATCGCCATCAATAAGCATCTGCCCCTGTCGGATCCATAACTATCATGTTTACCACTAACTAATATACCCTATAGATATACGTTGGTATCCACATAATATGCCAACCGACAGAATTACTTTCTCTTATGTATACAGGCTATAATCTTAAGATTCTTTTACTCTTCACACTCCCCGCATCACTACCCTCCCAACACACCCACATGTTGGTATGCCTCCAATTTTCAAGCCGGCAACCCCCAAATCAAAACCCTATCCCCCCCCCCCTTTTTCTTTTTAGGACTCCCACACTGATTTTATGCACCAACTGCCTTGGACATATCTTTAGTACATACACGTAAGGGTTCGGCAGCTCACAATACTGCTGTAGATAACATCGTCATTTCGCCTTATAACGAAACCCAGCAGTTGCGCAGATGCGTTTCCAGTACAACACTATACGCTGCGCGCATGCGCTCTGCCACACGATCGAGAGAACTTAGCTCTTTGCACTCGGCAGCGTTACCGCCTTTGTCGTTTGCGAACAGTGCCGGCAAAGACTCCAGGCTACCGCTTCACCAGACGAGAGGAGCCCAGCGCTCGACTGCTTCTGCGCTGCAACGTTGAACAGAATTCGGGTAAAGCAGCCCTCCTCCTTCTCCCCATACACAGTGAGGCAGCCCGCGATTGTTTACATCATTGACCAGGCACTCCTGCCCTCCCCTTCTTTCTCTCCTTTTTACGCTTCTGTAGAAATACCTTTCGAAGCCAGCCCGCAAGAATCGGATACTGCTTCTGCAGCTCTGCTCCCTCTATACCTTCCCGGGGGAACGTACCAAGACCCCATTACGTTTAGGTGAGAGTTTGTAATCCTCAACATTACATGCCTACTGACCTGTTATACACATAACAATATTCCAGCCCCCCTGTACCCTGAACTCTACATCATTTACGCATTTATACGCCCTGGTCCTATTTAAGATACAGACCCCCAGGGCCAATATTGTGCTTTGCCCATGTGTGTGATTTGGCTAACTTAGCCCATGATGCCCCACAATCAAGGTTGTTTTAAATGTCATGTTATGTAAACTTTTTAATCCCAAGCACTAATAGAGTCCCCTGGATTTCTTTCCAGGGAGACCTATACCAGGCCCAAGAAGAAGGCTTTTTTGCCGAAACGTCCAAGGACCAGCTTCCTGTCCATCTCCTGCTAAGTCCTTATAAACTGTCTTCAAACAACTTATGATTCAACTCAGGACGTCGACCACGTGTTAGGTCACCCCAAGCCTGGCTTACAGAAAACCAATAGCTCTTTGCACTGTTTAGAACATTGGTTGTAATATGTCTACTTAAGTTAAACTTTACTATCACTTGTCACTAATAGGTGGTGGTCACTATTTAAATTCCTAAGCACTAAAATGGAACTAAACCTGTTTAACAAAACTTCATTGAATTTACAATTTTAATGTAAAGTTTAAAAAAACTAAATACTTTTGAAGACCAATCCCTTCATGTCGAAATGCATAAACTAATAAATGCAACTCTACTCTATGTGAAAATGTGAATCTTTAGTCTATTTGTGTTTAGGGTTCACTTTTACTACACATGATTGAATACGTGTGACATGACTTAATAACTTAAGGTGTACTATAAAAAAAGAGTACTCCCCCTCAAATCTAGTTGTCAGAGCGAACCCACTTGTGCATTTCGTGTACGGGACACTGGCACTCACTTCATTTCACATGCATGTATTCTAGGCATGTCCCTACGGACAAATACACTTAGGCAACGCCCCCACAACTACATCGACACCATGCAAACACGTGCACCCAGATTGCCTTCTCAAGCATGGTGCGTCATGACAATCCATGTTCACTTCTGAGTCATTGATTGTGTGCATGCATAACAGGGTACTATTTGGTCGAATGCCATTTTTTGAAATGATGCAGAAGGGTTTTCACCAATGCAATGCACACTCACTGTTCTGCACAGTGTGCAGTGTTTGATATGGCAATTTGCAATTGTCCAATGTGCATGGCAACAGGTATTCTGACTTTTGTTGGTTGCACCACTGGTGGCATGCATTTGTGCCACCCTTTTCATGGTGTGAGGTTTTGGTCAGTCATTTCTTCCGATTCCATGTCAGGTATAATTGTCTGGTGCCTATTTATATTTCTCACGTGGCACTTCATAACTATTGTGTCATGTGTTGTGCATATGGTTGGATGTTTTTCCGTTGCATACCATGGTATGGTGTGGCAGTAGGGTTCAGGAGTGTTGGGAGGGTTTGGATGGCATACCAGTCCTTTCATGCCCTTGCATGTGTTCCCTTTGGTCACATGGGATTGGTTGTATTTAATTACCTAGGGATGCACACAATGTGGCACTTCCATGTACACATTCTCAGGGTGGTAAGGTAGTGATAGTTAACTGTCCCTTTCTCATCATCGATTGTGAGCTGGTATGTGCCAGGCCTTTGTGCACTCTGCAGGGGTTGGAGTTTAGGTGAAAATGTGGCCACAAGCTGGGTACGGCCTCGCCACATGCCCTTTCCCCTCCCATGCGCAGCGGCCGTGCGTGTGGTTGAGGATGTGGGGGCACCACCATGTCCACCGGTACGCCATGCCATGTTGCAACGTTGTGCAGGACACATGCTGCCACAATGATCCTGCACACTACTGGGGATGCATATAGTAGCTGTCCACCAGAGCGGTCAAGGGAGCGGAAGCGTGACTTGAGCAGTCCGAATGTGCGCTCCACTATGGCCCTGATTGCAATATGGGCTGCTTTGTATCTTACCTGGTGTGGTGTGGTGGGGTTCTGTATGGGTGTCATTATGTAGGTGCTCAGAGGGTAGGCACTGTCCCCTGGTAAGGTGATAATGGTTGTTATTAGTTGGGCTTGTGTATTTGTCTGTGTGCGAAATGCATGAATGTGCACAGGCATTTGTACTCACCTAGGAGCCATGTGTCGCCATGCTTCCCAGCTTCCAGGGCCCGGCTCAGCACGGACATTCTGAATATGAAACTATCATGGACCCGGGATAGTTTGCATAGACAGAGGTGATGATTCCCTTGGCATCACATACCACCTGCACATTGATGGAATGCCAGTGCTTACGGTTTCAATAGATGCGCTTAATGGCCTTAGGTGGACGTAGGGCCACATGTGTGCAATCTATGGCACCAAGCACTTTGGGGAAGTGTGCCACCCTGTAGAAGTCCAGGACCACGGCCTGCCTTTCTGCAGGTGTTCTGGGCATGTATATGTGCCTGCAGACTGAGGGGCGCGCAGTGATGATTGCCAACACCTGGTGTAGGCAACGTGACTGCATGGCCTGTGAGACACCCCCAACTATGGCAGTTGTCTGCTAAAATGACCCAGTGGCCGAAAAATGCAGTACATTGAGCACCTTCTCCAAGGGGTGCAATGCTTGGGAGCACAATCTGGGTGATGTGAGTTCACCCTCCCACTCCCTGATCAGCTCTAGGATGATATGAGGTGGAAACCTATACCTGCCATAGACCTGTTCATCAGGCATCCCAAAAAGGCTGGTCCTGGGCAAAACAATGCAGGGCCTGGCTATTCTCCTCCTCCTGCGGTGTCCCATGATCACTGCTGCGAGGAACGGGACATTCATCCTAGCTATATATGCTTTTGTTGATTATGCGCACTTTTATGCTGCGCGGGGGTGCTTCCGTCTGCTTTGGTGTGGCGGACGTAATTGTGCATGTGCGTGTGTTTTGACGTGCGCAGGTTTTCCCTATTCGATTCCATGAATATGTGTAGTTCGCGTGCGTGTGGGCGTTCCGTGTACTTCCTAGGGGTACTTTCCCAGTTACGCCCTTATTTTTACGCGTTGTTCCCCATTTCACGTGTTCCGCCCCTTGTTCCGCCCCCTTTTTGATGTGTGCGCTGATGTTGTGCGTTTTCGCTGTGCACATCGCGCACAGCGTTCGGGATGTGGAAGTGACATGTATGCCAGTGTGCGCCACGCGTGGATTTGGCACACATCCCGGAAAATACACGCGCAGGGCCTTCCACGAATCGCATGCGTGCAATTCTCATGCGTGCGCCAGCTTTTTCACGCTTGCGCCACTGATTTCGGCACACATTTATTCCATGAATTACCCCCTATGAGTCAGAAGCGTATGGTACACATGTGCAAATTATTGACAACCGTTACACAAATACAATCTACAAGGATAAGATACTTTAAGAGTCTTGTGTGAGTAGCCATGTTTTGAGGCCTTTACTAAATGTCCAAAATTACAGTTTGATTCTTAGTGAGAGTGGTAAGGCATTCCAGTATTTGGCATCCACTACCAGGAAACTGTTACCCCAGGATCTTTATAGTTTGAAACTAGGTATGGAATCAAGTGGGAATGGGAAGCCCTAGTAGGTTTGTTGGACTGTGATTTGGGAAATTTACTAGATACATATCTCTGTGCCGAGTTTGAGAGGCATTTGTGCGTTATGGTGAGGGTTTTAAACAGAAGGCGCTCTCACCTGGGCAACCAATGAATATCTTTCCTGGCACATGATATGTGGTATTTATTGGGAATATTTAAAGCTGCTCTTACCGCATTGTTCTGGATGATTTGTAATTTCTTGATTTTGGCCGTGGAGGAGCCTGCAAAGAGGACGTTACAGTAGTCTAATCTTGAGAGAATAAGCGCTCTGGCAATTGTGATGCAGCTGTCCGCAGAAAGGAAAGGCCTGCAGGCGTTAATGAGTTTAGTAATATAGGCTATCTTTGAGGCGATTGCATTGACATGTCTGGTTAGTGATAATGAAGAATCCAAGTAGGCTCTATTTTGACTTCTTTAGAGACTAGGATTGTTTTACCGTCAATGATGAAGGATTTATAGGCTTTATCATGTTTATTTAGTGAAGTCTAGGATCCAATGAGGAGCAGCTCCGTCTTGTCATCGTTAAGGCATATGGAATGTAATGCCATCCAAGCTTGAACGGTTTGGCATATTTTGCCTTGAGTATTAGAGCCAATGTCATAAGTATCTGAGATAGGTAGGAGGATTTGGGTCAAAGAGTGGCTTTGTGAAGATGTTATAAAGGGTAGGAAAGATGCAGGAGCCTTGAGGGACTCCGCAGGTGACTGGGGCCGGGGGGGGGGGCTGATGCCAAGGTGGAGAAGACTCTCATTGTTCTTCTGGATAGAAAGGATGAGAGCCAAGCTGTAGCTTTCGGGGAGAAGAGGCCAGAGAGGTGTTGGCATAGAATATTGTGGTCCACTATGTCGAATGCAGAGGTGTAGCAAGAGGAGGAGGGCTAGTTTACTGTTGTCTTTTATTTTGTCCATTTGGATTTTTAGGTCTAAGAGAGCAGATTCTGTGCCATGACCTGGTCGAAATCCAGATTGGCGTAGTCCAAGTAGATTGTTAGCTTCCAGGTAGGTTTGGATATGAGGATATGCTGCTCTGTCCAGTATTTTCAGTAGGAAAGGGACAGTCATGATAGGACGGTAGTTGGTGGAGATATTAGGGTCTAGGGTGGACTTCTTGAGCAAGGGTACAACCCTGGCATCTTTTAGATTAGTGAGCACGGTGCCAGAGGTGAAGGGAAAGTTAATGAGTAAGGAGATAAACAAGGCAAGCTCTTTTGCACAGTGTTTGATCATTGTGGCTGAGCAGATGTCCCCTTGACATCTGGATGGCTTTAGGCCTTTGTTGATTTTGGTGACGTCAGCAGCGGAGACCGGTTTGAACTCGAAGAGGAGTGTGTGGGGGGAAGGCAGGGGAGGCTTGAGGATGGGTGGAAGCTGAGTGGTAAATTAGTAATTTCTTTGTCAAGGAGTTTTGCTTGTACGGTTGAGATTTTATCCAGTTAAGCATTTTGAATATTGAAGCACCACCTGAGGTCTTTGAGAAAGTTGGTGGTGGGAAGAACTGAGGATTCAAGTTCTCGTAGTATGGCAAAGAGTTCTCAGGTACCAGAGTTGGATATGGAAATGTTGTCATTGTAAGTGGCACTTTTGGCTTGTAGTATAGCCCCTGTGTATGTTTTGCCACAGAGATAAAATGTATCTTTATTCAGGTCTGTTGGCTGTTTTTTCCATGTGGACTTGGCCGCTCTTTTGGTGGAGCGCAGGGCTTTAAGGCTAGGTGTAAACCAGGCATTGAGGTTAGCTTACGGCTTAGATTCACGTTTGCCAAAGGTGCCACTTCCTCGATTGCGTGGAGAGGAGATTGGTTGTATAGATCAACCATCAGATTGCGGTCCTCACTCTGTGTAAGGTAGTCTGTCAGAGGATTTAATAGTGGTAGTCGAGTCTCTGGTGTGATGTTCTGAGTATTTCCAGTGAAGGTGGCCGTTAGTGAGGGTGTGGGTGTTCACAGGGTATCGATCAATGGGATGGAGAAGGATATAACTGTGGGGTGCATTTAAATGCCCCAAACAGAAGTCCCTTTCACATGAATAGAAAGATTTTAAACACTGAAACAAAAACACTGGCATTTATTTTTATTTTTCAAAGTAAAGTTAAACGGCCATGTGGAAAGGGGCCTACCTGTCATAACCAATGAATAAGCAGCATTTTAATTTACAGAAAAAGGACGAGTCAAAGATCCCTGTCACATGGAAAACAGGATTTTTAAACCTTGAAAACAAAAATGGCCTGCAAACTGTGTGCAATTAAAAACGGTTTAAAAGTAAAAGTGAAAAACAATATCACTGAAGACAGGAAAATGTCAGGAAAACAAAACATGATGTGTGGGTTGACCAAAAGAATGATGTATATTATGTTTCACCCACAAAACTCCAGTGACATTTGAAGAGGCACTTTGCCTTCATGTAAAATGTCAGCCCATGGAAGACCCTTTTGCTTGCTGTGGGCAAAGCTTCACAAAGGAAAACTCCCACTCTTAGCCTGCATGTCACATCTCCCATCTAATGACCAACCACAATAAAAGGACCTGCTAAAGGCATCGCAATTCAGTGTTCTCCAGACCTGCTGACTTCAAGAATTAATCACCCTTGGCTGGAGCACGACTAAAATGTGTGAAAATGGGGGCCCCCAAATCAAACAGCAAGCTTCCAACACAAAGAAGACTGATAAAGGCACTGGCTGACCCAGTGAAAACAAATGGTCGGAAGGCAGGAGGCAGGACCATTTGTCTCAGATAAAGATTCACAATTAATTTAAAAGGACTATTATCATGTAGGCCTTTTTCTCAGTCATCATAAGGTGGATGGATTTCATCTATGTACTATGTTTTATGTAATTTCCAGGGGATTTGGGGATATACAATTCATCTTCCTGTGACTCTGGGAACTGTAATGGCCAGTTAAACTAGGTTTCTGGCTGACCTGAACGTGTTCCAAATGTGAGAGTTGGTGAGCGGGTGGAAAATTAAATTAGGGATATGCTTAATAACTTACATATTCATAACTGTTGTGCTTTTTATGGAAACAGCAGAAAGGTGCCACATGGCCATGCTACATGATACAGATTTAGTGGTCGGCTTATCTAATTCTCCATGATTAGCGGAATCAGAAAATATGTTTAGTATGGCAGTTGCTAGTAAAATTATGAAGTTGTGATACGTAACTTGTTTTTGCCGAAACATTGAAAGGAGAACAAAGGGGCGATTACAAATGGGAATTGCCATATGTTTCCCCAGCCCCCTAAACCAATCCTAACTTAGAGGCTGGGTTTGGAGGAGAGAGAAGGGTAACTGTCCAATCCTAGTGGCTGGGATTATTGCGGGGTACTTCCCCAAGATTGTAAAATTGGTGGCGTCATTGCTGCTATGTAAGGGGGTCTGCACTAGGATAGAGGTCAAACAGAAAAAGGAGAAAGGCAGGAGGACAGAGACAAGAGACAGACAATCAGGAAGGCTGATGCAACTTACCATCTGATAGCTGTAAGGAGACACCAGAGGAGATTGCTGAGGGTGCATCTGGGTGGAGCTGTCTATTTCTTGGAAGGCCTCAATGCTAACTGGGTCCTAGGGGGGAGATTGGGAGGCCATCTTTGAGAGTGGAATGACCTCAAACCCTGCCCTATCTTTCCAGAGTGTCCTGAGATGCAGCTGGATTTCCAGAACCTTAAACAGAGTCTTACTATGTAAGTAGAACTGAGCCCTGGGAAACCAAAAGGTGGGGGAGTCTGCTTGCCTTGAATCCCTTCCCTTTATAGTGGGCAGGGGGGAAAAACAATGTAGCTCTTTAGCCCATGTAACCAAAATATTAATTTAAATAATTCCGCATTTAGCAGAACACTACGGGACCAATTTATTTGAAATTCAAATTAACAAAGCTCACTTCCCAGTGTATGCTGAAAACTATAGCCTATACATTAATTGGTTAATCCTTATTGTGCAGCTGACCCAAACTTCTTAAGGAAGAGGGGTGTCTTTGTTTTTTAATCAGTCCAACCTTTTCATGCAGCTTCCCCAACACAGGCATTTCAGTAAGCGGTGTCTGAAATCCAAAATTCCCCAAAGCGTTCCAATTTTTCTATCTGACTTCCCAACCAAGACCAAAGCAAGGGAGGGTCTGAAAAACAAAGCAATAAATCACCCTGTGTTTATTTTAAAGCAAAAGTGTGGGTGAAAATATAATTGCCATATTTATATTTACCAATCTTGAAATCCTACTGCTACCCTTTTAAACCTACAGGAAAATCAACATCGCACAACATTACAGCACCTTTTTATTGATTAGTGTAATTATTTTGTGAAGTGAAATGTGCAGAAAATAAGAATTGTGTCTGTGTTCTTTTTAACTAATTTTTGTGATTTATATATGCTGGGAGAAGTTGATTGTGTTGTGCCACGGATAAAGTGGTGTTTTTGATATATCCGTGCTAATTTCTATTACTGTTCATTTTAATAAATACCAATATATTGCTTGTATAGCGGCCTGGTTCTTGGCTCATAGCTCAGGGGAGAGGGATCCAAGGGGCATGATATGTGTCAGAGATAAGGCAAAAAAAAGATGTTTAATAGTTTGTTGCATAACCACTTGAGTGGGGAGGGAAGGAACTCCCTGTGTTGATGGTGGCGTTTCAATAAACTGTTAAAAATTGGGGGCTGCGCCCGGGATTTAGTTTCCTATTCCAGACCCATGACAAGTATATTTTGACAGTCTATTCATTTTGATGCAATTGCATTAAGGTGGTGGGAAAGTCATCTTTGTTTTGTTAAAGGTCCGTTAGGACTTGACAGCTGAGTTCCAGGGAGGTGCATAGGTAAATAATTAAAAGTGTGTAGGAATTCATTTGAGTGAGGAAATCAAGCAGAAACAGGGTGATTTTGCCCCTGAATAAAGAAAGGTTTATTAATGTGAAAAAAGTCAATTGTGAAAATGACTACTGTACAAATTGGGGAAGCCAGAGAGAATGTCCTAATTAACTTATTTCTCAGAGGAGAATGGGTTGAGGACGATGCAGGAAACTGTTAAACCAGAATTGTGGGGGAGGTTACCTCGGTAAGCAATGACTTAGCTTGAAGCTGGGATATTGCACAAATCACTTGGGGCATTTTATATGACCACAACTGCTTGTAATAAACAGATACAAATGGCTCAGCTAACTGCTCAGTTTCATTTGCTTTTAGTGGAATAACATTGGCAAAATAGTGAGGCTAGTAGGATGAATCAAGCTGGCAACCTGTCACACGCCCAGGATCTTGTTCAATAACTCAAAGCTGAGTTAAAAACACTGCAGCAAGAGAGTGCAGAGCGTGAACCCCAGTTTTTTGCACTGAAAAATTCCCAAAAAGGTGTGTAGAAAACCTAAGCACACTGCAAAACAAGCTAAACGACCAGTCTGCTTATAATAGAGTCTTTTAGGAGGACATTATCACATTGCAATCAGAAATAAAACAATTGAAAACTGAAAATAGTCAATTAATTATCAAAGGGGTTGATTCCCCAAATGACTTTGATCGAATATATCAGAAGGTAAGTAATCTGAAACAACAGTGCACCCAGCTGACTCAGGAAAAAGACCTCTTGAATCAAGTTAACAGTGTTGTATTACAGAGTATAAATCTGTTGGAAATGGAGGTAGAAAAGGAACAGTCAGGTTCTCAGGAACTAACCAGAATTAAAGAAAAAGGAATGATATTGTAGAGCAAGTGAGGCAAATAAAAGCTAAACGATTACAGGCAGCAAGATGTTGGGATGAATGAGAGAAAGAGATTAGTCTCCTGAAGGAAAAGCGTCTTGAATATGCAGCATACAAGGCTCACAGAGGGAAAATAAATCACTTTAGCTGGAAGTGCAGCAAACAAAGGATCGGTTGGTAGCTCAGAGCAGGATGCATGAGATTAATCAGGCCTTAGTGTCAGAATTTAAAAGCCAGCTCTCTGACTACCAACAGCAAATAGGGACACAGGTGTGAGTGCCTCACAAAGGAAATCAAAAATTATAAACATGACCTGAGTCACCCTGAGCAATCAAGATATGGGACAAGCAGGGGCCTCATGCCAGTCATTTACAACCTCTCATGCACAAATGGGAACTGACCTCATGCATGCCACCTATCAAGAACAGGACTACATGAGGCAGTTAGACTTACCCAGGCCTAGCTCAGCTGATCAAGAAGGCCAGTCCCTGTCTGATATGGGTGAGTATTCATCTCTACCACACAGAAGGGAATGTGGTCTGACCAGTGTGTCATAGGAAGTAAGGAATAATACTGCAAGTACTTCAGACCATAACAACTCTTATGAATATGAGGAGAAAGTCATGGAGTTACATTGGCTGAAGATGCAATTACAAAGAGACGACCTTGCCCACGTTGCTGAAAAAGAAAAGCCAGACCCTCAGCCTAGGAAGAGCATTCTAAAAACCTCTGTGTATTCACGGGAAGGGGGAATTCCCCAGATCGTCTGGTAGGAGGGATGAGGAAACTGGGTTCTATCCTGGGCCTGAAAGGAACTCCATGGAACGAGACCCTGAGAGTTCACTTTGGTCCAGGCGAGGGGAGTCCAGTCCCCATGTTCCGGGAGATATTCTCAGTCTCATAGGGAGTGCCTAGAAGACAGGGAAGCGAGTATGGGTAGCAGTTCTGAGTCAGAAGGTGAATGGACACTGCGCAGAAGAAGAAGAATACAGGGTAACAAAGAAAAGGCTTTGTCAAGGACCCAATAAGACAAATAAAAGCCATCAAGAGCTTCCTGACCCCATACCACAAGAATGCCAAGTATTTGGTATGGGACCACCTGGAAATTTATGAGCAGAGGATGGTATCATTCCAGATCAGAAATGGTGTGAATTGTATAGCATTTGCTAAATGGACATACTCACCTGAGTACTCCAGTTTTTTTGCAGGACTGGAGCACCAGGATCATCATAAATGGGCCACTTATAAGGCGGCCATACTGAAACATGTTTCCACCCATAGAAACCCACAAGAAGTCCGTAAGGCTGCAGATAACTTGCAGTGTGGGGAGATCAGGCGCTGGGGGAGTTTGTGGGGGAGCCAAAGCGAGCATTTGATCAGACTTCTCAGCTGGTGAACACCAATAATAGGCAGTCCATAACTACACATTTCCATGCTCTCCCCAAGTGCATAATCACTCAGTTGGTGCGTGACTTTCACGAGCATAGGACCCTGGATTACGTGATTGAACAGGCCACCAGGATTTATGAGGTCCAAAAGCCTGCTGAGAGTATAAATACCACCAAAAATGAAAACCCACTTAACACCACTGCTGCTGCAACAGTGGCAGAGGTAAAAACTACCCATCCATTGGATCTGGAGACAGGGGGCCTAAAAGTAACCCTCCTGCTAACAAGCATAAGGAAAAGCAGAAGGGACCCCCGATCCCAGCTCAATTGAATGGTAGTCCGGCGGGAGCCCATAACAATGATCCCTCTGACCCTGCCACCTATATTAGCCCTAGGTACAAGGATACTAAACTAATCTTGGGGTATTTATACAGTCCCCTGGCCCAAACGGGGAACTATTCAGGTAAGTACTACCCCGAGAAACTTCCCTCCAAACTTCCCGCAGGAGAGATGTATCACTCCACCTCCCAATCTGAACCTTTTCGCCAGATATCCCCCAAACCAGAACTTCCAAAACAATCCTCCTCTCTCGCCCCGGTTCCAGGACAATAGATCCCTGAACCCGGGGAAGGGAGATTCAGAATGGATAATTATGGGGGGAATTTCCAGTACCCGAGCTACTCTGGGAGAAGGGACAGTTACCCCTTCCAGAAGTAGCAGAGGTATGACCTGAGACCTCCCTACCACCCAGACAAGGTCTCGCAACTGGAGCGAAAGGTCCAGCAACTGACCAATGATCTGGGGTGCATGCTGAGGGCTCAGTCCAACTCTCAACTTAACGCTGCTTGCCAGAATTCCCCAATACCCAGGTCTGATGCTCCAGGGGGGAAATGACAGGAGAAAACCTCAACAAACCACAGGTTCCGGAGGAGGGGGCCTGGGTGGATGGGAGATACCAACCCCTTGAGGAAGCTTCCTTTGTCACCCAAACAGAACCCCTAAAAACCTCTCAGCCTGAAAGAGACTCTTCTATCACCAAAATGTTGGAACCCAAAGAGTAAAGGGAAAGTTGGAGAGGCCAAAGAAGAACACACTGTTACGCTCACCTGCTCTCTGCGGAGGCGTTGGGGCACGATTGCAGCCCTCCCAGGAGTGAGGTTGCTAGGGTCCGACTTCTCCCTCTACGCTTATGTGGTGACTGGTGGTAACAGGTGATGATGCTCGGGACTGCTCCTTTGTGGAGAATAGAGGGTGTGGTTATGCCAGCTTGTGCGCCTGAAACCCTTCCAGACCCCTTCTCCCAAACCGTGGTACCCGTGGGATGCGCTGTCCCTGGAAAGCTCACCTGTTGATTAGTTTTGGCGAGCACTCCGTCCTGCTGCTTCTGGCAGCAGCACTTGTATGATCTGGACCGAGTTCATTCACTGGTCCCTTGCACGTGGTAGTCCAGTCCAGCTGCGACTAAGCCACTATACTTCAGGTAAGTGTTCCTGTTTGCCTTTGTCTTTCCTCGTCTGTTTTTGTTGTATTGTAAAGTTTGTTGTCTTGTATTGCTGTCGGTTCCACTTTTGATGTTTGCTCTTTTGCTTTCTTCCCTTGCAGTTGATGTTGTTGGCCCGGCAGAAGCTGCAGAGCTCTAGGCGGCAACCGGAGGGAATGAGGAACGAATCTGCAGCGGTACAGTAGCTGGTAAGTTGTTAACTAGGGGACACGCAGGGTTCAAATGCGGCGCGGCCCTAGGACGGATGCTCTAACCTTGTCTTTCTTCTTCTTAACAGGGTCCGAGTTCGTGGATGCGGAGTGCGGTGCTCCGGCATCAGGATCAAGATCACAGGATTTCAGGAGATGAGTCTGCAGATCAAGGGTTGAAGCACCGGTTTCCTGGAGGTGAGTATGCAGGAGAACGCCTGGTTTCAAAGTTAAGTAAACTGGTCCAAGCGGGGGTGAGCGTCACGTTGCACGTGAGTGCACAGTAACGGGAAGCACCGGCCTTAATGATGGAGCAGCTTATATAGCTGAGCTTCTGAAGCCACGCCTACCAGGTTCAGCCTGCCTGCCACACCCGATGAGTCAGCACATGAAGACCAGGCCTGGGGAGTTAGACCCGACTGAAATATAGTAAAAGCACTCCTGCACTGAAATAAAGTGTTCCTGCTCACATCTCTATATGAGCCTGGCGCCAAAGGCGCCAGGACTGAGTCCAGCCAGGGCCCCTGTGTTTATGGGTCATAAGTGAGTCAAGTGACCCATTGCCCCCATCACTAAATGGTGTGGGTTTTGTGTTCTGGGGCCTGTGGCCATGACAGCACTCCCCCTCAAGGCCACTCTCATGGGTGGTTTCCCCCTGGCCCTGGTTTAGTGGGGTTATTGTGGTGGAACTGCCTGATTAATCGTGGATCATGGACATGCTCACTGGGTTCCCAGGTCCGATCTTGGGGTCCATAACCTTTCCAGTCTATAAGTTAGTATAACCAGGACCGGACCATCTTAGAGTCTAGGATCCGTTTAACTTCGTTTTCTGGTTCTCCTTCAACTATTTCGGGATCCGGTGGAGTATCGATTCACGTACCTGGTCTCCATGGTTTTAGGAGAGAGACATGAAACACTGTGTGGATCCTCATGTGGGCCGGTAATTCTAATTTCATGGCCGCAGGGTTGATCACAGCCTTGATAGTGTAGGGTCCCAGATATCTGGGACAGAACGCCCATGGTCCTTTCAGGGGATGCTAACCACACCTTGTCTCCGACTTGGTAGTTGAGAGCTTCCCTTCGGTGTCGATCAGCAAACTGCTTTTGTTTCTCTTTGACTCTGGCAAGATGCTCTGCTGCTTCCTTAAAAACCTGGGTGATGGTTTTGTGTAAGGTCGTTACAGAGGGCATTTATAATGATTCAAGTGGGTCGAAAACGGATGTCCGTGGATGTCGACCGTACACTATGTAGAATGTGCTTTGTCCTATACTGGTGTGAATGGAGTTGTTATATGCATATTCTGCTAACCAAAGTATGTCCTTCCAGTTATCCTTGGTTTGTTGCAGCATACACCTTATGTATTGCTCGAGGGTCTGGTTAGTCAGTTCGGTATGCCTGTTGGTTTGGGGGTGATGGCTTGTAGATAACCGGAGGTTGATTTTGGCAATTTTCCAGAATGCAGAGACAAACTGAGTTCCTTGGTCTGATATCAATATTGATGGGAACCCCTGTAGCCAGACGATCTGTTCCAAAAACACGGTAGCCAGAGTAGAAGCAGTTGGGAGACCTTTCAGGGGAATAAAGTAGGCCATTTTGGAAAACAGATCTACGACAACTAAGATGGTTTTGTATCCGTTACAGGAGGGAAGGTCTGTAATAAAATCCATTGATAGCGTATGCCAACGTGCTGGAGGTACTTCTAAAGGACGTAGCAGACCTGCAGGACTTTGTTTTTGGGACTTGTGTTGTACACAGGTGCCACAGGTTGCGATGAACTGGACAATGTCCTTTCGCCAAGTTGGCCACCAGTAATTTTTCTTTATTTTAGCTTGGGTTTTGGCTATTCCCGGATGCCCTTCTACTAATGAATTGTGATAGTTTGCGATGATTTGATTCTGTAATTTCTTATCCAGGATGTACAATCGTCCTTGGTAGTATGGTAGGTTGTGCACGATCGTATACCAGTCTCCCTTCCCTATCCTTTCCTGTTGCGCTGGTGGACTCGTCAAGTGTTGCAGGTCAGTTGTCTAGAGTGGTGGTTGCGGTGGTTGCGGCAATCATGCCTTGGATTCGTACTTCAGGGATGATGGCCACGGTGTCTGGTGTAGTGAGTGCCTCTTCTCCCATTGCGTAATCCGGGTCTATAGGTGATGACGAAGTTGTATTCCGCAAAGAAGAGAGCCCAGAGGAGTTGGCGTGATGATTGCGCGTTAGCGGTCTTCAGATATTGTAGATTGTGATGATCTGTGACGACAGTGACTGTATGTCTAACTCCAAGAAGATAAGAAGCCTCATTACGAGATTCGCGGTAAAAACCAATCCTTACAGCATGGAGGCAATACCGCGTCCGAGTAGCACTGACGCTGCTAACAGCGGCCGATTACGAGAATGCGTACATGCGTGTACCGGCATGCCGGTAACGTCAGTACCGGCATGCTGTTAACCCTCAAACCCCCTTTAGCGGCATCATGTAATGCGCTGACACCCCCTATGCCTCCGTCCACCTCTAAATAACGGGCACCGGCAATAATGGGTCCGACAATAATGGGTCCGGCAATAACGGGTTCGGCAATACCGGGCCTGTCAATACCGGAACCGGAAGTAACATCATTGCGCCGGAACGGGAAATGCAACGGTGGCCATCTTGAAAAACACAATCCATTGCAATCCTCCATATACAGGACCTGGATCCACAAACCATCACTTACATCTCCAGCACAATGCCTAAGGCCATCAAGAAAGGTACCTCCCGTCAGCGCAAGGTGCGCTTTTCGGAGGATGAATTGAATATGTTGGCAGACACTCTGGCCCAGAATGGTGATGTGGTCTTCGCAGCAAACCATAGGCAACCTACTCAGATAAAAAAAAGGAGATATGTGAGGAAGTGGCCGAAAGGTTGGTGCAGTCAGCACCACCCCCCGCACCGTCAAAGATGTGGAAAAGAGGTAGAATGACCTACGCCTCTGTGTGCAGAACATTCTATCGGCCAATCCCAACTCCCCCATCAAGCTCACCAGATGGGAGGAAACATGTGCCAGTACGATCTGCATGAAGGCCATTGAGGGAGTCAGAGACATGGCCATGGAGTACCGTCATCGGCAGATGGAGGTGAGTGTCCACACAAACAACTGGAATCCAAAGCATGATGATGGGCCACAAATGGGACAGTGACATAAGCCAATGCATGGGTCATCACACACACATGGAGACATCCCTGTCTAGATGCTGTCCCCAGCACCGTCACATCAACATGCATGCTGCATGCCAATGCCATACATGAGACACACCGCAGAAACAGCTAAATGGCATGTGTCACACTGCATGCAGTCCACAACACAAAGGCATGTCACATAGCATACACCACCTTACACATGTGAGAACCTGACGTATGCCTGAATAACCCCCCCATATAGGAAGCAACCTGTATGTCACAACTCTGAGACAGCAAATCATCACATGTCTACAACTGCACTAATACCAATGTATGCATGATGCATGTACAACCATCACTGATGCCGTGCCTCTCTCGGTCCCCCACAGGCACAGACGCTGACAGCGATGGTGAAGATACAGCGGTACAGGCCAGGACACCATCCAAAAAGGCCAGGGCCAGGGATGACGGCACTAGGCCATCCACATCAAAAGCCACTGGCAAGCAACAACTGCCACCCTAGCCAATACCAACACAAGATGCCAAGGCACAGGGGCAGCAAAGAACTAACGCAAAACCAATAGAAGGAAAGCAGGTGGAATCCACTGATCCTGAGGCAGTGGCAGACGGGACCCTGTCAGCTGCAAACAGCCCCTCAGGGGAGGCAGCTGCCACAGCGCCCCAGAGTGGAGACGAAGGACACTGCCAGGCTGAGGAATTTCTACCTGAGGAGGACAACCTGTCCATGGATGTGGTACGCACACCGAACCCTGAGCAAACCCCCCAGCACTCCCCACTGAGCACCCCAGATAGCACCCCACTGGACCAGTCAGGAGGAGGCCTGGAGCCCCCCAGTGGACACACCTGCATTGGACCCCTCAGCAGATGTCACATCCACCTCAACAGGAATCCGGGACGGAGAGTGGCGCATGGCCCAAATGGAGGGGTGGCAGCAGGAGCTCACAGGGCTCGTCAAGCAGTATTTTGCCGATGGTGCCTTGACAAGGCAGGAGGCAGATGAAAACACTGCGGCCATGACAGGGGCCATGGAGTCAAATACCAGGCAGATTTGCGAGGAGCTGTCAGTGGTGACGCAGGTCCTGGCCAGGATTGCCCAGGCCTTGGAGGCTCAGCATCCTGGCCCAACATTGGAACATGCGAGCATGGCGTCACCCACCAGCTCTACCCAAATGAGCCCCCTGCATAGGTCTTCATGCACCACGCGGCTCTCGGACATGCAGCCCCAGGAGGCCGACAAAGGCTGCCAGTAGCAGGGGCAGCCTGCATGTGCAGACTCACATTGACTCATTGCATAGCATGACTATGATTGCACACCATGTGTGGGGGAGGGGCTGGAGGAGGGGGTGTGTGGGGGAGTTGTGGGGGGGGAAGGGGAAGGTGATGTGTGGGGGAGGGGGAGAGGGTATGTGGGGGAGTTGTGGGGAGAGTGGGAGGGGGTGTGTGTGAGGTAGAGGCTCAATGCACTTTGTATACATCACCTGTTTAATACACCCTTTGTGTACAAAAAAACACATGACTGGACATTGCTTATTGTGTATGTGTGCTTTATTGGTTTACAGTGCACATTGTCCATGTACCCCCACACCCAGTGCCCAGAGTGGAAAGCCAGCATCACCTGCATGGGAGCAAAATGAGGTATGTGTGAGTCAATTTCTACCATGACACCTGTACTTATCACTCTCATGCCTGCAGATATTTATTGTTCACATGCACATGTCCCTGGATGTCTGCACACATGTTTATTTGCCACAATGTGTGCTGTTCCATGATCTACAGGTGTGGGTTGCATCGTCCAGATGATGCAGGGTGTCAACTTCCATGCTGGTGCTCATGCACTGTGTATGCCTACCGCTGTATTTGCAATCATATAGGTGATGTAGAGTGATCCGTATCTATTTTTACTAGCAGCATTGGCACAAGTTTCATCATGATTTGTCATTAATCGGTAATTATTCCCATGGTGACATGCAGCGTTACTGTGGTTTGTGCGCACTCATGGATGCATGTCCTGTGTTGTGCTTTGCTGGGGTCATGTATGTTGTGCATACGCACAGCATGTTGCTGCATTGTGTTACAGAGGGTGCGGTCTGATGATGTGCAGTGGACGTGTTGAGGGATGTGGGCTGGTTGCAAGTCTGGCATATTGGCATTGGTGTGCAGCATCCATCTTTTCTATGATGTTTAGGTGTCATGTTCCGGTTGGGATGTTTTGGGGCACAGCGTTTTGCAGTATGGGCATTGTACGGTCACTACCCCAATCTCACCCAGGTGGTGTGTCCATCTCTCCCCCCCTTATACTGCCATGTGCCTGTCATGCAACTTACCAAGCAGCCAGGCACGTCGTCCAGCATGTCGCTCCATGTAGCGTGGTATCGTGGAGTTCCGCAGGACAATTGAATCATGAGTTGATCCAGGATTTTGGGCACAACAATGTGTGATGAACTTGCTGGAGTCACATACCATCTGCACATTGACGGAGTGGTATAGTTTAGGATTGCGGTACGACACCTCCATGACATGTGGGACCACCAATTCCAAATGGGTGCAGTCGAGGGCACCGATACAATTTGGTATGCCTGCCAGTGCATGGATGCCAATTTTAGTGTCAAAGATCTCCTGGGCAGTCCATGTTAGGGATATGTAGTCGCTTGCATGCTTCAGGAGGGCATCCAGCACTTGGTTCAGCATGCATGAAAAAAAGGTTGTGATATGCAATGCATCTGCTCCACTGTGTGCTGGCAGGTGCCTGTGGCCCGGAAGTAGAGCACAGACACTACCTTTAGTAGAGTGGGGATGGCGGTGTAGATTTCATTCAGGCTGACAATGTCTTCGTGTATCATGTCCACAATGGTGGTGATGGTGTCCCGGTCCAGGCGGTACAGGGTGTGAATCTGCACAGGAGTTAGGTTGAAAGGAATGGCTCTGATGCGAGGGATTGGTGGCTGTCTGCGTGGTAACACTGGCTGCACTGGTGGGACTTGCTGGGCCTGTCTTACCCTCCTTCTCATCCTGCGTCTCCTCTGTAGTGCCTGTTGTAGTTGTTGCTCATGGAGTAGCAATGCAAGCATGACCTCCAGCCCCAATATCGCAACAGCAAGTGGGATCATTTTGGTGTGGGAAGGGGTGTGGTTGAGCTCCTTTGGTGCTGGGTCAGACTCCATTGCCTCCACCTGTGCTGATTGTGTGCACCTGTGGCAGTTGGGAACACAGCACATTGCTATTAGCGGGTGATTCATGATGCCGGCATCATGGTATCCCCGATTACCGCCTTCGAGATGCTGGTAGGTGCATGTCCGCGTGACTTGTGTTGTCCTCCTGTTAGCGCCATCCTGGTATTTCTGGCTCAAAGGGGCGCGTGCCCGCGCACATGCCAGTACGGGAGGGGGCACGGTCTCAGCAGTGGCACTGATACCGGGATGTCTACCTCGTAATAGGCCGGATTGGTATACGGTGCCAGTATTCCCTTACCAGCATCGTTCTTCCATTAGTGCAAATCTCGCAATGAGGCCCAATGTCTCCAGGCTTTGAACACTGCCTTAATTGCTAGCAGTTATTTATCAGTGATTGCATAATTCAATTCAGGGGCTGAAAATTTGCGAGACCAGAATGCCACGGGATGCAACTGACCTGTTTCGGGGTCTTGTTGTGACAGGACTGCTCCCATTGCTATGTTGGAAGCATCAGTTTCGACAAAGTATAGTAGTTCTGGTCGAGGATGCCGTAGTATTGGTGCTGTGGTAAAAGCCTCATTTAGGTCCTTGAAGGCTTTCTCTGCAGACCAATTAAATTGTTTATTTTTCCGTAGTAAAGAGGTGATTGGGTGGCCAATCTGGGGGAACCCGGGAATGAACCAGCGATAAAAGTTGGCAAACCGGAGTACACTCTGTACTCCCTTTATGGATGTCGGTGAGGGCCAGTTAAGGATAGCGTCTACCTTGCGCATGTCCATGCGTACCCCCGTGGTGTGAGAATAAAGCCGAGGAATTCTACCTCTCTCACACGAACGAAGTATTTCTCCAATTTGGCATATAGCCGGTGTTGCCTCAGTTTCTCCAAAACTGCCTGGACATGGTTGACGTGGTCCTCCTTGGTGGTCAAATAGATAAGAATGTCATCAATATAGACAAGAGCGCAGACATCCAACAGTTCGGAGAGCACGTCATTCATGGAAAATTGGAACGCTGCCAGGGCATTACATAGTCCAAAGGGCATAACCTGATATTCATAAAGGCCTTATTTTCTGCGAAAGTCCATCTTCCACTCGTCTCTTTTTTTTACTCTTACTAGATGGTAGGCCCCTCGTAATTCTAGTTTTGTATATATCTGAGCGTTTTTTACTTGATCCAAGAGCTCGGGGATAAGCGGTAACGGGTACCGGTTTTTCACCGTGATCTGGTTAAGTGCTCTGTAGTCAATGCAAGTTCTCAGGTCTCCCTCCTTTTTAGGCACAAAAAGAGGGGCGAGGATGCTGGGGACTTGCACGGACGAATGAAGCCATTTGCCAGATACTGATCGAGGTAGGTTTTTAGATGCTGGTTTTCCTGTTCTGTTAGGGTGTAAATCCGGCTGCAGGGAACTTGAGCTCCAGGTACCAGATCAATTTGGCAATCATATGGTCTGTGCGGAGGCAGGGTGTTTGCTTGCTCTTTTTAAAAAAACATCTTGGTAATCCAGGTATTCAGGTGGTAGTGAACTTGTGAGGCCCAGTATGGTTTCTTTCTTTGATGAACCTAGGTTGGTAAGACCTTTTAATGAGAATCCCTTGCTATAACAGGTGTCGGCACAGTCTTGGGTAAAGGTCAGAACTTGTTTATGCCAGTCAATCCTGGGATTGTGGGTCTCCAGCCAGGGCATTCCCAATATCATCTGGAACTGAGGAGCGCCGATGAGATCGAAGGTGATATCCTCTTGGTGACCTTCCTGACACAGAAGCGTGACCTTCTCGGTGTAATGCGTCACTGGGCCGGATGATAGCTGACATCCATCAAATGCTGTGATGTTTTCCGAAACCTGCTTCTGTCAGAGAGGAAGGCCTATCCGGGTAGCCAGATCATGGTCCATGTAATTTCCCGCAGCCCCACTGTCAATGGGCCTCATTATGACCCTGGCACTAATGGGTTAACGGTGCCGTAAAAGGCTGTGGCGCCGTTAACCCATTAGCACCTGATTACAAGGTCCCTTTGCGGGACCCGACCTTTACGGCTGGTCTACACCTGCCGTTAAAGTAGGGACCCGCAAAGGGACCTTGGTGCTAAGAACGGTACCGCAATTTGCGGTACCGTACTTAGCACCTTCCCCATTCCCATTGAGCCCTATGGGGCAAAAATGGGAATGGGGAAGGGCCATGGAGGAAGGGGGAATTACCGCCCCGCCAACCTTGTAATGGGGTGGTAATTCCCCCTTTCTCCATGGCGGAGTCGGTAAGTTACCGGCATGGACCATGGTGCTATTAGCACCATGGTTTTCCGCCTGGGTCGTAATGAGGCCCAATGTATGCTTCCAAGGCATGCATTTTCGACGGTTGCTTGTGGTTTACCAGGAGCACAGGGATGACTAGATGAGAGGTCTGTACATGTTTCTTTTCACCGCTTGCCGGGCGTTGGAGTTTCCCGAATCCTGTTCTTCTTCTTCACCCTTGTCAGTTGCTCCAACTCCTTTCCTGGGTGGTTTCACCAGGCATTCTCAGAGATAGTGACCTGCCTTACCACAGTACAAACAAAGCCGCTGCTCTAACCTTTTCTCCCTTTCTGCCTTGGTGAGTGGGCTCTGCAAGCCTCCGATTTGCATTGGCTTTGACTGATCATGTGATTTGGTTTGATTCTCACAGGGTCGCACGTAGACCGACCACCCCGCGGCCTTGGCCCAATCCATCTTCCGATCCTGCAATCTGTGATTGAGCTGCACTCTCAGGTCGATGTATTCAGCACATATTTCCGGGGGGATTTACTACTTGGGCTAATACGTCCTTAAGTTCCCCTTACAACCCTCAGTAAACGAGTGTAGTTCTTTTCTCCTCTGGCCAGTTAGTTTGTGCTATCAGATGATTGAAGGAAGTGATATATGTTAGTAAGTCTTGATTACCCTGCCGTAGTGATAACAGTTCATTGTCCAGAGGCCGCCCTTGAGTATGGCGTACAAATAGTTTCTCCATTTCACGTTGGAAACCTCCGAAGTCTCAAAGCAAAGGATCGTCCTGGTTTACCAAGGGTATTGACCAGTATGCTGCACTACCTCCCAAATATGAGAGTACAAATGCCACTCTCGCTTGATCGTTGGGGAATGCCGCAGGTCTGCACAAGAAATGTAGGCGACATTGATTCATAAAGATGGCATACTTATTCGTATCGCCTGTGAAGCGTTCTGGTGGGGCCTGGGGAACCCCCCCTGGAAGAACCACCTGTACTGGCGTGGGCTGTGGAGGCACGGCAGGAGGGGCATACCCCGGCAGTGGGACCTGGCCTGCCTGTGCCCGGAGCATTTGCCTTGCTAGTTCATCTGTCTGCTCCCGGTTCAAAATTAGATCCCTCCTTAGGGCATTGGTTTCCTGTTTTAAGGCATGAACTTCAGCCCGTAACCCTCACAGTAATCGGGCCAACTGGTCCATTTCCGAAGTTTCCATAATGCCCAGGCAGAGATTCGAAGAGGCTTTACGTTCTGTTATGCTCACCTGGTCTCTGCGAAGGCGTTGGGGCACGGTTGCAGACCTCCCGGGGGTGAGGTCACTCGGGTCTGACTTCGCCCTCTGTGCTTATGTGGTGGCTGGTGGTAATAGGTGATGCTGCTCGGGACTGCTCCTTCGTGGAGAATAGGGGGTGTGAGTATGCTAGCTCGTGCACCGGATCCCCTTCCAGACCCCTTCTCCCAAACTGTAGCATCCGTGGGATGCGCTGTCCCTGGAAAGCTCACCTGTTGATTAGTTTTGGCGAGCACTTGGTCCTGCAGCTTCTGGCAGGGGCGCTTGTATGATCTGGACCGAGTTCCTTCACTGGTCCCTTGCACGTGGTAGTCCAGTCCTGCTGCGACTAAGCCACTATACTTTAGGTAAGTGTTCCTGTTTGCCTTTGTCTTTCCTCGTCTATTTTTGTTGTATTGTAAAGTTCTTTGTCTTGTATTGCTGTCCGTTCCACTTTTGATATTTGCTCTTTTGCTTTCTTCCCTTGCAGGTGATGTTGCCGGCCCGGCAGAAGCTGCGGAGCTCGAGGCGGCAGCCGGAGGGAATGAGGAACGAAGCTGCAGCGGTACAGTAGCTGGTAAGTTGTTAACTAGGGGGCGCGCGGGGTTCCAATGCGGCACAGCCCTAGGACGGATGTTCTAACGTTGTCTCTCTTCTTCACAGGTCCGAGTTCATGGATGCAGAGTGCGTTGCTGCGGCATCCGGATCAAGATCACTGGATGTCAGGAGATGAGTCTGCAGATGAAGCGATGAAGCACCGGTTCCCTGGAGGTGAGTATGCAGGAGAATGCCTGGTTTCAAAGGTAAGTAAACTCGTCCAAGTGGCAGTGAGCGTCACGTTGCATGCGAGTGCACAGTAACGTGAAGCACCGGCCTTAAGGATGGAGCAGCTTATGTAGCTGAGCTTCTGAAGCCATTCCCACCAGTTTCAGCCTGCCCGTCACACCCTGCCACACCAAATGTGTCAGCACATGAAGACCAGGCTTAGGGATCCACACCCGATGTGTCAGCACATGAGGATGTTCTCTGGAATAAAGGTTTTCAGCTACTGCTACTACTGAAAAGCAGTCCTGCACTGAAATAAAGTAAAAGCACTCCTGCACTGAAATAAAGTGTTCCTGCTCACATCTCTATATGAGCCTGGCGCAAAAGGCGCCACCACTGAGTTCAGCCAGGGCCCCTCTGTTTATGGGTCCCAAAGGGACATAAGTGAGTCAAGTGACCCATTGCCCCCATCACTAAATGGTGTGGTTTTTGTGTTCTGGGGCCTATGGCCATGACACACACTTTATGGAGAAACTCCGGATTATCCCCTTTGAAACAGAAGAATCCCTAGAAGATTCAGATAATCAGAACTTCTCTTTCAAAAATGTGCAGAGACCTCCCAAAGACAAATGGGTCCCAAAAGACACTGAGTGGGACAGGGTAAATATGGAGACCGACCCAATACCAGAAACTATTCAACCCCAAACATGTGAGCCAAACAGAAGTGAAACAGAGGGGCTGTCCTTTCTCCATGCAGGTTCTGAGAACTTTTGCCACGTAACAGAGGACAGCCAAAGAGCCGGGAAAAAGGAGGATTCCCCAACAACCCCACTGCGAGTTGCACATTTATTTTTTACAAATTCCCGAACTCTGAAACAGAAATCTGGCAACATCACACAGTGTCAGAGTTTACTATTAAGAAAAGGACCATCAGGTTATCAAATAACTCACACTTTCTTTGTACCCTGGAGGAGAAAGAAGGCCATTTTTATGCACCCGTTAAGGTGCAGGGTCAGTGTGAATTAACAGCTCTGGTAGATACTGGATCCCAAGCCACCCCCCTGTCAAAAAGGGCTTTTGACCAACTAAACTCAGGACAGGGAGAGGGCCACCAAATTCCACTCAAACCACTTCCCAGACAACTCCAAAATTTCAGCAAGAATGATATTTCCGTTGAAGGGATTGTGGATCTGGACATAAAAATTGGAAGGCACCGGCTGAAACATCCGGTGATTGTTTTGACTCCAGAGGGCACACCATGTTTACTGGGGAATGATCTCCTGAGGAGGTTATCAACTCTGATCGACTGTGTAAACAAGGTCCTCTGGACTCAGACTAACTGCCCCATCAAATTAAAAATGAGTAACAATTATGTAAGCCTGAATGGTGCCTGTCACGTAATTGATCAATGTTCTGAGAATGTAGAGTTCCATTTAAAAAATAACCAAGTCCCAGACATCACTGTAATCTCTTTAGGAGAAAAACTAGTGATAGGAACACTTTCCATTCACCAGTCCGAAATCAGAAGAGATCTTGAGTCCTGTAAAATCAGACAAGGAAGAGTCTGCTCAAAGTCTGACGGACATGCATAAAAAGGGCGAGCAGTTGTTTTTCCCCATTTAGATAAATGTGGGGAACCATTGCTCGCCGGAGTATGACTGAATAATGGAAGGAACTTTATCAGCAAATAATTATTCAGGAAACTCCCAAAAGATCAGACCATTCCCACATTTAAATTTATTGACAAATGGGAAGTTGGGCTGGGCTGGAAACCCCAAACTCCAAACATCTCCTGCCTAGCAGGTGTATGCTAAAAATGTCCATTGGCAACAAAAGCATAGACCATAAAGCCTGGTCCCGACTGGAGAGTAACCCCAATGGGCTTTGACAACATTGAAAAAGCATCCCGGTCAGCTCAATTGCTGCCTTACATGGTTGAAGTTCAAGTGTGAGCGGAGGTTGCCATCCCAGGACAGGTGCAACAATTTACTCTTCCCCTCAAAATTAAGCGAGGACAGAACCTCAAACATCAGGACACATATCTAAATCTAAATTCCCATCTCCAACAACATGGTATATTTATTTAAATCTAACACCTCTAGTAGACCAAGAACACAATACCATTCTAATATTGGGGGATAACAGAGGCCCTCGAAGCATCACTTTGGGTGCAGACACCTTTATTGGAATGGCAGTTAATGCCCAACATTATTCTATTGATTTAGGTAATGAAATCATGGGACCAATCCCAAATGACAGTTTCTACATCAGTGACGGTATTCCTCCAGAAAATATATTTACTAGGTATGGGGGGAATTTTGGTATACATGCATTTCGCCAACCTATTTTTGGTCGTGGGACTTTTAATTGCCGACCCTTTCATCGCCAACATTTTTATTTAAACATTTTTTTAGGGGGGGTGTTTGTGCAGGTTGGGGTATGATTATTTAAGTAAGGGGGGATTTAGGGGTGCGCAGCCCCCCCATAAATAAAAAAAATTAAATAAAAATGTTGGCGATGAAAGGGTCGACGATGAAAAGTACCACGACCAAAAATAGGTTGGCAAAATCACGTAGAACCGGAATTTTCTGGTGTACTCTTCCTGCCCCTACGGTGTGGAAGAAGAGACCTGTGACATTAGGAGGGAGGAGGTAGTGTTCAGAGTGAAGGACCACTACCTAGACTCCCCTGTCCAGGTCAACACCATCAAAAGAGATCTCTCCACTCAACTGGAGGATACCGCTGAAACTGCCAAGCCCAAGGTCTTACCAGGTTTCAAGCAGATGGTTGAGGAAACGATCAATCTGGCTGATGCCTGTGAGACCTAGGAGCAAAGACAAAAGCTAAAATTCCAAGATGTCTTTTCAGTGGACTCATATGACTGTGCACGCACATCGTCATTCAACCATCATTCCCATGAACCCCGAGATGGCTCACGTATCTGTGAAAAAATGAGGATTACCTCTCGCATCCATGGAGTCACTCAAAGAGATTATTAACAATTTAGAATCCCATGGAATAATTAGTCCGATCCACAGTACCTTCAACAACCCGGTACTGAGGATCCTCAAACCCAACGGCCAATGGAGACTATGTGCAGACATGAGGGAGTTGAACAAATGGGTCCAAATGTCAGGATGGCCCCTTCCCTACATTGATCAGGGACTGGCCCAGATCCAAGGATCAAAGGTGTACACCGCCACTGACCCGACCAATGGATACTGGACAGTACCCGGGAGTAGGGAAGATCAGTACAAGCTTGCCTTTACCGTTGGGGGGCAGCCGTACACGTGGACACGAACCCCCTTTCGATACATAAACTCCAGCTCAACTGTGGAGGAACACATAGCAGAAATCCGCTATGTTCTTACCCAGTTGCAGAAGGCTGTCCTTTCAGAAGGCACAGTGGTGTAAGACCTGAGTGAACTTCTTAGGGCACAAGATCACACCTGATGGTCTTAATCCCCATGCGAAGAAGGTGGAAGCCTTATTAAAATTAAAAGACCCTACCACTCTGGAGAATTAAAAGGCCTTCTTGGACTTAGTAATTATAGTCAAAAGTTCATTGAAGACTACGCAGAGGTCACTCGACCCCTTGTCCATTTATCAAAGGCCCGAGTCAAGTGGGAGTGGGGTCCAGAATAATCCAACGCAGTTAAACAACTGAAAAGGAGACTTTCCCAGGCTCCTTGTTTGGCTAACCCCATAAAGAACAATGAATTCTTCTTGGGGACAGGGTTCTCAGATACTTGCCTAACAGCAGTATTGTACCAAAAGCATGACAAGATCAACAAGGTCATCTCATACGCAAGCAAGACTTTGTCCTCTGTGGAGGCAACATTCAATGACTGGGAGAAGATACTCCTGGCAACGGTGTGGGTGCTGAAACATTAACGCCCATTCATATAGGGGGAGCATATCATTGTTGAAACTCTGCATCAACACGTGCAATGTCTACGTGGGAAATGTTAGTAATTCCAGAATTACTTCCTGGATTCTGTATATGCAAGGCTTTCCTGTGGAGGTCAGATATGGCCAAAACAAAAAGAGTGCCTTAGCGCAAGGGTTGGGCGGACGTGCATGATTGTGCTCAAGAAAACTGTATCGAGGACGAAAGTCTAATTACCAGGAACATGGAGGCATACTAAACTTCAGTGGAGCAGGAAGCTGGGTAATAATACCAAGCTATTCAGTCGCTCTCTATCAGTACCCTAAAAAGGGTTTCAAAAATTGTATTGTATTTCTTTTTATCAGAATATTATACTTTACGCTGTTTATTATAAAGAACAAGTCAAAGTCTTCATTCTTTCAACATAATATGTATTCTGTTGTATTCACTAATCACTTCTTAGTGAGGCAGACATCAGCATATCCACAATTAGAGGTTCCTATGCCAATGCATTTTGGAGAATATCTCCTTCATCAGGGCGAACCTTAATATCCACAATTCAATGTTAATATCCTTTCACAATATAAAGGTAGTAACATAAAGCACATACCATACGTTCCATGTTTCATAATGATGTCAGCACATGTAATCAATAAAATAAAGAAAACAAAAGAAGAACAAGTCAATTGTGAAATCCCCAAAAAGCATTCATGTCTGTTTATGTGTTGTCAAAGCGTGTGAAATTACTTAATCATATGTTACCTGTCCTATGTGTTTACATTAGTTACTGTGGCCTTTACGGCGATACACGCCGAGATACGGACTGCTAAGATGAAACACGTCGTTTGGCAGACTATTGAAAACGACAAAGTTGCATCCACATCCATAAGATTGCTGCAACACAATCTGAAGGACAGGTGACATATGATTAAGTGGAATAATTACCTTGATGTTATTGTACAGATGAAGAAAACAAATAAAATGTGTTTTGTGAAATGGGAATGTTATGTTATAACTCTATGTTGTTGTTGTTGTTGTAAATTCTATGTACATCGCCCAGGGAAAAATGTGTGTAAAAAGTACTGAAACTCTTTTTCTATCTTTTATTAGAGAACTAACCTCCTTAACTTCCAACTTGGAACTGAGAGTGGAACCCGGTGAGAATGCCATGGACCTGGAAAGAAAAGAACAAAGGGGGTGCCATGCCATGTGCTCAATCCCAAAGATGGTAGGGGAAGCTGGAGTGCCCACTGCCAAAAGAAGGAAGAAAGGGGGGTGCCATGCCATACCCCCAACCCAGAGATGGAAGGGGAGACTGGAGTGCTAAAGGCATCGGAATTCAGTGTTCTCCAGACCTGCTGTCTCTGAAAGCAGGGACTTCAAGGAAAATCACCTTTGGCTGGAGCACGACTAAAATGTATGAAAATGGTTCAGGGAAAACAAATGGCCAGAAGGCAAGAGGCAGGACCGTTTGTCCCACATAAAGAATCACAACGTATTTAAAAGGACTATTATTATTTAAGCATTTTTCCCAGCCATCATCAGGCATATTGAGTTCATCTATGTACAATTTTTTATGTAATTTCCAGGCAATTTTGGGGATATAAAATTCATCTTCCTGTGACTCTGGGAACTGTAATGGGCAGTTAAACTAGGTTTATGGCTGATCTGAACATGTTCTAAATGTGAGAGTTGGCGAGCGAGGTGAAAAATTAAATTAGGGATATGCTTAATAACTTACATATCCATAATTGTTGTGCTTTTTATGGAAATGGCAGAAAGCTGTCACATGGCTGTGTTACATGATACAGATTTGGTGGTCAGTGTATCTAATTATCCATGATTAGCAAAATCAGAAAATATGTTTAGTATGGCAGTGGCTAGTAAAATTATGAAGTTGTGATACATAACTCGTTTTTGCCAAACCAGGGCGATTACAAATGGGAATTGCCATATGCTGCTCCGGTCCCCTAAACCAATCTTGACATGGAGGAGAGTGAAGGGTAACTGTTCAATCCTAGTGCCAGGGATTAGTTCAGGGTACTTCCCCAAGATTATAAAATTGGTGGTGTAATCGCTGCTATATAAGGGGGATTGCACAAGGGCAGGGGTCAGACAGAAAAAGGAGAAAGGCAGATGACAGAGACAAGAGACAACCCATCAGGAAGGCTGCTGAAACTTACCATCTGACAGCTGTAAGGAGACACCAGAGGAGATTGCTGACAGTGCATCTGGGTAGAGCTGTCTATTTCTAGGAAGGCCTCAAAGCTGACTGGGTCCTATGGTGGAGAGCGGGAGGCCAGAGTGTCCTAAAATGCAGCTGGCTTTCCAGAAACTTAAACTGAGGCTTGCTATGTAAGTAGAACTGAGCCCTGGGAAACCAAAAGGTGGGTGAGCCTCCTTGCCCTCGATACCTTCCCTTTATAGGGGTAGGGGGGCAAAACTGTGTAGATCCTTAGCCTATGTAACCAAAACATTTCATTTAATTAATTCCCCATTTGACAGAACACTACGGGGTGAATTTACTAAAAAATCTGAAATTAACAAAGCTCACTTCCCAGTGTGTGCTGAAAACTGTAGCCTATACATTAATTGGGTAATGCTTGTTGTGCAGCTGACCCCGACTTCTTAAGGAAGAGGGGTGTCTTTGTTCTTTAATCAGTCCAACCTTTTTTGTCCAACTTCCCCAACACAGGCCTTTCAGTAAGGGGAGTCTGAAATCTAAATCATTCACATTTGTCTGTCTGAGTTCCCAACCTAGACCAAAGCAAGGGGGCGGGGGTCTGAAAAACAAAGCGATACATCACCCTGTGTTTATTTTAAACCTTCCTAGTAGGATAAAAATTGAATCTCATCCTCATAAATTTCATATGATAAACAGGACATGGGAACTTCCTCAAATATGCCAGCATTGTATTCATCCATTCTAGTTTTGCTGCTTGTATTGTTTCCTTTTGTTCTGCGCTTTAATCCAATCCCAGTGCTGTAATTTCTTTTTAACCAGCATGGGATTGGGTAGCAGAACATCAATCGAAGTATTCAAGGAAATCCAGTACATTTTACATCTGGTTCTCCAAGCATCAAGTGGCCAGTCCACCTCGTCCATTGTTCCATTGTTTAAAATCTCTAGTAGTTTTGCTGAGGTCATCAAAATTGATTTCCTCCACAGGGACAGCGACTTCCAAAAAACTGTTGCATATAAGGACTGCAACCCCAGCTTGAATATGATGTAGGCTAAAGGGAGACCCATGGGTAGATGCAACACTTTCTTCCAGTAGATCCCCTGCAGCACATCCCAGATCTGCCCAGGCATATTTAACCCTGTCTCAGCCCCATATGTTAGTAACAGAGTCATTTTTTTTTATAGAAAGCCAAAAATGGGATGATGGTGAACTTTCCGTATCTCCTATGGAGACCTTCACCTTGGCCAGCCATGCTCTTGGCCTTAGATCTTAGATCTCAGATCCGAAACCCAAATGCCCTCATTTATACTCTGGTTCACCCTAATTCCTAGATATTTAATCGATGAAACCTTCTCTAAGGATTACATACGTATATGCCATTTGAAACCGTTGTTTTGCTTTCCAACTACTGCTTTCAAAATTTATATTTTAGATTTTTTAACATTGATCATCAAGTCGTTTCCGACCATATATTCTTGAAGGCAATCCAATCTATGTTGCAAGCCTATTGGCGTTTGATCGACCAAAACCAGGTTGTCTGCATAGAGTATCCACGGTAGTGATCTTCCATTATATTTTGGGGGAATGGCATTTACCTTCTGTTGAGTATCCCCCAAATATGCATGATATTAAGGAAACAATATTGGTGTCAATGGCAGCCTTGTTTTAACCCACTGTATGTATTAATTTGCTTAGACCTTATTTTGTCCTTCCTTTAAATTTGAAAGTAGGATTAGCTTGAAGCTGAGCATCAGGACATATTGATATAACAATGTCTCAAAAAGAGATTCTGAAAGGAAACTGATATAGTTATATTTGTATGATAAAGAAAAATATGAATAGTCCTGTCCTTGGCAGAGAATATTAAGATTTGGATGAAAACTAATGACATGCCTTTAGATCATAAAGCCTGTGGTGGCGGGCTGTAGCATCCACTAATGACCCACCAGCCCAAGGTAACAGCCTCAGCTTACAGATCCAGTATGTGGGGCATTGCAGAGCATAGGCAAGGCTCCCCAGAGGGGCACTGGGATGTGTGGCGAGTTGTGTTATGTGAACCAAAATAGGGGATGGCTCGAAGGTTTAGAATTAATCTTAACCTCCTGCATTCTTCTATGCAGCGCTCCAGACCACTGTTCTTCGCCTGCCAAGCCATTACAAAAGGGGAAAGACCATATGCAAATCAGGCTTGGTCCCACCCAAAAAGGGGCAGTCCAGTCCAAAATGCTTGGTCACATTCCTTCTGCACGAGACCACAAGCACCCCCAAACATGTTTCGGCCTTGTTGAGCCTCATCAGTGAGGAGTAGCTTGGGTCCCTAGGCCCAGCATGCACGGGACCCACATCTGGGCATACCAGTCCCACTCAGCTAACTACAGCAAAACAGAAGAGGTGATGGCTGGAAGGATTAGAATTAATCTTAGCCTCTGGCATTGCTCTGGGCAACCCTCCAGACCACTGTTCTTCGCCTGCCAAGCCATTACAAATGGGGAAAGGCCATATGCAAATCGGGCTTGGTCCCATCCCAAAAGGGGCAGTCCAGCCCAAACTGCTTGGTCACATCCCTTCTGCTCAAGACCACAAGCATCCCCTGACATGTTTTGGCCTTGTTGGGCCTCATCAGTCAGGAATAGCGTGGGTCTCTAGGCCCAGCAGGCACAGAACCCATGTCTGGGCATACCCGTCCCACTCCGGGTGACTACGGCAAAACAAAAGAAGTGATGGCCGGAGGGTTTAGAATTAATCTTAACCTCTGGCATGGCCATGTGACCATCATAGCCTTGGAGCTCCTGGGGTATCAAGGAATTATTGAAGCATGTTGAGAGGTTCTGATGCTATGAGATCGTGCTGCAGGGTAGCAGGGAAACTAAACAATCACACAGTTACCCAGAAAGACTATACCCTGTTACCTTTGACCAAATTTCCATTACACTCTTCAGAGGTGTACACTTGCACTAGCCAGACCATTGTTTTTAATTAACTTAGTCAGTGAAACAAACACCTCTGAGAATCTGACCTGTTATCATTTTGTAGCGTGATTCTGCCAAAAACTAAGGACTGATGGTGCAGTGCTGAAGGGAAATGATCAGGTGTAGTGGATTAAAAGAATTCAGAGGGCTTTAATTAGTGCTTCAGCACCAGCTATTGCCCATGACCCAAGGGGGCAATGCCCAGCAACAATATCAATGATATATTTTAAGTGAGGGTGGATAATCACCATGTCTGCTAGTCTTTGGCCATGAAGGCAAGAAAGGAGGCGCTAAAGCCATATATATATATATATATATATATATGTATATATATATATATATATATATATATATAGATGCTTACATCTGACTTTATACCAGACTAAAACCCTCCTGGTGAAAAGAACATCTCTTACAGAGTACACTCACCTTCCTTCTGACCTACTGTCCTCAATCTTCAACCTTTCTTCCATTGTACCATATGTATTTGGCAAATCAATGTCCTGCTGTTTTATGCTAATTTACCATGTTGTTCCATGAGCTATTATGGCTTTCATCCCTGCAGTGGGGGGCAACCATGGCCGGTAACGGCCCGCCAGTCCGAGCCACGCAAAGCCAACGAAAACAAGTGGTGACAACCATTGATGATAGTGAACCAGAGCCTTGGCCTTTGAGATTTAATAGAAGTGAGATCATATATATAATTAGAAAACTTAATAACTCCAGAGCCCCTGGCCCTAATGGCCTGGCGTCTGTTGTTGTTAAATCTGGTTTCATCATTTGGTCACTCTTCTTGATGTCCTTGTATAAAAAGATTTGCCATGAAAACTGTATTCCTGTGTCATGGACTACCTTGACACTGATTCCTGTTTATAAGGCTGGCTCTCGCACAATTCCTGAAAACTATCGGACCCTCTCGCTATTAGACACCACCAGCAAGATATTTGCTGCCATTGTTTTGAACCACCTTCAATGTTGGACTGATGTTAATCAGATACTTCATGCATTTCAGTCTGGGTTCCGTTCTGGATCTAGTACTGTTGACAACATCAGACTCCTCAATGCTATTTTGACCAGAGCTAAACAGCACTATAGCCCATCCATATATGTAACCTTTGTTGATTTCAGTTGTGCGTTCGATAGGGTAAATTGAAATAAATTGTGGGAGATATTACGTAATCTCCAGTGTCCTTCCTGGCTACTGGAGATTTTAATAAAGCTCCACCAGACTAACACTGCCCGTCTGCGCCTTGATAACAATGATCGCTTGTCCTGCCCAATAAAAATCAATGAGGGCGTTAAAAAAGGATGCCTATTGGCTGCACTCCTCTTTAATTTGTACACAGCTGAATTAATACGACCCTTGGAGAGGCATGCTCACAGTCCAACCAGATTTGCTACCACTAAGGTCACAGCATTATTGTATGCCAATGACCTTGTGATAGTTGATCACTCCATAACGTGAATGAAAGATATACTGAAAGAATTGGGTCGTTTTTCAACTGAACATGGCATGACGGTTAACCTCAAAAAGTCAATGCTCATCCCTTCTAGGAAGGTCAATAGGCCAGCCATGAATATCAGTTGGTGTGGCGATTGATTGCAAACTTGGCTACTTACCTCTAATTGACAGCAGGATCATGCACACAAAACAAATAACTTTGCTTGTATGAAAATATGTCTCTGAATATTCTGGCTATACATTGAAGGGTATTATGCTTTTGTATACTCAGCGGTTTGTTCCAGTAGTGTCTTATGGACTCGAAGCACTCATCATGGAAAATTTGTCTTGGTTAGAGAAGGTTAAGGGCTTTTTTTGGTGGACCATATTGAGTCTCCCTGCCACGTGCCCCATGCATTATATAAGAGCTGAGTTTGGTCTGACGTCTCTTAAAGCTATGATACAATATCACAGAGCTTTATTACCATTAAAGGCATTGAGCCATCCCACTAGCCAAATGCTCATAATTATTGTGAAAGATGTAATCGACTTCAAAATTCACAAAATAATAGCTAAAACATATAATGCCCTGTGTATGACCTCCTATGCTGAGCTAAATTAGTCTCTGAAGCGCTCAACCTGTGGAAGATATAAGGCCATCAAAAAAGCCTTTAATAACAAAGCACAGAAAAAAGACTGGGTGGATCATTTCATCTATTTGAGCGGACTTCTTAACTATACACACCTTTAGGGTATTGTTCATATGTATCTCTATCCCCAGATGTATCTAGTTAGATGCCTGTGTCCCAAGGTTCGCAGATTCCAGCTACTAATGTGGTTGAATGTATTGCCAGTCAGAGCGACTCATGGAACACAATGGAAATTGGCTCCCAATCAAAGTATGTGTTGCATATGCACAATTGAGAGAAATTTGGAGACTGTGAGACATATTCTGACTGGGTGTCCCAAAGTCAAATTTGTTTATAGCTGTAAGTATAGTTGCTATTACCATCATCTTGAATTTGTTTCTACAGTCCATTTTTGGAATCAATGTTTAAATACTTCCTCTGATGCCATGACTATTGCAGTCTACAATGTGTGGCAGGTAGTGATAATACTGTTTAAATCAAGTTGTTAACAACTAGTGAAAACTGTGGGCTACATTGAAAAACTTTCTGACAAAGCAGATAAGTGAATAGTAAAATGAAGGTAGCTGATGAAGCTACTTGACATTTATGTGTTTCGGATGATGTGAATCAAATAGGATCTTATCTACTATAAATTAGTGTAGTGGTTTGTATGAGGGTAAGTCATCCTGTGACTGCAATGATGTTATAAGGCGATTATTAATAAATAATAATGTTTATGCATGTATAGTTTTGATGATTGAAGTAATCTTTGACGATTCATTATTTATGTGAATGACCAAAGAATTGAAGTAATTCTATGATGTTTTATGTATTTACCTTGTTGTAAAAGTTCTATGAACTAAAAACAGCAATAAATAAATAGTAACCATTTTGCAGGAAAATCTATAGAAAAGCAAAGCTTACTCGAGCACATTTGGTTGTATTCCAAATGTGCCTTCTGCTACTTTGAAACAGGGGAAACTTATCACTGGAGCAAGTTACTGTTACCTGTGAATAGCATTTCACCATGCTACTATCCCTCGATCCCGTGAAGGAGCAGGAGCTCTCCCCCTCCACACTGCAGGAGCAGTGATGAAAATGGCCTATGCAACTGCTTGTTACTGCATCCAGTACTGCATCCAGTTTCCTACCTACTACAAGCAAACCTCCATTGCCTACCAAGAGGCATATCTATTCAAATATGGCCGCCTGCCGATCCCAGCGACCATCAGCTTCCTGACTGCCTAAGCTGCACCAACGCGGCTACCGATTGGTCGCTGCCCCGTTTTTCTTGCCCAATCAGAGACGGTAGGAGAGAGCCGGCCCTCCACACTAAGGCATGACACACAAAGGTTTCCCCTGTCTCGAGCCTGGGTAAGACTCATACCTCCTCCGCTTAACAGCACACCCCTGGGATCCCGATCTCCATCAACACCTGTGACTCCATATTGCCCTCCAGGCTCTCTGAATAACAGTAATCTATACCTAAATATATCTTCTGGAACATTGTTACTGCTATTGTCAATGTCGACGACCTAACTGTTCCCAAAAGTGTGATTGCATTGGTAGCCCTCAGACGTTGCTACATATAACAAACGCATGCTTTTTCAACCAATCTGTGTATTGAAGAAAAAGGCTAGTATAACTGTGCCAATTAATACATGTATTCAGGAAATGTTTTGAACTACCTAGCACAGTTATGTATGTATTTTACCTAGCATCACCTGCTTAGTCTCTACCACAGTTATCTCTAAAGGTACACACTAGGGCCCCTCACATCTCACTCTACCAGTGCAGTCAGGCAAGGCCTCATACTGTTAGATTCGTCACTATCCAGCCTTACCATATCAGACCTCTAAAACTTAATTTAGCAATTTCACAGTTTAGCTATTAACTGTATTGCCACCCCCATCTCAGTATGTACACCTTGCCACTCTACATATGCATACTAGGCACTGTGCTCACCTTTAGAAGCACACTCATTCATCACAGGGTAGAACCCACCTTATCTCACACGATGGTCACCATGCATACCTCCACACACCTCATTCACCACATCCCCCATGCAGTCACAAACGCAGCTGACACCCAGCACAGATTGCACAGACTCAGATCACGCACACACCCCATGAAGATCTCTGCCGTTCCCACGCAGACAGCACATAGAAACTCCCACTTGGGGTCATGCACTCACATAACCAATACCAGTCACCTCAACCTAACTGTCCATAAACGCCTCAACACTAGCCAGCAAACAGCATACCTCCTCCACACAGGACCCCCGCCCCCACAAAATAAGAACCTTCAGTCTCTGCACCTCAAATGCGCCCTACGTAATGTACGTTCGCTTAAAGCTCATGCAATAGAAATCAATGATATAATCACCAGTCAGGACTTAGATATAATAGCTATCACAGAAACATGGCTTCATGAAGCCTCTGGCCCCACCATTACATTAGCCCTGCCTGAAGGCTACTCAATCCTAAAATAAGACAGGCTTTCCAGAACGGGGGGGGGTGCACTAATCTTCAAAGAAACTTTAGCTATTAGACCTGTACCTCACCAAGGGGAAGACAAGGTAGACATCCTATCAGCCAAACTATCACTCTCCCCAAACGACACTATAAACATTCATGTCATTTATCGACTCCGGCTCCCCCCACTAACTTCCAAGGTCAATTAACCCACCTCCTCGAAATAACATTAAAAAAATACCGAAACACTGCACCTAGGCGATCTCAACCTGGGATTCAATGACAAGAATGATAAAACTGCCATCTCTCTCACCAAAGACCAAAGACCTCCTAGACCTAGGCTTCTCACAGAAAATCATGTCTCCTTCTCACTCCAAAGGCCGCATCATAGACTGGGTTATAGACCATAATTGTGACTCAGTCATCACTTCTGACACAGTCCTCCCATGGACAGACCACAATTGCCTACAATTCACTATCCCAGTATCGCCACTCACTAAAACCATTACATCCACACCTGCTACCTTAGCTAGAAGCGCCAAAAAACTCACTGCGAATAACATCCATGCCTTTCTTGACCTTCCTTGACTAGCACCATCATTCTCAGCAGACCCCAACATTCTAGCTGAGATTTTCAAAGACACCCTCACTCATGCAATTTACACTGTTGCACCCTTAGAAAATAAAAAAGGGAAAAAATCTTTCCACTCCAATTCCTGGTTCACAGAGGAGCTTCAGAATCTGCGCAAATGCAAGTGCCAGCCACTTAAAACCTGGCAGTCAAACCCCTGTGACTCCACTAAAGTAAGCTTTCAAAACATCGCAAAAAAATACAAAGACTCCATCTTCAAGGCTAAATCTGAAGCCTACAATCATTGCATCACAGAGGCCAAGCCAACTCCCAAACCAACAAACTCTTTACTATCTTTAAAGAGCTTACTATCCCCCCTATCTGCACCGATGAGATATTTAGAGATGAAGCTTGGTGCACTAGCATACAAACGGCTAAAAAAAATAGACATTCTCCAAAACAAAATCTCAGAACACTATAAGGCACTCCAGAACCACTAGACCCAGACTCAGACTACCCCCAAAAACAGTAACACTCCCAAATTCCAATTCTCTGAAATCACAGAAGCAGATGTCATAGACATCCTCAAACATCTCAATCCATCACAATGCAAAGGTGATGTATGCGTCCCCCCCCGAATCATTAAGGAATGTGCGGAGCCTCTCGCTCCTCTCTTAACCGCCTTCATCAATGCCTCATTTAAGACAGGCAAAGTCCCTGACAGCCTTAAAGAGGCCTGGGTGCGCCCACTCTTAAAAAAACCTACGCTAGACCCTGCGCAACCTAATAACTACCGACCCATTACACCCGTCCCATGTCTCCTTAAAATCCTAGATAAGGCCGCCCACATGCAGATCCAATTGTACCTTGAAACTAACTGTATCTTAGGAAAGAGACAGTCAGGCTTCCGCAAAGGGCACGGTACTGAAACTGCTTTACTAGACTTAAAGAACCAAATCACTCAGATCCTAGACAATGGCAAACCTGCCCTCCTCCTCCTCTTAGACCTCTCAGCAGCTTTCGATCTGGTTGATCACAACACCCTCACCAACCATCTCACGCATGCTGCGCACTTCTCCAATCATGCTGCAACCTGGATCACTTCCTTCCTTGAAGGAAGAGCGATGAAAGTGTTCTCCAATACTGCAAATGCCCAGCCCACTATAATTCACTGTGGTGTCCCCCAGGGATCCTGTACTGCACCTACCCTTTACAATCTTGTTACTAAGCCACTCTTTGACAAACTGGACACACTTGGGGTCACATATACAAACTATGTGGATGATACCCAGGTGCTCCTTCCCCTGACAGGGATTTATCACCAAGATGCTGCTACACTTCAGCAAATCTACTCCACCATCCAATTCTGGATGGCCACTAGCGGTCTATGCCTCAACGGCGACAAGACGGAAATCCTTATTCTTAGTCAAAAATCCACACTTGCCAATCTCGACGCGCTCTACTCTAATTTCTGTATCGCCAAATGTACCATCCCAGTTTTATCTTCTGCTAAAATCTAGGAGTCGACATCGATGCCACACTGTCTATGGATAAGCAAGTCAGGGCGATCGTCTCTGCTTCTGCTCTTAGCACTAAACTTATTAATGCCAATAAACCGTTTCTAACCAAGGATAATTGCCTCTCCATTGCCATAGCTACTATTGGAGCCAAATTGGATTATTGCAATGCACTCCTGGCTGGCACCTCAAAAGAAAATCTAACTAGGCTCCAAACCACACAAAATAACGCACTCAGAGCAGCTCTCAGTATATTTAAAAGAGACCACATCACTCAAGCCAGAAAGATGGTTCACTGGCTCCCAGTCAAAGACCACATCACATTCAAAATCCTTACAACCACACACATATGCATCAACCACTCAGCACCCTCATACTTATCAGACACGCTCTCGGATCACACTCTACTAGGCCTACTAGACAATGCTACACCAACCAACTCAGAGTACCACGCATCACAAAATCTAAAGCATGTGGAATTAGCTTCCCATATCTTGCCCCTAAGCTATGGAATGCACTACCCAATGCTCTCAGGGCCGAAATGTCTCTATATGCCTTCCGCAAAAATCTGAAAGGAGCCCTTTTCAACTAACCTACAACACCCAGTTAGTTTATGTATTCATCCATGTTGTCCTAACATGCTTCTCTGTCCTCTGTGTATGTAACTAAGCCATGATCACCCTCTGTAACAAGGGCCACGATGCCCTCGGGCTGCTGTGCGCTCAACAAATGTGAACAAATAAATAAATAAATTCTCAGGCACACCCACTTCGCATCTGCAATGTAGAAGTGGCTGGAGACACATCCTCCACCCACTCATGTTGTTTAAGGTTTTTTGTTTTTTGTTAAAAGCTACTCCCAGTGTAGCCACAAAAACAGTGATAACATTTGCGCATTTTGTGTTTCGGTTAAAAGTGTGCCGGGTGCACGCAGTAACTGCCCAGCGCCCCACATCCTAGCAGAGTATTCTTCAATTCTGCCAAGTGTCATATTCTCAAAGACAAGAGGAAGAAACAGCACCGTCCATCACCCGATTCCCCAGCCTGCTGTCCCTGGGTGCAGCCTGCTTCCAAGGGGGAAAGACACACTGCTTGTGCTGCCAAGCATAGGGCATTATAGGTAAAGTCACGGATGGACAGCCCAATGAAACAATGTCAATTGCAATTAAACTGGTATCATGTTCGCAAAAAGAGAATCTGTCCAGTCTACTGATTTTCAATTAGATGTTCGCTTTAAAAATAAACTCAGATCAATTCCAGAGACAAGGAAGCGCGCCACGAGAGAACGGCCTTGAGAGCGCCTTCAAGAAATTCAGCGGGAAGACACAAGGACAAAAGCAATGCACCCGGGACTGAATCCGAGCCCGAGCCTGGGATCACTGTGCAGAACTCTACTCCCGAGTCGTCCTGGAGCTGACAGCAGCTCCGGGGCCTATCGATTGCGCGGCACGTTCTCCAGCACGCCGGCCTCTCGTTTCATGGTTTTCTTTATGGTTTGGGGGTGGTTGAAAGTCACTTGTTTCAGATCTGATGTCCTTACACTTGTCAGAAAGCATGTAATGTGTAATGTGCAACTGCTGTGCGACGGAATTCTGTAAACCTGCCGCGTGCGTGGACGCAGCCATGTGTTCTCCCTTGTACCAATTGGAAGAAATATCCAGTGCTTCTTGGGGCCTACTCACAAAGGCGAGCCTCAAATGCCCGTGAGCATCTCAGATCTGCCCCTGCTCCCTTATACCCGATTCTCCAGATGTCCTGATTATTCCTGAGATGCCCTTGAGCAAATCTTTGTGAATCAAAGTTGCATGTGGCACCTGAGAGATGTTCTCTGCATCTCCAAAATTTTCTCCAGCTTTGAGTGTTTGTGATTTCAGTTTAAATCTTTGAGAATCAGGCCAGGGATGTCATTTCACCAAAATGCCACGTAGGGGAAGTGACATCAATTACACAACCCTTGACCTCTGTGGACATCACAGGAAGTGATGTCATCTGTCCCCACCCCAAAGTGACATCATGGGAAGTGATGGAACACGACCTTTCACCCCTTGACAAAACAGGAAGTGGCATCACATAGCATTGATTCTAAGTACAATATGGAAAAAATGGTTGCACTGTAAAGTGATATACATTACATACAAGAATGGATCACCATATGTATCGTTAATATCAGTGTGTATAGGCCCATATTACCAAATCACTGTGAATGCAGGCAGACGTCTAAGGCCAAACGGCAGTGATGTGTTACTATACAGCACTTACGCTTAAGCTCTTCAGATAGAACAAATATACATACAATATCACCCAACCTGTGTTGGTACTCTTTTATCAACCTCAACAGGAAGATAGGCTGAGTTGACCTTGCTGGGAGTCGAATCTGCAACCTGCAGATCACACACACATTGCAGCAGCAAGCGCTCTACCCACTGAGCTAGCCCCCCAGCTATAGCTACCAGAAGACCAGCCACTCCAGAAACAAAGAGCAACATGCTGCTGGCCAGAGCCCAGGAGCCTCAATTAAAAAAAGAAGTTTTTTTGTTGTTTTTTTTATTTTTAGGTGTAGCAAGGGAGACCACAGGGGTAGCAAGGAACACTTCAGGGGACCCATTTCAGACCCCTGGCGACCCCTACATGACGTCCCTGAATCAGGCCATATGTTTGTTTTTACATTAGAACTGGACATGTTAGTCAGAGAACAACTTGTCCAAGAGAGGCGCACCCATTGCAGGTCAGAATAGGCACGTGGAATTGGTAGGAGAAAGTGCCTTTGTGCCTGAACATGAGGCCCTGAATGAGCATAATTCAAGCATTGTGTGCAGTTCAAAAAACCACATTTCAAGTATTAACTTGTGATGGATATTTTCTCTGAACGCCAAATATTGTTGACATGAGTGCTGTTGGCTCTTTTTGCACAGACGCTGCGAACAGCGCACTTTGCTGCACTATTGCATAGTGTGCACCGAGATCCCTCAGGCAAGAGGTAGTTGACACCCAGGCCAAGTTCAAACATGTGATTGTTCACAGAAATGTTCATTGCCGACCGAAGCCCTTTTTGGCACTCCTATGAGAATGCACACTTATAGAGAAATGGATTCAAGTTACACTTGTACGTGCATAGTATGTACACGTTTTACACGAATGACACATTTGTGTGATATGCCACACCTAAACCTGGAAACACCTACTGGATCAGCCACGCAGATTGCGACCTCGTACTTTAATAAGCAGACAATCTTAATGAGTACAGCACCTATTTTCAAAATCTTGAAATGATGTTGGAACTGCATGGCGCTCATATGCAATGAACAGTTCAAGGTATGCTCTGAAAGCTATTCTACGGGTGTAAGGGCATTCGGTTATTGCCTCTCTGAATCTGTGGCTATGCCTTCTCTGGCCCTCAGGTGGGTACGACGTTGTTTCATCGCCTGCTGTTACATCGCCAGTTTGCACATTACATTGTATGTGCTCATTGTTTTTTTAGGAGGGGTGGGAAAGGACAAATAAGGGTTTGGGAGGGTGGGCAATAGTAAAAAATAAGTGTGGGTGGGAGGTTTGGGGGGAAGCCCCCCCCCCAAAAAAAACAAAAAAAAAACAGATGAGCACATTCGATGGAATGTGCACGTTTAAAAGCCTGGCGATGTAAAAGCAGGCGATGAAATCACATGGAACCCTCAGGTGTATCCACATATGGGGCCCGATTCATGGAATTCTGTGCATGGTGTATTTTTGCAGTACAAAATCAAGTGACTTCGTACCGACACATGCAGGCATATAGGAAAGAAATGCTAGCTCAATGTTTTCCATAAGACACGGTGGCTCCTGTGACTGCTGCTGCCTTTAGATAAATGCTTTCAGCAATTTGAAGAACTTTAATGCTACTTTTATACAACTTTTACACTTTCCATGCAGTCAATCTGCAATGTGATTGGCCTGCGATGTATGAGTGACATCATAGAGAACCAGTCAGAAAGGCCTGTGTTTCCATTGTTTTCCATTTTTAAAAATAAATACAGACGCAAAGCAGATTGCTTTCCGTCTACAAATCAGTAAAAGCGGAAAACAGGAAACCTTAATTATAAAGCAGTGTGGAATGGGGCCAACCCTGCTCACGTGACAGGATAGGGATAATTTAGGCAGCAGGAGTCTGTTACCTGTTGTAATTTCATGCCCCTCCTAGGGCTCGTGTAGAGTCACTGCTAGTGGCACTTGGCACACCATGTGTCTTTCCTAATAAAAGGGGCACACATCTTCCCATGTGCCAGTTATCACACAGACTCACTAACTCCTGCCTGTACTTTCATGTATGCATGTAGGACGGATGCCGTCCCTACCCGGCCCCTTAACAGTATCCTCAGAGTTTACATGTCAGACTTCTTGGTCAAGTCTCTGTCTGGCTTCAAGTTATCCACCGCCTTGTATCTGTGAGAATGCTTGGGGGAAATGTGGATACATGATCTTATTTTGGATTTTAATCATTTTTGTTACAGAAACCTGGTTGGTTGATCACACGGTCTCTGCATTAAATGATCTTGTCCCTCGGGGATTTCTAGCAATAATTCATAATCACTCTACTGGGTGGACTTGCTGGAATATAAAAAGATTCATTGAGTTTAATGAATGAACGCATACCTATTGCATGCAAAATGTTCAGTTAACCCTGTGCACTCCGTGGATTTCTTGGCAGTCTATTGACCTTCTTTGGCTGTTTCGTATTGCCAGGCGGATCTGGAGGATGCAATAGTGCAACTCCTTATTTTTTGCCCTCGCCCTCCTAATTGTTGGGGATTTCAATTTGTGAGTAGATGATGCCAACAATGAAAAGGCAAAATCTTTTCAGGGCTTTTTGGAAATTTTAGGCCTAGTTCGGGTGGCTTAATCCCCTACTCACATAGCAGGGATACCGTGAAATGTATTTTTGATAATTCATGGTAAGTCACAGAGTGTTTATCCATTTTCTTTCCTGGGACTGAATATGCTTATGCCCTATTTATCATTGAGTTTACTAGGGCTACCACTTCTGTGTTGGGGGTGGGGGGGCGTTCATGGCCGGTAATGACCAGCCAGCCTGAGCCTTAGGGGGAGCTGTTGGCCGTTACTGGCCATGTATGCCCCTGAGAAGAGGATGATTGCTATTCACACGCCAGGGCCCCATCCAGGGTGCAAATCGTTTTTTTTTATTTTTTTAATGGGAGAACCGGGCTCCACGTATATTGTTTGAGCCCAATCTCCCATGAAAAAAAGGAACCAGAATGACCCATGCCATAGTAAATAGAAAAGGGGCATGCCCTTTTCTATTTCCATGGCGGGTGCTGAGGACGGGCGGGAGGGCCCTGACCGGAGCACAAAAGCTCTGGAACCAGCAGGTAAATGGAAGAAAGGGGGCTGGGAGATGGATGCAGGATGTCTCTTAGGGTGGGGGTTGAGGGAAGGTTTGCGGAAAGGCTCCCTGTTGCCTCCCAACAATCAAGATGACACAACCCGGGGATAGGGCTCAGGTGGCTGGAAAATGCAGGTGGTACACTGTGTGTTCTCACCTGAATTTCCAGCCACCTGATTGGCTGAGCACCTTTCCCTGGCTGTGAATGATGAGTCCATTGTCATCCCTTCCATGCCCACACCCAAAGTCTTTCACAAATGGGACAAAAACATTCAGACAGTTTGGCTCAATTCTTTACTGTAGAAGAATCTCAAGCTCCAGGAGCTGACCCCTCATGGCTGTTAGATAGATTTTTCCAAACAATTACAACAGCTGTTGATCGATTAGCAACCGGGATACTCAGAAAGCATAAGAGAGATGTACGGAAACAGAAGCCTTGGTTCTCTGCAACACTCAAAATAGAAAAAAAAAAAAAGGTAAGGAAATTGAAACGAGCTTGGAAGAAAACCTTTGATCCACAGGCTAGATGCGCTTATAAGTAGCCTCTATGGTTTTCTACGAAAATGTTAATTCAATCAAAACACTGTTATTACCCAGGCCACATCTTGTCTTGTTCAAATATTGCTAAGGATTTATTGAAAGTTCTTACAGAGCCTTGAGTAAATCCTTCTTGACTTTGCAGATCCTGTGTGATGATTTGTCCCAATACCTTACCGACAAAATCACTAGATCTCTGCTTGGTGACAGAGCAGCCAAACATAAGTTTTCATCCTTAAAAGCCATCTCAGAATCCGCCTTGTTGGAGGTGACAGCAGCCTGTCGGCCATTTGGGTCCCCTCATGATTCTTAACCTGCAAGTCTCCTGAAGAACGTAAATACTGTGGTTGCAACGGATCTTACTGAAGTGTTTACTAGTTCCTTTGCTTCAGGGTCTGTTCCTGACTGACTGAAGAATGCAGCTGTCTCCCTCTGCTTAAAAGACCACCATTGGACCCAAGAAACTTAGCAAACACCCGGCCAATATCTCTGCTCCCCATCCAAGCAAATTGATGGAGGTGGTGGCTGCCTCACAATTGCAGTGATTTGTGGAAGAGCATGGCTTATTGGATGTTGTTCAGGCCAATCTTTGTCCTGGTTGTAGCACTGAACTTGTCATCATAGCTGAAATTGTTGACATTAAATGCCTGATGGACAGCAAAGGAATGGGGGCTTTGATCTTACTGAATCTTACCGCCGCCTTCAACACTGTTAACCATGCCATCCTGCTAGCACGTCTCTATGCCACAGTGTTTACCGGCAGAGTTCAATCTGTGTTTTTTTGCCACTGTTTGAATCAGCATTAACTCATATTACTTGGGGTGTGGGGGTGCATCAAGGCTCAGCAAGTAGCCCCCATTTGTTTAATCTCTACATGAGACTGTTGGCCAGCCTCGTTAGATTTTTGGGGGTTTTGTTATATATGTATGCCGTGACACTCAGTGGAATTTTCTGCCTAGGTCATCCCGATGGGTCTCAGGCTGCTTGCTTTAAAGAATGAATAGGGCAAGTTAGCTCTTGGATGACTATGAACCGTCTATAGTTTACTGTCCAAAAATCTGAAATCCTTCTCTGCGCCATCCCTCCTCATGGTCATAGAAAAAACAGCCCACTTAAAAACAGCAGAGTGTTCAATTTCAGATATGTGGTCTGCCGTGTTCCGGCCCACTTCCCTTGGTACCTGCTCTGTTCCATCACAGACTGCAAGGGACTTCGGGGTCTGGTTAGGCCCCCGCTCCCTCTCAATTACCACATTTCAACAGTCTCCAGAGGCTGCTTTTTTTCATTAAAGTTCTCTAAAAATACTCTTGGGGCATTTCTCTTTCCCTCAGAAAATCAAACTGCAAAAAGCTTTTGTTTCCAGCAGACTGGACTCTTGAAATGCAACAAATGGTCTAGAATGTTGACGCAAGATTTATCTTTCATCTGGGCGCAGGTCCCATGTGCCCTCAGTTCTTCAGATATTACACTGGTTAACGGTAGAACAAAGAGTTAAGTTGCAAGGCCTTGTGTCTTGTACACAAATCCTACAACAACCTTTTTCAGATGCAGGGTCTACCACTTCCACCCCCCCTCCCCATTTGTACAGTGCTCGGCCTCAGACGGGCTCATCACCATTCCTAAATGTAAATATGTTGGATGGGGTGGGCGTTCATTCTTGGTGCAGGCATCCAGGCACTAATCTTCTATCTATGGCCGTGTGATTTGTGTGATTTGGAGAGGTAACTTACAGATCTTGTTTTGCGCCTAGATGCTTTTTCAAGCTGATAGTTTGTGCTCTATATGTTGTCACACCCTACCGAACCATACCATACCTGGGAGCCAGGCTATTATGCAAGTCTATGCAAAAAGGACGAGCATACTCGTCCTTGGCACTTAAGGGGTTTTCAACCTAGTCCCAGAACCACACCGCTTTATGTCTAACACACCCAATCCATAGGATGCAGGATTCAATGGATGCCATTTCACAGAAAGTCCAGCGCATTTCCTCCATTTCACCTCAAGCCATTTCAATGAGTTCTTTAAACCACTACTCTCTTTGTGCACCACTGATCTATCACTCTCCTTAACTTAGTGCTTCTATTCTTTTTATTCCTTCTCATTCTTCTTTTTTATGCCTCAGTTTTGCTTACTGCTCATTATTTAAACATTTATTTTTAAAATAATGTAAAGATGCTCCCTGTAAGAAAGGGGAAAGGGTCAAGTAACAGCGTTCAGGGCTCCTGTCTGCTTTGCATACATTTAAAGAGCATTTTGGTAACATAGGAATGACCATTTAACTCTATACTTGACAAATATGCCTATGACAAAATGTATCCTTGAAGCACAAGGTACTGTGACGAATGTGGAGACTTTGTCCCTTCTTCCATAGGGGGAGCTGCCCCTTTGAGGCTAGGGAGGTTAGCCCACTCCTTACCATATTCACCGGCATAACAGAAGCATCAGTGCCCAGACCATCATCACGAGGCTGCAGGAGCAATGTTCGCCTTTCTTCTTTTATTAGGTAAGCCCAGATGGGCTATGTAAGCGACGAGCGCTCATCTTATCTCGAATTGCGCTGATGGACTGTGTAACATTTTGGCTGCATTCATTGAGCGCTCACCTTCTTTTGTTGGTACGACGTCCTTTCATTGCCATGCATTTCAATGCCTGCATTTGAAATGGGTCCAAAATAACGAGAAAGTTAATCGGATTTCTTTTTGGGTGGGGTGACACTGGGCAGATAAGGGGTTTCGGGGGTAAGGTATAGTTAAAAATAGTTGGGGGAGGGTTGATTTGCTGCACCCCCCCAAGAAAACACAGATTCAATTAACTTTTTCAATATTTTATACACGTTTTAAATGCAGGCATTGAAATGCCTGGCGACGAAACGACATAGAACCCTTTTTATTACACTCAGTTGAGCTATGTGAATTATTTGGCCTCATTTCCACTTTAAAATGACTGCCACTTCAACAAGCACTGGAGTGCCTTTTATGCCCGCCCAGCCGCCCCACTGCTTGGCCACAGCGTTCTCCATTAGGACCAATCCAGGGAGCTGGCAGGCGAAAGCCGGCCCCCTGTCCAAGGCCCACTTCTAAGGCCCATATCTGGCCTTTTTCTCCCTCTTACCATATTCGCCGCAATAACAGAAGCATCAGTGCCCACACCATCACTGCAAGGCTGCAGGAGCAACATTTACCTTTCTTTATTTATTAGGTAAACCCAGATGGGCTATGTGTCTTTAGGCTGCGCTATTTCACTAAAAAGAAGAGACTAGTACTCATCTTATCTAGAATTGCCCTGATGGGCTGTGTAACCTTTTGCCTGTGCTCATTTCCTAGAAATATCATTGAGCGCTCACCTTGTTTGTTTAGCTCTGATGGACTGTGTGAATTATTGGGCCTTATTTAGATGGTAAAAAAAATTCACCCTGCGGCTGTAACCCGGAGTGCTGGACGGGATAGGGTAGATACCACTGCCACCAGTCAAGTCTAGATGTTAAAAGAGCGAAACAATGTTCTAGGAGGTACAGATAAAAAGGGCTAAGGATTAACGCCCCCTTTCCAGTACTCCATGTAAGATGGGGTGTACTGGATCTGTGGTTATTTGACTAAGTAAAGTAAATGGCCACTTTACCCTTTTCTGGGGGACTGTATTCAGCCTCAGAAATGGAGTTGGTGGGGGGGCGCTGTTGAGCAGCCAAGGAAAATGGCTGCTTAGCTCGAGAGCTCCGTCGCAGTCCACCGGAATCCTCCTCGCATCGGCGCTAATCCGCACTCGCAACTGCAGCAATTGCTGCGATTTGAAAGCAGGAGCCGTCCTCGACACCCACCCGAAATCCCGGGCTGAATCGGACCCTGGGAGCCGCGCGGGCCCCGCCGGAGTGGGATCTCCCCCACGGCCTTGCCGCGGCTGTTGCGACCTCCGGCTCGCGTGGCGTCCCGGCGCCTGTCACCTGTGCGCCGCCTTCCGCGCCCATCCGGGGCCTCCCCTGCCGCGGGGACCGATTGCCGAGGCTCCCGTGGACCGCCCCCTGGCTGGGGCTGGCGCGACTGGTCTGCCTGTGCACAGCGCTCGGGGGCCCCCTGCCCCCCCCCCACACGGACACCGCCTCCCGGCCTGATCCCTTGGACCCTGCGGGCTTCGCCGCTGCCGGCTGCGGCCTTGTGTGCTCCGCGGCGGGAGCCGCCGGCGACACCGTCCGGGGGCGCCTTGAGGGACGCTGCCCGCCTCCCCCCAGAATCATCAAGACCACGCCACTAGATGACCGCTGATCCGGACCTGATCCCCTGACGTCTCCTGGGAGGCGGCGGTCTCGCCCACCTACGGGCAGGAAGGTGGGTGCTTGGCGCTACGCGAGGGGCCCCCCCTCTCCGCTCCCTCGGGTGCGGACCCCGCACCATCGGCCTAAGTCGCCCGGGGGGCTGTCCACACCCGGGCTGGGACCTCTGCGGCACCCCCCTACCTCACCTTGCTGCTAGAACTGGGCCCACTCCTTTGCCCTAGCCACACACTTCACTACGAGCCACCGCTCCCGGGATCCGACAGCCGGCTGGCTAACCTCACGGCGGCACCGGAGTGCACGGGATCCCACTCATTTGTTGCCGCCGCTCAAGACCACGCCACCTTCCCACCACCATATCCCGCTTTCTCTGCCCAGTCTCTGACTCTACGACTCCTACACCCTGCTACCCCTGACCAGCTACCACCCCCCACGTGTCGCCCCATCCTTGACTCGACCTTGGCCATGTCCAGCAGAGCACGGGGTGGTAATAAAGTGGGCGCTATGGACAAGTTTGCCAAAGCGGCGCCCAGGGCAGACCTGGCGTCGTCCTCTGCGGCACAGGAAGATAGCGCGCCCCCCTTGTACCCCCCACACCCGGATCTGACCACCTTGATGGAGTCCATGGCGAAAAACTTCGCATCCTTCCACGAAAAGCTGGACGACATCAATGCTAGTGTGGCCTCCCTACGGACTAAGGTGGACCAACATGGGACCAGGATAACTGAAACGGAGCAGAGGATAGGGGCCAGCGAGGACCATATTCATACTCTCCAAAACACGGTCACTGAGCTCGTCCACGATATGAAACAGCTCAAAGCCAAGAATGATGACTTAGAATCTAGATCCCGGCGGAACAACATACGCATTGTGGGGGTTCCCGAGTCTGCACTTAAAGGGCGCATGGAGGTGGCGGTCGAGCAGCTAATTAGAGATCTCCTTGGCGATCCTGAGTTTTCACCATTCTTTACAGTCGAGAGAGCGCACCGCTCTCTGGCGCCCCGGCCTAAGCCAGGCGACTTCCCCAGACCGATCATCGCAAAGCTACTGAGCTACAAAGACAGGGACCATATACTCCGTCTGGCCAGAGAGAAGGGGGAGCTAAGATTTGAATCACAAATTGTCAGGATCTTTCCGGACTTTTCGGTAGGAGTACAAATGGAGAGGCGCCGATTTGGCGGGGTGAAGAGGATGCTCAGAGACAGGAAAATTGAATACTCTATGCTTTTCCCTGCCCGCATGAAATTCATCCACCGCAACAAGAGCTACTTCTTCACGGTCCCTGATGAAGCGGTTAAGTTTATAGAAGCACAGATTCCAATGCCACAACCCCCGGAGGAACCAATTGGTGAGGACTGAGACTATCATCCCTGTGCTCATAGGTGAACCTCTTGTGCCCCGGGCTACTGAGGTCTGCCCATCTGTGAACTGGTGCTGGCCCTCTCCTGACTTCCTTCTGGCCGGCCTGCCCCGGCCCATGGCCCTGGGTCTAACATTGCATCTCCTCCGGGGGATGCCTGCTCACATCTTGGATCCCCGGCCCTCACAATCCGTGCCTGTGGGCCAGGAGCTGGACCATATTGCTATACACTGTCCTTATTGGCCAAATATTTTTTTCTCTTTGTCCTTGCAATCTCGAACAACATGGTTTATCCTCCTGCTTGTAACCCCCGCCGCACTGGTGGGGAAAAACTGTAAACTGTAACGATGCTTTATCATGCAATGATCGCACAAAGGTGGTCTAGACGGCAGCAGCAGCCCCCACTGCAGCTGCAATGCCGCTTAAGGCGAGGGTTATGTTATCGAGCCCCTGTTGGGCTATGTTTTTGGTGCTGCCGAGTTGGGGATGGCACGCAGGCTGCTTTGTGGGCGGGTGTCGAAGCACTGCTAGTTGTTACTGGGCGGTGAGGGTGGGGGGTGGGACAGTTGGGGTTTACTTTATTCAAAATGGCAGGATGGTCTTGACGGACGCAGCATGGTGGTGGGTCTACTTCACTCTGGCGCCCCTGGTGGGTGTGGCAGTCAGATCCCGCATTTGGGATGTCCCGTAACTCCCTGCTATGGCCATCAGAGTGCTGACCTGGAATGTACGGGGTCTGACCAACTTTACTAAGTCTCGTAGGATAACGGCGTACGCACAGAGACACGGGATCAAAGTGCTCCTATTGCAGGAAACTCACGCTCAGAAACTCCTGTCATCGAACCTCGCACAGACCTGGGGTCCAAACAGATTCTACACTCAGTATTCCACCCAGTCCAGGGGGGTACTCACTCTTATACACAAGGCTGTTGCGTTCACACTTCACACATCCCACATTGACCCAGAAGGTAGATATGTAATTCTGCACTGCACCTTGGCCGGGGACGAATGCCTGCTCGTGAACTCGTATGCCCCCAATATTGACTCCCCGGAGTTTATAGACACCATATCTGCCATTCTCATGAAATATATCGATATCTCTATCATATGGGGCGGAGACATGAACCTCACACTTGATGCGACCTTGGACAGGACGGCCACTGCCCGTAGACCCATGTCTCGTGCGGCTAAGCGGCTTCAAACTCATATGGGCTCCCTCAACTTGATCGATGCCTGGAGGACACTCCACCCCCGAGAGAGGGACTACACCTTTTACTCTACGGTACACGACAGTTCCTCGAGGATAGATCTATTCCTCCTGTCAGGTGACCGCATGGGCAGGGTTTCGGATGTCAGGATCCTTCCGCGCACGCTCTCCGATCACTCCCCAGTGCTCCTACAGATCCAACTTGGTAGAGCCCCTGAAGCCCGCCCTGCATGGTGCTTCAAACCCGACGCCCTGTCAGATATAGTCTTTAAGGCTGAGATTCTGGCGGACATAGCCTTGTTTTTCGAAAACAACAACGCCTGCGACACGCCCGAGGGGACCAGGTGGGAGGCATTCAAAGTTTATATCAGAGGTATGTGCATTTCCAGGGAGGCGGGGGTCCTCAAGGCCATAAGGCAGGCGCTGAGTGACTCTGAAACTAAGTTTAAAAACCTAGAAAGAGATTACGCCTCTACTCCAGCGCCTGCAACCCTAGCGAAGATTAGAACGGAGCTGGAACGGTTTGAGACGCACGCCCTGAGTGAGGTGAGATACCATGCCCGCCCCATTGCGGCCCGAAAGTATGGAGAGGGGGACAGGCCGGGCAGGACCCTTGCTAAACTGGTGCGATCAGAGGGAGGTAGGACCCGGATTGATAGTGTTATCGACGAAAGGGGCGTGAGACACTGGTCGGACCAAGCTATCCTCGACACTTTTACTGGCTTTTACGCCAACCTATACGGACCCCAACCGACACACTCATCCCAGGACTTAGATGACCTACTGGAATCTATTCCTATGACCCTGATCTCCCAAAACACCAAAGAACTCCTCGACGCCCCGTTCTCCCTAGAGGAGATAGTTCGGGCAATCTCAGATCTTCCGAAGGGCAAGGCCCCGGGTCCCGATGGGCTCATAGCTGAGTTCTACCAAGAGCACGTTGCCATACTAGCGCCCATACTCCACGGGGTCTGGACGGAAGCACTACGTACACTCATCCTTCCTCCCTCCCTAAGAGAGGCATTGATCACCGTCCTCCCCAAGCCCGGGAAACCCCCAGACGAATGTAGCTCCAATAGGCCCCTGTCGCTTATTAACACCGACACGAAGATTTTTGCCAAAATAATTGCCAACAGGTTTCTCCCGTCCATGCCCTACTTGGTCCATGCCGACCAAAGCGGATTTGTCCCTGGTCGCTCCACGGCACTCAACATCCGGCGCCTCTTTAATGTCTTGTCCAGAATTGATCCAAATGCCGACGCAGTGGCAGTCACACTAGATGCCCAAAAGGCATTCGACATGGTCTCATGGCAATACCTATGGGCTGTGCTGGAGAAAATGGGGATAGGCCCGAACATGATCTCCTACATAAAGTTGCTATACACAAGGCCATCGGCGAGGGTCCTCATCAACTCCGTCCCCTCCTCCCCCTTCGAACTACACAGAGGCACACGCCAGGGCTGCCCGTTCTCCCCCATCCTCTTTGCGCTGTCCATCGAACCCATGGCTGATCACGTTAGGAACCGCCACACCCGGAAGGGCGTACGCTTGCAGGACTCACCAGAAATCATCTCACTATATGCGGACGACGTACTCCTTTATGTCAGACAGCCCTCCATACACCTTGACCCTATCATTCGCGACATAACCAAAATAGGAACGTACTCGGGCTTTACTATAAATTACTCCAAATCTGAAATCTTCCCCCTAACTAAAACAACTCAGCAACCGTCCTGTGAGTTCCCCCTGCGCTGGTCCCCGGGCGGAATTAAATATCTAGGAGTGCAAGTGTCATTAGCTAAAACATCCCTGTTGGCAGACAACTACGCAGCCACGGCTCAGCTCATCGAATCCAAGCTGCTTAAGTGGCGCAACCTGCCGCTATCCCTGGCGGGCAGACTTTCCCTAATCAAAATGATCGCGGTACCCAAGCTCCTCTACATATTCGCCAACGTGCCGGTATGGCCAGGCAAGCAGTACTTCAAGAACCTCCACACAGCGTTTGCCCAATTTTTATGGCACTCCGGAGCAGTCCGTAAGAAGTGGCTACACATGGCCCTCCCTTACGAAAGAGGGGGCTTCACTGCCCCCGATTTGACTCTATACTGGAATGCTGCACAGGCCCAACATGCCACCCACTGGTACACACACCCAAATCCTCCCCCACACGTCAAATTAGAGAAAATGGCTGGCGATGGCACCCACGCCATGACCTTACTATTACACTATACATACCGTACTGATGCCCCATCGGACCCAGTGGCCACTACGATTAGGGCTTGGAACGATATCCTCCCTTCCACTCGGGAGCAGCGTCCATATTACAAGTGGCTCCCCCTATGGCGGTTCCCTGGCCTTCCTCCGACACATGATCGACTTCTCTCTCGGCGGTGGGAGGACCTGGGATATCGGGCCCTAACAGATCTTTACCACGATGGCGCATTTATCACTCCCCAAACATGGCGCTCGGGACACCCCAGCTCAGCACTGGACCTGTTGCAGTACTACAGGTTGAGAGCAGCGGTACGGGAGATGTGGCCCTCCTTCCCTGATGAGCCTCCTGACTCCCCTGAACTCCAATATATAGCTAACTCCTCAGGCTGTAGGGGTATAATCTCCTCCCTGTACAAAATGCAGCTGGACAAACTGGGTAACACGACCCCAGACTCACGTCGAGCATGGGCGGAGGAACTGAACACAGAGATCACCGACGCAGTCTGGAGCAAAATGTGTGCACATACGCGCAAAGTCTCACTCAATGCCAGGTTCCGCTGCATGCAATACAAACTTCTCAATAGACTCTACTACACGCCACATAGAGTGGCAAAATTCGCATCCAACTCCACACACACATGCCCGAGATGCAGAGCTCCCGAGGCAGACCACGGTCATATGTTCTGGTCCTGCGCTGCGCTCGACACATTTTGGGGTGAGATCACAGAAGCGCTATCGGAGATAATTGGCTCCCCAGTTGAGTTGACCCCACTAGCCTTGCTGTTCGGTATTTGGACTGGGGAGGACGAGAGGAAAAAGTCGAAATTCTTAAATGTGGGTGCTATTGTTGCCAAAAAATGTATACTGCAATGCTGGAAGCGCCATAACCCCCCATCCTTCAACATGTGGCTGAGGGCCCTCACGTGGGTACAAACGTGTGAAGAGGAGTACATTGGATCCCTGCCCACCCCCTCCCGCCCCAGGAATGTCTGGTCAGAATTTTGCAGTTATTTAAATAATAAGGATGGGGTTGAATGGACCTCCACCCCCTCACCTGCCCAACCGGACTAAAAATGAGGCATGCCCCGCCCAAGCTATTCCACAATATCCCCCCTGCTCTTATGTACTGTTGATTCTATCTGTTTTGCAATGCATTTATGTGCTGTCATGATGCTCGCTTACCTGCATGCTATCCATGCTGTACCTGTTTTGACTTCCTGCCAATAAACAAAAGTTCAAAAAAAAAAAAAAAAAAAGAAATGGAGTTGGTGGGAAGTCTAAAAGACAACCCTGTGTAACTGAACTGAAGGTGCTGCGTAACACACAAAAGAAGGGGGCTACTGAAGTGGTGTACTCCAGAGTCCACAATCATAAAAACAGATGAAATACACATGGCAAAACACAGGTAAGAGTGGGAAAAAGAGGCACACTCTTACCAAGTGGAAAAATAAACTCCAGAAATCCAGCAAAGCTGCTGGGGGACTCACTAGGTGAGGGAAATTAGCCATATAATGAGAATTCTCCCTAACACTCACCCCCCCCAGACTAAGGGACAGGAGGATTTAATCCACTCCTGGATGGATCTCATACCTCTAGTCAGTTATAAACATCCTAGAGAGACCATCAGCATTTTGGTGGTGACTTCCTGCTCTGGGCTCAAAGGCTTTCCTTTGTAAGCTATATGTCCTACACACCCTTTGAGAAACATCTTTCTTTTTAGATCTATAGGGGATCTGGTTGACCAGTCCCTCAGAAGTTGGTACAACTCCTGAACCAGTGATAGGCTTTTTCAAGGGGTCCTTGTAAAGGATTCCTTTAGATCTAGAGGGGCCTCCAGCAAGTTTGGTGGGGCATTTGGGTGCCTTAACAACATCTTCAGGCCTGAAAAATCTTTCGTCCACAACTGTTCTGCTGGCCCCAGTGTCTCTCATGGCAGGGGTGTCCTGACCATTGACAAGGACTCTGTCCACATAATACTCCCTAGAGTTTCAGGAATGGAGTCATACACATCACTATGTGGTTTCTTACCCAGACCCTTGGACTTTAAGGATACAGTTGCTTGAAGGCCAAATGATCTTTAGCAAACAGGTGAAAGATAGAACTAGCAATCTGTACTTCTCCCTCTGGGGAGAAGGCTAAGGAGGTAGTGCTGATCCTTGCAGGGTTACCCTTGCATCTGGGATCTCCTCTCATATGGTCAGTTGACCCACAACTAAGGCATTTACCAAATGCTCTCTGGAATGGGGGTCTGTCCTGGCCTACCTCTGATTTAGCACCAGGAGGTACACTAGCCCTATTTGGTTTCCCTTGTGGCTTACCCTGGTTATGTTTGGGGACCTCTCCTCTTCTGGATGGGAGGTATTGGAATTCTCCTTGTCATCTTTCCTTGGCTGCTTTCCCTCATCCTTTTTCTGAGTAGCCCCAGAATCCTTGCGAGTAGCCCTGTTGGCAACCCACAAGTCAGCAGCCTTAGCTAGCTTCTTAGGATCTATCTCCTTTGAATCAGCCAAGTGCTGTCTAAGCTCAGGGGAGCAGACATCAAAAATAGACTCCAACATTACAAGATTCCTCAAACCTTCATAAGTGTTCACTTTGTAACCCTTAACCCAACCATCTAAGTTTTTCAAACATTCACACACCCAGGTAGCCCAAGGGGTACCATCATGCTTTTTGAGGGTTGTAAACGTCTTAAGATACTGGGAAGGGGTCTTCCCATATCTAGCTATTAATGCTAGCTTCACACATTCATAATCCTGTTTGTCCTCCACCCCCAACTCCATTACAGCATCACTTGCAACAGGGGGAAGCCTAGAGAAAAGCCAGGGAATCAGCTGATTCCCTGAGATACCTTGAATCCCATGATTGTACTCAAACATTGCTAACCAATCCAAAACATCAAGTTTAGTCTCATACATACCAATCATTTCCTTTGGCATACGGGGTCTCTTAGGGCTGGAAGACCTAGGAGACTCTGGGAGAGAAGCATTTTCTACAGACAATTTCTTCATTTCTAGTTCATGATTCAGCTCCATTTCTCTGAGCCTTAACTCTTGATGTTTCATGGCGGTTTGTGCATCGATACGTTTCACTTCCAATTCAAGTCTCATTTTCTCAAGTGCAATAAACTGAGGAGTAAGTGTAGGACCTGTGGGGGTCCCTGTGGACAGAGGTTGTGCTTTCTGAGCAGGCAAAGGAGTTGTAGGGTTTCCTAACAAGGACTCATCTACTTCTTCAAAAGTAACACTCTCAGAATCAGAAACATCAGTATCCACATTTGTTGGAGGGGTAGGCCCTTCTGACCCACTCCCCAGACTTTGTTTTCCCATTAACTTTGCAATCAATTCAGATTTCTTTCCTTTACCAGAGAGACTCCTCTCCCTACACATAAGAATCTATTTAATTGACAGAACAAATGATGTTAGAGGGATGTTATGGTTAAGATGTACCCCACCCTTGGGACTCATGTGCCCCAGTAGTTAGCTAGTGGCCTCCCAGCTTGACATCCCTTGGCACTTTCCTCTTGTACTCCCATGAGCACTTGTCCATCCATACTGCCCCTTTTTTTATGGAGTTCTCACACTGCACAGTGCATATGTGCATTTAGAGGAGCACTATGTATAATTCTTTGGTATAAGTATGGAAATGCAGATGCAAAAGATGTGTAGAACATTGTTAAGTGGCAGTTGGTGGGTGGAAGTTTAATATGTTGATAGGCTATATGTAGAGTTTTTGAAAGTGATTGGTAGATATATGTGTGAATGGTTTAACGCAGGCAATGAGGGAGTGTTACAAACATAACAGTAAAAAGATTGGAAGGGCTGTCTTGTGTGATGGTGTGCATATGCAATCAAGGTAGCTGGTGGGATTCCGTGTCCCACAGAAGTATGCTGTGTGGTTACAGTATTGGTTGTGGAAGATGAGATAGAGGAAGACAGTTTACTACTGCCTAAGAAAGGAACAGCCTTTCTGAGAGCATTTAAGGTGGTTGGATTTGGTGTGGCGACGCATGGAGCTGGTCCCTTAAGAGTACTGCCCAGGTAGTCCATGTCGGTTGCACTCAGTGCATTTCACTTTGGTTGCTTTAGCCTTTGATACATTCCCAACAGTGGGTTAGAACTGCCACACCCTTGATTCTCTCTGGGGACTAGGGGTAGGCACCTCCTCTACTTCATCTTCCTGGTCCTCTTCATTGTCTTTTGAAGTATTGCGTTTCTTTCTTTGTGTAGGTCTTCCAGCTGGTGTTTGTGGTGGTGGGTCTTGCGGAGGTGGTCTGGCAATAGCTGATGCCATTTTTAATATGAATAGCAGTTTTGCTAATATTCTTCCAAATATGTGCTGTGTGCAAGATTGTCAATGAATAATTAGTAAGAATAGGTATAGGAGATGTGCAAGGGTAAATTTTGAGCTTCAAAGTTCCTAGATGAGCTGGAAAATGCAGTTCCAAACTGTTCTCGAAGCACTGTCCCGTTCATGAAGTGCGAACACATTCGCGAACACGTCATCATGTTGCACGTGCATAGTTACGTGACTATGGCCTTCATTACGAGTTTACCGGTCTGGAAAGAAGGGTGCCGGTAAGCTCACTGGCACCCTAGTTTCCGGATCGGCAATCTCTGAGTCTACCTGCCGTGGAAGCTGTGCCCAACAAGTATGACCCTGCTGGCCGCTGTGGCCACAGTAGGCAGACTGTTCATGGAAGCACTGGCACCGTTGCTAATGGTGCCAGTGTTTGAGGAGTTCTATGTTGACATTATTTAACAGAAGTTATTTGGCCGCATGACACACAATGAACAGCATTCAATAAGGCTGTCCACTCCAAGTATATAAGCCCACAAGTCTATGAATCCTCAATTTCCTGTTCCTCATGGGTCCCAGAGTGGCCCTTGGTCAATGTGTGCCCACCAGGCCCTTGTGAAGCACCTAAAGGCTACTGTGCCCTATATTCCTGGTGGTCAGCAGGTCCCTTTGTGTTCCCATGCGCCTGTGCCCTTATAATCCTGCACGCCCTTATGTCCATGTGTATTTCTATGTATAACTGAACCAAAGTCTCTGTATGTCCCTGGCCCTCTGGGGGCTCCCAGAGACCTGTGCCCTGAGAATCGGGTGTGCCCCATCTTACTAAGTGTTTCCCTAGGTCCCTGTGTACCTCAGGCCCATGTGTGATATGATATGGCATTTATACCGCACCTGTACACAAGTGTTTCTTGTATGACTCATGTTTTTGTACCCTGTGTACTTGTGCGCCATCTTGTGCCAACTTCCCCATATAACTGTGCATTTCCTTGTTCCAATGTGCGCCACTGTGCTCCCTTATCCTAATTTGCTTTTTTGTTACTATCCATCCTCATCTGTATATACTGTCATGTGCATGTGTCCCCAGATATATCTTTGTCTTTTGTATGCATGCTGTAGGGTGCAAAAGTATGCCTCACAGACAATGGTGGCATGTATTTGGGTATAAAGCTTTCTTAACAACAGAAAAGGGTTGAGAAAATGAATCTTTACCCCTAAAGTTCAGCAGGGTTTCCCTACCAAAACTTAAAAGTCAGTCACTGTCGTGTTCCAAAATCTACTTCTATCATTAACACTAATAATCTAAAGCAACCATGCAAGGATGATCTCTTCCTAAAGAAAAAAGTGTTCTTTGTTTTTTCAACCAACAGAAAAGTTCCCAGACTCTCTGGTAATAACAAGTGATGCAAAATAATGTTCCAAAACGCTAGGGTGGTACTCCTTTCCCCTACACTTCTTATCTTATGGCAATTCCTTGAGGACTTCTGAGCCTCTTTTATCCATTTTGGTACAGTGTCATTAGACAATTCACAAAGGATTTTATCTTATCTTCACGCTTCGTTATCCTACCAACTCGGCACAGTTCGCCACAAAGTGTACGATTCTTTCTGCCAGTTCCAAGATTATTGTCTCTTATATTCTCAACCTCTAATGTGGGTATGTATCCCAGACTTGCAATATCTTACATGGCCTGATTCACTCTCCTGCCAAGCAGACTGTCTCTCTTTCTCTCATAGGGTTCCAGACCCTCTTAATTTCATTTCTTCAAACTTTGGGTTCTCATATGGGTGCAGCTCCCAGACTCGCAGTGTTGCATTGTATCCGCTTGGTTCACTCTCCTGCCAGGTATACAGCTCCTTATTTGCCTTGCTTTAAATCAGAGTCCCAGACCCTCTTAGTCTCGATCTCTTATTTGGGTGCGGGCCCCAGACTCGCACAGTTGCATGGAATCCACCTGTTTCACTCGCCTGCCAAACATACCACTCTTTTGGCTTTGCTTCTCTTTCATTCCGGTTCCCAGATCCTCTTAATCTCGATCTCTTATTTGGGTGCGGGTCACAGACTCGCACTGTTGTATGTGCTTGGTTCACTCTCCTGCCAAGTATACAACTCTTACACATTGATCTCAGCATCCTAGACCCTCTCTTTCCTGCTTCTGAGGGCACCCAGTTACTTCCCCAGACCTCCAGTAGCTCCCGGGCAACCTGTGTACCGGTTTCCTTCTTTCTCGTAGGTATCAGTGGTTCCTGGGCAGCTCCCTCCCTCTGTGAGGCTCTAGTAGTGTTCGGCTTTCCAGCTGGGTCTCCAGAGGTTCTGCAGTCTTCTGAAACTTCCAAGAGGCATGTTCCCTCTCATACGCGCTTCGCTAGGGGCCTGGGACATGGGGCACACAGAGGATTCACTTGTGAGCAACCCTAGTAGTCCTCTCATGCGGGGCCACATTCAGGTTTGCTCTCTCCTCCGATTCCAGTTGCCTGTCTGGCTCATGTCAGCTGCTCTGGTGCATGTCTCCCTCTGTTCCTCCTCGGAGGACCACTCTCTCCTTCTCACGTCTCAGCAGAGCCACTTTCAAACTCATCCATGCGATTGTTGTACTGCTTAGAGCCAATCACTTGTGTTGAGAAACTAGACCACTCGCTCTGCTTCTCCCGCATGATCTTTGGATCCCCAGTCACCTACTTCTTCACAGTACCAGTTTTAAAAGTAAATGCATAATAATTTGTAACTTATAGTCTCTTAATCTTGTTATGCATATTACGGTGTCTGACTTGGCAACAGAACACATTGGCTTTATCTAAAGAGGGACAAGGAGAATTTAGGGTTAGAGAGAGGGTTTAGTGTATTGAAGCAGGGTAATGCCGCCTTCTCTGCTGATGGTCGTCCCCAATCCCATAGAGGGATTCCTTCCACATGTGATCCACCATCGGTGCACCACCCCTATGGGGACTATTGTAATTCGGAGGCACAGCCCTGGCCCCATGAGAAAGGTCTCCCCCAGGGGAGAAGGGACGACATCCTCAGATTTGTCACAATGCATTTGGACCCCTGTGTCTTGCGGTTCCTTTGTGTTCCCAAGTGACTCTGTGCCATTATCCCCTGTTCCCCACTTGTGTCAGTTCCTACAATTTTGTGACTAAAGATTTCTATGTGCTTATATGCCCCTGTACCATCATGTGTTTGTGCCTCCACGTACCTGCCCTTTTACCTGTGTGATCCCATGACTATGTGCTTCATATTTCAATGTGTTACATGATTCTGTGGTCCACCATTCCTATACACAGATGTCCTTTTGCCTGTGTTCTCAAAAGTCTCTTTGTGCCCTCATGCCCCAATGTTCCCTCTTCCCAGTATGCTCCAAGCCCTGCACCCATACGCTCCTATATAATACCAAATCTGTGTGCATACCTTTGTACCAGTGCCGCAGCTCTTTCTAGCCCCTTGTTTCTATGCCTAGTGGTGGCCGGTTTATGATTATTTTAGGATGGAGAGGTAGGGGCATAGTTGCTTTAGAAACCATAACTAGTGATTTTGTTCTTTTACTTTTTTTGTGCTTAACTGACACTACACCAATACTTCACAAAACGTGCATAGCTTACAACCAAGCATTAGTTGAATCAAGTCGTCTGAATAAGTGGCGACGGTGGATGGACTTGTTTATGCTATGGACAGACTCCATTTGTACCGGGTGTTTATAGTGTTGCAGTGATAGCTATGGCTTAAGTAGTAGTGTGATGACATTTTTTCAATTATGGAAATACATCTGTTTCATTGAGTGTTTGTACCTTAACGTTGGCTTTCTCAACATTTGCAGACTTCACATTTTTACCGGTAGGAACCTTAACTCTTCTTAAAACATGTGTTCCCACTGTATGTGTATAAGTCTATACATAAAACACATACATACATAGATATAAAAACACATTTTAAAAAAAGACTTATGTTTAATTTAACAGAAGGTAGCCTGCAGAGTGGGAATACCTACTTTAAGATACTATCACTATATACCACTACAAATTCAACTATGAAACTCCAAGTATAAACACTCACTCCATAGCACTACAATAGAGCGGAGAGTGTGCAGAAGATGAGATGAGGGGAAAATGTAGGGAAGATGGGAGAGATAAAAGGGCGGAGAAGGTGACATGCATTTTCATGACTTTAGTGAAGAAGAAGATGGAAGCAATGTCACTGGCAGACAGAGAGGAGGAAATAGAGAGGATCTTTAGGGGGAGCATGGCCTGAGGTCCATGGATATTTTGTCAGGGTGTGAGTATAAAGAGTAAACAAAATTACTGCACTAAGAGCATTTAGCTGTGTCGAGTCAGTAGAGAGTCCTTGAAGGTAGTAACAAGATAGGATAGGGTCATAGGACTTTACACAACTGGGCGGGGGGGTCCATGGTTGAGAATTCAGGAGGGATTTAATAAAGGAATGGGCAGATAAGTGATAATTGAAGGGGTAGATATGAGATCAGGTTGAGAAATACAAATATGAGATTGAGATAGTTCCCTTAGCTGTGCATCGGAAGGTTATGTAGGTTCACTAGTGAGTTCCCAGAGAGAGTGGAGTCAAGTTGGAGCTGTTCGGCCTTAGTTATATTGGAGAGGTTAAGGTCACCCATTATGATGGCAAGGAAAATAAGCTGAAAGCATTTCAAGTAAGAGGTCAAGATCAAAGATGAGGAGGCTGGGTGTACCTGGTGAGAGGAGGAAGAGGAGGATAGTAGGACAGGTAAGAGTTTGGCTCAAGATATTCTCAAAGGAAAGGGGAGTGAAATCAGAGAGGGAAAGGGGTGCCAATGTTGTGTATTTATTGTTAATGAGACCAGCACCACTACTTTCTTTTGTTGGTTTGAAGAGTTCCAGGGTGTCACTGTCAGGGGGGAATCCAGGTTTCCCCATCATCGAAAGTTTGAGGTGATGGGAATGGAAATGATTTGTGACAAAGGAGATATTTCTACATAGGAATTGAAACTCCAGAGAGGCAGAGAAGATAGTTGCTGGAGCAATGAAGGGAAGGGGGGGTAGATAAAAGAGATTGGAATAGGTGGGTTGGGAGAGAGAGGAGCTGCTTGAACGTTTGCGAGGTGAGTGAATAATGGGGATGGGAAGACAGGGGAAGAAGAACCAGCGGGATGGAGGGACGAAAGCACTGTGCAGAGGCTAGGGAAATAATAATAGTAAGGAGGAGGAGGTGGAGTAGGATTTGTAGGGGTGTGGTAGGCAAGGAGTGATTGATGGGTAGCATGTGGGGAGGTCCACAAAGTCCTAGGTGACAAAGAAAAGCTATTTAAGAAATAAGTGAAAACTAGTAGACCAATAAATTCAATTTACAGGGTGCAGTTGTCATATGCCCTGGTGGAAGTTTATAACATTGATTGTGCAGTTTTAGAAAGTGGCGCTAACATGGTAGTTCTGCATTGACTAACAGGCCTGAATAGGGACAAACAGAACCTGCCCTTTTATGTGCAGCCCTTTGCTGTGGATGGACATGGTATTATGGATGCACAAAGTTGTGAAGGGCCAATGAGTGAGCTGCCTGCATCTGAAATGACTGTTCAGGGACAAAGTTAAATGTTAAATGTTAAAGCTATTTGTACCGCGCACCGTCACCAACGGAATTGGTCGCCAGGCGCTCTGGCGGATCTGCAAATGATAAGGTGGGATGGGTTAGTAAGGTGAAGAGGGAGTAGAATAGTGAGAGGAGTGGTGTTCTGTTGGCAGCTTCAACTCGGTATACACCAGATGCTGAGCTTTGGTGCGGGTATTGGATCGGTGTCAGTCCGCGTGTGCTGTTGGTCTGGCTTATGTGTTGTTGCAGTGTTGTCAAGTGCGTGCGGCTTGTTGTGCGAGAGATGGTTGTGTGAGTTTTTTTGAGTGAGATCAGTATGCAGAGTTTGATCTTATATTGGTTAGTGGGTTATCTGACCTTTAGCATGCTAACATTCACAGTTCTGTCCAAGTGTGGCACCTGCCGACCCTCACAACTCTATCTGGATGCAGCACACGGCAATGCTTAGCATTCCATCTTGGTGTGGGCATGCCAACACTCACCGTTCCATCCAGATGCGGCGCAGGCCAATATCCACAACTCTGTGGCATGTGCCAACATCCAAGTTTCACCCAGTTGCAGGCATGCCAAAATTCAAAGTCCTATCTAGATGTAACGCAGGCGAACATTCCCAATTCCATCTAAGTGTGGACATGCCAATATTCACAATTCCATCTAAGTGCGGTCATGCTAACATTCAGTTGTCTCCCAAGTACGGGCATGCTAATATTTAAAGTCCAGCTAAAATGGTTGCCCAAGTGCTGGAATCTTCTCCAGCTGAACACCATGCCCAAGTGCTGGAATCTTCTCCAGCTGAATATCATGCCCAAGTGCTGGAATCTTCTTCAGCTGAACACGAACCCCACCATGGAGTGAGCAGGTATTGTTGGTGCTGTCTGCAGGCTTGTGGAATGCACTGTAAAGCTCTCAGTTTCACCGGGAAATACTCATAAAAACGTGATCTGGATGCTTGCACCAATGAAATGCCAATCAGGTAGGGCCAATTTGGGTGCTGGCTGCTTCCGAAATGGCCACTCAGGGACTGAATGGGCCTGTACCTTGTGAGAATGTATAGAATTATTGCATTGTTGCGAATATCCCTAAGGGGGTACATATATGTGAAATCCCACTCTCCATAACCCTTGCATGTGATAAACTCTGAGACAATACTGCCAGTACCCCTGATGTACTTCAGAAATGAAAACCAAGAGGAACACTTTCATACATGCCAACCCTCCCGATTTAGGCGGGAGACTACCGATTTTTTGGTGAAAAATACTGCTATTTTTCACGTTCTCCTGCCTAAAATAATTATTTCCCTAATGTATACCTATGGGGAAATTGTTGTGTCCCGTTTCTCTGCAGAAATCTCCCTCCCATGTGTGTCAGAATGTTGGCATGTATGCACTTTCCCTAATGGTACTTGATTTGTAAATTCTCTATAAGGAGTCCACTAACGGTGATAACATGTACAATCTGTTGTCCAAATTAGGTTTGATATTTTGTTCTAGAGATGAAAAGTTGTGTCAATTAACAGCGTCATCATGTTTAAATATTTTATATGCAACATTTCCAAGGACATGCAGTTTAATAGTAGAATTATTCTGCAAATATACCTTAGTGGCCCTGTGCACTTTTAAAGAGTGAATTATCCAAATGTATTTATTCGGAATATTCCGATATTTTACCAACAACAGAGGTAGTCAACATGATGCTAAAAATCATACGAAGTGCTCATATGTTAATTCATAGCTCCCAACCTTTTTTGTCACCTAAGCGGGTGAAAACACCCGATTTTCTTTTTGGCGGGTGAGAGGCACATTGAAGTGAATGGGCGTATGAGGGACTTGGCGGGTGTTTCGTCTGCTTTGAAGGCGGGTGACACCCGCCAAAAGCGGGTGAGTTGAGAGCTATGGTTAATTAATTTGAAATGCTTTATCATGACAGAATGTGTTAATGGAATCACATAGACAAGTCTTTGACATTACCTGCATAGGTTCTCTTGATATTAATAATATTAAGTTATACATTAGCTATACTGAGTGTATTGTTTTGTGCACTGATTAACCAACATTGTATTTCTTCATTAGATGATACATTAGACTTCAAACGGTACACACATATGAAGTCAAAACATGCTTGTAAATTATGTCATAGTAAGATGATCCTCGTTTTACAAACGACCGTGATCTCAAATAGGGAACATCCACTGAGATAGATATGATCAGTGTTTCACATTCAATGATACTAGAACTTTTCAAAGATGTCCGAGGTGTTATCAATCTCAGAATTCATAGAATGGAATGACTAATCCCCCACACTAACGTGAGATGGGGGTTTAGATTCTATTAAAGACAAGGAGGCGATTATTATGCATTACAATCTTTACTCTGAAACCACAGCAGCAAAGAAAAAACTTTTACAAACAAAAAAGTTTCAACAACAGAACTAGATAAAGTTCAATGTCAATGCATGGGGAACTCCCCAAACCATCATGGAGGATAGGTCATACCCTGCAGGGGTCCAATGAGCAGGGACCCTCCTTTATATAAGTCCATTACTCTAACGCCAACCCCTCTTTCTGCAGCTGACTTGCACCAGACGCCCAATGGAACGGTTGAACTGCGTAGCGCAGAGAAAAAGGATCCAGCGAAACCGGAGATCTCAACCTTTCCGCAGCCTGAAGCAATGAAGAAGTTCTTCTGGATAGGACTTCTCACCCGAAATCACGCACTCCAGAACTTGTAACTGCGATCCACACTCCTGAGCAGAACCTCAACTCGTACCTGTAAGAACAACAAGCAAGAAGGGTGGGTGGTTGGGAAGAACAACAAACCAAAGAATGTTCTCACTTGAACCACCTGTGTACATGCGTATCACAATTGTCATATCATATCATATCATATCCAGGGTGGGTGGGAGGGATAATAATCGCCTCCTTGTCTTTAATAGAATCTAAACCCCCATCTCACGTTAGTGTGGGGGATTAGTCATTCTATGACAAGACAGGAGGCTCATATTATGCAAGTTCAAAGCCCTTGCATCTCATTAGTAAGTACAAAATGATCCAATATAATAGATAATATAATAAAATTAAAGGAAAGGTAACATTTTTTAAATGCTTTCATTAAATCAATCTGTTGACCAATCAGAGAATTGCCCAAGACTAGGTTGCCCGAAAAGCTGTCTTATAAGGCAAAGTCAAATCCACTGCAAGAAAAACAGGAATGTGCCAAATCCAGCGTTCCTTACAGGCCACCAAAACCCTCTGGTTAAAAGAGGGGAAAACATTGAACAAAGTTTTCCTATACTAATAGGTTAGGACAAAACCATCTGAAATAAACACCTATGTTGTTCAATCAAATATTCAAAACACTTAAATTCGTACCATTTTTGGGGACCTAGAAAGCAAACCAATGAAAACAAACACCTAGCTCTCCTGGAGATAAAGAAAAGTACCCCATAGGGGTGAAAGTCTTATAGGTTCCATCCCATGCATTAAAGGAAGATATCGCATTAGAAACAGGGCATGTCACAGAACTACACTGGGGAACCAAGAGGGAAAGACAAATCTTCAAAAGGGTAAAATGGGAGTAAAAAATCATTTTTATAAATTTTGTAATAGGACAATCCATCCTGAGCGGAGCTGAAAAGCAATAGAATTAATCTACAATTGTCTTCAGACATATGTGTATACTAAGGAGGGAAGTCTTCTGGAGGCAGAAGCAGAATGGAAGAGAGGGCCCCACCTGAGAAGCTAAACCCGTCAAACCGCCAACACGGAGACCCTCAGACCTCCCGAACTCTTGAAGAAGGACTCTGCTACCATGACAAAAGGCAGATATTATAAACCTGATCCTTAAGAGGCCAAACTTGGCAAGAAGAAAAAATGTATCCGACATCCAATCACTACCATTATAGTGATATCTAAACTCCTTTGTAGGTATGCCCGGTGCTTGAACCTTGATCCCTCCTCCCTGGTGATAAATCCCCTAGCGGATCAAAAGTAACCGAAGGAGGACACCAAATTTCCAAAATCTTAGCAAGACTCTAAACTGCAAAGAACTGATCACTAAATGGTTAAACTGAAGGTGTACACCAGAAGAGGTCCAACCTATATTTCAGCCAATTTGCAGATCTTTGAAGCTCACAGCACCCTGAGCTGGCACCTTACTGCAAACAAACTCTTGTGAAAACCCCAAAGGTCCACCTGCCATGCAGGTGACTATGATAATCAAGTCATCAACCAAATATATATCCCAGCACTCTGGTAATCGTAGCGGCAGACACCGTCTGAAAGTTAATGTATAGACTCTGGAACGCATCGTGATAGAGGGTCATAACGTGGATGGGGGATAGTATCACTCCCAGACCCCTCTATCCCACCAAGGGATATTGAGCCTTCCCAAAAGAGGAGAAACCTCCCCCACTTATCCAAAGGAAAAACCTTGCAATCCAGAAAGAAAACTACCCTGAGGACCACATTAAAGCCCCGCTTTACACCGTTAAGAGAAATAAATACCCACTAGCGCCTCTAACCAATCCCCTGACTGGACAGACTCCAGTTAACTTATTGAAATACCAGAGATTAGCACAAAGGAAAGTAACAGACGGGAGGGAAATGCTCAGTGCGAGTCTGCACTGGTCACCCGCCAGAACTCCTGTAAAAAGGAAAAAACTGAAACCATTGGATACTCCCAGAGGTGTAATATTATGATGCAATCTCCCCCAAGGATGGCAGGAAAACTGAAACCATTGGATACTCCCAGAGGCGTAATATTATGATGCAATCTCCCCCAAGGATGGCAGGAAGGGGAATGAGGGGGAAAGAACTCTGGATAATTATCAATGCCCTGTAAATGCAAGGTTGAGAAGAAATCTGGGACCACTGTCCCCTCAAACCCTGAGGTCTGAGTCACTGTATTCATGTGAGGCTGACTGGCCACTAAGGGAATCAAGGGAAGGAAAAACTAAGCACATTGTCCATAGCAAAACAGTACTTATACAGTACTACGAACCCTCAGGTATATGAGTGGTGCTTAACACTACTACGAGCGTTGTGTGGTGTGAGGTGTTCACTTATCGATCTCAGCTGGATAAAAGACTGATGTAGACCTTTCCAAAATTAGGAACCTGTATCAGAACGGTCAGCACGGATATGAAAACAGCACTCTAAAGAGGTTAAGCAACGCTCATGAGGGTACAGAAGCCTGCGTGTACTCCTCGAGCAGAGGAGAAGTTGCAACACACTGTTAGACGGTTAGCTGAACCATAGGCCAAGCTTTGGGAGGAAAAACATGAGGCAGGCGCCAGCAAGTTATTATTTGGCAACTCGTCTAACTGATACCATCAAGTGTTTCCAAACACTCCATCCAAGTAAAACATGGTTGCTCAACTTGTCATGTAAAAAACTGAACGGTTACCCTCGAGCTGACCCTGTCTCCACCAGAAACCAAAAGAATAAGGAATGTCCAATGGGACAAAAGTAGGGGAGAACAAACGTCCCCACTAAAGAGAGCCTTAAGCCCTACAGACCTCAATAGAGGCATAACGCATCATCTTTATTCTTCCTCATGTTGAGAGAAAATACTGTAGCTTAATCAGCACTGGTATTGGGTGGAGCAATTGAGGTCGGGAATCAAAACCTAAGGAAAGGACTGAGTTGTCCTGAAACTAACTAAGGTAAAGGGTGACAGAATTTTTAACTAAAAGATGAATGATAACACCAGATAGATGGTTAGAGAGGAAGGTACAACCCCATATGGGTCTGTTTACAACCACTTCCACACTCTTTTCTTTAAAGCACTTAATAAATAAAGAATATATAATATATGAAATATATATAAAATATCCAAAGAAGAGGGGTTACGCCCTCACAGGGGACCGAATCCCCGGCCCTTATATAAGCTGATACTCACTGAGCTTTCTGGGCCACTGACAATTCTGAAAAAACGCAAATGTGTTCCAGTCAACACTTAAACATATTGTTTATCAAAGCGTACACTGAGCAAGAGCACCTCAACTGCTCACCCCAGCAGGGTGAGGCAACCAATAGTACACGAGGGAGCACCTCGCAGTAGGAACAAGGCGAAGCCTGAAACCGAGCAGGTTACTGCACGCCTACAAGACCAAACAATGGCGTCAGCCATATGCAGCACCTAAACAAAGCTGCCGACCTTAAGGAAGGAATACACTGAGCAAGTGCACCTCCAACTGCTCGCCCGAGCAGGGCGTGATAATCAGCAGTACACGAGGGGGTAACCTCGCATTAGAACTCAGGCAGAGCCTGAAACCGAGCAGGTTATGGTGCATGCCAGTTAAGGTAATTACCCAAGTTGCCCACTTTAAGGGAGGAAACACTGAGCAAGTGTACCTCAACTGCTCACCCTAGCAGGGTGTGGACACAGCCGTATACAAGGGGACCCCTCGCAGAAACCCCAGGCAACCTTGCCACCGAGCAGGTGACTGCACCTTTCCAGGGAAGATAACCCAAACAAAAGAAAACTGTCAAGTTGAAGGTAGGATACACTGAGCAAGTGCACCTCCAACTGCTCGCCCGAGCAGGGTGTGATAATCAGCAGTACACGAGGGGGTAACCTCGCAATAGAATCAGGCTGAACCTGAAACCGAACTTATGGCACCTACAGTGAAGGCAAAGCACATAACTTAAGAAATAAGTAAATGAATAAATAAACAAAGAAAATAAAATAAAACTGCAGACTGGCAGTGCATCGGGCTCTTGCTCTGGATGGTCAGACTTTGACCTAACAAACCCACAGTCTATCAGTAAACATTCTTTCTTTCCAGCACTAAAGGTAATGAAATGTGTTGTGTCACCAGGGATACGAAATTACAAACATTTAACAAAACCACATTTTTACTATTAAAATGTTTGTGCTATAATCTTTCTGAAGAAGTCATGAACCAACCAAATGCCCATTAGGAAATCCCTGCTCAACTAAGCAAAAAAGGTGACAATCAAATACCTCCATTGTAAAATACAATTATTTAAAATATAACAATTAAAATATCTAATCTTAAAATATACAAATAAACACGCGCTGGTCGGCCGCGAACCCGGGTCTTCCTGCATGGGAGACCTGCAGCTCTATATTTGAGCTAACTTGGCTCAGTATTGAAACAGAGGCTTTTGTTACAAACATAAGCCACAGGGGCAGGCCGAACCCAAAGCCTGCAGCACCTGGAATCCCCAGGTGACCATAAATCTGTCAAGGGGCACGAATTCAAACAGGCGAAATGAAGAGGGAACAGTGTAAACAACACTGCTCTCGCGCACGCTGGGAGCGAGTTGATTAATGCACTAGAATCACCTGAGTTTACAAGCGCGAGAAATTTTTAAAGAAGAAATAAATTAGAGAGCTCCCTCGAACTCACAACCTCATGGACTGTAGTCCGAAATTCAACCATTGCACCACTGCTCAGCTGAAACAGGAAGTATGAGCATAATACCTATTTTCTTTTTGAAAGACACCAAAATGAAACCAACGGCCGCACGCGGCTATCCAGATACATTGTATCAAATACACAAATTCCTTTATAATAAAAGGTAATTAACACATATTTACCATATAAATAATATATGTCATATTCAAACTAATAAAGCCTACTACTGACAAACAATGTAAGACACAACTGAAAGGGGTGACTTAGCTCTGTGGTGTCAGCAGCAAAGAAAGAGGGGTTGGCGTTAGAGTAATGGACATATATAAAGGAGGGTCCCTGCTCATTGGTCCCCTGCAGGGTATGACCTATCCTCCATGATGGTTTGGGGAGTTCCCCATGCATTGACATTGAACTTTATCTAGTTCTGTTGTTGAAACTTTTTTGTTTGTAAAAGTTTTTTCTTTGCTGCTGTGGTTTCAGAGTAAAGATTGTAATGCATAATATGAGCCTCCTGTCTTGTCATAGAATTCATCACGTGACTTCCGCAGCGTATGCACGTGAGCGCCGAGCGGCTCAAGTGACACAATCCACAACATGAAGGCCAGGTTCGGGGAGGCCACTCGCAATCTGCTTTCAGTCTCATACATGCCAACATTTTGCCACAGCTGGGAGGGAGATTTTGTGTCAGAAATCGGGAGAAGGGAATGTTCCCATTGGATTGAATTGAGGTTACAAATATTTTAGGAGGGAGAAAGTAAAAATGTGAAACATTTTAGATGAAAAAAACGAGAGTCTCCCGCCCAAATCGGGAGGGTTGGCATGTATGCAGTCTCATTCGTGGCCTTCAGTTAAAAGTAAATGAGGTAAGGATTATGCCGTGACATTATTCCTCTGGGAACTACCTGCACATTATTTCCAGGCTGTAAAGTGACACGCTACTCATACTCGTCTTCAGTCTTTTTCAGGACTGGTATTCGTGATCAGTTGCATTAACAATGGAAGTTAAGAGTGCCAATACGACAATTCATAAGCGGGATAACCTCTATTTTGTAATTAAACCAGCCTGCTCTAATATTCACCTTGCATAAAGTTAATTAGAATCCCTCCAACAAAATGACTATTTTTATTTACAGGCACATACATGCCATTTGTCTTTGATGAAGGTACAACAGTTTCAATGATTGATTTCTTCCCCCTGGACACAGACTGGTCGAGATATATCAGATGTCATACATAATGGTGAGTGACAATTGGATAAGCCCCCCATGTATGTCTATTATATTGTTAATAACAGTTACTCCATATTGGATGCTCTTTTATAGTGGCAGTATCAGGTGACATTTTCTCAAGAAGTAAAAGATCCTGAAAAAGGTCAGTTGATCATTATGTGACATTTTTTATATACACAGCTCCTCACTTATTTTGATCCAGGACATTGAAACTTTATTATTTTATTGTAAGAAGACAGAGTTTTTCACCTGATGAAGGGAGGCGTAGGGACTACAGAAATGCCATATTACAACACACTACAGCTTAAAGAAAAGTGGACAATTTCTGTAAAACCTTATTCTGTCGTTCATGAAAGTGTTTGTGTTTATCAAATCAACTTGAAACTGAATAATAAGTGTACATGACTGTGCATTAATACAGGAGGAGTCAGGTCAACCCTATTTTTTTTTATTTAGTGCATTTGGATATATAAAACCTTTAGCACGCACAAAAGCCAGGCAAAATTAAGTTTTGGTTACACGTGCAGGTACCTTCTGAAGCTGAGCTACTAGGTAGTGAACAAGTATTGTTGGTGCTGACTGCATATTTCTGGATTCTGAGCTGCACAGGATACACTTGCCAGGTCTCCACTCACATGCTAGCCAGTCCTGGTTTCCTCTCACCATTCAGGATTATGTAGTTCTTGATTGTAATAGGGTGATTCCAGTTATGCAAGTCCTAAAATGTGGAAATGCAAGCATGGACTGCAGTGTGTGACAGGGTCTGCTTTCAGGCCCTGCCAAAGAGGGGCAGGGGGGCTGTAAAATGTCAAGACCGTTGCCACAGTGAAGTCCGGCCCTTCACCCCTACTTACCTGAAGGATGTTGGTGGCTTGGTCAAGGAGTACCCTGACGCAACCGGAGCAGGACTGCCACAAAGGGACGCTGTGGAGAGTAGAGGATGCCGCCGTGGAACAGGAACCAGGAAGGCAGTGCCACGGGAAATGATGTGCACAACAGCAGGTTGCGCGTTGCCATGGGAATGCAGTGAGAGTAACCACACCAGACACCACTGGGAAAAGGAGAGCCGGTAAAGCAAACCACAAGCCTAACAGAGACTCATTTCTATGGAACAACAGTCTTTACAAGGGCCTCATGGAAACCTCCACAAACCCACCAGGGAATTTATATTAATTATAAAGTTTTACCTACGGCCATAATGACCCACTATGTCACCGGGGACATTTGGAGGTTAAGAGTTCCCTAAGGAGCAGTACATGGTCCAGGTTAAAATGCTGAAAGACTGCCTGGAGAAAGGGTGTATGTCTTACAAGCCCTTTGCTTGACACACCACCAGGGGACAGGTGAGCGAGTATCCAATCATGGGAGGGGGTGGGGTATGTAAGGAGGTGCATCGTAGTTGTGCAGTGTGGGTTAGTTGGGTAATGACAGGAGGTGGAGCAGGACGTCCGAGAGACCAGAAGAGGTGAGAGCGAAAGGAATACAGAGGCTATTGTCCTGCATCCGGATTTGTGTGGGGTCAGTGTATTAGACATATACTGGAAGTAGAGAGGTGGGCATGGTAGTTGGGAGTAGAGATAGAGGAAGTAGAGAAAGTGGGAGAAGCAGAGTAGCGAGAGAGGTACTAAGTAGTAGTAGTCATAACGGCTGTGAACAATAAGACTAGAGGGAAGACAGGTAATAGAGTGCTAGTCTAATAACGGAGTAGGAAAAGTAGTAGAGGTCGAGCAGTAAGAGTAACAGGGAGTGAGAGAATAGGTGTTTTGGTAGGAGCACAGAGAGACAGAGTGAATAACAGAAAAATAGCAAGAGGCAAGGAAGTACAGTGGGAGGGAGGAGAAGATAACGCTGGAGGTAGACATAGATAGGTAGTTGGAGTTAAGATTGTCAGTAAGATAAAGAGTAAGAAGAGACATAAGATCAAAGTGTGGCAGTACAAAGAGGGAGTGAAAGATCAGAGGGATAATGACGTAGTGGGAGGAGAATAACTTGGGATCAGGGTAGTGAAGGGTCAGGTGTGAAAGGATGTGATGGATGAGTCAGTGGAACAGCATGGAATGAGGCAGCATCCTTAAAATCCCTAGAACACCAAGCAGGACTAGGTTAGGGATAGTTAGAAGATCCCTAGGAAGAGAGTCAGTCAGCACCTTAGGTATACAACCAATGCACCAAGGTAGAAGATCAGACAGATAGGGTTCCCCTGATGATAGCATACTAACATCCCCATCAAGGACACCTGGGCTAAACCGGGATCGGGTGTGCGCTGGGGTAAACCGAGGGAACTAGAAAGAAAGGGACAGCCACAGCACCAGCTTTCCTAAAGACCTGGTAGACCCTGCGAAATAATAGCATCTACAGCCATTCTTTCTATTGTAAAGTTCCAATAAACACCCTTGGAATGTCTTTAAGTCTCCAGAGTGGTTATTTTCTATCAATTATAGTCTTTGTTGAATAACAGTTAATAGGATTACCAAATGGTTGTGGGTGAGCATTGGTGTAGAACATTCAATTCACTTTCAAACAAGAGGATCCGGGAGAGCAATGAGGGAGAGGCAGAGTGGGTTTCCAGTTTCTCCTGATGCGGTTTGTGGCTGCTTAGGGGAAAAACAGTTCAGTGAACAACAGCGACCTATGCAGACAAGACTCAAAGACTATTAGATATTCAGAGGTGCTTGGTCTAACAGCAGTGGTGTTCTGGGTAGTGTGTATTCGTCCAAATACCGAATAGTTGGGACAAGTATTCGTCCGGAGCCGAGTTGCCTTTTTAAAAATGTTATGTAGATAAAAAAACACTTTGTGAATTAAGACACACTTTACAATATGGAGAGCCATTCTTTATTGCATTTCTCTTCTTTGTTGTCTATGAACGATGTTTGTGTAAGCCACGAAAATAATAAATTATCAGAAAATAAACTGTTCAATAACAGCACAGTTTGTACTTTTGCGCATTCATAGGTGTCGCTTGTTGGGCAGGGCCTAAGTAACTTAAACCTGAACAAAAGTATAGTGTTTGATTTGATTTGGTTTTATATTTGTAGTGCGCATATCTCAAGAGAACCTGGCAGCGAACTGCATCTAGGCACAGGTATTAATTTAGTAATTTTAACCCAAAAAGCCAATCAATCAGAATAGTACACAAACAGATACATTTTCAGGTGTTTACGGAAAGTGGTTAAATAATGAATTTGACAAAGATACATGGGCAAAGAATTCCAGGCTCGAGGACCAGCGACAGAAAAACGTCTGTCACCCCAAGTAGTAGTTCTGGAAGGACGGACCACCAACAAAAATGTGTCCATCAAGTGCAGTAGTCGGGAAGGTTTGTACTTTATGAGTTTAGATGCTATATAGGCAGGAGCGACATCATGAAATCATTAAAAAACGAAACATAACAGTTTGAACGGGATTCGCTCTTGAATTGCGAGTCAATGAAGGCTCCTCTGAAAACCTGATATTGAATTTTTCCGAGACAATCTGTCGCAGTGCGGAATTCTGTGTCACCTGAAGCCGTTGAAGTTGGTATTTAGATAGACCAATCAACAAGGCATTGCAGTAGTCCAATTTAGTATTTATGAAAGAGCCCACCACCATAGGGTGGTCCCTCTTGGAACTGAGTGGAAACAGTGGCTTGAGGCGCTTCATCTGGTAATAGCAAGATTTTATTATCTGATTTTCCTGTAGATTACCATTCATGTTCGATTGTCCAAACAAGGTAGGGCAGGGTATTGAGTTCAACTTATTGCTCAATTTTTTTTTTTGGGCCTAAAACGATAATCTCCGTTATAAATGGATTTAATTGGAGCTATTGTCCTGCATCCGGATTTGTATTTTCTCTACACATTTTTTATATGCGCTCAATTGCCACTACCGGCTGTGTAAGTTTTACATATATTTGCGTATCATCCGCATAGGAGTGATAACACAAATTAAAATGAGCAAAAATATTAAGTGGGGGACGTATATCTGAATTAAACAGTATTGGAGACAGGGACAAGTCCTGCAGAACACCGCAGCTGATAGACCGGGATTCGGACCGATATGAACCTGCCTAAACTTGTTGCACACGGTTGGACAAAAAGGATGTGACCCATTGACTAGTTGGGTCCGACATCTGTGTCATGGAAGAGAGTTTGGTTAGAAGTATGTCAAAAGCCACAGTGTCAAAGGCTGCCGACAAATCAAGCATGACCAGCATGCTTATATCACCTTTGTCGGCAGTCTCTAAAAACTCATCCGAGACAGTAAGTAAGGCAGTCTCAGTCCCATAGCCTGCCCTAAATCCAGATTGATAACAATCTAGGATGTCGTTTTCCTCCAAAAAGGTTTGTGACTGAAAAGTAACCACCTTCTGCAAGATTTTTGCTGGTCACAGAAGGCCTGCAATAGGCCGATAATAAGCTAAAACATTATAATCAAGAGAAGGCTTCTTTAACACTGGGGTAAAGAAATAATTGTATTGTTCAACTGGAACATAAACCTGTGCCAGTGGGGTGTTTACTGTATGCTAAATAGGTTTGCTAAGCGCATGAGCATGCTTCTTGGCCAAATACGCTGGAATTGGGTCGTAGTTGTGCAGAGTAGGTTTTAACTGGTTAATCAGTACTTCAATACTCTCAGAGGTCACTGGGGAAAAAGAAAATGTATGTGGTATCTCTTCATTATCAAGGACTAAGGTCTTAGTCACAACCTCTGTAGATAATGTTGTATTAGGGACATCAAAACTTTTCAGAATTAGATTGATTTTTTTCTGTAAAAACATGTTAAATTCATTTACCATCTTTTGAGATGGTGGAAGACTAGCTTGTAAACAAGTAGGAGATGAGAATTTTCTAATAACTGAAAAAAGGGCTCTAGGACGATTGTTAGCAACATCAATCACTTTCTGAAGATTCAGGGTCCTGATTAATAATATCACCTCTTTATATTGTTTTAAGGCAGCCTTAACCGCAACATAAGTGGCTGCACAAGTGGCACAGCGAGTAGAGCGCTGCTTTGACATCCGTGCAGGTTCGAATCCCGGCGGGGCCAAACTCAGCCTTTCATCCTTCCGAGGTCGATAAATGAGCACCACACACAGTGGGTAATAATAAGCAGCGCTCAGATACCTGAGGGTTCGTAGCGCTATATAAATGCCGAATTATTATTATTATTTTATTATTTAACATGGTTGGCTTCATTTCTAATTCTGAGCAATTTCTTTTCAGCCTTCCGTTATTGTGTCTTAAGCACTTTCAGCTTTTCATTAAAACAACAAATGGCCTTATGCATGTTGTTGTGAATCTTAAGTGGTGCTATCGAGTCACAGTTGGCCTGCAATTTTTGCATTAATTTTGTATATAACTCTGCACAGGAGTTATCAGATTGTGTTAGAATATTTGTCAGAAGTTCATCGTCCGAAATAAGATCCCAATCTTTCTTTCGGCAACGTAGTTCTGAATGTATAGGCTTTATTTGTTTGCCTGATTGAAGAACAAATTGTGTAGTGAAAAATACCACCAAGTGGTCAGACCATCTAACTGCTATATTTTGAACATGATATAGGCTAATATGCCCCTTCCTACGTGTTGGTAATGTAGATAACATAGTAAGATCGTGGGAATCGAGGATGTCATTCAGAGGTTTACAATCTACATCCTTAGGTTCATTACACCAGACATTTAGGTCCCCAAGGATAACCATCGTGGAGTGGCAGAGTGCTTCTGTCCCCAAATACGTATCCAGTGCATCCAGAAAGACTGGCTGGACCAGGAGGTCTATAGCATAGAATAAGATGAAAAGCACGATGAAGTGAAAGCAGACACGTGCAAGCAAAAACCTGCGAGCAATGTCCCAAGTCAGGGTGCGAATGTTATGTAGTGCTAAGGTATCTTTATACAAGATGGCGACTCCTCCCCCCCATACTATTTAGTGACTTAATCAGGTAGTTAGCAGGTACCAACAAATGAAAGGAGGTAACGCTACTTGCTGAAAACCAAGATCCAGTTATAAAAAGTATATCAAAAATCAGAGGCTAATATAGAATCATGAAGGGCAGTGGCATTTTTAATTGCTGACCTAGCATTAATCAGTGCCTCTCGTCGTAGGGCCTGTGGTAATCGTATGTTGCGAATGGAAGATTTTAAGAATTCTAATTTTATTCAAGGCACGAAGTGACAGAGTACCAAACTGTGAATCCCTAAGTGACAACAGTGTATCCCTATGATACTTCATTTATTCAACAAAAGTAGGGGTATACTTATCAACAGCAGAAGATAAGAGTAGGAAAAAAGAAAAAAATAATAAATAGAACCAATAGTCTTACCCACACAAATGCAGCAGTATATTGGAACCAAGAGCTTAACACGCATATGCCAGTACGCCACGGACCGCTGTTATGGGAAGAAATATGGCCAAGAACTATAACTGTAGTTCTTACTCGGGGAAGACTCGTCTAGCGAGAGCTTCACATTTTTCTAACATACAAAGGCAATGATTGTTTTTCCAATCTCGGCAGTCAACAAAGAGAATACAATGTATCACAATTCACATTTGCATCCAATGAAAATTGCGTGCCCACTAATCCCCTTAGTTCTATGGCTAAAATATTTTTCAAAACAATATTTCACAAATTAAAACAACACTCTTTTAAAAGAACTACAAGACATTATTTAGATCAAATGGCAAAAGTGACCCAACAACCTTGCACTCAAAATGAGTAAGCCGACTGGGGAGTACCAGGTGCTTAATACAAAGACTGGCTTGTCCATGTCGCGCCAGCACTGTCGTGCCTGTTATGGGAAGAAATACGACCAAGAACTACAGTTTCACTTGGGAACTGTAGTTCTTATTCTGGGAAGACACGTGTCGCGAGAGCTTCACATTGTTCTAACTTACAAATGCGCTGATTGTATTTCAAATCTCGTCAATCAAATATTTTTTAAACAATATATCGCAATTTAAAAAACACTCTTTTAAAAGAACTGCAAGACAGTATTTCGATCAAATGTCAAGAGTGACCCACCAATGGTGCACTCAACATTAGTAAATTCTGAGTGCATATATGCAATCATTTTGAAGGGGAGACATGGACGTGTCTACTAACACTTTCAAATGCTCCTTTTGGGCTTGCCCAGCTTTAGCATTCTGGCTCCAGCAAGGCACTGAAACACGAAAGGAGTATCACTCTGCTGAGTGCTGACGTGCTACTGGATACAAAAATTTGGGACGCTAAAGTATTGTTTTCTACCCGTGGTTCTGAATGGGGATGAGGAATTTGAAAAAATGTCTTTTCATTAATAGATAGTATTTTTCTTTCTTTTTCCAGTAGGGTGTGTCTGTGGTGTTTTGAGGCATAGACACCAGACAAAAACATATGTGGAATGCGAAGTCCTACATGGTTCTCGGCTGACCCCGATAGGGATGGGAAAGTACTGATTTTCCGATCTTTAATTAGCATGTGCATGTGTATTACGTATTTGTTTCACTTGTACGTCTATTTGATCCAATGTTTCTAAATTGTAAACTTGTACCTCCCCTTCTTTATTACACAAATATCCCTCTTTTGTAACTCTCTAATGGTGGGAGGAATATTTCTGTGGCCAAAGACTGGCACATTTTGGTTAAAAAAATGCAGCCACATTTTTAGTAACATATGTAACTTTCACTCAATTCAAAGAGACATGTTAAAGTTGGAGGGCAGGAATTGTAACCTAGGTTTTGCTATAGCAAGCACATCTCTGTTGCATACACACTTCTCACCGAGCCATTTTACTTAAGGTTAGGAACTTAATGATATCTATGCAACAGCTATATTGGTGGATCGTGACATCCTACTGACTCGGCTGGAGCAAGCAGGGGTTAGTGGACCTCTTTTGACATGGTTCAAGTTTTTTCTTGAAGGGTGTTCTCAGACTATTTCCTTTCAAACCAGTTTTTTTTCTTCCTTGGAACTGACGTGTGGAGTTCCTCAGGGGTCAGCTCTGTCCCGCTTCTCTTTAATCTGTATGTGCGTCTACTGGCTGATCTTATTGCTGAATCTGGAGTCCTTTTTTACGCTGATGCAAATGACACCCAGGTGGTGTTTTGGCTTTATTCCCTGCAAACACCCCCTACCCCCTGAAAAACTTTGGGTCTGCCTGGAGAAAATAAGCAGTTGGATGTCAGCAACCTGGCTAAAACTAAATGGAAGAAAAAGCGAAGGTCCTGGTGTTTGGGCCTCAAAAGGCGGATTACCTCTGGAATTTGCAGTACTGGCCCGACTCGCTGTGTCCCTTCCCGGTGCCCTGGCTTTCAGTAAAAAGCCTTGGGGTTAAGCTCCTGCCAACTGGCTTGTATGAGGCACAGGTTTCTGCCTTATGCAAATCCCGGTTACTGAAAACTGAAGGTCTTGAGGAAGATTCTTCCCCTGCTTCCCCCAGCCTATCGAACAACACTGGTTACAGCAACTATAATGGGGTCATTGGATTACTGCAATGGGATATATTTGGGACAGCCCAAGTATCAGATCCAGCGCATGCAGATACTCCAAAAATCAGCAGCAAGACTGTCAGTATCTCTTCTGCATTGATTGCACTGGCTGCCAGTGGCGACACGGATTGAGTTTAAGACACTTTGCGTCGTTCATCGAGCAGTGCACAATTATGGCCCTAAATATCTAAAAGGTAAAATAGAGTGGTACTGCCCAGCCAGACAACTACGCTCTGCATCAGGCTTACCCCTTAAGATACCAAAATACCAGCGGAAACGATTGGGGGGCCTTCCTTCTCAGGCCAAGACTATGAAATGCACTCCTGTTACCTTTAAGAGTCATTGATGAGTTTCTCCCTTTCTGGAGGGCATTGAAAACCCACTTGTTTTAATTCAGTTCTCTGCAAGTTATGAGTGTGAAGCATTTGTTGCGTAGCTGCTGACTTTAGCGCCTAGATGCCCTCCGGCCTCATTTTTGCACTTTATAACTTTTCAAGTAATGATAATGATAATAATAATAATAATTGAAATAAGAATCTATTTAAAGTTTTTAACTGACTAAAAGACCCAAAGGCTTTACACAGTGCCACAATTCTAAAACAAAATATTTATGACATTATCGCAACCTTTTTTTCACTCAATGATTAAAAAAAAAGAGAGCAGTACTCTCAATCCGGCCCACTTCTAGATCCTGTTTGTTTATGTTCAGTCAGGGACTCTAAATATATTCACAATCTGAACAATTTGTCTTCAATGTCCTCTGTGACTATGTCCTCTGCCTAGTCCTATATGCCAGAGAAGGGCAACTCAGGACATCCCCCCTAACAGCTTCATGACGTGGTGCCAGGGGTCGGGGTGGAGAGGATTCACTGCTCTCTACCACAGAACAAAGCTAGACCAGCAGGGAATAGTAACATTAGTCCAGTGGTCCTTGTAAGGACGACACTTGGAAATATGTATGCCAATCATGCCAGTACTTTTCATAAAGACCAGCAGTATTGTTGAGTGCCATGCTGCTGAAGTGTGCAGGTGTGTGTGAATGTTACGAAACCCCAGAATCAAGAGGTCAGACCAGCCATATATAGGCTTGATCTGCAGCACCCGTCAAAGGCAAGAAAATCAATCATGAATGTATTATCCACTGGCCCACCCATCAATTGCCAAAGCAAATCAATTGCGCTCTCCAGGTTTTCAGGAAGAGGGGGTTGAGATGTATATAAATCTGTGTACATAAATATTAGTGTTTTTTGGAGTAACAAGACTGTGTGCGAAGAAGAGGTGAAGTTGGAGAACACGTTGAAGGTGCATTAAGAGGTGGAGAAGGAGTTGAAGGTGAAGAGAACACTGAATTGTAAGTGTAGTTGAAGGAGCAAGAGTAGAAAGAACAGAAGAAGTTGTAGGAGGTATGCATCAAGGAGAAGGGAAGTGAGCAGGAGAGGTTGGAGGTGGTGAAAATCCGAGGAGAGAGCAGAATAGATTGGTGGAGATGCATATCAGAAAGGGGGGGGAAGTGAAGAGAGCAAGAGGAGGAGGTGAAGAAATGTAGAAGAAGAGAGTTAAATGAAACATTTGAGTGGAGAAATGTGGAGGAGGGGGAAGGAAAAAACAGAATTTGGAAGAGGAGAGAAGAAGTAGGAAACCATTAAGTCTCTTGGAGGCTGAGTGACACAGGGCGTCAGAGAAAAAGACAATGCAACCCCACCTGTTGTCTATGTAAAATGAGCGGTGGAACAAGCATGGGGGAACATCGAGTAGGTTACCCAACAGTCAGCTTGAGGACCATAAGTATGGTCTAGTGACAGGTCCCAAGGCATTAGTGAGCCTTGAGCAGATGAGGAGGGAACTAAGATGGGCTGGGTGGCAGAAAGGTCAGAACCCTAAGACAAGGAGGTGAGTGGAAACAATTACCTAGGGACCCTACGGCCTGCTTAATGACTGCTAGATGTTGTGTTACTTGCTACCGCAGAGCCTGAAGCTTTAGCATGAAATACCTGAATCTCCTAAGTGACACTATCCTACCAGCGGCCTACAGGAAGAGTCCAACCTGTGACCAGAACATTACTCACTGGGGCATCTTTGTACCTAGAATTCTGAGTGATCCCGGGGCGAGACCTGAAGAGATTGAAGAGACTGTGGTAAAGAGCCTTTTGTAGCAAAGTACTTTCTTTTGCTGATCTGTCCCCTTTTGAATTTCTCAAAATTGCATAAATTCCTGAATAAATGTGTTGAAACTAGCTCCGGAGCTGTGTCTTCTGTAGAGTCCCTTGGCCTCTTTGTACCTCCCTCATGTTGTTCACTGTGATGAATCCTGTAGAGTCATCACTGATCCCCAGCTGTAGCTCCTCTCCCATGTGGCCAGGCGACGCCAGTCGCTACCTGATCGTGACCCTGGGGGTGATATTATGAGGGAGGATCACATGGGAGAAGATGGCTCTCGGGGAAAGGTGGTGAACCCATCAGAAGAGACATAGTATTCTTCCCTTCCCAGAGAGAAAAACAGCATAATTCCTGAATTTCTGATGGCTTGTTGTCACTTTACAAATCCCTCCCATTATAGGAATCAAAGACCCCTTCCTGCAAAAGACTCTGGGCAGAAATCATATACACATAATACACATTTAACATCCTCAGTCTCTCTTGTTTTTGTTCTAAACAAAAATCCTAAACAATATCTTTTTGAAAGGCCTAAAAATCCTATGGACTGCAACTCCCATCACACCTCAAGAACTGAGACGGGGAAGAAGGAGTTAATATGGATGGAAAGAAACCCTAAGCTAAACATGCAGACTAGTTTTTACAATGAAGATCATCTGTGCAGAACATTTAAAAATGGCTTACACCTTCAACTAGAAAACAGAGAAGCAGAGCAGGCGAAGCGGGAAGCAGAAACGGTGGTGAAAGCAGACGCATGGGAACAAACCATGGCATTACTTAGCGGAGTGGCAGAAGACCCAGGGAAGCACAGCAGGCACTGGAGGAGAACCGCCTTTAAGCCGGCAGCAGCAGCGACGCTGACAGGGACACAGTTGTGGCAAACAGCAGTTTTACTGGTAAGTGAATGCAGAGTTGGCGGAAGAGCGCCGCAGCACCGGGCCACGGGTCAGAAATGCAATCAGACACCGTTGAGTCTGCCCAGTGATTGTGGGGAACCCAGGGCATACCGACAGGCATATGAACTCATTACTCAATACCTACTAAGTAAAATAGAAAGACAGAATTTGCACAAGACCCCATGTCTGAGATGTCAATATGGGGAAAGTTGGAGTAAGTACTGCAACAAGCAAATGAATACTGACGATGAGGTTATAACACAGAACTTAAACAAGTATCCACATATGAGATTTCAATGTGGGGAAATTTGGAACAAGTATTACCTAAAGCCAATGAAGTATATACAGTGAAGGAATACAACTGTGATGTACTGAGAGACAGAGAAAAACATTGAGAGAACTCCTGATAAAGGAAATACATCAGACAGTGAACCTTTTGGCAGAGAAATGTATCAAGGTATCTGGAAAACCCACAAGGGGATTCCTGGCAGGGAAGTACACCGGGTAATCAATAAAAAGTATGTGAAGGAAAACGAAATTGTGAAAAGATACCTGGCAGGAGAGTATACCAGGGGATCTAAGGAATCTACTGAAGGATTCCTGGCAAGGGAGTATACCATGAAGTCATCCTAAAAGTTGTTGTATAACAGAGACACGTTTGTCATCCTTGAAGCAGTTTTTTTGTAACAGTGACACTTTTCCCAGCCGTGAAAAGTTGTTGTATGGAAGAGACATTTCTGCCAGAAAGGGACACTTCTGCCATCCTATCTGAAATAATCCAGGGGAAGGGAAATACCCTCTGGATCTAAGGACTCTTCCTTGGAAGAAAATATTTGTTGGATTTATCTATTTTCTTTAAATGTGAACCCTTTCAGCTAAACCTATGTCAGAGCCATTTTTCCATGCACGTTTTTATTCTTCATTTCTAGTGTAAGGGTCAGATATTTTGGATACAAGGACAGTTTACATAAATTTGATGACAAGACACACTGATCTGCAGTTTTAGTTTCCTAGGCAGGGAAACTCCTTTTAGGATATGGACATAAAGGCCTTTATCTAATCCCCTTATTTTAATAAAGATGTCTAATGTTGAAAACATTACAATTTTGTGTCCACCTCTCATTTCTGACCCCTACATCACCTTGGAAAAAATGCCAAGCTATCTAGCTCGCCTAAAGGTATATGACTAGCAAAAATCACATTTATTTGCTTGCTAACAAAATCAGCACTTTTCACCAAACTGCATCAGTTGATTGCCAATTGTAATCCTACTTCTCAACTCCCCTACCTGGGCTATTTCTGGAGTCCACAACTACAAGTCAATTACAAAACTTTGTAGAGTCAATCAATATTTGTAATGATTGTGAAGATGGCTCTTCTGGCCAGGCATGGGAACAGAGACAGTATTGATATTGATATTGAAATTTTAGTTCTATCACGCTCATACACAAGTGTTTCAGAGTGCGATAAGGCAAGGGAAGGAGAACGGGGGAGAACAAGGGAGAATCTTACTAGGCCCAGTGACATTGAGAACGTGCAAGTGCATGGGAGAGGGGAGGGGGAGAGGTGCATGGAAGGGGGAGAAAAGGAGAGTGCGGAGCAAGGAGAAAACAGATAAATAATAATAAATAATAAAGGCAACAATGGTAGTGCAGCCAGCAAGTGGCAAGTGCTGGGTTTAAGGCAGCAGACTGGGTAGGTCTTATAAGTGCAGGAAGAAAAGGGGGGCTGGATGGGTACAGATACAGACCCCAGTGCAAGGGATGACCCAGAGGCAGTGCGTGAGGGTGACAGGGTGAGCAGGTACCGGTGCCCGGAGGTGACCAGATATAGTTTCTATGATGAACATCTTTAGAAGGATGGTGTATGGATGAACCAGTGCCCTATTGTTATAATCTCTCTCTGCAGCATTCAATACCTTTGATCATGTCCTCTTTCTTTTTCATTACCAATCGTCTGGAATCAAAACACACCTCTAACATGGCTAAACTCCATCAAACATTGCTGCTCCTCATTCACATTAAAGCATGATGACATTTATTGTTCTGTCTATATCAACTTCTATCTAATTTGTGCCGCCAGCCCTAGCCAAAATCCCCCAGTCATATTGCCTTTCATTTCTCAATTACACTAACAGCATGCGGCTCCCACTTCCACTCGATGGTGACACCGCTGCTAACCAGTCCATTAATTCTAAAGGCCTGGCTGCTGTTAGTAATTAGATTGCTGCCAAAGGTCTTGAATGCAATGCCATCTGTGGTCCTTCCCCTGAGCTTTGGTCCGATAGCATATGTTCTTCTATACTCCCCCTTTGCCCTATTTTTCCAGATGGATCAGGTTCATAATCCTGGGTTATTTATTGACAAGTTTCTCTCCATGTCCCTTCAAGTAAGCCCTATTGGACAATCCTACTTCAAACCAAGAATAGATCTTAAAGAATCTCCTGCTCTTTTTTACCTTTCCTTATCCAGCAACTCCTTGCATTTCCTACCTTGTTCTTGGGGTGATAATTGTTACATGATATAGCTGTATATCCAATAATACTCCATCAGTAAATTTCAAAGGGCCTTAAACTCTGTGGCTGGATTGATCTTTAAGGTCCACAATGTACCCATATCTCTCTGGCAAATTACCATAATCAAATAACGGTATTCAGCCATCAGGCCATCATCCTAACTCAGCAAAATGTTTGCTTGAATTCCCATAGTAAATCAGATCAAAAGAGAAGAAAAATAAAAAGAAATGACTAGAAGCCCACTAAATACAGTGGGGTAAATCCCCTATTATATCCCATATGATCATAGCGCAAGTCTGGACTCCTTGGAACCAAAGCCACCTTGATTCTCATTTGGCCTTTTCCCCAACAGTGTATGGTTCGCACGAGATAGAACCTTGATGGTTGGAATAATTCCAAGTGGGCCGCCAATTTTTGGGTGAGGAAACAGACTAATCGGAATCCTACTGTTTACAGTCCGGCCACGACACCCGGCCCCACCTAGGATTTCTTTGCACACTCTCTGGTCCCAAAGTTCCAACTTTACCAAGTCGCAGGCGTTATCACTCTCACAAGACTTTCTGCTGCAACTCAATATGGCTTCCCTGGTCACAAAAGCACATCCCCTTGCAATATGGAGCCATTGTAGGCATTTATTTGAAAGTGCGTCCTTTGGTTCCCGCTTGTTAGCGGGCAGGTTGGGTACCCCATGAAGGAATACTGTGACCCTTCTCGGCCCCCCATGGTAGTAGCAGCTGACCATACTCACCCAGGAACAGGGTCTGCATGCTCCAATTCCCTTCACACTTCGGCTGGAGTTCCTGCTGTGCTTAAATCCCAGACCTCCGATACAATGGGCTTAGTGTTGGGCTGGGGGCCTTAATGGGTTCCCTAGACATGTTCTGCTGAGCCGATTGCTCATTGTGGGGCTGCGTCATATGGATGTGCACATTAGGTTCGCAATGGATAATGGCTACTGGTTTTTCAAAGAGTCGGGTTTATGGTGGCCAGTCTTATCTTCAGGGGTCAGTAAACCAAGTGTATCTAGCTTTGTAGGACATTTCGGGTATGAGTTGCAAGGCCCCTTTGCAACAGGTGGTTCAGTGAGGAACTCCCCCTTGGGTCTCCCTCCTCCCCTCACATGAGCCTCTATCATGAGCAGTAGCAGTTTTTTAATGTCTGTAAGTTCGAAGAGCACTTGTTTGCAGTTACATCCCTGGACAGTGTGGACCTCCTTGGCGAGTGAATTGGAGATGGATCAAATACCTTGGCTAATTGGCTTGGAGAGCATAAGTGGAGTTAAACGGAGAAAGGAGCTAGTCTCTCAGCGCGTGTTAATCATGTTCTTGCTCCAGGTACTGCTAGGAAAACTATGAGAGGGCTTGTCTTCAGTCAAAGCATTTGTCTCCAAGTCCATTGGGTCCATGTCGCCTGATGCAGAAGTAGGCAGGGTAAATCCTGGGTCGAGCCGGTCAGGAGCTGAGGTTCAGGAACCAGGCAAGTGTTGGTGAAAAAAGGCTTGGGTGGCAAACCCCCCAAACCCCTGAGTCCTGTGGGGAAGACAACTTGCGGGGGAGACTAGTGTAGCATCTTACGCCACCAATGCTGATCGTTGCTCTGCCCCGAGATATGTCAGTTCTGATGAGGAGCGGTGAGTAGTCACTGTCGAGGCATAAAGGGAAAAAGAGGGATTACAATAAATGGAGATTTCAGCTAGGATTGGAGAAGGTAGGCCATTTCCACTGCCAATTACTTTGGCTTTGACATTGTCATTATCAGAACAGACAGGATTTCTTATGCTGAACAACAGACCTTTATTAGTGACTGATCCTTCTCGACTTTTGGATGTAGCATTCTCTTTGAGATATGAAGCAGTAAGTCCGCCCCAATTGATGGTGTCTCTCCCCTGCAGTGATCTCTAGGTTCAGATGTACCCCTGCCAGGGCATCTTGGTTGAACCCCAAGAACGGATTAGTTTCTTGTATCAGAGAAAAAGCCTTCCCTGTGAAGTTAAAAGGGCTGTAGGTGTTTTCCACAGAAGTAGAAACAGTATTAACAGCACACTCCCCACCAAGTAGAGGTGTGCAAGTCCCCTGCTTTCTCCTCACCACTAGAATCTAGCGCTTGGACCTGGGCTCTGTGTGAGCTTGCATAGTAGGCTGGGAAGTGAGCTGTGTACAGAGAAAAAAGTGCTGGGTGTGGGGAAGTGGAAGGGGACTCCAACACCTCCATAAGAGATTTCAATGTTATCCACGTACCGAGATTCAGAGCAGACAATCACCCCACAGCAACCCCCGGCCCAACTTTAGCCACTCTCACCTCAGAGTGGACTTCCGGTGAGGGTACTTGCTTGCAGTCCAGTGGCGGGGATCGGGGGTGTAGTCTCTTCACCACATGCACAGCTTGCGCGGAACACCTCTGCAGCACGAAACACCCCAACCATTACATTTCTTGCCAGTAGACAAAAGTCTACTTTGCAAGCCATGGTGCACGATGAAGTTTACCCGTAAAAGCCAAAATTACTTGGCAACAGATGATATTCAAATGTGCTACCTACGCTCCTCCTCTATTCATCTCTTGAGATCTCCATCTTTTCATCCAAAATGATGGTGCAGTCCAACTTACTCTATCAAAGCAATTTCCCAGTGGAAGCATCTGCTACGAATAACCCTTTACAATAAAATTCCAATTTTTTTGAACTAATTAAAACACATGGTTTTAATCGTTGGGTACCCCTCCCCCCACCTCTTTATCATTTATCTACATCCCTGCCTGGTCTGCTTTGCTCCATGGAGCCCATACACTATGGAAGTGTGCATTTTATAAATGTTATTATCATAGATATGTAGGAAATTGTACATGTTGAGCAAAAGTGTGTCCGTTTCAATTTTTTGAAATAATCTGTGGTGCTGCATTGAGGACTGTAGTGACTGGCCAGTCCGGGGTGGTATCAATTTATCTCCCCTCAACAATAAATCTTCCTCCATGGAACATTCGTCCTTGCTTTCCCAAAATTGAAGACAATATTCATCCACTAGTCTCTTATCTGGCCAACCATTTCAGGAATACTCAATTGGCCTCATTAAATGTTAGGCAGCCACGGAATGAACGGTGCTGGTAAGAGACCAGCACCGTTCATTCCAGGCAGCCCTATTACGAGGTCTGCAGCGGGTCCCGCTCTGGAACGCCTGGTCAGACCAGGCGTCCTTAGCGGGACCTGCTAGCAGACCAGGATGCTAACAACGGGCCTGTCAATAACAGGCCCGTTGTTAGCGTCCTCCCCATTCCCATTGAGCCCTATGGGGGCTCAAATAGGAATGGGGATGTACCGGTTCCGGGTCCCAAGAATGGGAATTACCGGGCCCGCCAAAGTCGGCATGGCCCGGTAATTCCCTATTCCTGGAACCCGGACCCGGTACCCGGTATGGGGGTAGCCATGCCGCTAAAAGCGGCATGGCTACCTCCATACTTGTAATGAGGCCCAATGAGTTTACATAGCACTTCCTCTTGAATTTCCTGAATCCAATTTTCTCTCGAAGGGACTTCCAAAACCACAGCCACTCCTTCCACAACTTCACCCTGTACCGCCTCCTCCATGTCGAGTGACAATTTCAAAAGAAAATCAGCTACTTAGTTCTTTTTCCCAGGAACATATCTCACTTCAAAGTGATAATCTTGTAGTTTCGAAATCAACTTAGCTATCCTGGGAGATGTCCTACACATTCCTCGCACTGATAACACTTCCACCAACGGCTTATGGTCAGTACAAACTACAAACGTATTTCCCCACACACAGGGCCGATCTTTGAATCAGGCAGTACAGGTGGCTGCATGAGGTGCGAGGCTCTCGGGGGGCGCCAGTCTGACTTCAACAACACCATTGTCATCATTTTAATTATTGTAAAAAAGTAGATACGGTACACAAAAAACAAAGTGAAACTTTTTAAATCATCAGACTCTCCCATTCCTGCAGTCAGCAGCGGTGCGTTCAAAGACAGGCCCCTCTTGGGTCTTTGCAAGCCCTTGCGGCCAAGCCTTAAAAGCAACATGTTTTGCTTAACAGTTCGCAGGCTGTGGCTTGGGAGATCACACGTGCTTCCTCCTCAGCGCATGTGCTGTACAGAGATGGGGCTCATTGTTTGATCGGGCTGGTAGAATACAGACTGCACTTGTGAATTTGTGCTTGAGAGGTTAGTATCTCGGGTACATGCAACTCTTCGTGCCAGCGTGGGACACATGGTCCGGATGCAAAGAGGTGATGTGCATGTGTTTGCATTATTGTAGCGCTGCATCTTGCTATGTGAGTCCAGTGCTGTGCAGGTGGGTGTGGGGTAGTGGTACAACGACCATGCAGTACGAGCATAACAGTAATATTCGAGTCGCTCATATCATAGGCTGTATGTATTATTAATGCAAGGCATTCATTTGTCACTGTAATGGAGCACTACAAACCCCTTCATTAAAAGAGTAACCGCGTTTAATGTACATTTTACTCACACACTAAGCAAAGCCAAAATACCCTACTTTTAAAATGATGCTCACCACTTTAACACAGACACGAAAAGATCTGTCTTTGCTGTGTTCTGGGCATGGCACAAGCACAGCAATTTATATAAGTATTTAATTTGCAAAATTACGAGTGTAAATTAGCCTAAAATAGTTTTTTTTTAGTATTAATATTGTTCAACCAATATAAACATTATAGAGGAACAAGCATTCGGAATGTAGTATTACACTGTAATACCACAAATCAAGGTTGGGGTTGTGGACTACAGAAGCATCATTCTATATAAATATGTATATTAGAAGTCCACCATTTACATTTCCAGCTCACCATCCATGATGTCACTGAGACAATGCAATCAACTTCCAAATTAGTGACTGTCTGCAGACTAAATGGGCCGTGCAGGGAAGTAAGACAGAATCCACATATGCTTATATATTTTGCGGGTCGTCCAAGCTTCCCAAGCACTCTGCAATTTGTCTCAAATGTGCCGCCCGGCCAGGCTTCCCCGTAATGCTGGTGTTTGCTAAGAGTGCACAGGGCACACACAGACTGAAAGCTGCACCCACCATTGTGTTGCACCCGGTCACACACTGAGGCGCACAGAGGCACCGGAGCACCAGATCAGACACAAATGAGAGGCAGGGGATAATGGGAGGGTAGGGGCAGGGGGGCACTGGTTAGACCGCCCACCCATGTCCCCCTCCCCAATCGACCACCTCGAGTGAATGAAGCATAGCCCAGGCAAATACCCCTGATCAGCTTCAGTGGTACAGATCTGACACCTGGAATCTCAAGCAAAACACATTGAACCCCATGACCCCACCCCTTATCTTAGTAAGACATTTCAGACTTCAACGATTTTACCCCCTCTTCCGTTCATCACGTATGGTAAGGCAGACAGAGCCGTAGATGAACAGAGCAGGACACAGACAGTAAATGTTGCTGGCGGCTGCACAGTAAACAAATGCCCGGTGATTACTAATGTAAAACGTTTCATTGTTAGCACATGCATTCGTAAGCATACATTTTTCGGCACATGAAAAAGGAGGGGTGTTCGTACTTGCATGTCAGGGGAGTGATTGGAAGGGTATGGGGCAGGAGACTGTTCATTCTCACAGCAGTGCTTAAGAGTGTGATTTCTCTGGTTTCATATGTGAAGGAGGGAGTTAACTGATTGTAACATTGAAGCTGCACTAGAATAGTCTCATTAGAATGTGTAAAGAAGTTAGATGCCCCCACACAAGTAAGTTTTCCCCTCCCCATCGTCTCTGAAGTAAGCACCTCTCCCAACATTTTGTTGGGGGCGCCCACCATGCTTTCCTGCCTGAGGTGCAATCTGGTCTAAGACCGGCCCTGCCCACACATGCTTCCTGAAATAATTTACTGCCCACACACGCTAGAATTTTTCTCTCAATCACAGATTACCTGCTCTCTATCTCTGTTACTGCTCTTGATGCATGACATATGACCTTCCCACATCCACCTCCAGAAACTTGTGAAATAACTGCTCCCAAACCAACCCCACTAGCATCTACAATTATTTTGGTTTGGTTCCCAAACACAAATCCACCTAAATCAATAGACTCACATATGTTTCTCCCGATGGATTCTGCTGACCTTTCGTACTCAACATCCCACTCAAAGTTGACTTCCTTTTTAAGTAAACTTCTCATGGGTTCTGTTATACCGGCAAAATTCTGTACAAATTTGTTATAGTACTCACAAAGACCCAAAAACGACCTAAGTTCTTCCTTGCTCTTGGGATCAGATGCATCTTCGATGGCTTTCATAGCCTCCAATGTAGGTCTACACCTTTTTCCACTAACCACATGTCCTAAATATTCAACTACTGCTTTTTTAAATTTGCATTGGCTCTTCTCCACTTTCAATCCCTTTTCATTTAACCTTGACAACACACCCTGTAATCTCTCATCATGTTCACATTCCCCTCTTCCAAGCACAATGATATCATCTTGGTAAACCAATGTGCCTTTAACTCCCTTAAGTACTTGGGTCATGAACCTTTGAAACACTGCAGCCGCAGAGGCCACTCCAAATGGCATCCTTTTGTACCAGTACAATCCAAATGGTGTGATAATTGCAGTGAGGTCTCTACAGTCTTCTGTAAGACTAATTTGATGATATGCATTTGATAAGTCCAACATGGTAAATGTATCTGCTCCCTCTGTGCAGTTTAACATCTCTGAAATGATGGGCAGAGGATACCTGTCCACCAGTATGTTCTTATTCACATCTCTGAGGGCCACATAAATCCTCAACTTGCTGTTCTTTTTCACTGCCACCACAATGGGACATACCCATTGAGAAGATTCAATTTTCTCTATCACATTCTCCCTCTCAAGTCTGTTCAACTCTTGTTCAACTTCATCCACCAAAGTGAATGGTATGGGTCTAGCTTTGTTATGTGCCACAGGTCTTGCTCCTTGTTTCACCACTATCCTGCGAGCATAATTTTTCAATAACCCCAATCGCTTTTGAAACACATCACCAGTGTCTTCCCTTGAGTTCTTTTCCACTCCAGTGCTGTAACTGCTCTTTACTAACAACACAGGTTCCTTTTCACATGGATCCAGCCATATTCTCAACGCTGCTTGATCCTTCCAACCAAGTACATTCACACCCCTTTTGGCTACATAAACCTCCTTGACGTCTACTTGACGTCCGCCTGGCGATCCTTGAATTGGACTGTACTTTTAAACCAACCTTTGATGTAAACTATCGATCCTTCAAATGTTCCAGGGTTTCTTATATCTGGTGAACACATCTTTGCCTTCAGTCCTTCATACACCAACCTTTCCCACGTCTTGCTCGTTGTTATGGTGTACGGTGAGCAACTATCCACCATCACGAAGATCTTCCAATTCTCCAATAATGTATCACATCGGGGACATTTTAGTTCATTACCATGTGGTTCACGAACCACCACTACTCTCTCCTCGTCAGACTCTTCATCATCCTGTATCACTGACACCCTTTTCTTGTTCCTACACACCACAGAAAAATGTCCTCTCATTCCGAAATTCGCACAGGTCTGATTGATTGCCGGACAGTTCATTGAATTTGCATAATGCCCCACTCTGCCACATTTAAAGCATTTGTCTTTGTCTCTGCCTTCATTCCTGAACCAAGGCCTTCTCATGTTACTCGTGACTTCTTTGCGATCTTGTTCTCTAGGCTTGTAGTTTCTTCTATTTGGATCATCCATTTCTTCTTTTTCTCTTTTGCCTCTAACTACACTCACAGAGGAGTGCTCTCCTGACTCTTCAGCTGGCTTACTAATACTTTGTCCGACACTTTGAGTTTGTATTGCCTCCAACTTCTTGCTCTTCCTCTCTTGTGAACATAGATGCGTGTGTTCCACTCTTTTAGCTATGGCTAAAGCTTTCGGCAATGTGGTATTGCCTACCATTCACAATCTGTCCTGTATCAGCGGATCTCTGGTGTGTATAATTATTTGGTCTCTAATTATCCCATCTAGTGGGATGCCTGTGCCGAAACGGCAAGTCTGAAACAATTTCCTTAGAGCTGACACATACTCCTCAATTGATTCTTCCTCCTTTTGTACTCTCATAAAAGTAATATCTGTTTATTGCTGCATTCACCTCTGGAGCACAGTACTTGTCCGATTTTCTCAATGCTCTCTCATACTCATCCACATCACCTGCTTCATCTCCCGACCATTCGGGCAACTCTCTATACTTTGGCTGACTTTCAAGGCCCAACGCATGTTACAGCACCAACTTTTTCTTTTGTGGCGACAACCCATCTTGTTCCACTTTCTTCATATAATTCTTCCAGTACTCCCACCATTCTGGCCACACCACACTTGGCTGCCCTGGATTCGGCAAAAAACTTGTTGGGGGATGTACTGTTATTCCTTGCATTTCTTGTCTGTTAATAATATTCTCTCCATTTTAACAATGTTCAAGTCTCTTCTTTTTCTGTCCAATACTGTGAGGAGGAAGAGCTGGACTTATGATGACTACTGCATGACTTATATTGAAATTCCAAGATGGCGTCACGTTTATTTGACAATTTGAGGTCCTTTTCTCTAATGTGTGTTTCAATACAACTTTCTCCTTATCCGTCAGTTGCCGGCGTGTGCATGCAATGCTTTAATGCTTTAAACGCATAAGATTTCCTCTTTTTGGAATCACCGGTGCCACTGTACCTACTTGTGGGCACATCCAATGACTCTGGACCTGGTGGATCAGTATCGAGGAAGCTTCTTCCTTCTGGAACTGCTTTTTCGCATTGCTCTAGCTCCACACATGGTTTCTGTCACCTTCTGGGCCGTCCTCATCACCAAAATGTAGTGACTGGCCAGTAACAAAGTGAAACTTAAAGGTGCGTAAGAACTCTTTATTGACAGATGACCCAGCGCTCCCTCCGCATTCACCTATCCACTTCCAACCGTCAGCTCTCTCTCCTGCACTCTCCCCTCAACCTTCCATTGCAACCCCCACATTCTAAACACCCGCGCACCGGAGGAGGCGCCAGCCAAACAGAAGGAATAACAATGAGAACACAGCAAGGACAAGAACACGCCTAATTCACATAAGCGTTTTGTAATGGCAAAGGCCTACAGTAATTAGGCCCACAGTATCCACACAAATTAAAATCACCAAATATTTTTTGAAGTGACCTGTCACCTCCTGCAGGAAGAAATTGAACTCCGCCAGAAAAATCTTTTTTCACCCTGGGGGTCTAGAAATGTCAACAATATTGAAAAAAAGCGTTATGACGTGGACATAATTTGAAGGCTCTGAGCAGCCTCTATGTTAATCTTTTGGATGTACAGCATGCTGGCATGTGTTATAGAATGTTATTGTGGTCTGTCCAAGACGATACACCCGATTCCCAGTAGCCTGGACAAAAAGACTAGATATGCATTATGTTCTAATGAGACGGCTACATGCCCCCAATTATGCATACCCAGTGCCTTAAATGCTGCACATGAGTGCCCGATTTTTTTACAGTTCCGTGTAAAAAAAGAAATGTGTTGTTCGGAGCAGGAACAACACATTTCTTAAAACCACCATATGCTGAACAAGAAAGAATATGGTGTATGAACATGAAAGCCTCGGCTTTTGCATGGGCCTGATTTACAGCCTGACAACGACCCTGGTAACCATCAGAAATGCAGGGCAGGCTCTGTGAGAGTATTCTCCAGGCAGAACACTGCTTTAGCATTTTTTTAAAAAGGAGTTAAATGACAGCACGTGTGAGGTGTTGTTAACATGCACTGCACACTTTTCTCTTAACAAAAAAGGCATCTACCAGGCACCAGGACCACTTTTCTCATTTACAGAAAGCTCAAAGAGAGTTTCTTAAATTAGAAAAGTGGCAGGCTTTTAATAATTTCTCGCAGTGACACTGGTGCACCAGTTGCTCAAACGATGAAATATTTTAGCAGCCTTTGCTGATGGAAAGCACATCGCCCCTCCAATATTTCCACCCACCTGGTGGTGCTGAAAACTGCAGGGGAGAATGAAGATTACCCCTGCTAACTGCGCAGTGAGTGCTTCAACCTCTATTATTACTACTCCTTAGCAGTAACAACAAACCAATACCAAAATACTGTAAAATGTCCGAAAGTGACTTTTCTTTTCTCTCTGAACTACAATCCCCATAGTCTCTGTAGTCCATCTCCATCCTTGCTCAGCTATGCCCACATCCTGTCCCTGAGCTCTTCCTCTCTTTTACATGCTCTGAACTGTCACTTGAAAACTCCACACTGTGTCCTGCCAACAGAGCGAAGACTTTAACCACTTCAAACTGGAGCGTCAATCCCCCTTGACTTCAACTGACTACTGTTGCTCATCTGCTCTCTCAATTATTCTTCTGCTCTTCCCCTAGGGATAATACAAAGCAAAAATAATCAGGGTAATCATGTATTGCAACCAACCTGTGAAAATATTATCATTAATCAATGCAACCAGATTATTACAACATCATCATAAAATCAATGCATGAATGGGTGGGAATTTAATGCTCACCTCCTAGTCTTTAATAGAATTAATACTCCCTGCGCAGTTAGCAGGGGTAACCTTCATTCTATGGCAAGACTGGAGGCGAGCATTATGCTTGTTCAAAGCTTCCCAATACAGTAGTTGCTATATTTTCAGTTGGCTTAAAATAATACTCCTTAAAAGGTACGATCACTAGCCCAATCCGATGCTAACATAATTTCTCTTAATGATACCCCAGACATAAAGGCTTTGGATGCCATTGCTCCTCGCACTGAGTGTGCCCCGTACTTCCCCAAGTCAATATTCGCGGCTTGCATAATTTATTTAACCCATCTAGCAATGGTGGCAGTGGTTACGACCAGAAAAAGCTTCCTACGAGCTATGAGCAATTGCGGGGTACTGGCTGCGCTATGATCAGCTGTCCTGAACTCGTAATCTTTGATGCAGTTCGCAACACACCACTTGTTCTTGCTCGGGAAATACGGGTAGTATGTTATGTTATTTTGCATTTATATAGCGCCTTATGTACCATTGGTATGATCTCAAGGCTCTGGTAGGTTGAACACCCTCGGGAACCGTAGTTCAAGTCAGTAGATAGAGAGAGTCATAAGGTGCGTGCGTACACTGGATATGAGTGCAGCATGTGTGGCACTTGTATGATAGCTGCTTCTTAGTGGTAGGTGTGGTGGTTGGGAGATCAGGAGTATGTGTTCGTTCTGGCAGGGTGATACCAGACTGATTCTGGCTGCGTTAGCCCTGAGGAGAATGCCTAGGCTGGCGGGTGTGCAACCAGCTGTGTTTAGTTAGGATAATGGGGAGTATGTAGCGGTGTTAGTATGAGAACAGCTATACCGAATGTGTCATAGTATCGCTGTGTTCTAGTTGAGTGATGGTGTATAGAAGAGAGTAAGCTTGGTGATGTGATATGGTGGTTTTTTAGTAGGTGGTTGAGTTTGAGCACCTCATGCTCCATGCATTCCATGCGCTCCAACCGTTCCATGCGCTCCAACTGTTCTGTGCGCTCTAACCGTTCCAGGCGCTCCAACCGTTACACACACTTCGTCCTTCCTGCACACCCTCAATCCGTTCCATGCCCATCGTCCGCTCCACGCCCATCGTCCGCTCCACACTCTCCATCCGCTCCACACTCTCCATCCGCTCCACACTCTCCATCCGCTCCACACTCTCCATCCGCTCCACACTCTCCATCCACTCTACACTCTTCATCCCCTCCACACTCTTCATCCTGAAGAGTACTGAAGAGGTTCCTGTCTTAATCCTTCTGACTATTGAGAAAGTCACTCCTTCTGGACCAAAAGATCTCCTATTTATCTCTAGCGCTTTGACGTCCGATACGCACTTACAAGACACAAGGCATAGTAGCATCGCTAGTTCACCCAACAACTGCTTAAGGGATAGATATTTGTTTGAAGGCCAGTCTTCTAAAACTCGAAGGACTGCCGTCACGTCCCATACTGTATTATACCAAGGTTCTGGGGGAACCCTAAATCTGCCCTCCCTGAATAAGCCTCACCACTGCTGGGTGTTCACCCACTGGTAAACCTTCGATCGGCAAATGTCCCGCTGAGATCGCTGATCTGTACACGCCTATCGTGCGGAACGCTCTCCCGTCCTGCAATAATTTTGCTAGGAAGTTCAGGATCACTACTACAGGGGCTGAAATGGGATGAACAACTCTCCCTTTGCACCAGCTACTCCACTTGGCCCAAGCCGCCTCGTAGCTTCTCCTAGTGGAGGGGGCCCAGGATTCTGCGATAAGCTCTGCAGCCTGCGTCAAAATACCTGGCAGCACCCAGCGTCTCCTGATATCCTGCACGCGATGAACGGGAGTGTCCCTCTCACTTCTCAGAGGATGACACGACCCAATTGGGTCCGTGAGCAGTCGCTCTCCTTCTGGTAGAACTCTCAGCAGGTCCACCGCTTGTTCCATCAGAGTCAGGAACCACACTTGTGACTTCCACAGTGGTGCAATTAGCAGTAGTTCTGCTCTCTCCCTCCGACACTTCGCTAGCACTCTGTTCAGCATCATGAAGGGGGGACATGCGTAGTGCGGTCCGCCTGATAATTCCTGTAGGAAGGCGTCTGTTCCTCATGCCTCTGGATCCAGTCTCCAGCTGAAATAATCTATTGTTTTTGTGTTGAGGCGAAAGGCAAAGAGATCTATATGCAATGGGCCCCACTTCTGATTCAGGGTCCGAAACACTGTCGGATCTAGCTTCCAATCGCTGGAGTCTGTGAGGTAGTGTGAGTTCCAGTCCGCTACTACGTTCAGTTCTCCGGGCAGGTACTCTGCCGTCACTGACATCTCTGACTGAAGGCAAAAATGGCAGAAATCCTTCGCCAGTTCGGCTAGCATCTTGGATTTGGCTCCACCTAGAGGATTTATGTAGCGGACCGCTGAAATGTTTTCCATTTTCAGCAATACGCATGATTTCATTCTCCCTTTCGTGAAGGCTTTGATCGCGAAGGACCCTTCTAACAGCTCCGGGCAGTTTATATGAAGGCATAGCTCTTCTTCGCTCCATTTCCCTCCTGTCTGCAGGTCCCCGCATCGGGCTCCCCAGCCTAGATGACTGGCGTCTGACTCTATGATTAGGTCTGGACGGTCTCCGAAAAAGGCTTGCCCATTCCAGGCGTCCATATTCTTCAACCACCATTCCAGTTCTGTCACGGATTCTTGATCTAAAAGTTACTAATCGATGATATCTCAATCCCTGCTGCAGATGTCTGATCTTCAGCCTCTGCAGTGCGCAGTAATGTAGAGGCCCTGGGAATGTGGCCTGAATCGAGGCCGCTAGCAGCCCTACGATCCTTGCAAGTACTCTGAGAGATACTACTTGTTTCTGTAGACCTCCTCAGATTTCCGCACTGAAAGCTCTAGTGTGGCCTTCCTGGTGTCCAAAATTAAACCTAGGAAGTCCAACCTCTGTGCTGGGGTGGTATCTGATTTCTCCACATTCACTAGAAATCCCAGCGACAAGAGCAGGTTCTGTACCCACTCTATCTGGTATACCAGCGTCTCCCGGTCTTTGGCTAACAATAGGAGGTTGTCCAGGTATATGATCACCCTTATGCCTTTCTCCCGAATTTCCGCTGCTAATGCTTCATCAGCTTGGTAAATGCCCAGGGAGCTGATGCAAGCCGAAGGGCATCGTCTTGAATTGCCAATGTTGCCCTTTCCAATGAAAAGCCAGGAATGTCCTGTACTCTTCTAGAACTGGAACTGTCAGGTAAGTGTCCTTCAGGTCTAGCCTCGTCAGCCAATCTCCCTCTCTGAGGGAGTTTCGGAGCTGGTGAATGCCCTCTATCTTGAAATGGTGGTAGACTACCCAGCCGTTTAGTTTCTTCAGGTTTTTTTTACTGGTCGGACCTTCTCTTTCCTGTGTACTAGGACCATATTGCTCACAGAATTGGGTGTTCCCGGGCATCTCTCTATGGCGTCTTTCAAAGCTAGCTGCGCTAGTTCGTGGTCTAAACAGCTCTAGTCTAGATGCTGTTGGATTGGCCGGCGCACTTGTACTGGCGGCTCTATAAACTCTAGCTGCAGACCCTGTACGGGTTGCAATATCCACGCATCGCTGGAAAGTGCGTGCCAGTTTTGCAAAACATAACAGCCCCCCCCCCACTGGAGGGTACTGAATCATTCTCACCTTGTGTAAATCCTTGACCTCTGCTGGATCCTCTCCCTGTGTGACCTCTGGGGAAACGTCCCCTGGCCGGGAAGAAGGAATCCTGCTGCCTGTTCTCCCAGTATTGAGCTTTGGGATTATGGGGCCTTCTCCCTCCTTGAACTCGAACAGCCACGCTGCCCCTGTGGCGACTGGTTCTGGCAAAACTCTATTGAGCAAGATCTTCCGGATCGAAGCTTGTGCTTTCTCTAATGAGGTATAGGTACCGACTAAACGGCCCATTTCTTTCCCAAAGGTTTCGCCAAACAAAAAACATTGAGCTGCTTCCCCTGCTTCGTACGAGGCCATGTCGCTAAGCTTGGGGTCTATTAGCAGCAATAAACCTCTCCTCCTTTCAGAGGCAATTGCGCAGTTGGCGTTTCCTAATAAACAGACTGCTCTTTGAGCCCATCCTGCTAGAGCGTCGGGGTCAACTTCTTCCCCCGTATCCTTAGCTCTCTCTGCTAGATCCATGATCTTAGCCAGTGGCCTGACTAAATCCAGTACTTTCTCTTGACAGCTCTTCCATGACCTGTCTATTCCCTTTCAAGGGTCCTTACTAGTCTTGGACACAAAGGTCAAAATTTTGGGGTCCAGCTCGGGGGGTCTCCGCTACTTTACCCGGGAGGTCTGGCCTTCGGCATTCTGCACGCAGCTTTGTCTAACCTCCTTGTCAAGAGCTTTTCTCAATCATATGGTCATGTATTGTGCCACTCTGAGTGATGGTTGCCAGTCTGAAGATCACGGGTTTGGGATGCTATCCGGATCGAACATGTCCTCTTGTACCTCCTCGAGGTGCTTTTCCTTGCAGGCTTTCTTACCCCTGCTGGGCTTAGCCCAATCTTCTTCCTCTGTCTCTTCCTGGAGTGGGGGTCGTGAGGTCTGGCACTGCCTGGTGCCGCAAGTAGGCTTCTCTAAGCTTTGCAAAGGTGTCGGCAACCTCCGGGGCCTTCTCTTCTGCCCCATCCAAAGGACCCTGGGGTTGTGAGAGGATTTCCTCTTCTGGGCCTTAGTACTCCCCCTAGAGGCCATTTCCGAGGGTTCGGTGGGTGTGCATCTTGTCCCTGCGGTGCTATCTGTGGGCTGGCTCAGCATTGCTTCCAGCGTCTCCAGTCTTTCTTGCAGGGGTCTTACCCCTTGAGCCACTGCATCGACCAATGAACTGCCTAGCACCTCCTTAAAGCTGGCTGTGAGGTCCAGGATTGCTTCGCCTCGCTACATTTGAATTCCGACATACTTGGGAGTGTGCTGTGTGCCTTAATACCAACAAAGGTGTCTGTGCATGCCCACGTCACTGGTCTGATGCTTATATATGTATTTTTTTATTTTTTATATTGTGGCTGCACCAGACTATTGTCTCTTCACTGCCTAAAAAGGCTGTATGTTGTTGGTATGCCTCCTATATGAGGCTTCATGAGCCTTAACAGGCTAAATCCCCTTCAATGGTGAGAGGAAAGAGAGAGGAACTCCTGACACGCTCTGTCTCACGGGAGCTCTGAGCGTATGGTTATCGATGTGGTGTGTGCTGTAAGGATTAAGATCCTTTCCAATGTTATTTTAGAATCCTGAAAATCCCCGCCGGGCCCGGCTCTGTTGTCTTGATCCGTCATGTAATGCGCACTGTAGCTTCAGGAAGAGGAGGCCGGAGTGCTCTTTCCTGTTGTGTCCAGGCCCTCGTAGCTGTGAAAAGGCCCCGGCTCCGCCTCCCCGAGGGTGGGGGCCGGAGCTCTCTTCGTTCGGAGAACTGAGTGTAAACGTCTTCCACAGAGGTCCGCCGTGGCGCCGAACCCCTAAGGTGCCGGGAATACCGCTGCGGACCTGCGACTCGTCTGCTATTCAGCATGCTCTCTTGCCTGAATGTGAGACTCTGTATTAGTCACAGACTCCATATGTTTACATTAAACATACTACACGCGCAGTTAAAAAGGCTTATAACACAGCTACTCTGTGCTAATCTTAATGGTCCTGCACTCGCAGCCTTTCCTGTGCTAATACATTCTTAAACCTGTCATTAAACATCAAGATTTTGGACATATAACTTGTGAACATAGGAGGTGATAAAATGTGGTACTTATCTGCTTGAAAAGCAGTAAAAGAAGAGGAGGAGCTCAGGGACAGGATGTGGTCATAGCTGAGCAAGGATGGAGATGGACTACAGAGACTATGGGGATTGTAGTTCAGAGAGAAAAGAAAAGTCACTTTGGGACGTTTTACAATATTTTGCTATTGGTTTGTTGAAACTGCTGAGGAGTCGTAATAAAAGAAGTTGAAGCATAATGATAATGCTCGCTTCGAGTCTTGCCAAGGAATGTCTGCTCTCCACACTACTATTTTCCTGACACCAGAATTAGGCCGTAAGAGGCTGACTTCCAGCTCATGATCAAAAGAGTGTGTAAATGCAACATTCTCCCTTCCAGCTTCCAGCATCACCATTCTGAAGTCGGTGGAAATATTAGAGGGGAGATGTTGTGCTTTCCAGCAGCAAAAACTGCTGAAATCACTCCTTCTACGGGAAACATGTGCTCCAGTGGCATTGCGACCATTTTGACTGCCACTTTTCTAATTTAAAAAAGGTTCCGTAAACTTTCATTAAACTAGAAAAGTGGTGCAGCAGTCTAAAAAATGCTATTTTTATTTAGGGAAAATGTGTGCAGTAGAGTTTAACGGTACCTCAGGGGACCCGTATTTTTTACTCCTTTTCTTGTCCTGCTAAATCAGTGCTGCTGGGTGGAGAATCCCCTCCATGTGGCTGCCCCTCATTCCTGATGGTTGATGATCAATCCATAAATCCTGCATGTGCAAAAGCCGAGGCTTTCGTGTCCCTGCACCACATTCATTCTTCATCAGAATATGGGTTTTGTAAGTAAAGTGTTCACCCTTCATGGAAGGACATTTTCCTACTTTTGCACACACCTCAGAATCGGCCCCTGAGTCTCTGACAAGAAGCAGGGGAAGTGCCAGGAGCTGGTAAACAACATTGGTGATGAACAACAGGACGTTCTGGGACAAAATATCGTGACAGAAACGCTGATATGGTTTTCCTTTTCTGCCTATCAAAAAAAAATAGTGTTGACCATTCAGCTAACAGGTTATGTTGTCTTGATATGAATGCTCTCGCCAAACACCAATAACTTTTGACGGGGTTAAGCACTGTATAAAAAGCTACAATTACCTAGAGATTACCTTCTAAGAGGGTGGATCCTACAGATCACGCACTAAAGAAATTGCATTCTAAATGAAAAATGTTGGAAACAAATATCAACCACTTTTCGAAGATGTATGAAGTGTAGTCGCTTCCTAGCACCCCGAGTGAATATGACGTGAAAGCAGCATTGTATGGAGCTGCTGCCTAGGGAGCAAAATACTTTGGCGTCCTAGACACGCCAAAGTGGTCCTCTTGTGATCAGTGGCAAATGTACCAATATCTTGGTCTGGTGGGGGGATGGGCAATACTTTGGGAAGGCTCAAGATCCTCAAAATCTTCAAAGATATGATACGTTATTTATAATGTATGATAGGTTATTTATAATGCACTTAATACCCAAGGGTTTCTAAGCACAGACCTGTGATCGAACCTGTGGTGCTCCATGTCATCTTGCTTCTTAGGCGAGCATGTTGCCCCTGAGCTATCCTCCCGAGCGTACTCTTAGCTCCAGTACTTTTTGGTGCATAGAGGCTAGAGGAGCCAGAAAGATTGTAATGAGGGAAATGTGAACGACAAAGTCAGAAAAAAGGACCTCATTGGTCAAGCATCCGGGATGCTAAATATATATGTATGTAATAATTTAAAAAAGGGAACCATCGGCCATTCCAGGAGGGCTTCAAAGCCAAAAAATGGGTGAATATACGGACATAGGGCACACCAAGAGGGTTTGTTCTCATACCCAGCAAGATGCAAGAAGGTAGGAAATGTACTGTAACTGATAAGATTTTTCACTTAAGAAGTGTACTTCAAGAAAACGTGTGCTTCTGTTAACAGTAGGTTTATCATGGTGTGTGTTTTTTTTTTGCAATAATAAAGGGAGGGAGAGATCTCAAAAAAACTTGTTTTAAATTGAAGCAATAGATCAATGATAAATGCCCAAAAAAAATATTACTTTTTTCTCTGGTGAAGTTGAAAGATACAATTTTCTTTTCAACCATATATTTAATAAGCATTTCAAGTTATGATTACAATTACATCATATCAGCATTTTCAGCACATACATATCACAAGGCATGACCTTTGAAGGTGTGGGGGGTCTCTTTACAGTGTCTGTTGCTGGGGAGACACTCTGTATTCTCCTGGGGCCTCAGATTACATTTGCTCCTTTCCCCTTCAGCAGCTCTTCACTGGAGCCATTGTGTCGGGGGGGGGGGTCTCCTGGTTATTCCTGGGTATTTTTCCACATAGTCCACAAACGGTGCCCTTGTGTTTCGGAAAGCGTTCATGTTCCCTGATTGTATTGCCAATATTTTTTCTGCCACTGCAATTTCCCAACATTTGTGCCACCAGGTTGGTATAGAGGGGCCCTCTGGATTCTTCCATAGCGGGCCAATGCTAATTTGGCAGCTGTTAATAAGTGCATACACAGGCGCGCCATCTGTCCAGTGAGCGGGTATTCTCCCCCCCTGCTTTCTCCTAGGAGTACTATTCCCAGATCCCATGGGATCGACAGGCCCATAATCCCTTTGGTCTGCTCCAACACCCCCCTCCAGTAGGTCCCTGCCTTTGGGTAGACCCATAATAAATGGAACAGAGTTGCCCGCTCTGCACAACCCCTCCAGCATCACAGTGGGATGTCTGGATGATTGGATTTGTGGAGTAGTTCCGGGGTCACATAGTATCTGTAGCAGACTTTATATCCCCCCTCTCTGTTTGTGATGCATGGCGTGCTTTTGTATAGTCTGGTCCAGATTCTACCCTACTCTCCTATGTCTACTGCGCGCCCAAGGTCTCTTTCCCAGCTTAGTATATATTGTTATTTTGTGGTTGGGTCTGTTTTGTCTAGTAGGCGGTCGAGTGTAGAGATTTTCCCCCACGGGGGCTGCTGAGGTTAGAGTTTGCTCTAGTGCTATGAGGTCCCTCGCTCCCCTTTCCCTGACTAGTTTTTGTGACATCCAATGTTGGAGATGGGCATAGTGGAACCGCTCCATCTCCTGTGTCACCTTGAACTTGGCCTTGCATTCCTCAAATGTGCGTGGGTTTCCCCTTTCTAAGAAATCTGAGATCTCTGCAAGCCTCCCTCCCTACAAGCCGAGAAACTCTAGGGGTGAAGTCGCAGCGAGAATTATTTGTCTGGGGTTTCATGGTCAGAATGTGTAGAAAGTCAGCCGGAGGGGATTGGGGGAGGACCATGCTTCTTCTATCTGTTTCCAGTAGTGCTGGTCTGTGTCTTGTACCCATGTGAATGCATGTAATAGTTGTGCTGCCCTCTTGTACCTGGACACATCAGTGACTCCCAGGCCCCCCAAGCTTCAGCCACGCAGCATGATCTTTCTAGCTACTCAGGGTTTCCCCCCCCCACATGAATTTAAGTATATTTCTCTGCAGGGAGTTAAATTCAGTTTCTGGGATGTTTACCAATGCAGTGCATTGGTAAATCAGTCTGGGAATTAGATTAATTCTTATTGCTGCTATTTTTCCGAGCCAGGAGGTCTCTTGTTGTTTCCAGTGCTCTAGGTCTTTCTGGAATTCACAGAACAACTGTGGGAAATTGCACTGGTAGATTCGCGAAATGTGATTGGGTATCTGTAACCCCAGGTATCCTATCGAGTCTTTCGCCCACGGGACCGGGAGCAGACAATCAAGGAACCCTTTGGTTCCTTGAAAGGTTGATCGCTGGCGCTGAGGATTTATCATAATTTATTGTAAATCCAGAGACCCTGCCGAATGCCTCGATTTCTGTCCACAGGGGTGTCCGGATGAGTTATTGTTATAAGCATATCATCTGTGTATAGTGCCGCCTTATATTCTTGTCCCCCTACCTTGAGTCCCTTGATTGTAGGGTTTTGTCGGAGCGTCTCTGCAAATGGTTCCACCGATAAGGCGAACACTAGGGGAGATATGGGGTAGCCCTGTCTTGTTCCTCTCGTGATGTTTATGTTCCCTGATCTGATCCCATTAGCCGGGAGTTGCGTCGACAGGGTTTGACGTCCAGGTTACAAAGTTAAGGGCTAGTCCTAGGTGTATGAGTGTGTTCCTGATGTATTCCCAGTCTACCAGATCAAACGCCTTACGGGCGTCTAGTGAGATGACCAGTATTTTTCCCCCAGTCTGTCGGCACTTTCTATGAGATCAATCGTATGCCTGATTTTATCATGCGTCCCCCTTCCTGGGATAAACCCCGTCTGATCACGGGCTATTATGTCAGGTAGAAACAGTTTGAATCTGGATGCCAGCAACTTCGAGAAGAATTTCCTGTCGTTCATCAACGTTATTGGTCTGTATGAGGCTGCGAGTTCCGGGTCTTTCCCTGGTTAGTGGGCCAGTATTATTAATGATTTGGCCATTGTTCTCGTGATGCTCCCCGTGGTCAGGAAGGAGTTAAACAGCGAGGATAGGTGTGGGGCTAGGATGTGAGAATAAGTTTTGTAAAGTGTTGTTGTTAGCCCGTCCGGGCCTGGGACTGTGTTCTTCAAGGATTTTATAGCCTCCCCTATTTCTTCCAGTGTGATTGGAGCTTCTGAGGATTTTAATTGGTCTTGCATGGAGGGGGCAGTGGTGGTTCTCAGGTACTTTGTCAGGAGTACAGACGGTATTAGGGGTCCTGCCATTATTTCTCTATGGTGTGCTTCTAGGGCTTCCATTTTTTCTTTATCTATATATAGTGCTTTGCCGTTCTCTCCCATCAGCCTTAATATGTTGTTTCTCCTATGCACCTTTTGTAGCTTGTATACTAATATGTGGTAAGCTTTATTGCTTTTGCTATAGTAAAATTGTTTTGTGTATGCCAGTGATTTAGGCAATGGGTCTACCCAGTGCATTTCTAATGCGATTTTGGTTTTTTTCAGTTCCCTTTCAGATCTCCTGTCTGTGTGTTTTTAATTCTCTCTTTAGAGCTGTTACCTTCGCTTCTAGATTGAATGCTTGAATTTTGTAGAGCCTACTCTGTTCGACACTTGCACTAATGAGTGCTCCCCTCACTACCGGCTTCATGGCATCCCAGATTATGTCAATGGTCGTGTTTGCTGTGGTATTTTCAGCGAATAGTTAGCTAGTGTTTCACCTGTTTCCCTGTTTATGACATCATCTAGCAGGAGGGAATCCCTACGTTTCCAGTATATTGGGGGCCGAGGGGATCCACTGATGCGCAGATCAGCAGAGACCGGTGCGTGGTCCGATATCATTCAAGTGTGTATTTCTACCTTTTCCAGGCAGGGGAATAGAGCACCTGTGACCAGAATCAAGTCGATTCTTGAAAAGCCTTTATGAGCGTAAGAGTAATCGGTGTAGTCACTAGAGCCATTGTTGGCTAATCTCCATGCGTCCACCATTTCAGTTTCCCTGAGGAGCTTGGCTAGGGCTAGTGCTTGGGTGTAACCAGCCCTTGATGGTGGAAGCGTCTTGTCTTTCCCTGGGACCAAGTTAAAATCTCTCCCATTCGAATTTCTGCCTCGTTATCTGACCCCATGGTGTTTCCTGGAGGACTTCGTTTTGGGCCAGCGTAGGCCGTACCCGTTTTGTGGACCCTCGATTGTCTTGTTCAGATGATTTACGTGATTTATCTGCGGATGATTTTCCCACAACGGAAATGACCGCATGCAAAAGGTCCATCAACCAAAATGTTCGAATTTTCCCAAATAATGAAAGAAAACCTAGTAAAGTAATACATCACTTTAAATACCTTTAGAAGTGACGATATAAGATTGAACTTTAAAATAAAGAGTTAGGAAAAAGGACACTACATGGAATAAAAACACTTCCTCATATAAAAGAGAAATGCGAAAATGTGATTGGACAACAGACAACGCGAGAAAACAGTGTCAGGAAGGGAAGACATGATAAAGAAAAAAAGGCAGTTTAACTGTCATCTGGCGATTGTGTGAGAGAAACCGGCTACACATACTCGACACATTAACCGTTATAACTGCAAATCCATTTTGACAAGGTAAGATTTAAAAATGAAAATTAACAATAGAAGTAGTCAGCATTTGACAAAGGGAACGTATAAAATACCATTAAAAAGAAATCTAAAAGTGTTAATTTTAAAGCTGTAGGAGAAATCAAAATGGAAAAGGCAAACTGTTTAGTTCCCATCAAAGGGAACAAGCAGCTTCACAAATCTGGATATAAATACAATATTCAATGGAAAAAGGGAGCCAAAACATGGAATTGTACTGAATATAAAAAATATAACTGTAGAGGAAGTGCATGCACGAAAGAGGATACAATTCAGTACGTTAGAGAACATAACCATGAACCAAATGTGTCCAAAATCGAGGTAAAATAGAATTAAAAAGAAAAGCAGACACAGAAGTAGGTAGCAGTGGCGAAATTGTAAGACAAGTGCTGAACGAGATACCACAACATTTGTCAGGTGAAATGCTGAGTGCTAAACTGTTGAAAAGACAAGTTATTTACCAGCGTGCACCTAAGGAAAATGTACCACCCATCCCAAAGCATTTGAATGAAGTTACAATACCAGAAAGTATGCAAATAACGCAGGAAGGCCAACAATTCCTAATGCATGAAAGTGAAAACGAAACAGAAAAGTACATAATATTTGCCACAGAAGACAATGTACAACGATTAAAATTAAGCAAAACATGGATAGTAGACGGCACATTCAAATGCTGTCCAAAACCATGTACGCCATTATATAGCATACATGGAGAAATTTGTGATGATTTCTTCACTCTGGTGTACATACTAGTGAGTCAAAAAACGGAACGAATGTACCACAAGGTATTTAATTTTATCAAAGGAAAAATGAATGATCCCCAACCATACCCCAAAAAATTTACTCATGGACTATGAATTATCGGCAATGCAAGCAATAAAAATTATTTATAAAGACATTGAAATTCAAGGATGCTATTCTCACTTCAATCAGGCAATATGGCGAAATTTACAACAACATGGACTGCAGCAAAATTACGTAAATGACAGCGAATTCCAATTTTATATAAAAAAAATGATGTGCATTAACTTTTGTACCAAAAAAGTATGTAGTGGCGGCATATGAAAACACAATCAAAGACCAATAATATCAAAATCATGAAAACAAAAGAATTCTTTAAATTACTTTGAGGACACTTGGGTTGGTGGGCAAACCAGATATGGGCAAAAACAACCAAAAATACAGATACAAAACTGGAATTGCTACGAGGCAATACTCGAAGGTAGTCAAAAAACCATTAACAAACTTGAGGGTTGGCACCACACAATGAATGTAGCAGTAGGACACATAAAACCGACAATTTGGAAATTCATTAATACATTGCGCAACAAACCAAAAATACAAGAAACAGCAATAATTCAAACAATAAGTGGAAAGATACATCACAAAAAATCAACCAAATGTGTGCAGAACATTGCAAAACTGAAAGAAAGAGCGGAGAAATATGGTACCTTGACAATAAAAGACTAGCTAAACAGCCTTGCATTTAACATAAACTTTGTTGTGTATTAGCATCAACAAATAGAAACATCGATTTACAAGAATGCATCTCTAAATCTTCAATTGTTAACATTACAGCACGTACATATATATAACATTTAGTGATTGCAAATAGTTGTACAAAAGCACATTTAGATTAATAATAAAAAATAACTGTTACTTATGTTTGGGAAGATTACTGATAAATCCCAAAATATCCCAAAATCCGATTCCAATCCGAGAAACATCCAAAAGTCAGAGAAAAAACATTAAAAAATCCATTCCATGTAAGCAGAAAATTCAATGAACAAATAAACCCTTAAATCCTAGAAAAATAGAAGACCTGAAATGAAAAAAAATTAGAAAAATGAAAAACATCTATAAAAATCAATGACCGCGAGAAAAGAACATCCACCAATGCGAAACAACCGGAGAAATGGCTAAAAATGGCAACCGGAAATGACAATACTGGAAATAGCAACAGAAAAATTACAGATATGCCAGATCCAACAGCCTCTAATGCCATCTGGTGACCAACAATAAACATTACATTTACCGATTTAAAAATTATACTGTTGAATGAACTAGTACATTATATTTACTCTATTGCCATCTAGTGGCCTCTAGTGTTGATTTTAAATTAAACGTTGAAAAAGTTAAACAGTTCAATAAAATATTATTTGTAATGTAAAAAATGTTTTATCTATTAATTAGGAATATACCTTATTTAATTAGAAAGAGGAAACTGAGAAAAAGATAACCTAAGAAAAGAAGAAAGAAAAAAAGGTAAGAAAAAGAAGAAAAAGAAGAAAAAAAATGTAGGTCGAACCTTCAGCAGTTAGAACTGTGGGATCAATGCTTTTTGTAATGGTTGGTCATTTATAGTCGGTAATTTCGTCCTATACCTGTTGTGAGCGTGTGCGACTGATATGTCTGGATGCCATTGCCATACTAGTTCTAGTTTTGTGGGGGATCAGGATTCTAACTCCTAACCCTGCCCCCCCCCCAACTTCTCCCTCCCTGACCTCTCCCGGCCCCCCCTCGTACTTCTAGGGTAGAGACTAGCCTCACCCAATGGGGTAAATGGCTGCGGCTCACCACCTAACAATTAAGGCCAACCGGGCCTAACCAGTCATCAGCTGGATGCGGTAGCTGATCTCTGGCCATTGTTCTCTTTTGTGAATGAGTAACTCATCTTTAGTTTCTCCCCCAGTGGGTTATCAGATGGGCCAGCTTCTCTTTCCTCTGTCTGCTCAGTAATTCCCCTCGACTTTCCCAATTCCCCAGAATGTTCTGTGTATTGGATTTTACGGACCCCTGTTGGATAAATTTCCCCCGGGGTAAGTCCACTGACCTTAAGTAGGCACAGTCTGGATTAGGGTTATTCTGAGGGGGTCCTCGGATCCTGTGTCTCCTGTTGACTCTCGTACAAGCTGTTGTCAGTTGTTTCTTGACCTGATCTTGTGTTGTGGCCTCCGTTTCGGATTCACCACTTTCCACTCCTCTTCACATCAATTTTTCTGCTTCTTTTAGGGAGTGAACCTGCCTTTGGGCTCCTTCCCAGGTGAACTTCAGGGATGTTGGGTAGCCCCATCGATACGGAATCTTCCTTTCCCGTAACCAATCCATGAGAGGTCTGAGCAATTTCCTCTTTTGAAGGGTTGAATTTTACAAGTCTTGGTATAATTGGATGTTGGCATCCCTGAACAAGATCTGTTGTGATGATCTTGCATCTTTCATGATTTCTTCTTTCACCCTGTAAAAGTGAATGCTTGCTAGGACATCCTGAGGGGAGGAAGACGATTGCCTTGGCACCGTTCTGTGTACCCGATCAATTTCCAGCAGGGAGCTGTCTGGCAGGGTCAGGATGAATCTGAACAGGTGGGCTTCATATCTCTGCAGGTCTGAGTCTGGGATTGAAGTGGAAACGCCCCAGAGGCAGATGTTGTTGCGCCTCAATCGATTTTCTGCATCTTCCTACTTTACTTCTAAGGCTTTGCATCTCGCCTCTAGGGAAGCCATCCTGTCCAGACCGTTTAACATTTAAAATGCCTGGTCACATAAGTTGTTTTCAATACCCACAGTTCGGGTTTCTACCGCTTCCACTGTCTTGTCTAGGGTAGCGATCTTCTTTGTTACTTCCTCCGTCCCCCTCTGGTTCTCCTTTGTGAGGGCTGTCAGTAAATCTTTTAGATCCAACTTTGTGGCGGATGGACCTGATCTGGGAGATCCGAGGTAGGGCCTGCTTCCATATTTTCCGCCCCGGCCTGGTCCCCTTTTTTATGTTTCTCTGGGTTGGAGCTACTCATTAAAGTCGAAATGTCAACCTACTTGGTCGCCTTTCCACTCTTCGCCATAGCTTATTTTTATGGGGAGCAGGGCTGGGTGACACAAAGACAGGTCGAAGTACTCACTTGGTATGTCTGATCTTCGTTGTGTCCCTTATGAAGGCCTTCGGAGTAGGTGGATAATGTTCAGTGGACTTATTGGGTGCTTGGAGTTGAACAGGTACCTGAGACTGGCGTGAGCACCAGGTGTGGCAGGTTCGATCTGCGTTGCAGCCCCCCTCTTCTTCCCCATCCCTGCCCGTGGTGGTGGGCGGCTGCGTGAATGGTGATTTCCTTCTTTGCTGCTTGTGAGCCCTTAGCGCCTGCTGATGGGAGTGGGGTGTTCTCCACAAAGGCTCTCAGTATTTCTGAGCCTCTGTTTACTCCAGATGGTGCTTTGGTACCGTGCTCTCTTTAGGGGGGATACTTCATCTACTGCTCGTAGGTTAAGGCTTTACTGGGGGTGTCTCGCGTTCTCTGCGGGCTCAGAGAGCTTTATGGCAGAAGTCTATGTTATCCCTCCACCCCGGGCATCACTTGTGACTGCATGAACTGGCTACCTTGAGCCGAAGTAGCTGAGTTCAGTCCTCCTCCAGTGCAGGCTGGGTGGCATGGGCGGGGGGTGGGGAATGCAGCAATATATTTCTCGAGGACTGCTGCTTTCCCTATTTGTTGGTTTTTCCCTACTCACTATGGCAGCCAGTCGGTCTCTTCCTAGAGGGCCGTAGATTCCTCACGTCAATCCGGACGGCGCTCCTCCGTGTCAGTGTGGGGCTGCTCTTCTGCGCCCGCTCCAGTAAGTCTGCAGACTCTCCACTGCGTGCATGCAGTTGGCGCTTCCCTCCGGTGCCCCCTCGAGTCTCTTCAGGCCCCCGTCAAGCTGGGTCCGTGCTCCTGATGTCTGCAACCTGACGGGACGCCTCATCCCCGGCTCTGCCACCCCAGTGGCCGTTCCCGCCTCCGACGGGGTCTCTGCTTGGCGATTTCGCGTCGCCACCAGTGAGGGCTGCTTTTAGGTTTCCCCTCGACTGTGGGGCACCTCAGCCACTCCGGGTCAATTTGTCCGTGGTGGTTTAGACTCCCTGGGGCTGCAGTGCCTGCACCGAGGCGAGCTGGTAGCAGATCTGCTACTTGGGGTTAGCTTTGTTCCCAACAGAAGGTACTCCAGTTCCGTCCCTGTTCCTGATGAGCCACCACGCAGAACGTTCAGTGTTTCTGGGGTGAGTCGCTAGGGCAATGGCCAGATTCGCCACCAGCTGGAACCGCACGAGGCATTGGTGCCTCTCTTCATTTCGTGGCTTCGAGTAAAGAGCTCCAGGACGGAGTGGCCGCCATTTTCTTCTCAAGTTTCAGGCCGTCCTTGGAGCATGCACAAGGCTTTTCCCCTTGATGCCGGTATGCCGACAGCATGACCCTTGGTCAGATCACGCTCCGTCCATTCCTCACTCTTTCTGCAAATTCTTGTGAGCTAACAGAGTGTTATGCTGGCAGGATCACTCTTGGTGGACATAGCATGCCAGGAGCATCTACAGAGCCATACCACTCATGGCAGCTCCAACCCCCCACCCCCTCCCGAAAGATACAATTTAACCCAATAAAAAAATTAAAATAGAGAATGCAATAACATACATGTAACTTTGAAAAATGAAAACTTCAGTTTGGGGGAACGCCTTCATTTAGCAGAAGTAAACGGCAAACGTTAGTTAGCCAAATGTCTTAGATGGAAATGGTCCCTGAATTCCCCTGCTTTCCCTCTCCTTCTCCTGGTCAGGAATTGCTTATCCTCTGCTGTTTCCACACTGTCCTGCTCTCCGTTACGCTCTTAAGTGATTTCATTGAAGAGCGACGCATTACTGAAAATCGATAAATAAATACAAGATGGCCAGGGGAGTTGCTAGGTCTGGAAAAGACCCTGGGCTAAGCTGTTGTGGGAACTGTTGGGACTGGGGGCTAGCTAGTCTTTTGGCTGTAGATCCTGAGATTCTATCCGGGGCTACAACCAAAAGATCAGGGGCTATAGCCCCCTTAGCCCCCCCCTAGCAACGCCCCTGAAGATGGCTATCCTTTGTTTATACATTTCTTAGACACCTTCTTGCTTTAGCTCTAGTTAACTGCCTCTCAGCTATGTTTTCTCTGCGCCTCTCTTGCTTCTGCGATGTGGGGTATTTGCGTTTTTCCTCTTCCCTTTCTGCAATGTTTCACACACTGCTTCTCTCTTCTTCTTCAAGGTATCTCTGTGTACCTCTTCCTTGGATTATCTGCTTCTCCCATGTTGTCTCAGCCATAAGCTCTCACAAGCTTATTATATTTAAAATGATGAATCCAATTCTTCTCGAGTCACCAACACATTTCCACTGCTGTAAAATAAAAATAAAGGGTGCCTGTATGATGGCTGTGATTCGACACTCGCTCACAGAGACTCCCTTCCTTCCTCCATGTTCACAGAAAGTGAATGAAATAGACAGTAACATGTTTTATTTATTGTCATTACTGAAAGCACATTAAGAAATGGTACGAACGTGAGCGGTGAAAGCTTTCTGAAAACGGATGAAATAGAGGAAATACGTTACAATGATCTATTAGACTGACTCTGAGACACCTATGAATGCGAGTCCCTGCTATTTCCTGACTTTTGGCTATTTGTTATCTGAGCGAAAGACTAAAATAAGGAGCGCTGCACAGACTTGAGAGCCTGGTTCAATATGCCATGGCTTCAAAATAATTTATGCCAAACACAGTTGGGGACGATACGCAAGTCTGGATGCCATGGCAACCAGCACTGAAAAATTCAGCATCTTTAGCAAGACAACTGGATTTCTTTCAAGCAGAGCTAACACTTCCAGAAGAACAGTTCATGGAGCTCAGCCAGACGGGCCTAATCTCCTCGAGAAAACAGAGATGCCTCTTCGCTGTATTTAAAAGAGGGGATTGTTTTCAGGCATGTACCATTTAGAATTAGTTTATATTCACGTGTTGGTAAAGTGACATTTCTGCTTGTCTAAACGTCCAGTTTGCATACGTAGGTTATTTGTACAATTCTTAGGATTTTTAAACTACCCAAATGAGCTTTTTAAATGTGCACTTTTAAAAAAGAATCTTCCTACAAAAGAGATTAGCAACCGGGAGAAAGCAGGCTATGTCTGACATTCCCTTCATTCCTCCTACTCCATTCCCCCCGAGCTGACATTTTGTTTTTGTCAGGCCGACATTTTGTTTTTTTCGGCACCCCAGTCGCTCATTTCTGCCCTCTCCCTGCTCCCCCTGCACCCTGGAATACTGCACCCCCTGCACACCTTGCAACCCCAACCCTCAGCTCTTGCAAAGGCCAATGCTTCAGTCAGACCTACCCTGGTTCGAACTGGCATGCCATGACCTGCCAAGCACACCCTAGTTCCAGGCCCGACTCCAGCAGAGCGGCCATGGGGGCCAGCCCCACCCCCCCTAGAAAGTAGGTCTTGTCAGTGGGACCAGAGGGAGTGGGGGCGTTGGGGTGTGGGGGCATTTCACTCAAAACGTGTGACTGCAACCTCAGAGGGATCAGCCAGGATTTGTTTGCTTGCCCTGGACAATGATCTGTGCCCCACAGCCATGAAAGCACAAATGATCAGGGAGATGAAGGGCCATTCACAACTCTAAGTGAGGTAGCACACTTACTCAAGCAGGCTGCCTACAACTATTTTCTCAAACCTAAAATCACAATGTTGTTTTTTGTAATTTAAAACTTGTTTATGTTTTGTGGGAATATAGCACTTATTCACATCATGCTCAATAAAAATGAGTAACTATGTCAAAAAATAAATGACAGGTGATGTTGTTTGCACACACATTTTTGTAGAAGGTGCATCAATCGACTTGGGGCGCTTACAAATTACACTGAAAATATATATTCTGCTGCAGTAACAACTTGAACATAACTGAAAAAATAAGATTGATAGTAACAAACATGTAATTCTGGAGGGGAGAGTAGTACAATCAAAAAGTGATAGATGCAAGGCTTGAATTAAACGTTACCACTATTATTGCTCTGCACAACATTCCATGCCATAATTCTTTAGTATGCCTGTGTCATTACAGATGGGTACAAGCCAATTGCAAATGACTCTTGGTTCTGCCACCAAAAGGTGCAGTTGAGTCTCAATTGCTAGGCCATGCACCCTCTGCACTGGAACACAAGCAACCACAGGCATTTTTAGGCCTTGTGGTCTAGCAGTGTAGCAGTTGGGGCAGGGCTGCTCACATTAGTGGCGGTGCCAAGGCTGATTTGCAGACAATGGTATGGAAGGTTGACCAGAGCAATTCCAGTGGCTATGATTGATTCAGAGACTTACATCATTTTGTAGTTTTGCCTACCAGGTGTAAGCGAGAACATTTGCAGTGGAACAGAGATAGGATGGAGACAGGATGTGAGGAGAAACACACATCCTATGGGTGCGTTTGTTAATTTACCCACCCAATAACTAGCCATGGCTATGTGAATGCCTATAGCATTACTAACAACTACCTGCCTCTAACCGGCAAAACGTACCTTTTAGGAACTCTTTGCGCAAGCTCTATCACAAGTAACACCAATGTTTGTGCCGTATAGGACCTGCCAGTGTTATATCTAAGCAATCTTTTTAATGTTTAACTACTTTGCCCCTCTAAATGAGCTCCGGGTGTGATCAAAATTTCTTATTGTGTGTCTTCAGCCGATTGATTTTATAAGCAATACCTGTGTCAATGCCTCTGTTCCTTACAATGGAGTCCTGTCTAAAACAAGCAATCGCAAAACCAGCAGTTTTGGCTTGTGCATAGGTGTTAGACAGACATTTGCCTGGCAATGACATCACATGCCCAGGTACCCACACAGTTTCCCAGCTGTTCCCATCTTATGTCCATGTGTTACTCTTATGGTAGTGCCTGTCAAATGTCTATCCATGCCTAATCAAAAGCCCAAGCTGTTGGCGTTGCCATTGTGTGTTGGTTTCAGTTTGTCTCCTTAAGTGAAAGTGTATATGCCCAGATGTGGGTACCTTGTTTGCTATGCACAGGGAATCAAGCTGCACCTCACTGAGTTGGTCCAACAGGGCCCTTCCTGAACATGTCAAGGCGGGGATGGCAAATATGGACATATTTTGCATATTCTTCTCATTAGCAGTTGCCAGTGGGATTCTGACCGAAATAGAGTGCATTGTTGTCTGTGTGGATGCATAGCCTGAACTGCTAGAACTTTTCATGGTTCAAACTGATGAGCACTGCATTGATAGCCTCAGACTGTTTGAGTAACATAACAGAGTTTTCATGCAAACAGAATTCATCATGTGTATTGTGGCTCTTGTTTGGAAAGTATGATGTAAATCATGGGTGCTGGGTGTTTAGACAGTGTGAGAAATAGACATTTGCTGTGGGTTCCCACCAGTGATGGGGAGGGGAGTGGGATGGGAGAATTGCTCCCACCCCAGTAAACATTTGCCTCTCAGAAGATTAATCATGAACACCTGGAAAATCACACAAGAGAAAAGCATGTTCTTCAAGGTTGCGGGAAAATTATAAAAGGTGTACATCTTTTAAAACAAAAGAATTGTATTTAAATATTTTCATATAGAGTGCAACTAGAGGTGTATTTAAGATTTGCAAAAAGGACAAATGCCCATGCCCCCTGCACAGACCCTCCCAGTGAGGTCTTATCTTTTAATGTGTCTCAAAGACAGATTATTTATAATGGGAAGTCATTACAGATGCAAAAAGGTAACTGGCAGTGACCCTTGCTGTGGCACTTCTTTCTCAAAATTATACAAGGTGTGATTGTTGGGTGATTAGAAAATAAGGGAATGCAGAACACGCTTGGTTCAACAATGACCTTGTCATGCATTTCATTTCACTGTGTGTCTTATGAGATTTTGTGTAAATTCTCATTAATTTCTATGCTGGAGTTTATAGGTTTCCATTCAGGATGAGGAAAATAAAGTTACAATTTTAGGGGGTCATTTTCCAAGTCAAGCAGAGTGGGAAAAGTGGAGGTAAAAGCATGTATAGCCAATGCGCTGCAGTATTTTGTATGATCTGGCAGGTGAACTTGGAGTGCAGACCGGATTTAACAAGTGTGCCTGCTTTTCAGGTCCCCCTGTCAAATCGGATTGTTTTTCCACCAGCATCTATTTTTATGTTAGTGGAAAACCAATGGATTCCTATGGGATCCGCCTAACTGTTACACCCTTACGAAAGAATCCAAAAGAAAACATTGTGGATGGCTCCCACAATCCTTAATTGTGGGATGGATTTCCATTTTTCCATTCACGTAGTGGAAAAGTGAAGATCAAATGCGATATTTGCCAGTGTTTTACTCTTTACTTGACCTGCTTGTTTGCACAAGCTTATGTGTGTTCATTGCTCAGCTCGCCTCCGGCACTGCCCATAGGCCTCCTGATTGGCCTAGGGGCTGGTGCCTTTTCCCTGGGGGTCTATCCCGCTCGGTAGTGTGAGTCAGCCACTGTGCAGCAGCCTCATGACCTGCTAGGGGGTTTCCATGCGACACTTGATTGTTTTCGCATTTTTGTTTGAATTAATGTAATTTTAGCATCTTAGCGCTCCTCTGCTCTTGGATTCTACCTCCGCTGCTTGTTTGCACATGCTTCCGTGGGTACACTGCTCAGCCCACCCGACCAGCACTGCCCACAAGCCTCCTGATTGGCCTAGGGGCCCCACTTTGGACCTCCACTCAGGGCAGCCTCGTACCCGGGCAGCCTCGGCTGGGGCCCACGGCAAAGGGCAGCTCCTGAAGAAGCAGCTCCAGTCCGTGTTTGCCCATATTCACCTTGGAGGCCAGTCATCAACCAGCAGCATCTGATAAGGTAAATGTGGTCTGCGGGGAAAGTACAGCAATTACTGTATTCCTGAGAACCCCTACCACTCTTCTTATCTACATATCATACATAGCAGACCCAAAGTTAGCCAGCTAGCAAATAGTTTTCCAATCACTGTTGTGTACCAAATTTTTAGATGGTTTTTCATTTTACTGTTGTGTCTCCAATTTAGGTGTTTTTCCACATGCCAGATATCCCAAATCTAGGTGGTTTGTATTTACTGTTGTATCCCCAAGTTAGGCTTGTCTCCGACTTCCCAGGTACCCCAGATCTAAGGGTTTTTGCATTTACTGTTGTGTCCCAATTTAGGTGATTTCCCTCTTGTCGGGTATCCGTGATCTAGGTGGTTTTGTATTTACTGTTGTGTCCCCAATTTAGGCTTCTCTCCCACTTCTCAGGTATTCCAATCTACGTGTTTGCATTTACCGTTGTGTCGCCCAATTTAGGCTTTTCTTCCACTTCCCAGGTACCCCAAATCTAGGTGTTTTTGCATTTATTGTTTTGTCCCCAATTTAGGCTTCTCTCCCACTCCCAGGTATCCCAATCTATGTTTTTGCATTTACTGTTGTGTCCCCAATTTAGGCTTCTTGCCCACTTCCCAGGTATCACCATCTATGTGTTTGCATATACTGTTGTGTGTCCCATTTAGGCATTTACTCCCACTATCTAGGTATCTCAAATCTAGGCATTCATTCATTTGCTGCTGTGCCTCAATTCTAGTTGTTACCTCATCTACTGTTGAGCTCCAAATGTAAGCGCCTCTCGTTTCTCTAAGGGCTGTCTGTTTACATTGCAAAAATGCAGTACCAAAGTTCTATTTGTGGTGATTATACCCTCCGTCCACACCCAGACATGCTGGCCAAGGTCATACCAGACTCTGCCCCGTTCCTACAGCTTAGCACACCCGAATCCGGTAATATCCCTCTGCAGCCCACCTCTCCCCAGCAGCTGACACTATACCACAACAAAGTCGACTCAAGCAGCCCACTGGCGTGCCACCCACCACAACCCCTTTAAAATCCTCCATGACCCCCCACTTAATTTCTTACCAGGCCAAACCCTCCTTCAACCGCCCCCAAATAAGGCAGCTCAGGCAGCTCACTGGAGTGCAAAACCCATAAACCTGTCTCTACAGCCCACTGTGCATCTCGCAATATTCACCTCCCTCCTACACTGAACCCCCTTTCACCTTCTCCCGTGGCAATGCTGCACCACCCCTCGACAACCATCCCACCACCCTCCACCCCACCCCCGCAGCCACCTAAATCACATTTCCCATCCTTCAGTGCAGCACACGCAGCCCTAGCCAACACAACCCTCTCTGCAAACTCTACCACCCTTTTGAATACCCCAATGCCTCTCAAGCACCTGGAAGGCTGCTCAGACCGTACTGATGGCAATCTACCAGCCTCACACCCTCCACCTCCCTGGTCACACCTGATCCTATTCTCTACAACCTTCCACACCTACTCCCATCCCTGTCCTAGCACTTCCCTCCTTCCCCAAAACACCCTTGCCTGACCATTACTCCCCAAAACCCCTGCCTCTCTGAACTGCCCACCACACGCTCAGACTACCCGACCCTCCAAACGCCCATGCACAACCACCTCCATCTCCTTATGCCTACCATAAAGCATAACCCTCTTCTTCTATCGTGCATACTTATCAACATCAGAGCAGTCGCGAAAAATAAACACAACATTTTTTACCTCATCTCAACTGAAAATACTGACTTCCTATTCTTCACTGAGACTTGGTTCTCCAATAATTTCTAACCTACCGCTCACAAAGTCTTTCCTCCCAGCTATTCCCTGCTCGTACACAACAGACCCAGCAGAGCGGGGGGCCTTGTCATCCTGCACAAACTTCATTGGTCAGTAATTACCAGAGAGTGTCTTCCTGGCGACACCAAATGTGAATCCTTCCTCACTAAGTTCTGCCTCAGCCATTCAGTCACCCATGGATTCCTTCTCCTATATAGACCACCCGGCTAGGATCGCCACTTTGCCAATTCTCTCTGTGACTCGCTTTCCGCCACACTGATCCAGCACCCTGCAATCACTATGTTAGGAGATTTTAACATATGGTTTGATGTTGCCACCAACCCATGACTAGCTCCCTCAAAGACAATCTGGAAGCTCTCGGCCTGTCACAATTGATCTCACAACCGACCCACATCACTTGACACACCCTTGACACACTTTTCTGCACATCTGACCAAGTTTCCCCTCTCATACCTCGCCCTCTTATCTGGTCGGATCACCACTCTCTCCATTTCACACTTCAATATTTTTCCCCCTCACCAGCACCCCCCCAATCAATCCCTCACCCCCCCAGGCCAACGTCCCTCTTTGGAATAAAATCATCATCTATCCAGACCTGGCCAATTCCCTCCTTTTTACTCTTCCAGATCTCTCCGCAAGGAAGTACACCCCTCCATCGATCTCTTTGACGGATGCCTCTGCGAAGCTATGACACCCCTCACACTATCCAGTCACCCCTCTTGACAATTGACCCCACACCAAAAGTGGTAAACCCCTGCCCTCAAAGAGCTCAAAACTCTCAAGCATCCCCTAGAGCAAGCCCGCAGGACCAGAACCAACCACTTAATAAAACATCCCTTGCAAGACTGAACAGGGCATATCAAGAAAGCTAAAAAAAGACAGTTACAGGAACAGAATCTCTAACTCCAAAAACCGATGCAGGGAACTCCACAAAATCCTAGGGAAATGAAATTCTCCCAGCTGTCTAACTGCCCCTCCACAAACTCTCTCCGGTGAGCTCTCCAACCACTTTCATAATGTTATGCTTAAAAGACATCACAGCATAACGTTAAAATGAGCTCTGATCCCACCACCCACATCTGAACGCCATTCAAACTCTAAACCCTCCCCTCCCCCCCGACCCAATTTCTCATTCTTCACCCCCCCTTTGTCTGACTGATTTCATCGGCCCTTGCACCTTGAAACACTTGTGTATAGGAGCGTTATAAATGCCATATCATATCATATATCATAACCTTCTAGCACTTAGGTGACCATGAGGCTCATCTGGACACCGACGCCCTACCCCCTTTGAAAAAAGATCCTCTCATCCACCTGCCTGCTTCATTCTAAATAACTCACATCAGGCATTTTCCCAGAGGCCTTCAAAATCTCTCATGTAAAACCGCTTCTCAAAAAACTCAGCATTGACCCTCTTTCACCATCTAACTACTGCCCAATCTCCAACACCCGCTTCATTGCCAAATTATTTGACAGTGCAGCATATACGCAGCTTGGCCTCTTCACAGAAGCCAATAATCTCCTCGCCCCTGCCCAATCGGTTCCGACTCCTCTGAGGAACAGAATATTTTCTGGTCTCCATCTGGGATGACCTAAAAAAACGCAAACTCAGAAGGGTGTGCCGCACTCACCCTCCTGGATCTGTCCGCGGCCTTTGATACAATCGGCCACACAATACTGTGGAACAGGCTCCTCACCCTAGGCATCAAAGACTCTGCCCTTAATTGGATCACCTCGTCCATCTCCAATCGCTCATAAAATCATTATTTTCCCCCTTTCTCGTCCAACCCCCATCCAGTCACAGAAGGGGTGCCGCAAGGAGCCTCCCTCTCACCACTCCTTTTCAACCTCTACCGTAGTCTTCTGCCAGCCCTCATCCACTCATATAACCTTACCTGCTACAATTACGCAGGTGATGCCCAGATCATTTTCCCCAATCCCCAAAATCCAAGCCTAGCCATTTTCTTACCTCGCCTCTTAGAGATCAATGATTGGGTGACTAATCATCGACTAATCCTCAATCTAGGCAAATCAGAGATCCTAATTTGTGGCAAAAGCACTCTGATCCCACAACCTTTACCGTGGCTGCCTGCCCTTGGAACCCCACCTGCCCCCTCCACCTCCGTCAAAAATCTTGGATGCACCATGGACACATGCCTATCCCTCTCCAATCACATCAACTCTGCATCCAGAACTTGCCACTTCCACCATCCTAAAACAAATCTTTCCATACCTCACTTACACTCAAAGAGTTTCTGCTATACTGGCCATTATCATCTTCCGCATGGACTACGCCAACTCCCTAGAACGTCCCAGCATGCCAGCTAAGGAAGCTTCAATGTATTTGAAATGCAGCAGCCAGACTGCTCCTCGCCATCATGCCCAGAGAACACATCACCCCCATCCTTAGAATTCTGCACTGGCTCCAAGTTAGCCTATGAGCAACCTTCAAAGCCATGTGCATCACACACTGATCTCTCCAACATTTGTGACCTGATAATTATCCACTACCAACCCCCCCAGAAATCTCTGATTGGGCTCAGCTCACCTGCTGGCTATTCAACTGCACCACTCCACCAGAGTTGGTGGCACAGCTTTCTCCATCCTAGCGCCCACCATCTGGAGCACCCTTCCTCTACAAATCCGCTGCACTGAAAAATTACCTCTCCTTCAAGAAATCCCTGAAAACCTGGCTTTTTACCACTCGTGTCCTGAAAACCCCATAAATCCAAAGAATATGAACTGTCTCCGAAGCGGGCCGGCTGTGTTCATGGAGTCTCTGACCTTTTTGCACCAAACACCTGACAGTGCTGACTGTGTGTGCGGCGGCCCGGACCACACACACACTCTCATACACCTATCACGACCCTGCCTTCCCTCAAGCACCACAGGGTGATTCACAGCACTCTCGTCTGTAATGTCACAGGATTGAAGAATGACTGCAGCAGGCAACCCCACAGGAAATAGACTAATCACAACAATTGTAGTAGAAGCACAGCAGTGGGATAGAGCCAATGCCTCATCCACCGTAATCGAACATCTAACTCACATCGAAGAATTTGGCCTCCTGTGGCGATTAGTTGCAACATAGACTGTTGTTGCTGCTAACCGTTTCTATCACAACCACAAGAACCAACAGAAGAAGCCAAATACCTGAGCAGATGCCCTAACATCAAAGTGCCTCCGATTGACGGCAATGCTATGTATAATACACCATCCCACTAGCCGCAGGCATGGCTAACCACACACATTAGTATACAGCAAGGACTACAACATAAATTCTCTGCCTAACTACACCCGACTACGCCTCAACACCTCTTGACAGTGGAATGCAGCACAGTCCTACAATACATTTGGGCATGCTGAACATATAGTGAGTCACTAGCACCTATTCTTCTCGGCACCTATCCACATGCCTGACTACATGGGTTCCTTTTCTACCGCAACCTGGCCAGCCCTGCTCACCCTTGGGACAACACTATAATGAACAGCATACTGCTACTTTAGATAAATGTCTGACACTTACTGAAAATCAAACTACGAAAGCAGACTCCATTATAGAATTGGTCTCCTCAGGAGTTTTATCTTCATCCCGTTTAACAGATATTAATGACACCACTGAAAATCAGTGTGAGGAGATATTTAAAGAACCTAATACCTTGAGAAAGCCTCATGATCGTACAGTGACAGACCATGTAAACATTTCCAATTTAGCCTCACCTAACCTGAATCAGTTAATATCTAACAGAAGAGAAGCGTCTTGCAATAACGGTGCAAGGATAATTAAGATAACCAAACTGTTCACTACAAAGGAGAGTCCCTTCTTGAACATAGAGAAAGTTCTTAAACTCCTTCACCGTATTCCACAACTTAGAGTCATCACTACTCAAGATTTAGAACTAGTGGTGCCACCTGACTTATATAGTGTGGACAATTGGGCATGCGTTCATTTTTATTCTTCTTTTATTCTAGATTTTCTACTAACTGTTTCTCAATGTTTTTTTAAATTTAGGATATGAAATGACAATTGAACTACACATCTTCTGGCTCTCAATAAACATCTTTTAAGTAATTTCAAAGTCACAATGAACAAGAAATGAAAGAAGTTTCACAAAACGAATGCTTTGCCCTAACATGATCAACCAACAGAAAGTAGAGAACATTGGTCATGGCTTCCTGCTGCCTTGCCAGACAATAGGTATTGACAATCTGCACTTCCTAACACTTCCATACTTATGTTGATTTCATGAAATACTAGTGAGTATTGCAGTTTTTTTTAATAATCCCGTAGGATTCAATATGCTTTCTACTAGTGACTTGTTTGCTCTCCAAGAAACTTGGTTAAGTCACAATATGCATATGGATGGTTATAGTATACTTTGTAGACCTGCTGTTAAGAGATCAATTGGCAGACCCTCTGATGGCCTCATCATTGGAGCCAAATCTAGCATCCAGTTATTAGAATGCAGGCCCAGTATCTCATTGACTAATGTATCATGCGCTGTACTTTATTTTTCATTATACCTCAGCAAACCAGTGTTATAGATAATCAATGTACATGACCCTCCTGGGGGATGTAGAATATGTGCCAACATGAATGCTTTACTCAAATCCTAATGGAATTGGCATAACCCAGAGGTACAATTTATAATCCTGGATGACCTCAGTTCTTACTTTGAAATTGCAAAAATGAAAAGTAAAATTGTTTACATATTGCATGACGACTGGTTCTTTGACTATATTACTGCAGACAACAACAGGGTGAAGATGGCTTTCTTTCTTCAAAGGATATGGATTAGACTACTATGACCCTATCAATATTGATAGTAACTCTAAACATTGCACTTTGTCCAAAGGGCATGTCTTTGGTAGAATTGACTAAATATACACTACCCCCAAATTGAAAGAATCCATATTATCATTTAAGACTGTACATAACCATTTAAGTGACCATTCAATCTTGAAGCCTATGATTTGTTTAAATCGCACTAATAAACCATATTATATTCCAGGGAAATACATGATTAACACAAAAGGTAATAGAGTCACTTGGAGTGAAGAGACTATAGAAAAATTCAATGCTAAATTAAAACAATTAGATATTAACTGGTGACTTGTACAACATTAAATTCAGATTCCATCATAGTAGAAATATGTAGCCAAGTTTTGACAATGGGAGTCTCTACGAAATCGGTTACGACGCCTTATTTTGAAATAGATCAAATGTATGATGCTGCGATTATGGAGAAAAAAGGGTACTAACATTTAATAAAATATTAAAGCTAATAAGCAAATGCATTCATGAGTGCCAAAAAAATAAAACTTATGATAGCTAATAAAAGTACCAAATATAAAAAATGGGTACCTGCTCACAAACATTCGACCCGCAATGCTCAGTGTAAGATGATGTCCAATTCACTTTCCTCCAATGACAATAAGAAATTCTGGCATATGTATCAAAAACACACAAGCCATACAGTAAAAAATTAAATTAACGCTGTTTCTGAATCTACTTCAGTTAAGTATATAAGAACCTTATATTATTTTACACCTATTGGGAGTTCTGACCTCTTACAGAGACCAGAGCCCATGACCAGGTTGCACCATACAATTACACAGGAAATAGATGATATTCCTAACCTTAGTCACATTCTTAAACTCTTTAAGGCCCCTGGCCCGGATGGTATAGCCAACATTGTGATAAAGAAAGCAACTCTCTTTGGGCTGAACTTTTAAACCCATTGTATACCAAAGTATCTTGTGAAGGCAGAATTCTTGAGTCCTGCAGGAAATCTTTCCTCATCCCAGTCCCTAAAAAGGGTCCACAAAAGGAACCTTCTAACTATTGACTATTGACAATGGAGTTCTCGCCCTGTACAATCTTCTGCAACATCCTGCTAGAAAACCTGCAGACTGGGCTTATGAGAAACAAGTATTAAAAAAACAGCAAATGGTCTTCCGTAAGCATATGGGCACCATTTATAATATATGGTATTTCCAATATTTGATACGCTCTACTATCATCACTCCTGATTCTCAACTTTGTCTTTTGATCTTAGCTTGGCAACAAAAGAGACTCCAACTAACATCGAAAAGGCAAAGCGGCCTGATGGGTTATCAAATGCGGACCTGAAAGAGAACATCGAAGAGTGGGTGGAGTTTTGCGACATCTTGTTCCAATTAATAATAAAAGAAGGTCGAGTACCTTCTACATGGAAATCGGGAATAATCGTCCCCATCTTCAAGAAAGGAATCCGCACAGACCCCGCCAATTATCGTCCAATAGCCCTGCTCAACGTAGTAGGTAAAGTATTCGCATCGCATTTACTTACACAACTTACAACATGGATTCGGAAAGAGAAGATCTACGACGACCGTCAGACTGGGTTTGTCAAAGGTATAGGCTGTGGTGTGAATCTGTTAATTCTGAACCTGTTAAAAATTGAGGCAATTAGATCCGGTCAAAAAATATATCTCGCATTTATTGATATGGCAAATGCGTTTGACGGGGTGGACATAGAAACACTCTGGAACAACCTTATGAGAAGGGGGTGTAGCAAGAGCCTGATCCAAGCCATTAAAGAGCTATATTCGGACACTTACATCCAAGTCCGCTTGGACTGTGAAGGAAACCTAACAAACCCCATAGCAACAAAGCGAGGAGTAAAACAAGGGTGCACATTAGGGGCAACCCTTTTCAACTTCTACATATCAGAAGTTGGTACCGCCCTATCAAATGTAGTGTCTTTTCCACCGCGGATCAATGGAATTAAGATCAATCATATCATGTATGCAGATGATATGGTGATATTAGATCATACACCAATTGGCCTCCAACGAAAATTGTCAACACTAAGAACCTTCCTAGAAGATCTCGGATTGGAGATCAATGCGGCCAAATCTGAAATCCTGGTACTTGAAAACAAAAAAGGAAGAAAAATCAATTATTTCAAATAAGGCTGGTCGATCGGAGAGAAAAAGCTAAATAAAGTACCTCAGACAAGATACTTGGGAACAATCATCAGCTCAAGTTTTAATGATGAGCCGATGACCAAAAAGCTCCTAAACAGCTGCAAACAACTGATTTCACAAGCCATCGTAATTAAAAAAAGGTATGGGAAATTCTCTATTGATCCAGCAAGGACATTTTTCCTGAGCAAAGTATCTCCGATCTTAACCTACGGTGCAGAGAACATGTTCGGGTGCGACCATAAACTATGGTCTCGATGTGAAGGATTATTCTGGAAGAAGGTTCTTCAGATTCCACAAAGTACGCCCACGGCCAATGTACTATACGAAGTAGGGATTTCAACACTGAATGTGAGAATCACATGGAACAAGTTGGCCTTGTTTAGGAAACTACATGAAGACGCAAACCTCCCTCCTCTTAAAATCTTGACGGATGAGAAGACGCAAAGAAAATCAGCGTTAAACGAATGGAAACTACAATGCAAAGGGATCCTAAACCAATTAGGAATGGATGAGCATTTACTATGGTACAATCCAAATTTAGTAAAAAGGAAATTGTTGGATCTAGATTGGATCGACATAGGAGAGCAAAGATCAGCGCATAAATCCATGCAAAATGCACCACCTGAAACGAAAAAACGTAACACACTTTCAAAATATCTAATGTTATCACCTTGTAGCCGTTTGAGAAGGCTGTTCCTAAAGTTCCGTCAAAACATCTTTGAAACGAAAGACATTTTAAGACATCGACGGACGATTCCTGAAAGTAATGTAAAGTGCAGATTCTGTGCAAAAGAAGATGAAGATTTAAAACACCTGGTGCTGTCTTGTGCGGAACTGAGAGTGCAACGCGAGAACTGTTTGGGGAAGGTGAAGAGTTCATTCCAGTCGTACAACTCCAAAGAATGGTGGAAACATGTCCACATTGGCGAAAGTAAAGCGCTGATGATTGGCACGATGAGACTCTTAGAGCATATTCAAATCCAATTAGAGAAAAGCCCTTATACTTGAACAGTGAAGCTCGAGACTAAGAGGATAAGGAACTATGAGGATCTAATGGAAGGAATCAAGAGTAATTTATTAGTGTAACATTGAGTAGAATGAATTGAACATTTTAAAGGTTGTAAAGTAGGACAAAAAGCGACAAATATTTTTGTTGTATGTTTTTATTATTTTTTTTTTTTATTTCTTTTTTCTTTCTTTTTTCTTTCTTTTTTCTTTCTTTTTTCTTTCTTTCTTTTTTCTTTCTTACATTCTCAAAAAGTTTGTATAAACTAAATGAAATTAAAAAAAAAAAAAAAAGCGGGAGACTTTTCCCCCAAGTCCACGATTACCATCGCGAGGAAGAAACATGAGATGTCTTCCGGACTCGCCCTCGCCAAGACCAAGAAGACACCCCTCAAGGCAACCGCACGGGCCCCTCGAGAGACCAAACCCACTTCGGGAAGAAAAAGGGAAAATTGCAGTAAAGGGAACCTGGACCAACAATGCGCAGTCTCCTCCACAAGACCAGAAAAAAGAAAAGCAACATCACTCTTCGGACAGACATCTTGACCGCAAAAGACAATGCAACACGACTGAAAGCATTTGGGCCCCCAAAGGCGAAAAAAGGTGGAACCTCAGGGAGAACAGGAACGCAACTCCAAATGAAAATAGCAGCGACTGGTTCAAGACTCAAGTGGACAAGCTCAGAACCAAATAGCCACCACTCAAGGAAAAACAAGTTCCGGGGCACAAGAAAACTTCCCGGGGATCTGATACCACATCGACACTGCTACTGGCCTCATGGAACACAAGGGGCTTCTCCCACTTAACTACAAAATCTGATGTGCACCTACCTAATTTCGACGTACTATGCCTGCAGGAGACGTGGCTCATTCGAAAACCTTTTCTGGATGGATTCGAGCTGGCCCACTCCCCCGCCCACAAGGGCCCCAGAGGAAGACCATGCTCGGGACTAATAACAGCGATAAAATCAGGCAGCACTCTGACAAAAGTCATCAAAAGAACCGAATTCATTCTGGCATCCATCATCCACTGGTCCACCCCCTCTTCAAGTACCAAGAGAAAGACGCAAGAGAAAATCCTACTCCTAAACATCTTCTGGAACCCTCTGCGAATACCAAATGAGAGATTCCTGATGGAGCTGGAATCGACTCGGCTTTAATTGAGGAAGATGTCAGACACATAATGATCGAAGGAGACTTAAATGTCGACCTACTCACTCGTCAGGCAAATCCGGGAGGCCGGGCCTCGTTGTGGTCCAAATTAATGGAATCAAGAGATCTGCACAACTTGCATCTTACAACCGACACAATGCTCAGTCATACCCCAACGTGGGAGAGAAATGGGGAAGGGGCAGCTATAGATTACATCCATGTGTCCAGAAGCCTGCTGAAATACTTTATCATGTTCAAAGTGACAAGGACAGCCCACAGTGACCACAATGTACTGTCTTACGAGTGGCACACAAACAGAAGGGAAAAACAGATGTCAACTCCTATGGCACCCGCCTTCCCCTCCCGGACTTCACAATCAATGCACTGATGCAAGACTACGTAGCTTGCACGATTCAGAACAACACATGCTGCAGGAACATCGCAGACTATTTGACAGTCCTGGCAGTCTTCAAAATCACTGCAAAAAAAACCTTTAACCGCCCAACTTTGACAGTTCACGTCTTTAATAGACAACTGGTGGAGAGAAGGATGTAGATCAGAAAATTAAAAAGAGAAGCAAACAAATTAGGCTTCAAAACAAAAACAGTGGAAGTAATGAAAGCAGTTAAACAGTACCAATCCTGGCTGAGAGCCACCAAACACCAGAGAAACCAAGACGACGCAGACACGATGCTGCTGAAAATCTGCAGCAAGAAAACGAGGGACTTCTGGTTGTTAGTCAATGCCAAAGCAAAGGGTGACAACCAGCTACTAACCAATGCAGTGGGAGAACCAAGGTGGATCAAACACTTTGAGCAACTGTACAGAGCCCCCAAGAAACCTCCAGCACCCGAACTACCAGCAACAAAAGCTGAATGACAGATCCCTACGGATCGAGAAACCATCATCAGCTAAATTAAAAAACTCAAAGGCTCGCGTGCGGTGGGGTCGGACGGCATCACCAACTTTTATCTAAAACAAAGGGCCGAAAGCTGGGCAAAGTTCGTCGGGGAAGTATTCAAAAACTGCAACACATCGGCAGCCATTCCACCGTCCTGGAAGAAGGCCATAGTCGTACCGATCTTCAAAAAAGATGCAAGAGACAACCCAAGCCACTACCGACCTATAGCCTTACTAGACTCAATCGGGCAACTCTTCGCATCACTCATTCTGGAAAGTTTCCAAGGCTGGGCAGCCACTGCCAAAATGAACGACCCACTGCAAGCAGGTTTTGTAAAAAACCTAGGGAAGACAGCCAACATCCTGGCCGTGAGCGTCTTGAAGGCTAAAGTAATAGAGGGCCATACTAAAATCTACATGGTGTTCATCGACCTGACTCAGGCCTTTGACTGCGTGGACAGGACACTCCTATGGGAAAAACTGAACAACTACCACTGTCCACCAGTAATCCTGAACCCCATTAAGGAACTGTACAGCAGAACATCGATGTGTGTACGACTGAACCAGCAAGGCTTACTGTCATCTTGGATAGAAACCGACCGAGGAGTGAAGCAAGGATGCCCCCTCACCACGGCACTCTACAATGCATATATAGCGGATTACAAAGAGCAGGAGACCAAAGTTTGCACTTTTCCACCGAGGCTGGGAGAAGAGAAAATATCAAGAATGATATACGCAGACGATATTATATTGATGGACCAAACGCCGATAGGTCTTTAAAGACAACTCACAAACCTTGACTCTTACCTGCAAGCCAACCACCTACAGATGAACCGATAAAAAACGAAAATCTTGATCTTGGGAACATGCACGAGAAAAATAGAATTTTGCCTGGACGATACGAGACGAGACTCTGGCGATCGTGAACGAATTCAGATACCTCAGAGCTACACTGAACAAAAACACCATCCCGAAGTGTGAAACCCTTCTGAAAAAAGTACGTCTTCTGATAACACAGACCAGAATCTTATCCAACAAGTATGGACGCTTCTCCCTGTCTCCCGTCCTGACATTCTACAGGATGAAAGTCATCCCCACAATAACGTATGATGCAGAAGCAATGCCTTACATCCCGGCAACATTCTGGCAGAGAGAAGAAGGTCTGTACTGGCGAAAAGTACTAAACCTACCACAGTCTACACCAGTGGTGGGGTTCAGGAGAGAATTAACACTCAATCACTAAGCTCCATCGTAACTCGGAACAAGCTCCTGCTCTATAGAAAGACTATTCTGCCGCACCCACCATTGATACTGAAGGCAATAGAGCAAGAAACTAGCGCTGGAACGTGCAAGATGCTTCAACACTCGGCGGAGAAAAACAAACAACAATTAGACTGGGCAGGATGCTCCGAAGAGGATCTCATCTCCAATCCAGGAAAAGTAAAGAGGCGCGTGATGGAGAGAGACTGGATCCAAACCCTGGATGAAGCACAAGCTGCAAAATTCACAATGGAGGGACCTGACAATCCGGCAAAAGTTAACAGAACCAGATCCTACTTACTAAAATGCCCATCCAGGAAGCTCCGCGAAAACTTCCTGCGTATTCGATTGAATATCCTATACACAAAGGAAATACTGGCTAGACGAAAACAAGCAAACACCAGCCTCTGCTGATTCTGCACTCAACCGGACATGATCGAAACACTTAAGCATTTGCTACTAAGATGTAGAGGGGTGGACGCGGCACGCACCTTCCACTTAGGCCGCCTATTCGGCTATGCTTACTGTTTTGATGAAGTGGAAAGATGGAACAATCTGATGAGTGGAGAAAATACCAGACGGACTATAGCCGTGGTGGGCTTCTTTGAAAGCCTAGGCTTACTGAAACGCCCGGAACCTAAAAAACCCACAACCTGAGGGGAACAAACTTCTCCTCTAGACGTTGGAGGCTAGTGCGATCAGGACTTACTGTGAAGACTCCAGACCAAGAGATCGATCCTTAACAAGGACTCTTGTAAAAATTGTTTTTTTGTTTTAACAATTGAATCAAGTAATAAAAAAAATTTAAAAAATGTGTCATTTGTTGGTTATATGTGAGCCTTCGATTGTGTTAATCAATGTAGTTTGTGGGGTAAATTAGGAAAGTGGGGGCTTGACTCTTCCATATTAAATTTAATAAAACAAATATACCAATATGAGTATGTTTTCTTTAACACCCCTCCAATACAATATTTATGTTGCAGATATGCATGAAGCTTTAAAGAACTGTAACACTACACAGCTACTCAAAAGATAATAATTTAAACACTAACCAAAATAAAACCAAGATATCGGTCATTGGTAAAACCAGGAATAATACGTTTGTGTGGAAAATACATACAATCCCTTTTTAAGTTGTATAAATGTATACATATCTAGGTATTCCGCTTAACTCTAGCCTTAGTAAAAAGTATAAAGAAAACATTGTCGTTGCCATCGAATTGAGAAAATGAAGTGCTATTAAATGTTTTATTCACACGAAAGGAGGATTTTCCATGGAAGGTTTGCTTAAGATCTATAAATCCAGTATTATACCTGGAATTCTATATGGACTTGAAAGTAATTCTGAGAACCAAATTGTCTGGATGAAAAATCGGTTCTTGGTTTACCACACTCTGTACCAATGTAAGCAATTAGATGCAAACTTGGCTTAACTTCGCTCATCACACTTTGGAAAATCAAATGTAGTTGTTTATATACATAAAATTGGTTTTTGCCAACATGATCAAAAGAGATTATAAAACAAATAATATTCTAGCGGAACTCAGATTCCTGTTGAAAATTCCATACAGATATACATTGGTATACTGAGGAGCATATCAATTATGGGATTATTAGGAAAGAGATCTGTGAAAAAGCTTTCCACTGGAATCACATTAACAATTTAGAAAATGTGTTTATCAAGAAATCATATACTGGGGGCGTGGCCGGTGAACAAACAAGATGGGTACATGATCATTGCGCTCTTAGATGGTGCTTTTAATTGATGGCTGTTCCCGCACATAATGGATGAGGCGCTCACCTTTTTCCTTATGAACTGCTGCTGGCGAAAAGCTACACACTCCGGTGCTTTCTCTGCATCCGTGCATTGTGAATGTCTGGTGCACTGGTGAGGAGTGCATCACTGGGTGCGGGCACACTCTGTGAAGAATAAACATATGCAGGGTAATTCATGGAATAAATGTGCACCGAAAAGGGGAGCGCAAGCGTGAAAATCGCAGCGCACGCGTGCCAAAGCCGCGCATGCAGCCGTTCATCGATTCATGGAATGCGCTGCGCTAGTAAAACCTGGTATGTGCGCCAAATCCATGGGTGGCGCACGCGGGCGCACATGTCACTAAACGGGGAACAACACGTGAAAAGGTGGGCGTTACGGGGGAAGTACAGGAGGTAAATGCTTGCAACGCCCACACGCACGCTAACAACATGTATTCATGGAATCGAACAGGGGAAATCCGTGCGCCAAAAAAAAATCCGGAAACACGTACGATAGCAGGAAGCAGGCGTAAGTGGGCCCGCGCAGCATAAAAGTGCGCACAAACAACAAACAAGCTCAGACGCTATGATGAATATACCGTGTCTAGCAGCAGTGGTCGTGGGACACCGCAGGAGGAGGAGGATAGCCAGGCCCCGCATTTTTGACCCAGGACCAGCCTTTTTGGGATGCCTGATGACCAGGTGTATGGGAGGTATAGGTTTCCACCACACATAACCCTAGAACTGGTCAGGGAGTGGGAGGATGACCTCACATCACCCACCCTATGCTCCCAAGCACTGAGCCCCTTGGAAAAGGTGCTCAATGTACTGCACTTCTTGGCTACTGATTCATTTCAATGGACAAGTGCCATAGTGGGGGGTGTGTCACAGGCCACGCAGTTATGCTGCCTACACCAGGTGTTGGCCATAATGACTGCACGCCCCTCAGTCCACAGGCACATATACATGCCCAGAACACCTGCAGAAAGGCGTACTGTTGTCCAGTAATTTTACGGGGTGGCACACTTCCCCAAAGTGCTAGGTGCCATTGATTGCACCCATGTGGCTCTGCTTCCTCCCAGGGCCACTGAGCACATCTATCGAAACTGCAAGCACTGGCATTCCATCAACGTGCAGGTTGTATGTGATGCCAAGGGAATCATCACCTCAGTATATGACAACTATCCAGGGTCCAGCCATGATAGTTTCATATTCAAAATGTCACTCCTAAACCGGGACCTGGAAGCTGGCCGACATGGCGACACATGGCTAATTGGTGAGTATACATGCCTCTGCACATGCATGCATGTCAGAGACAGAGAAATGTGAAAACCCCACTAATGACAACCATTATCACCTCCCCAGGGCACAGTGCCTATCCTCTGAGCACCTACATGATGACGCCAATTCAGAACCCCACCACAACACCTGAGGTAAGATACAACACAGCCCATATTGCAACCCAGAGCATAGTGGAGCGCACATTCGGAGTGCTCAAGTCACGCTTTTGCTCCCTTGACCGCTCTGGTGGGCAGTTACTATATGCACCCCCAGTAGTTTGCAGGATCATAGTGGCAGCATGTGTCCTGCACAACGTTGCAACCCGGCGGGGCGTGCTGGTGGACATGGTGGTGCCACCACATCCCCAACCACATGCACGGGCGCTGTGCATGGGAGGTGAAAGGGCACGTGGTGAGGCAACCCGCACCCAGCTTGTGGCAAATTACTTCACCTAAAATCCCACCCCTGCGGAGTGCACACAGGCCTGGCACATACCAGCTCACAATCAATGATGATGACAAAAGGGACAGTCAACTGTCACAACCATACCAGCCTGAGGTTGTTCACCTGGAAGTGCTACATTGTGTGCATCCCTAGCAACTCAAAGACACTCAATGCTGTGTCAGAAAAAGGCACACATTCATGCAGCATGAAGGACTACCCCCTTGCAAAATAGCACATCAAAATAGTGACATGTCACCCAACCCCTCCCCATCTCACCTACCCAACACACCATGGCATGGCATGCAATGTGAAAGCAACCAAATGAATGCACAACACATGACACAAGTGTCACAAAGTGCACTGTCCCAAATGGAAACAGGCCACAGACAATTTGCTCTCAATAATGAATATAAAAACAACACACATGAACGAATACTTACCAGCAAGAGAAAACATTAGTACATGATCAAACAGTGGCAAAATATGAGAATAAAAAATAAAAGTAGTGCAAGTGTCACAACCTGACTAAGGCAGCACATCGACCCCTTCCAACTGAAGATTGTTGCTGGAAGGCAAATGTATCAGTGTACTGCATACAACATGAACCGCATCTGCAAAGTAGATGGACTTGTTAAGACATGAAGATTGTACATGTATATAAGGAAAAAGTCATGGATTTAGAACCATACATAAATCCACCATGCAGTGGAGATTTCTACAACAATACCCACTAGGGATGTATACACAGTTTTGACTACAGACTGTCCACACGGTATTACCCAAATTGTTTGTTTACAATTGTTTGAATGAACAATTGACCAAATTTAAAGGGTCACAATTGACCTTTTCACAATTGACCGTATATATATATTGGTTTTGGGGGGGTTGGCGTTGGGTGGGGGGTTGTGGGGGGTTTCCCCCCACATATATGTTACAATTGACCTTCACAATTCGGTCAATTGTGAAAAGGTCAATTGTCATTCGAACAGTTGTAAAACGAACAATTCGTATACAACCGTCCACACAACTTATGGGATCCCAATGTCACTGTGTAAGTTACTGTCACTGGTCACACCCTTTGCAAGCCCATGGAAAGGGGAAGCAGGAGGGGTGTGTGTGTCAGGAACCCAAGTATCTAACCCAAAGACAGGACAAGCCTGCATGTGCCCAGCTGGAATATACAGTGGATGCCTACGGGAGCCACACAAAGCAACACAATGTAAAAAAAAAAAAAAAATGGCCATGTGTGGACAGGAGGGTGGGGACTCCACCCAGGAGGGACGAGGTACAGGGTGCACACCAACACCCACATGCGTGGATGTTGAGAAAAAAAACCTCCATGGGCTCATGGCCTGCATGGCTACGCTACAGTGGGAGAACTGGCGTCGCTGTCATCACCCTCTGGTGGTACATTAGAAGGTGGGTGTGATATGGGAGGCAGACCACGCAAAGCCCTGGCATGCTCATCCATGGCAGCAAGCATGCAGGTCTGAAAGGTTTGGTTCTGCAGGATGATGGTACGGAGATCCCTATGCAGCACCTCACGGGTAGCACTCATTTCTGCCTGCATTGGTTGTCTGGAGCTCAGCTGACAGTGTGCGTGTCAGCTGCTCCAGCTGCTGTTCTGCTCTTGTACTCTGGGACACCTCAAGTTCACACAGAGTATCTCTGAGGGAGCTGTGTTCCAAACTCAGGACTTCCCTGTGGGCCTGTGACTTTGCAGGTATGGCTGTGCGCAGAGTCTCCAGTCCAGCCTGTCGCTCCCTTTTGGACGCCAACATGTCCTCCCTGTGTGAGTGGCAAATGGGCTCTGTTGCCTGCTGCTGGAGCTCCATCTGCCTTTCATGGGGGAGAATGGAAGTGGCCACCCTATCCATTGCCTGAGCCATCATTTTGCACAATGCCCTCTGTTGTGCTGCTATAGTGTAGATGGAGTTCTCCCACACAGTATTGCCTGGTGGCGCATGGCCACCGCGTTGGCGGGTACCACACCTGTTTGGGCAAGGTGATGTGTACCTTGCTGTGCTGGCACCGCCTTAGGCTACAGGACTGCATTCCTGCTTTGACCTGCTGGCCCAGGAACAGGAGCAAATATTGTGGAGTGTGACCCTGCATCCGTAACCGAGGCGGACTTTCCAACACTGAAATCCCCATAGAGGGGTCTACCCCCGGTGCAGGTGGGTTGGACAGAACAGGATCCCTGCCAAAAACAGGAGGTGTACCCAGAGACACCCGTGGACAGTATGGTCTGTAGGAGTAATGGGTTTTCACCCACCACCACCCCACATCCTCCACTGGTGCCCGGTTGGGGCTGTGAGTCCTCCTGGCTCTGCACCATCTCCACCTCAACAGCATCAAGTGCCTCATCATCTGCAAAACATAAAAGAAAAGTAATGAAAACAGGCATAAGCAACATAGCCCACACACATAGGCATGACGAGGCATGATGAGGCAGACATCCAGTACATAAATGACACATGTCACACGTGACAATAACTCTGGCATACATGCACTGTCAATGAGTTGGAAGGGGAGTCAAAAAGCAGACACTGAGGACTCCAAGATGGAAAACCAACACATGTGCTGCAGGCTGGATAGCACTGGCATCACACATTAGCCTGTGAGTGGCATGGCCAATACACATAAATGACACATGCCAGCACACAGATGGCACGTAGCATAGCCAGGGCAGATTTCACAAGGACACCCTGATGGTAGCAAATCAGTACTGCCACCCATCCATGTGAGATGGACATCATGAAATAAAACATGCAAAATAGTGTGACAAAACACGCATGCACCACACGCTGCAACAAAGCCAGTGTTCACTGATGCAGTGATGTCAGGCACAGATACATCAATGGTTGTTCACTTCGACATGACAGAAGACAATTGTCATGATCAGCATTCCAACAGGGCCCCAAAATGATTGTGTGCAGGCCATGTGTAGGTGCACATTACTGAATCAGCCTGATTGGTGAAATCATTCCCATAATAAGGTAATAAATGTGGGCCATTGTGGGGTGTAACATATGACTGAAGTATGTTACATTTGGGGCAGTACGGCACAAAAATGTGTGGTAAAAATGGTAAGGATTTCATCAATCAGGCAGAAGGAACAGGAAAACAATATGAACAATGTTGTGGCAAGATGACATTCGAAGGGCAAGTGCAGTAATCAGGTGCAAATTGTCAACTGCGGTCAGAAGGGATACGTTGAAATCCAAGGCCGGGGAATGGTTTGGAGGGACCACATGGGTGACCCGTAGCAGTCATGACTACACAGCCTCACCTGGCACTCAATCAGAACACATCACCCAAGCAACATACACATGGATTGCACACACATGCATGGGCACTCACCGGACATTGCTTCAAGATCTGATAGGTCTCCCACGCCTTGGGTCTGATCCTCTGTGATGAAGGCTCCAGCGATACACTGATGTTGAGTGAGTTGTTCCTCCTCTGGTGGAGACCCACCGCCAGTCACCACAGTAGAGGCATGATTGAAAGCCAGCTTGTTCTTTGCTCTGCGTTTCAGGTCATTCCACGCTTAGAGCAATCATCAGCTGTGCGCCTCACAAATCCGAGGGAACTAATGTGGTCCGCGATGGTCTGCCAGGGGGCCCTACATTGAGCTGGCGTAGTCTTGGACCCTGCAGTCACCACCATTTCGCGGCCATTGGCCGACACGTAGCCCACAAGTGCGTCTAGTTCTGCATCATTGAAACTAGGCTTCCTTGATGTGCCAGAGTGGGTAGCCGTGTCTGGGGTCCCAGCTTGTATCGCAAATTACCCTTCTTCCTCTTGGAAGCTGGTGCGGACCCTGAGTAGCTTACACCGCTCTGGTTGGCAGGGGCTGAAGCACAGGTGGACTGGGCACTGGAAGTAGCCAAAGGCACGATGACCAAAGGTCTCACTACAGGCATTGGCTGCTGGGTGATGTTGGCAGGAGCAACCTCGGTTTGATGGACTTGGACAAACACTGTCCCGGCTGGGAGACTCGGAGCTGGGGTGGATTGAGCTGCAGCTGCCCCTGTAAGCCTCCTCACCCTGCCTACTTGGGGCAGCAGATGACATTGCTGCCCCAGATCCACGGGGCCTGGTGACAGCAACTTTCACCGCCACACGTGGCTTTGACTTGGTGACACGGAAGTCAGCCTGGGCGTCATCCTGTGCCGGTTCAGTTGACAAAATGGGGGGGGTAACAAGGCCTGAGCTGGGATGGTGTCAGCTGCATCTCCCCGACCCATTGGGAGGGCATAAGTGGTCCTCCACACACTGGCCTCTTGGGCCACCCTGCACATCCTGGCCACGTCCCCTACCACGCGCACCTCTTACAGATCGGCCACCTTTGCCTCCCTTACGGCTTGGTCGCCTCCCAACCATGGCACTGATGTTGTGCGAATGGGAGTTGCAGTAAACAATTGTCCTGGGCAATTGGGGTAAAGGGGTAGGGTACTAGATGGAATACATACCCTAGTGCTCTAGCAAGGCTGTCTGTGACCCCTGGGGGAAGATGACGGGTCACGCAATGCACAGGCACCCCGAAAACAAAATTTAACGTGCATGCTACCCCTGGTAGACCACGTGCGTGGAATAAAGAACCCGCACTACGCTGTGGCACCCATAAACACGAAGATAAGCGTATGAGTGGTACACGCAGGCTACAATGACCTCTGAATGGGTATGCGACACACGGGGGCAACCACAGTTGGAAAATACGAGCGCGACTCACCATCTGCCTGGAAAAAGAATGTGAAAAATATGCACGACACCCCCCGCCAAAAGGAGAATAGAACTCTGTCTAAGTATACAAGGAGTACAAACTGGAACCGTTGTGAAGTAATCACGTGTGAACCACCAAGAAGTACAAGAATCACCCGCTCGCTCTCCACAAAAAGCATGTACAAGAAAATGGCGTCCTACACGTACCTTTTAAACCAGCCCACACGTGCAACGTCACTTACATGTGTACGCGCTAAGGGCCTTTCCTCCAATTACACGCATTATGACGCGTACGTGCTGTTTCTTCACATGCTGATTCACTATGCACCCGTCGCGAGCAAAACACCTGCGCGTGTAACGTCACAGACGTTCTTACGCGCTAAGGGCCTTTCCTCAAAAAACACGCTGACGTGCACTCTTTTCACATGCTAAGTCACTCTGTATCAAGCTGGCCACGTGACAACACCCGGAAGACCACGCTCCTGCCCAGAAGGCCATTTTCCTGCCCCCCAGAGCCCCAAACAGCCTCCCAAGAGCCATCTGCTGCTGCCTGCCTGTCTGCTGCCACCGTGCCCTGCCATTTGGTGCCTGCACATCTGCCATCTGCAGGGGTCCAGTTGCAGTGACCACCCCTGCTGGAACAGAAGACTCCCGACTGGTGTTCCATCACTCCACAGCCCAGCCCCGGGACCCAGTTGTCCACCCACACCTGCCTCGGGGGTCGCCATGTCCGACACAACACCTTCCAGCACCAGTGGCAACCCCCAGCCAGAGAGGCAGAGGGCTGCCAGCTTCACTTCCGAAGAAGTTGGCATCCTGGCGGAGCAAGTCCTGGGGCGGTATGATGCCCTCTTCACACCATTGCGCGCTGACAAGGAAGGACGCAGGAGGATCTGGACGGACATAGTGGGTGCCATCAACGCGGAGGGGGTGGCACCCCGCGACTTGAAACACATCCAGAAGCGCTGGGAGAACTACAAGTCCAGGACCCTCAAGAAGGCCCGGTGCCTCTTAGAAGCAGAGGATGCAGTGGGGCGCCGGGGCCATTTTACCAACCAGTAGATGAGGGCCCTGGAGCGTATTCGCCCAGTGCTTCGCCACCAGATCCTCAGGATGCAGGCCCGTCTGGAGTCGAGCGGTAAGTGCCCATTCATTGCTGCGTGAAACAGGGCATGTTGCAGTGTGCTGGTCGTCAACTACTTGCCTGTATTTGTGACATTGGCCATGTATGGATGTGTGTGTGCAGGGACATCATGGTGCTGCATGTGAGACCAGTCATGCGTGAACCACATGGATGGTGCATGTGTTACATTGCTACATGCGGGGCAACATGCAGAATGTGCACATGAATGCATGCCTGTCTCTGTTGTTGGACATGGATGGGGTGTGAAGATGGGTGCTGCTGTCAAGGACATGTATGGTGTACATGTCTATGTGTCTGAGTAGCGTGTGTGTGACTTGTAAACGCCATGTATGCATGAAACATGTCCGTGACTATGTTGTGATTCACTGAGGCAGCCTAGTCATTCTTGTCTCCACTGTGTCTGGGGTGTACGAGGCCAGATGGATGAAACTACAGTGATGTGTGTGCATGTGATCAGTATGAGCCATGATGCATGTGAGTTTCGAAATACCATTGTATGTTTCAACAGTTCTTTGGACATGAATGCAAATGTTCTTTGCATGCGCCATGCCTGTTACTGCATGTGTGTTGCCTGCACTGACCCAAGTGTTGTGGAGGTACATGATGGAAGTGACGTTTGACAGTGCCACTCATGTGCTATTGCTTCCTGTCTCGGGGACTATTGTACAGTACCCTGATGCTTGGGTTCTATGTCTCCCTCTACACAGCGGCGAGTGAAGAAGAGGGCGGAGACGGCGCTGTGGAGCAAAGCGGCGGGGATGCCTCCACCGGCCGGCAACGCAAGACTCAGTCACCCTTCCAGGAATTACCATCATCCGGGAGCGAGGGGACTGGTGCCGCGTCTGCCACTACGGCTGCAGCGGAAGGGGTGGGTGAGCCCCCACAGGGGCTTGCAAGGGCGGAAGACGGTGTGGAGCCATCCAGGTTGGTGGTTTCCACAGAGGAGGAGGAGGCCGCTACTGAGCCGCACATGGGGCCTGGTGGGGGTGGTACCACTGGTGCAAGTGGTGCAGTCCAGGGGCAGTGGCAGGAGGCAGCACAGGTCGCCGTGGAGTGGCCTGTGCATGTCACTGTCCCTGACACTGTGACTGCACCACCATGCACCAGCAGGGATGACCCATCCCAGGCCCGTCCACAGGTAGGGGGGAGGTCCACGTCATCTGACACTCCTCTACCTGCGGACGAGGGGACCCGTGACCGTATGGAGACCGTCCTGATTGGTGTTGCGTTGCGCACGCATGACATTCGTGATGACATGCGTGCTTCCTGGGGGGAGCATGCACGTCATCACGAAGAGCTGCGTGTCAACGTGGTCCAGTTGGGAGGGTCCTTGGTCAGGGGTTTCGTACATGTGTCGAGCACTCTAGCGGCCCTTTCCTCCTCTGTGGAGACTATGCGCCAGTCGTTCTCCATGCCATCTTCCGGCCCAGATGCCACCAGGGCCCCCTGTGTACCTGCCCTGAACAACGCAGCCAGCTCGGTGGAGATCCCATCCCTGCCACAGTCGGAAGTCGGAGGTCCAGCAGGGGTGGACACCCCAGCAACTTGACCCCAGCAGTTGGAGGATGTGCTGGCAGCATCGGGCAGGGCACATGCACGACAGCGCCTGTGGATTCCATCAGCCTGGATGCCGTCGTGCTGGCAGAGGCAGTTGCGTCGGAGGCAGCGGCAGGCACAACGTGGGAGGCATTGTGGTGCGGGGCCATCAACATCAGAGGGGTAGGCATTCGCCGGAGGGCAGGAGGACCCTGGAATGGGAGTGTCTTCCATGTGGCAGCGGTTGGGCCAGCGAATAGATGTGGAGCGGCGGCAGGCGGAGGAGGCACGGCTCACTATGGTCGGGGCGGAGAACTCAATGCGCAGGGCGCTGAGGTGGGCTGAGATCCTAGAGGGAATTCGCAGGGAGTTGGAGGTGGACATGGCGTTATCCCTGCGAGACCTCGGGGCCAGGGAACAGGCTCGCCTCCAGGACGTTGAACAGGAGTTCGATGATGCCCTGGCCCGGGAAATCAACTAGTGAGCTGTAGGACTTGCCAGCCGCCATTGTATATAGTTAGTTAGTGTTAGGTTTCATTTATGTTTTTCTATCATTTGGGGAGCTTGGACTATGCCCCACCTTCTTTTAGATAGTTCTTTATAAGGTAGTCTTTTTGGTAGGTTTCATTTCAATAGTTGGGCTCATGGACCCTGGATTTGTTATTTGTATATATTTGAACAGTGGATTTATCATCATTTGTTTTTAATTTCACCGCGGAGCAATGGATTTTACTTATTTCTTTCCCTTTGGATTTGCTTTGTTGGACAGAGACTTTGGACACATTTTCATTTGGATTTATTTGGATTCTGATTTCATATATTTTTTTCTTTTTGGGACATGCTGCATTTTATTTCTTATTTCCATTATTGTGTGTTTTCATTTAATTCCCTTCATTTTGTGTTCAATACATTTTTGTTTCATACTTCAATGTGTGGTATTCTCTCATTGGTTTCATGCATGTCACGATGTGGGTTTTCACATTCACTGGCACCCATTGTGTGTGTGTGACATACATGTGTTGATGTACATACTTGCCATTTGGGTTGTATCATGTAATGGGCATTTCAATGTGGGGTGGATGCAATACTTGGTTGGTTCTTTGGGCAAGGGTGGCGTGCGGTGGGATTTGGGTGGCCGTAAGTGCCATGATTGTGGATCATGATGACGTGTTGGGGGGGACATGAGTCGGGGCCTGCTGGCAGGTGCCCATCACTGCTGGGTGGGTGAGTGGGTGGGTGGGGGGACATGAGTCAGGCCTGCTGGCAGGTGCCCATCACTGCTGGTTGGGTGAGTGGGGGGACATGAGTCGGGGCCTGCTGGCAGGTGCCCATCACTGGTGAGTGGGTGGGGGTACATGAGTCGGGGCCTGCTGGCAGGTGCCCATCACTGCTGGGTGGGTGAGTGGGTGGGGGGACATGAGTCGGGCCTGCTGGCAGGTGCCCATCAGTGCTGGGTAGGTGAGTGGGTGGGGGGACATGAGTCGGGGCCTGCTGGCAGGTGCCCATCACTGCTGGGTGGGTGTGTGGGTGGGGGGACATGAGTCGGGGCCTGCTGGCAGGTGCCCATCACTGCTGGGTGGGTGAGTGGATGGGGGGACATGAGTCGGGGCTCACAAGTGCGCTCAGGCGTGCATGGTGCCATGTGGGCTGCCTGCATGGCATGGGGGGATTGTAGGCTAGTCCCCTGTAGTGTGGGCTGCCTGCAGAGCATGGGGAGGGGGAAGGCCACACCCAGCAGGGCCCACAATGCACAATTACGTGTGAGACTCCCCGCACACTGCCAAAATACACGTACCCTGCTCGGCCAAGGCCTATCGCCTGTGAAACTCCCCCTCCCAATATACATGTGCCCTGCTCGCCCAAGGCCTATCGCATGTGAAACTCCCACGTACCCCCAGTATACACGTGCCCTGCTTGCCCAAGGCCTATCGCGCGTGAAACTCCCTGTGTACCCCCAATATACATGTGCCCTGCTTCAGCCAAGGCCTATTGCGTATGAAACTCCCTGCATTCCCCAGTCATACACGTACCCTGCTCACCCAAGGCCTATTGCGTGTGAAAATCCCTGCATGCCCCAGTCATACATGTACCACGCTCGCCCAAGGCCTATCGCGTGTGAAACTCCCCGTGTACCCCCAAAATACACGCAGCCACCCCATCCACCCTGGACATGCCCCACAGGCAGCCCACTCACCCTCCCCATGCCCCGCAGCCAGCCCATCCACCATGGCCATGCCCCACAGGCAGCCCACACTGTGTTTTCCTTACCGTCCCCTAATTTCCATCTCACTAGCACTATTCTTATGTTAGATGATTAAAATGCCAGTACACCAAAGGTGCTGCCAAGTTGCATTCAAAGCACAATGTTTCGGCTCTATAATTACACTCTACATGTCTATTTTCTCATCATTTGTTTAACCCCTACTTTTTCTACACAATTTACCTGGCGCGGGCGGGGTACACATATGCCGAGGGGTGCGCCAGTACATTTTCACTCGTTTTGTGTGCCCAGAGCGGGATAAGCCTAGTATTTTCACGCGATTACAGTGTAGCGGCCCTGTAAGCTGGTCCAGGGTTAGCACAGCCCTTTGCCCTGCATTGGCCATTTCAATGGCTTTTCCTTGCGCAAGAGGCATTCTTGGGGGCGTAACTGGCGCTTCGGGATGTTCACTGCGCCAGCGCTCAAAATGACTTGGTAATTCCATGAATACGTGGTGCGCCAAAATGCTGTTTAGCGCACACGGCTGGCGCCCGCAGGTGCACGCTCCCTCTCTGCGCTGTTCGCGTGCGCTGCCTCTGCGCTGAAATCTATGAATTGGCTTCATGGCCTTGATGCAGACAGGCATGATCTCTGCTTCATTCATGGCCGGTGGCTGCTACATGTGGCGGTGAGTTGGTCAGAGATGCCGGACACGCGTCTCTACATTATTGGCTTGCAGTAGGCCTCTCTGCTGCTCCTCTTTTCCGCTCCCTCACACCGACTCTCGGTCTGCGAGATGTGCCTTCTCTTCTGAAGTAATAAAGCGCCGTCAAATATAACATGAGAAAGTGGCTTCCTGGATCATTTCAGGCCTACACATAATAAAACATCATTCTGATTTCAATCTCCACTGCTTTGCCGCCCTTGAAAGATAATTTAAAGCATATTAAAGATAAATAGATTCTCACACAAAATAATCCTAATTTCTAGCTTTTGGATTACAAATGGCTGCTCAAAATTCTGTTAATACCCCTGGAGACCTATTTTCTATCAACAAAGGAATGGAGAAAATATTGCAAAAACTCTCTTCTATGCAGTCTTCCATCTCTGTTCTAGATTCCAGGTCCTTACTAATTCAGGATGATTTCAATTATTTTTTAAAATGACACAAAAACTATAAACTCCAGATTATCAGAGGTGGAAGAGTGTGTGTCATTCTTGGAAGATAGACTGGAAGGTTTGGAACAAATGCACAATATAATCCAGCATTTAGAAGTAGAAGTTTCCAATCTTGAAGACAGAAATAGGAGGGATAATATAAGAATTTAAGGGGTGCCTGAAAACATTGAACAAAATGACCCCATTACATTTCTTATTGATTTGCTCATAAAAATGGAAGAATTTTACTTTTTCACCTCCTCTTGAGTTTCAACGTGCACATAGAATCAGACCTTGTTTCACCTCCGGCAACTATTTATCTAGCCCCCTTATAGCTTGCCAATTATGACATCAATAAGTATGGCAGATTTTGCTTACTGCAAAACAAATCTTATCTCTGAATTTTCAGGGAAGCAAGATATTTATTTCCCCAGATTTTTCCAAAGCCACTCGGGGAAAAAAGAAAGATTTTTAGACCTAAAGCCATCACTAAAGAACTTGGATATTAAATATGGTTTGCTGGAGCCTGCAAGAATGCTTATAACACTGCCAGGGGGATCACCAAGGAATTTCCGAACCCGGAAGACCCCCATGCCCTCATGAAATCTCTTCAGTCTTCTGAAATGGACACTTTGCCTGATTAATTGACCTTAAGGGCATCCAACTCAACCACTCAGCTTCCTTTTCACGCCCATAATGTATTGGGTCAGCATAAATTCAAACCTGGAAAACCTCATCACTCCAGAAACAGAACTGATCTCAATTCTACTGCTAATGTATTTGATGATTTAGAAAAACAAAGAGATAAATCCAGGTGCCTGATTAAGCATATTGACCCAGAAGATACATCTTCAACCAAATAATGTTGTAATTTCTTTCACAACCTCATTAATGTGCTCCTCCGTGTTATGCTCTTCATATATTCTACTATAAAATGGTCCAATTTTACAACCCGTATATAGTCAGCTCTGTCTAACTCATAGTTTCATAGTGAACTGTCTTGTTGCTTCTTATGGCACTTCCTAACAACTTCTTGATTCACTATTTTTGCAAATTGTTGTTCGCTTCTATGTTTATGAATTGTTATGCATTATTCATTACTGTAATGGTCAAATGTTAATTCTTTCTATATGTCCTATTTCCTTCTGTGTTTTCCTTACCTTCCCCTAATTTCCATCTCACTAGCACTATTCTTATGTTAGATGATTAAAATGCCAGTACACCAAAGGTGCTGCCAAGTTGCATTCAAAGCACAATGTTTCGGCTCTATTATTACATTCTACATGTCTCTTTTCTCATCATTTGTTTAATTCTCAGAAATGATAAGTACTATAGTCATGTCTTGAAATGTTAAAGGGCTTAAAAATCCTATTAAAAGACAAAGAATCCTCAACTATCTAGAGGAAATTAAACCTGACATTGCTTGCATTCAAGAAACTCACTTAGAATCCATTGAAGAAAATAATAAATGACTCAAATGATGAGTAAAACATCAAGTTTTTGGACCAGCGGTGGAGAAAAAGGGAGAGGTATGTATCCTCATACATAAGAGAACATCTTTTCAACTGATTGATGAACAACATGACCCCTCTGGACATTGATCTATTGTTGATGCCAAAATCAACACGATGGTTCTCACTATTCTTAATATCTATGGACATAATACTCCAAACCCATCCTATTGGAATTTAAAACAATCTCTTTTTAACAATAATATGATTGACTTATTATTTGTGGAGATTGTAACCAAATCTGTGATTTCACCTTAGATCAGAAATCTGAAACCAAAATTGATAAATTCTAAGTCTCAAACAATTCCTTAATTTTATTGAAGATCTTACTCTTGATTTTTGGCGTTTTTTTTGTCACCCAGATGTTAAGGAATATACCCTTTTCTCCTTCCCACACATGTCATTATCAAGATTAGATCATATATTTTTTCATTCCCCACTTGCATCCAGTATCCTTCACTCTGAAATTGGTTCTATCGCCATTTCAGATTATGCTCCTGTTCTTACCGTCCTGAAATGGGATCCTGTGCCTACCCATGCTTCCCGATGGAGATTCAATTTTTTTTTAACTAAATGATCCTGATTTCATCCAACAAATAAACATTTTCATCACAGAATTTTTCACATTTAACAATCCCTCAGACACATCTATTCTTAAGAATTGGGCCAACTTTAAAGCCAACTTGCGTGGTTTCATTTTACATTTTGCGCCACATTGCGTGGTTTTATTATACATTTTGCCTCTTTCAAGAAGAAACAAAATGAACAATACACCCCAGAGCTTCTTCGCCCGATAAAATCATTAAAAAAAGCTTAATTTAACAACCCTACTGGAGACTCTTTTAAATCCCTTCTTACAAAATGCATTGAATTTAATAAATATAATACTAACAAAGCCTGCTTATCTTTTTTTGAGATCTAAAGCAAAATGCTATGGTGGATCCAATAAATATTGGAAATTACTGGTGGCTTATCTTAAAAGGAGAAAATAAAAAAAATGATTATAACTTCTATCGTTAACTAGCAAAGTGTCAGTCTCCAACTTGCAGAAAATTAGCGATGCTTTCTTTGAATTTTATTCCCATTTATATTCGGCTGGCCAAGCCATTCTTAATGATAATATTCTTAACTATCTCTGCTCAAACAAGAAAATCACAGATCATCCATTAGATCTTTCTTTCTTAGATAACCCTATTTCATTACAAGAAATAAAAAAATCCACCTTAGATCTATAAATTGGCAAAGCCCCTGAACCTAATTGATTTTCTGTGGATTTGTATTGTTCCGTTTCTACCTTACTCTCTCCTAAACTCCTTGAACTTTATAACTACATTTTTGCTTTAGGATCCAGCACCAGATCTTTTGGAGAAGCTCTACTTATTCTATTTCCCAAACCAGACAACGACCCTTCGTTAGTCTAAAATTACCGCCCCATCTCACTAATTAATTCAGATTAAAAAATGTTAGCAAAAATAATTTCTGACCGTCTTGATGGTATAATGCATACATTAATTAATGTTAATCAAACTGGTTTCATAAAATGAAGATATGCCTAATCCAATACTAGAATTCTTTGTAATACCCACTCACATGCACATGACAGAGTCTCATGGCCCTTCTTACTTGAATCCCTCTTATGGCATGGGTTTAGCCCCACCTTTTCCAAACTCATTTCCCTTTTGTATTCTACTCCTTCAGCCAGAATCTTTATCAATAATACATTCACCAAATAACCCATATTGTGCGGTACCAGACAAGGTTGTCCGTTATCTCCACTTCTTATTATTTTACCTTTTGAACCCTTTCCTCAAAGCATTTCTGTCAATAATATCAATAAAAGCATTGTTATGAAAGATATCTCTATTAAATATTCTGCTTACACTGATTTCTCACTTTACCTTTCAGACTCGATTACCTCCCTTCCCGCACTTATGTCTACCATTGACCAATTTGCCTGTGTTTCAAGATACAAATTACATTTTGACAAATCAGAAATTCTACCTCTTACTAAGTCTTGTGTCTTATCTTTATGGTATGAAGTGTTGCACTTCTTCTATTAAATACTTAGGGATCTTTATTGCTAAAGACATTGTGTCTACTTTAAGCCTAAATCAGAATTCAATTGTTGATCCAATTAACTATTTCAATCAGTGTTCCCCTTTGTTCCTCTCCTGGTGTACTAGATTAGATTATATCAAAATAACACTTGGGCCCATTTTCTTTGTTAGCTTTCCATGATACAGGTTTTAGTATTATTGTATTCTTTATTTAAATAAATACATTTAAAAAACAATTTTGTACACTAATAATCAGCATAATACAATAGCAAACAAAAGAGAATTCATACAATCAATTTCTATTTAAAACAAGAATACAATGTTCATATAATTCAAGTTCTAATAACGGAGCTTAATTTGTATAAAACATCCTATCAGATTTTGTTACAAAAATCAAACAAAAAAAAATCACTCACTACAAACATCCAATACAAACTCTAAAATACTACATCATAATTCATATTTGTCTCCTAAAAATCCTCTTGTTGTCAGAGCACCCAACGATAACAGAAAAAGTCAACAATCTTTACCATCCAATAGCATAGCAGTGGCCCTAAACCAAACATAATGAGCAGCGGAAGCCACCACATAAGATGCAGCCGCATAAAGCATACTCCAAAATTGTTCAGTTTCATGTGCTGCAAATTGTGCATAGGCATTGTCATGACAATCTCCTAAAATAGGACAGTGCATCCGTATGTTTGGCCGTTTTCAAAAAATCTTTGCCTCTAGTTTTGGAAGCCAGCAAATAGCACTCTTTGGAAAAATCTTTAGTGCATATAAAATTCCCGGCACAATTGTTGAATTATATGCCAAGATGTTTGCCTCCAGTAAACGACCACCCCACACACTGATCACCTTCCTAATAGCGAGCCATTTGGCCCACGCTTTAGCATTATGGTATTGTACAAATACAAGAATGAAGGCGATGCTTTTACCTGTATGCCCAAGTACCTATAAGTGTCTGTCTTGGCCAATTTAGACATTCCCAGATGCCAATTAAACTTGTTTCCCCATATGTCTTTTTACCAATGTCCATGATCTTTTTCTCTTCATATTTATCCTCAAGCCATTGTCAACAGCATATGTATACAGCGCATTCAAGGAAAGTTGTAGTCCCAAAGGTGTTTTATCTAATATGATGATATCAACAGTGTAATTTAAACTATTTACTGCCTCGAGTCCATAGTGTGGGGGATGGCTATGTGCTGTCATCAATGCAGTGTCCAGATCAGCCATATATAGATTGTATAATGCTGGCACCAATACACACCCTTGCTTTAAAACGAAATTTGTCAGGATAAGTTGAGATAAAGTGCCATCTTGCGATAGCCTAACCTTGACTTTAGTCCAGGTTAGGACCGGTATTATTACCAAACTCTTTCTTTAAAAAAATCCACAAAATCCTAACCAATTTCCTTTGGAAAAATAAAGAACCCAAAATAGCTCTCAATAAACTTAAATCCTGTAAATGTTCTGGTGGAGTTAATTTTCCAGACTTACTTAAAATTCAGAAACCCTTTTATTGTGGCAAATTGCCCTTTTCTTAACTTCTGAACCCCAATTCATGAATGCTCCCTCTTGGATCATTTTAGAATCTAAACTCATAACACCCCTATCCTTTTCTCACTTTCTCAGAACCTCCTCATAGCCCGGTATTAAAAAGCATCCAATCCTCTATTCTCTCAAACAGGCATGGAATTTCTTAAGTGTAACCTCTGCTGCTATCCAAGAGTCCTAAACCTAAACACGATATCTTACATAAATGGTACTCTGCAGGAATCTTTCTAGTCACACATATATTCAATAACAACATACCCATATCTGCTCATGAATGTTGCGCCTGATTCAATTGAAATGAATCTAATTTAGAAACATATACTATTCTTATAAAACTCATTTCCAAAGCCATCCCCCATTACTCCCAAAAAGCTCCTTCAAAATATAATGAAATATCTCGTGCTCTTACTCTACTAAAGCATCCACATTTTATTTCATTATCAATCATCCAAACAACACTATTTCGAAACTCACTGTAGTATGGGAATCTGATTGTAATTTATATAACTCTCAAGAGATATGGACTACGATCTGGAAACAATGCTTTACTACCTATGTGGCCACTAACCTTACACAATCCTATTATTTTATATTACATAGAGCATATTTTACACCACAAAGGGTTGCTAAAATGACTAATTCCAACCATAGTTCATGCTGGCCTTGCCAATCTTCTTCCACTGATTTTATCCAATCAATCTTTGACTGCAAAGTTGTCTTTTCCTTTTGGACAGTTGGGAAATGCATACAAAATATGTCTTTCTTTTCAGGAACCGTTTACATTATGTAATGTTATGATTGGTGTATTAGCAAATCCTAACATGTCGCCTATTTCCTCACCTGAATTATTAAATGTTCTGGTGTATGTTGCCTTTCACCTCATTGCATCCAACTGGAAAAATGCACAGAAATTAACTTAAAATGTATGGTGGAATTGTGTTTGATCCTTGCATAGAATTAAAAAAAAAAGTTTGCTCTGTCAGCTAAGACTCTACCTAAATATTACAATAAATGGAATGGCTTTAATAGTTACTTCATGTAAATTATTATCTCTATATATACAGTGTTATCCTCCCCCTTCCGGTTATTTCTTTATTTGTTTCTAAGTTCTTTTTGTCTGTCTCCGCCTGTTTGCTCCAATCCCTACAGTTGATTTCATTAGCAACAATTTGATTTTTATTATATTTTACTTCATATAGTTAACATTTTGAACTGTAACCATTTTAAGAGCTTTACTTATTTTGTCTCTCCTTGTTTTTTGTTCCTCCAATATATTGATTGTTATACTTGCTGTTGTATTCATAAAAATGTTCAATAAAAATCAGTTAACTTACAAAAAAGAAATCACATACCGATTATGTCAGGCAATGTTTCTCTTTTCTTTTCTCTTTTGAATATATTGTGAAATATAAAAATCTGCAGTTAAGAAGATTCCTTATGTGGTTATAATTTAACATGATCCCTACATTGTCAATCATTGGCTCTTGGAAAAATGTGCCCTATAAAGGCAGAATCTGTCTGCCATTCCCAGGTAGAATCTACATATCACCTGCTGATTATATGCCCCAAACTTGATGCATGTGTAGTAGGCTATACTAGGTTTGTACACAACATCACCCAAATGAAAACTGACCAATTCTAGGATTATATAACATCAGTCAGTCCTATGATATTTTCTAATGCTACTATTCATATATGGCTATGCATTGAGAATGTACTCAAAAAAATTATAATAATTTGATACAAATTTGATTTAGATATAGAGACTAAACTAATTATGTTTTATTGTTAATAGAATATATGTATGATTAAATTTGTTCTCATGTGATAATTGATAATAGAACATATTCATGATTGATTTTTTATTCATGTGATTAACTGATATTTTAATCTATTATTATTCAGAATGTATATCTTATTATTAATCTGTGATTTGTTGTGTAAAAGGTTTTATAATCTAAACCATACACAAATTCAACTAAAAAAAATAACAAAATGTGACATCCTGCCCACTGTATTTAAAAATGTATTCTGAGGAAAAGGGTAGGGCATGTACAGTAAAATAAATAATTTCCTGATTTCTTTGGACATGGGAATTTAAATCCCTGATGCTCTGCAGAAGCTCTAGCCAATACAATGGTGTGAATTAGCATATTTTTAAAGGATACCAAATAGGGATATAGACTTTGATTGGAAATTCGATTTTTAGAAAACTGGTATTCAGAGTGTTTAGTTTCCTGCAACTCTGGTTCCCCTTTAAAAAAAAAACATGGCACTTAATACATTCCCCTTTGCTGTTGACAACTTCAGAAACCAAATCATTAGTCATTTTCCGTCTATGCATTCAGAATAGAAACATATTGTTCATACCAGAAAAACGGAATCTTTTTTTATTCCATCATAATTTCCCGATAGAATTCCAATTGCACAGCCCACCAGAATATTTTCCTCACACTTCTAAATTATTTAGCCTTATTCATCTGTTATTTTGAAAAATGAAGCTCAGTTAATTTCAAATTGTCTATGGTTAACTAAATATGCTTTTGATGTAGGTCCTCATTACAAATTTGATGGTGCATGAATAAATGGAGGTGGTAATTCCATTACTGGCACTTTTTTGGGCAGTAACAGAAATACTGCAGTTTCCCCCGCAGCGGCTGCAACACATTGACTTCTCCCCTGCACGAGTACAAAGATTAGAGTAGAGGCTAAAATGCTGACTCATCCCTTACATATCTTCAAACCAAGAGCCAACACAATCAGAAAGAACAGTCACAGTCAAGAGATATACCTCCTTTGTCTTTTGTGGTAACGTAGGCAGAGGGAAGGCTAGTCTCTTAAGAGGGGTGTGAATGTGGTTCAGCAGCAACCCAAACAGCGAACTATAACAGTCCAAATTAAAGGAATGTCCAATCAAGTTTCTATAAAAATATACACTTTAATCAGACACACCATGTACAATACTAGCTAACTAGAAAACACTGTAAAAAGGCACCCCTCTCAAAGAAACATGAAATATGCACCAAAACAATAGATGCAGCACTGTGTGTGATAAGACAAGGGGGGAAAGGTAATCAAAAGACTTCAATAATCAAAAGGATATTTCTTCGAGTTGCAAAAGGCGATTAAAATGACCTATCCAGTCTCTAGGCTGAAAGATACACCAGGGGGGCAGATATCAGTCAACAATACCTTTGCTAATGTATTGCTGGATCAACATCATCGAACCATTCTTCTCTGCACTGATCGCGGTATCAGCTTGGGTCGAGGATGCAGCAGTCAAGATGGCCCAGCAGCAAGCTGGCATAAAGTCGGGGTTCAACGGAAGGGGGCTGCTGCCCCAAATTGTTTACACACGCTGTACAGATCAAGCGGTCCCCAGGTTCAGTCAGCAGTTTGATGGCAGTGAGCTGGTACCAGGATAGGCAGGTGAGTGGATTCTATGTGGCGTCTCAGAGGTCGATGTTTGGGGAATACCAGGGTCGGGTCGATCGATTTACAGGAGCGGCGATGAAGAAGCTAGTGTTTCAGATTGCAGCTCGATAAAGGCAAGGGAACATTGTGGTTCACGCCAGGGCAACAAATCGCTTTGGCTTACATGGTACTGCAGCAAATGGAGTCTAACAGCGGACAGCAATTCAGAGAACAATTGACACCAAAAAGCAGTGTCAAAGGGTCTTGCTAGATGCTCGGCGTCGAGCGCACTTGAGTAGTTGTCGACAAGTGTGACTCCCACTCCAAAGTTCTCAAGGGCCAATGTCAGTCCTATTTACGGGCTCCCAAACATGGTGGAGGCTGGCACACACCTTCAGGGAACCTGCAACAGGGTGGCAAGTTTATGGTCCAGCAGCAGAGTTCACCCCCAATGGTCCCTGGGTATGGTCAGGGGACAGAGCTGGTATCTGCCTTGGAACACCTGCCTTTACATAACAGCTGGAGGACTTTAGATTGGACTACTATGTCAGCAGGAGCCAGCACAATCTTCTCAAGTGATGATCCAAAGATGGTTCAAGATGATCCAAAGAAGTGGTGGGAGACCCCTTCTTTAATAGGCAAATGTCTCCAGGTTATTGAACTAAAGCTAGCATGCTTTATGGGTCCAATCCTTGCTCTTAAAATGTTTGGCATTTTCCCCTCACAATGTCACTCCAAAGTTTGTTGCTCCAGAGGATGTGGAGGGGACAGGAAAGAGAAGGAGAGGCAGAAAGAATCATAATGGAAGAACCTCCCAAAACAAACTGTACAGATCCCTCTCTGGCTGCTGACCCCACCCCATTTCCTTCTCAATAGGATGAACGTTCTTTAGAAATGCAGCCCCCTAGTGTGAGGGGTGTCTCTTGGTTTGTGTTCCCAGGCCAGTGTCCTGTGGAGTGGCTGTCCTGGTGGAAAGGGTGTTACCTGCCCTTCCAAGGGAACAAAGAGAAGCAATTACCCAAGGCTAGAGTCCTGTCAGTGGACAGGGATGGGACTTGTCTGGGAGGAATACACATAATCGTTCCAAAGCTGAACTGACCCACAAGGCTGACATGTGCACAATCAAATTGGATGTGGCTGAAATAATTGTGATAACACCGCCCACCATACTATTCTGCCATCAAGAGATTTACCCATAATTAGAGGATTTTTGGAACAAGGGTGCATATTTTAAATGCATTTCCTGCACTGCAGAGATTTGGATGTTGCAGCATCAGGATACTGATGTAGCAGGGCGCAAGTACATACTATGCGTTTGGCATGGAGCAAATGACAGGGGAATCTGATTCGCGGATTTCCCATTCAAAAATGGAATTACTCGCATCATTTTATTGCTTAATAAAACATTTAAAAAGTGGGGCTTTCACACCCTTGCCAAATGGCAATTTATCACAGAGCGGAACTTCAAGTTTGACCTTTAAGTGGATGATTCTCCACCAGCATTATGGAGTCCAAAATTGGGAATTAACAACACATTACCACCACTTGCAATCCCATGGTAAATGCACAGGGCCTGGTGGCAGCAACGGTAAGCAACTTTGGCGGTAATTCAGCAGATTTACTGCCGAATTACTAACAAACTCGTGTTGTGGCCCTCTCTTCAAAGCAGTATTATAAAGTCCTAGGTTGCTCATAAGTGGATGAAATTTTATGTACATTTATTTTCTCATGTTGATGCAATTCCACGTTGTTTGAATTTTGAAGTCCCCATCCTTTCGACACAACAAATTTATTGTATTTATAAATTCTATGTACCTTTAATGTTAATGCTAAGCATTAGGATTGCATAGTAAAATATCTAAGCACATTTTCCATACTAGCTTTTAGCATTTGCCTATATATTTGTGAATGTTTGTGAGAATATGTAAAATAAATCTAATAGTCTATGTTAAATGAAACTATGAGTGAGACAAAAGTGGGCAGGCAGCAGTGCATTAATTCTCATTCTAGTCAGATTTCTTTTGTGGTATTTTATGGTGACTTTCCCAGCATCGTAAGTTATGGCAGAACCTGTATTTTCACCAACTTAGTATTCTCAATAAAACAAAAATATTGTGATTAAAGCTGCCTGTTTGTTGTCCCAGGCTGTGAGGTGGGATTGTTGAAGAAGGAGGGGGGGTATTCTGTTGTTGGCATTCCTCTGCAATAAAAGAGCCAATTTAAATTAAATATCAAACAAAACATTGCCTATAAAATTGTGTTTCATCTGCTTGAATTACAAATAACAGTTTGGCGGAGTGGCGAAGAGTGGCAGTCTTGCTACTCACTTTTTGCATGCTGTTTCCAATGTTCACACGCCTGGAGGCGTGTCCCTACTACAGCCTCGACTTCACCATAAAACACCCTCTCCTGCGCGGAGCGGACGCGGAGTGGCGAAGAGTGGCAGTCTTGCAGTCTTGGCTGTCATGGCTGCCAAGACTGCCGACTCCACTAAACCACAGAACTTGAAAAGCCGACTCTTGGAAACGAAGAGGGTCGCATACTGCTTAGCACGCGCCCTCGCGCCCTTCTCAACAGTTCCCAACTGGGAAATTGTTTGCCTGAAAGAGTACGTCCACCTTTCTCACTCAAAAGTGCAGAAGCAGCTACAGTTCAAAAACCCAAAGAGTTACAAGGTTCCATGGAAGAAGAACCAACAGAAGTAAACGTCTTACCTCTGCCTGCAGGTCGTCCCACGGAGGAGCAGGTAATCAGTGGTACCGAAAGCCTGGGGGGGTCCGTCGACCCCAGCAACGCCGCCACTCTCCACAGCGCCACTGTCAAGCTGCCCGCTGGCTCCCTCCTCCGCGCTCCGGCTCCCGACTTCCTCCGGAGGGAGGGCCGAGAGCCATGAGCAAAGGGGGAGGGGTGTGGGACCTCCTGAGCCAGAACACCACCCCCGGGACGCCTTGGGAGTGCGACTGAAGATACAGGCAAAATTGGGCCAAGGAAGAACCAAGAAGCGCTGAGCGAGATCACCCCCTTCTCCCTCAGCCCAACAGCACCTCCTGTTACACGACTGCCCCTTCCTCTAAATACAACAATTACATCATCGACTCTGCCAGGGTCTACGTTAAGCCAAGAGATTCCGACCCTCAATGGCTTGGAGAGCAGAATTAACACTACAGCAATTATCCACACGCATTTAAGTCAATCCGAGCCAACAGCTCCCCTCCAAAAGACCCTGACGATTCACCAAATGTCCACAAACTTGCCTCTGATGCATGAGGCAGATTTACCACTTTTGGCCCAGTCAACGCACTGTCCCGTTTGGAAAGTTTTTTTAGTGAAATTCACAGGTTTTTAGTAGTGCAACTTAACCATAACGTCCCTTTAACAAAGTTTTTTTTTAGTGAATTGCATAGGTTTTTAGTAGTACCCCTTAACCATAACGTCCCTTCATCAACATTTTGGTTCTTAATTTCATTGGTTCTTAGTAGTGCTACGTAACCATATTGTAAAGGAACATCTGCCTTTGTTGCACACCTTGTGGAGAATGCCACATGCCCATATGCTGGCGCACAGCATGGTGACGTGTCCGAGATTCTGTACACATTTAACAATTAGAGCTATGCCTCGTGGACAGTGTGGAAATACATTTATTACTGATATAGAACTTTCAAATTCAACATGTCCCTTGCACAGCTCGAACACCTATTTGTGCGCAGCCATTTCCAATGCAGTACACAGTGCATCGTTTTAGCAAAAGGAGTATTTATATGAAAACGACATGAGCTAAGACCATCCGTCCTCCCCAAGAAACAGCATCACAGCTGCAATGAAGGAGCATGAGAAACAATGCCCCTAGTGTATAAATAACACACAGAGAACCTTTTGGCGCGTTCACCTAACCCCTCATATTATTGTTTAGTGTCTCTTTGCTCATTTCAGTCCGCATCTTTCCTTCTGAGCTTTTCTTCCAAAAAAAAAGCCATCCGTCCACAAAGTAAATGTTTCTGTAAAGAACCAACTTTGACAGTTGAAAAAGATTTTAAAAAAAGAAAAACGCATACACTTCATCTACTTTATATTTCTCAGTAAAGGACACTTCCACCCCTAAAATGTGGAATGAATGCCATTAACAATGTAGATTTGCCAATCAGTAACGAGGGCTTCTGAAAAATTTGGTTTTTTGGTTCCAAATCGGGACGCCCGAGGCATCCCGATTTAAAAACAAAATCCCTTTCCAAGATGGCCACCATAGAAAGGGAAAGCGGTTGTTACATTCAGGGCCCCTCTTCGCTTTCCATGGCAGCCTGCAAAAAGCAAAACGGAAACCCTGTTAACATATTAGCACGAACACTTTTTTCTTCCCTTTCAAATTTATCCTAATGTGGAATAACTTTATCACAAAGCCACTCCCAGGTGGACATGGCCACTGTAATCCTATTTTTTCTCCCTTCTGGTCATGGCTAGTGGCTACATTGTGCGGATCAAGAGCTTATACCATGTCCCCGACATTCTGCCCACTCCCCATAGCTGCAGGCAACCCTTCAGCCAATAAGCGTATTGCGCTACGGTTTTTAACGACATCACAACACTTGTGCAATACGGAAACACTCCCACATCTCGTCACATAACCAACCCTATTGATATTGTACTCCTTTTTTGGATGACGTTCCTCTCCACCGTAGCCAAATGTGACCATAAGCACCTACGTGGCGTGCCGTAGAGTCTGAAAATAAACATACAGCGACGTACAACGTATCATGTTACATTTTGAATTAGTAAACTTGTTTTTTAAAAGAAAACATTAACATTTAAAAATGTGTATAGTTTTATTTCACAATAAAATGTGCGAGACCATGGGACTACTTCCATTTTCAATCAAATTGTAACATTGTTTCTATGGGCGTCATCGAAAATGTGAATGGTTAAGCACAAATTGTTCTTTTTCCATACACAAAGTTTGTGTTTGCAATAAAGGAACTGCTTTGTTTGCACAGTTATTTCTTAGACGTCGCCATGACCGTTGGCCTACAGCACCATAAAAGAAGTTATGTTACTCCTAATGGCCACAAAATCATGACTGGCAGGCAGCCGGTCACGAGCAGTTGCATCTGGCGTCCAAAGAAGCCATCACTCGGCATTTGGAATCCATGGCAAGCACAGTACGGCAGGATGTAGCTGGTCGAAAAGCGGTAAAGAAAACACGTATCAATACCCAACCTTTACCAAACAATTTAAAAGAAAACAAAAAGACTGTGGAAACTAATACACAAATCGAAGTGGGAATACATGACATGTTAAGGAAATATTAGCGTTGAAAATGGGTAAATGCAGTGACAAGCTACAAATGCCGAAAATCTGCACTCTCCATAAGTAACAAAAAATTACGACTACACAGAAAGATAGTACTGCATTCACCAAGCCAAAATTAATAGGCATGTAATAAAAAATTGTAGAACAAGGACGCTGGCTACCCCACCTTGTGAAAACTGGCCGTGTAAGGATCCAGCACACTATAGACAGATATTTATCAGTAGTCTGTCATCTAGAGAACACCCAGTGCTCATTTCTGACCATCCACTTAGAAGATTGTTCTCCCAATGTAATCATGGTTTACACATCCTGTAAATTGCTTGTGAATGTCTTTTGAACTGTCTGACCAGAAAATCATGATATAGTGTCTGTCAGTCACATATACAATCTGTGAAAATTGTTTCAAAATGGTCATTTGGTTACTATCAGATTGTGTGGACCAGAAAGTCATAGGAAATCGCCCCTCTGTAAAAATTGTTCCAACATGCCAAATCGCGGCATCTGTACCACAGGCCAATGTCTGTACCTACTAATCTGAAAATGGTAATTTAGTAATTATGAGTTTTTTTGGATCAGAAAGTCATGAGAAATTGCCCCTCTGTCAAAACGTTTACTACATGCATAATCGCGGCATCAGTAACACATACTAATCGGCTGTATTTACTGATCTGTAATTTAGCCTTTTGAAAAAATGCACAATCGTGTTAAATATGTAATACACAATTGTGTAAAATATGAAGTACTAATATGTGAATACAACGCATTGTTGACAAGCCATATACACGTGAAATCCGTAGAATAATATGCGATACGTAGAATGAATACATAACCTTTGATGTACGCATGTACGAGGTAGAGTCACTTCTCCCAAAGATATATCGGTAGACACTATCCTACCACGCATGCGCCCCGAAAGTCAGGGCGCGAAATGACGCGACACACAATATAAACACATTGCGCACGCGCATAGCCTTAGACAACGCAACCTACATGGTGAGCTGTAGCGGCACGTACGCAAAGGTAAGCTAGACGCTGCCCTTGTTAAGTAATAGCCCACCCTGGTTCCTCTCTCCCATACTAACAGAGAGTTTGACTGCACAGCAATGGTGGCCCCCTAGATATACTCGTCTCTACACGAGACTATCACGCAGATCACGGGATCAGATTTTTGCGACATATCACTAATCGATTGCCCACACAGAGCGCACTTTGCAAGATAGCCTAGTCTTAGACAGACACAACTGCCTAACAGCATGCATGGGCAGATAGTCAACTACAATAATTAGAAAGGGTGGTGGGTGCACAACTTTCAGTGCAAACCTGCCCTTATCTCACTAGACTATATTTTGTCTCTTCCACAGTTATGTAACTGGAGTCCAGACCCGAAACTTTGGGGTCCACTTACATCAAACGCACGGAAGGCGCTTGCAGCAAGATTCATCTATAACCTGTGACACTGTGAACAAATGGCTCAGGTAGGATACCACCCAGCACCTCATCAGGCACTCTTTTAGTCCCTGTAGAGACACCCTTTGATTTTAATTATCACTTCCTTGCCTCTAGATATCGCACATCAGTGAGAAATCGGAGACACCATCAAGTCCACTATAAATGTCCTGAAGACGGCACCTCAATACCAGCGACCGACTCAGTGCCAGAAACACCAATTAGTGTCGACCAGATAGAAGTTAGGTCAACCCGACCACATTCTAAGTCACTCATATGTACTAACCCACACTCCAAAGCAACTGTATGTGCAAAACAATGTATGAAGTACATTTGTAATGCCAGTATCCACAGGCAAGCGAAAACTGTTTTTGAAAAAAAAAAAAGAATACATTTTGTATGTGTTACATGTGCTCTGGGTGTTCTCTAGATGACAGACTACTGATGGATATCTGTCTATAGTCTGATGGATCCTTACACGGGCATTGTTCACAAGGTGGGGTAGCCAGAGTCCCTGTTCTACAATTGTAATATTCCCTCATGACTCAGGCCCCCCCATAACAAAAAAAGAGGGACAACATATAACCCCTTAGATTGGAAACACGTAATAAAAAATGCCATTGCGTAATTTTAAAAAAGATCAAAAGAAGGTGCAAAGTCATACACAAAGCAATGTGGTGAAACATGACATTTCATAGAAGACATATTAGCGTTGAAAAAGGGGGAGTCTAGTCAAAACGTACAAACATGGAGAATTTGCACTCTCTGTAAGTGGAAAAAAATGGCAACTGCACAGCAAGTTAATACTTCAGTTATATTGGTAAAAATAATGTGGTAATAAAAAATTAAAACGCGGTCCGGTGTACAGGCTTCAAAATTAAACTTACATGATATGTACTGCCTCCATTGTTTTCAGTAAAGTTAGACAGCAATGTATGTGCTGCAAAGATTCTTTGTGAACTGATATTTCATGTGCCTTACAAACGTTTTTGAAACATAACCTTATCAAATGGTATGTTTTGCAAACTTTCACTCCCTGCATTCTTACTGATTTTCCCCTTTAGCTCAAGGGCAAAAAACAAGTGACCCTTATGGTTCAGTTGGATGTGTGGGCCTACTGAGCTCGCAACCAAAAAAGCAAAACAAGTGAGCTTCACTCAGAAGGCAAATACATTCTCACTTTGCAACAACATATGAGAATGCATTCTTGAGAACCACTACTCCCATACACTTGCAGAAGTGCTGCTTCCATCAAACAGTGCAGGTGGCTTGGTCAGATTTGAAACTCTAGGACGCCAGTCTGAGTGCAGTATTATTCTAAATGCATTGTAACACAGACAAAGTAATTCTTCGCCGTACATTGAGCATCAACTTTCAATTTACTGTATAACTTTGGTGACAAGAAAACACCACTTTTTGACTACCTGCTGCCACATACCATGCCAGGCTCATTAACGCTCACCTTCCGAAACAGTATTTCATAAGTGTAAGAAGAGCAATGGTGTCTTGTTTTATATGTGTTACCACCGATGTCCGCGTACAGCAAAACGCGAACGAAACATGGCGGGTGCAGCGAAAGAATCTGACGCACTTCACGCAGTTCCACAACCAATCAGTGAAGGCGCCACATGTCTGCGGACATGACGCCACGGATTAGTCAAACGATTTCTTGTCCGCGGAGCGAACAAGGAAGTGTGTCCACGGAGCCAAGGAGCGGACATAGATATCACTAATTTTTAGAGACATAATTTTTGGTCGTTTTGAAGACAACTATTGGACGTATTGTCACCAAATTTATAAAAGCACGCTTTCGGGAGCTAGCTCCTGCCCCTGCCGCAAATTTGGTGGAAATCCGTCCAGCGGCTTGGCCTGTAGGCGTGCGCAAAGTTTTTCCCCATTCAGTCTATGGGGAAAAAAGACGTTTTGGAACCCCCCCCTATAACTTACCCCCCCCCGGACCAAACCTCACCAAACTTTGCAAAAGTTTGATGAGGATTCGTCCAGGGGGAGCGAAGTTGTAAGACGCCCAAAAAGTGCTCTTCCTATGTAAACAGCAACTTAACCATAACTACACAGCCACTAGCGTGGATTTGTAATATATACATATAAGGCATCATTAATTTATGGATTTATTCATGTAATACATACAAATGAAAAAACTTTAGTTACGAGAGAGTTAAGGGGATCAGATGTAACGTGAAAAAAACATAGTAACAGAAATTCTGTGAAAAAAAAATTTGGTAAGAGAGGTATGGTGATCAGATTTAACGCAACAAAAACATAGAAATTCTGTAATCTCATTTAAAGCATGTGCACCTTAACTTTGGGCCCCCTGCCACACAGCGTATAACCACAATGATGGAATCACAGAATTTCAAGGCTTTAACTACATTATAGTTTCTTTGGTGCACATTAACTATGGCCTTTGGCCTTGTCCACTGTACACATTGAACCCTCGCCCCCTGCTAACACCCCCCTCTGCCGCACTGACTGGCTGCCTGGTTGCCGCTGAGTTCTACAGGGCACCAGCCCCCCCTGCCCAGTCTACCCCACTCCTCGCACTTAGCATGTGGACCCTCACCTCCCTCACACCATACAATCCCTTGCACTTGTCCTCCTGCCTCCCCTTAGAACTTGCCTTGTCCTGCGGCCCTCTTCCTCCTCACCCTCCCCTTTCACTTGCACTCTTTCCTTTTTACCCTGCACTTCCCTTCCCACCCTAGCACTTTGCATTTCGCGCAGACTGGCACTTCCCTCCCTCCTTCGCACCTATTGTTACTGCACTTGCATGATCCGAATATCACAAGCCTAGTAGGACCATTATTGTTATCTTTCTCCCTTGCCCCCCCCCCCCCCTTTTGTCTTGTGGCACCTTGAAACACCATTTGTTGTGTAGGCGCCTTACAAATATACAATAAATAAAATAAATGTGTTTTTTTGGGGCACACTAGCGATAGCGTTTTGGCCATGGCCAGCGGCCACAGCCAAAATTTCTTTGGGGCCCCCTATCCACAGTCTTCCGCCATGGCCACTGTACATGTTGCACCAATATATCTTTGAGGCCCACGTGTCCTGTCCTTTTAACGTGGCCACTCTACATGTTTCACCTATACGTTTTTTGGGGGCCCACTAGCCATGGCCTTCACCAGGGATGTCATCCGAGATGTCATCTGTGATGCCATCATTGTGGTCATACACTGCGCAACAGGGGGCGGAAAGTTAAGTTGGGTTTGCTTCAAATGCAAGTGCTGAATTTCAAGGGTTTTGTTGCTTTGTTTTGTTAATGTTACTTCTAGTCACCTTAACTCTCTCTTAACTAAAGTTCTTTTCATGGAATTTCAAGGGTTTTGCTGTACTATAGTTTCTTTGGGACCCACTAGCCATGGCCTTCAGTCTTGGCTACTGTACTTGTTGCACCTATAAGTTTCTTTTGTCCTTTGGCCATTACCAGTGGCCACAGCCTTAGCATCTACTAAAATCAGGCTGATTCCATAGGTACTCATTACAAATGTCATCTCTCCAGCCCATATTCTACATTTCCACTTTTTGCAAAATAGAGTGCAAAAACAAGGCATAAATGCAATTTTGCCTGTTTGTATTCACCGGTTTTGCAGCCATTTTGCAAATAATAAACATTCCATTTCAAGTGCTAATGCTGGTGGTCCCCCACATGCAATTATCACATATTATCATTGTGATAGCAATTGTTTTTGCCTAACTAATAGGTTTCTTTCAGTCCTCTTCCTACATTAAAAAAATAAATGAACCACCACACACTTCCTCATTATGAGTTTGGTGGTGATTCATCAGAAAATCTGCCAAATTATTGTGAAATCGTTTACTGTTACCACCACTAAGAGTGGTGGTAGGGTGGTGTATTCCCCATTCTTGGAGTCCCTGGGACTCCTCAGGAATTCTGGTGAATTTACTGTCACTCGGTTTTGTGTGCTTACCACGAGTGGTGGTGGGGCAGTATAATTCCTCATTTCTTAAGTCCATAGGACTCCAAGTGGTAATTCTACTGTGGAAAATATTCCAATTTTGGGAGGAAAAGTAGAGGATTTACCTCCCGATTTTTAACACTACTTCCACACTTCCAATGATTCCCGCTCTCCCCTATTCCTACTACTCCTACTACTCTCACAATCCCTCTCCCGCTACTATCACTTCCAATACATTCACTACCATTAACCACTACCACCAACTGCAACCAACTTCCATTTCCTTCTACTAGCACCGCATTCAACTACTCTTGTGTGAACTAGCGATAGAGTAGAAAGTCTACTCTATCGCTAGTTCACACACTCCCTACACTCAAACACAAACACTCCACAGACCCCCTCTCATCGATAGCCTCCGCACTCCTTTCTCTTTTGCCTCCTTTGGTCTCTTAGATGTCCTTCTCCACCGCCTGTCCCCCCCAACTTACCCACACTGCACAACCCACATGCACCTTTTTAAATTCCCCACACCTTCATGGGATTCGATGCTCACCCTCTCCAATCACTTATCTGGCTCTGGGGATGTGTGGCAGAGGAGGTGCTTCAAAAAGGGCTTGTAAGCCCCATCCCCTTTTCTGGCCACATCTCTTGCAAAGAAAGTGAACGACTGAGGACCTGGAGTCCCCATTTGAAAAGGCATTCTGGTGGGCCTTTTAATGTTAATGACCCTGGTGGGCTACTGAGAATTTCATTAATAAGGCCTCTATTTCCACACAGCATGAAGACCAATAGAGTCTTCGCTGCGGGGTGACTTCCTTCTGCTGTTTCTCATTGTGGCTTCTCCACGTCAGTGTTCTCCTGTGGTGGAGACGCTGCCATCATCCCAGGTAGGGTGCAGAGGGGAGGGGTTCTGTACACACCTGTGTTGGCACCACAGGATGTTTGGGCTGGGCTCCCTCTCTCCTCTGACAGGGCCCGTATGCAGGCCTTGTCAAATAATACAATAATACTATTATGAACAAAAATATGTGTTTCTTAATCTAGAATAATATAACATTGCATTGTAAGAAAAAATATGTTTCAACAAAAAACAACATTTGCCTATACTATGTACATCACAATGCAATAATGTAGCCCCCTTTGTGATACATAGATTCTTCAACCTGCATGCAATGTTATGTATGAATTTTGTTACCATAATTCTAACCATGTTCTATCTTTTTAGAAATTATAGTCTAAACAAAAACATAACTGCGTATTTCAATAAAGAAGCCCAGTAGATAGTGTTTGGAAGGAGCTAGCGCCTTCCTTCATTACCAAGTGCTTTAGAATTAGGCAAGACTTCTATTGACTGTTTCTTGGCACTACAAAAGACCAGGGGGGAGAAGGAGCACTGAGAGAAAGCTTTTTTTCATACAAATATAATCACACACACGGACATGGGTGGGCACTTAGAGAAGGCAGTTATTTAAATATAAGGTGCAAATAACTATTAACTGAATACATTGGTAAATGTTAAATTCTCTTACGGTTTTCACAAAGCACGTTAGAAGCAGGTTCTCTGCCAAAAGGAATGTGGCCTGCACAAAAAATGGACTACATGCATTGCTGTGGTGTTCACTAGCTCTGGCAGAGCAGCACGTACCTCAGCAGCTGTTTGCTGTCTGTCAAAGGGCCCAGGCTGGCTAAGGCTCATGCACACAATGCAGAATTATGGAAAACAAGGTTTTGAGGAGATTATAAGACCAGATAAAAATATCAGTTGAATGAATGAAATGTGGAAAGAATTACGGGAAAATGTTTTTATATATAAATGTTCATAATGTAGCAAAATGATGAAAAACATGAGCTACAGTGTATTCATGCAATATGTTAAGTAACATGTCCTAAACAGAAATCCCACCATGTGTGGAAGCAGGACGAGGTGAGGTAAAGCCATGCCCATGTCCAGAGATGCCACCACAGCAAGTTAAGCGTATATAAACTCATGTCTGGCTCCAGTCTGCTGGAAAATGGGACAGTTGAGGGAGACGGTTCAGGCAGCAGAGTTGTTTGCTCCTATCCTCATTTCTGTAAATAACACATTGGTTATCCTTGCAAGACAGACCTTTGGCTTAATTCCCTAGAGGGGTGATCTTTAATCTGGTTTGAGCGTGATAAGGGGTACCCATATAATTTAAGGGGTGCCCCTGTAATTAGGGCCTACCTCGCAATAGGAATGTATCTCCTTGTAGATGCTATTGAAATAATAAGAATATCAACATTGAGGGTTCAAGATTGCACTGCAAGGATTATACGCAGATCGTTAGGAATGTATTCCCCTGAAGAATGTCCAACAAGCACATAGGAGCGGTAGGCACAGAAACATATGCATGCCGGGAAATACTGGTAGCAGTAAAGACTGCCAGATAGATGTACAAAGGTATGTGTATTTATGTTCTTTGGGTGATATTGGTAGTAGGAAAGACTGCCAGATAGATGTACAAAGGTATGTGTATTTATGTTCTTTGGGTGATATTGGTAGTAGGAAAGACTGCCAGATAGATGTACAAAAGTATGTATATTTATGTTTGTTGCCAAGAACCACAAACGAAGATGAACTTGGCTGTCTAGGATAATACTGACAGCAGAGATGGTAATAATTTGTTTGTTGTGTTAATTAAATGGTTTTGTTTAGACAATAACTTCCAAAATGTTTCAACATTTCTACAATCCATTTTTATATAATTCTAGATTTAATAAACACATATTTGTGCTAATAATTGTATTATTGAATATGCGGGTGTGAGTTGATTTATGCAAAGTCACAACCATGGATGAATACAATGCCTCATCCGTGTAGCATTTCCACTGGTTAACATTCCTAAAATAGTTTTCACTCAATACACCACAAGTCAAAGACGGATATAGAGGGTGAACTTGAAGATATTCATAACATAACATGGTTATTTTTTACTAAAATGGCATACATGTGTTAGAAATTGCTTAGTACTTAATCAGTGCCTCAGAAGATGTTCCAGCATGACCTCTCATCATTGTCCTAGAATCATTATTACTCTGATATAACCAAAAAATACGTGTGGCAAGTATTGACCTCGTTTTTCAGCAGCTCCAAATAATGGATCAAAATAAATTACGTGTGTTGAATACAAATAATTAAAATGTCTGAGACGTCACTATGCAAAACAAAGATCAACAACGGAACCCACTGCATGCGACTTTACCACAATAGTTTTAGGTCCGTTCAAATTCATTAAACACAGTTATCCCACATAATTATACTCCATTTAGGTTAGAGAAATGTCACCATCAACATAAATTAATGTGGACTCCTGGGTATTGCAATGCGTGTGCTGTATCTGATAACTGACTATGCTATGGTTGGCAAAGTCTGTCTCCCTCGATTTCAGATTGTGTTTGAAAATGGAACCTGTGACTAAAACGCAGCCTTTCTCAGCCACTGAAAAACAGAACAGACTGAACACATGCTTCTTCAGCGATAACATGGGAGCTTTTTTAGCAGTAGAAAGCCAGCATCCTAGTTTCAAACGTAATGCAAAGAAGCCAATGCACGGATTTCTAGCACAATACAAAAATGGTACTCCTTTTGGTGTAAAGCAATTCGGAATAAAGATGATATGTATTCCAACATAAAACAGCATGATTTTGAGAAAACACTGTATTCCAGTCCAAGAGTTCTTAAAAAGCAAAAAAAAAACAGCTGGGCCATCATTACAGAAACGTCATCAGTGCAAGTGCAATTGTGTACGGATTAGCACTAGACCAAGCAGTGCTCTGGTGCATATGCGTTCAATGCATGTTTGCACCAGGGCAATGTTTGTCCTTCTTCCAATACCTGCCCCATTAGCACTAGAACAAACTCCACAAAAAATAATGTAGCACCAGTTTTGCTGATTAGATAATACAGTATGTAGAAAACACATTTATCGCCAATCGGCATTATCTAGACATGTTTTCACCTAGGCAAAATTGGAGCAGGCCATTTTACATGTTTGCTTCATAACATGAAAGCAAATTTAGTAAACACCTTTTAAATTATGTTATGCAGCACACCTAATACCTAAATCACAAAGGGGCCGATTTATGTAATTATTTGTGTGGAAAATAGGGTTCTTGAGTGCGCAACTGCGTGCAAATCCACCTTTCTCAATTCATGGAACCGTTTGTGCAGTACTTTCTTTGGACTTGCATGGATTTTGTGCTGGCTCAGCACGTCTGTGGGAGCTGTTGAGGGCCTTGTGCGAGACTCTGAGCAGAGCATGGACATGGTCTGCGCAGAGGGCTGGGAAGGGAACGGAACATCAATAATGTGGAAGAAATTTAGAAAAAACATTTACGTTGCAATTCCACACAACAAGGTAAGAGCAAAACTAGTCTAGAGACGATATACTGCGACGTAGCAGCAATGTAAATACACAAGCTCGCAGTTATACTAAAACTAGAGAATTGCACTAAGGAGGATTGCTGACTTAGACTTTTAAGTATCTAACAGCATTTCCTCTTAATACTAGATATTCCCGGCATGGATTTACACTACTACATTTACCAGTAGACCGACCGGAACATAAGAGATATCTATCCCTCTATCCAACCTAGACTTTAAACAGTAGGAAACCTCTCTACGGATGACCGGCCCCTCAATAGGTAAGCCATGCAATTGAACATGCAAGACGAGCCTTAAGAGGCCAAGGTTTCAATATTCGCGAAGTGAATAGGAAGATCTACACTCACTGTATCGAGTAATTTAAAGTTAGCTTTTGATGTAACTATTACATTCTCGCTAACCAGCGTCTATTTACATACTCCCCACCATAAGGTTATTGTAAGACCTTTTGAAGACAAACCATACAATAAAGATACCAAGCTAGGATTAAGCTACCCTTGGCCCTTCTTCTTCATCGTCTACACCACTAAAGACCAGATAGCCTCAAGGTAAGAATAAACTAATTCACTAATAATAAGAGCAAGAGCACAAGGATAGGGGTTTATGTATGGAACACGCGATCCTAACAGAATTTATTATGTATTTTTTACAGATCTTAGTTGGATGGAAACCAAGATTAATTCATTGGACGGTGCCCCTAATTATTAGGACCCCCTTTTCCAAGGACCGCATCCACATACTGGAGCAGTAATTCTTTCACCTGCGTCTACTCAAACAGTATTTAACTGCAATTAGGTAATATAGCATTCTTAGCTTACCCTATTTTTATGTTTTTGTCAACAGTACCTCCAACTACAAATTGAAAAAGCCTTCACAAAATGAAGATCGAGTTTTTAATTCATATAGTCAATGTGACACATCCCCTGAAGAATGTTTCTTACCCAATTTGAGAACAGAAACATGTTGATTCCAAACTTCTAGTATTTGTATAACTAGAATACTATTAGAACAAAATTGAGATTGTTACTAGTGGAATGAAGATATGCACTCTGATGTCATTTCATAATTGACTGAGTTTATTGACCTACTGCCAAGGATAAACTGTCACAAGACTATTATTTTATTATAGTTTTTAATATTGTATGCACTTTACTTTACATTTCAGCATGGCGTTTTATCTATTAAGCTTTAATAAAATTTGATATTTTCTCTTATACTCAATGTATTTTTTGGTCGAATTGTTGCTAAATCCAACTACCTTTCTTATACTTTGCCATAAACCCCTCCTAAATAAATGTAGGGATATCACTACAAGGTGAAATTTGGGATTCCCCGATAGATAAGAGGGTCCAAACATTTTTTGCATGAACCACACCCTGTGTAGTGAACATACTTCAAACCCCCCATGCCTGATGGGTTTCAATGTAAAAAAAGGGCAACACCTGTCTGCCCAACATAGTGCCCTGAGAATGTCTGTTTAGGAGCAGCAATGAGGGTGTGGACAGTGGTAAGAAACAACACACTGCAAGCTCACCTGACTCTACATGACACAAACATACACAGGTCACCCATACCTCATGACATAATTACCCATTGAGAGCATATTTACTGCCATCATCCCATCATCGAACTCCCCACCAACAACAATAACCTGCATGCACACACCTCAGAAACACACATACATCAGGAGATGCAGCCAAACCTTGAATAACACACCCACTAAAACATCAGGACACACAGCCCGTTAACATGGAAAAGAGTACACATCACTCTAACAGAACACTTTGGTCATGATCATCAGGATCCCATAATCCAGGCAGCTGTTGCATAAGGAAAACATGTACACACCTATGAGGGCCCTCGCAGTCCTCTCTCTGACAAGATGCAAGCTTCTATGGCTGCATGGGACTGATGGCAGTGAAGCCTGTGCCATGGGACATTACATTTACTAAGAGGACCGTAACTTAATTACCAAAAATAATGCCTACAACAAACGGAGACCATATTACAAACACATCTCCTGACGAAGAAACATACTGGCAAAAAACACAGAGACATGGCATCCCAAACAACACATCACACCGGCAGCCATTCTCAACACCACCTTCAAGGTCAACACAGGGCAGGGACCAACTGCTAGCATGCATGCCACATGTAAGACAATCAAGGAGATGCAAAATGTCCCCAACCAATGGGCCCCATCCACCTGTTGGGCTTTCTGGACTGGGAGACCTGTCAAATTACGCAGTGCCAAATTCTGGTCCTCCATTGCCACAGCCAATGTCTGGTACATGCTTTCCCTCAATGCAACCCTGGCATGGTGCATATTTCCCCCATGCCACCCTGGCCTGGTGCACGGTGTACCTCAATGACACCATGTCCTGGTTCATGCCCTCCCCAAATGCATAAATCCCTTTGTGAACCCCCCCCCCAATTGCTGCTACCACCACATGGCCCATCTTGGAGATATTCAAAGAGAACATCTCCAGGATCCTACCCTGTCTGATGCTCATATGCAGTAGCTTTTGCTCTCAGTATGATTGACTGCTTGTCAAGTGGCCCCCACGTGTGCATGACCACATAAGCAAGAAAGAGGACAATGGCCTCCCGCTCGGCAGGAATGGGGGGGCGGAGCGTCCGCCAAACACGGAGAGCAGTCTTTCGGATGATAGATTGACTTTGCTCTGAATGGCGGAAATCTACAGAATCGAAGGAATATGAATTGGCCAGGGGGAACTAAAAGTCTGTGGATGACACCCTGTACCTGATCTACCGAGGCCTCCCAGCACTGAGAACTCCAGTGAGGTTGTTGACAATGATGCTGACATACATCCAGTGCCCTGCAGCTGACATACATCCCTTATGCACATAAGCTACAATGGGCCACAATATAAACTACGAGTTTGGGGTTAAGGTGGAGGAAAAACCTCCAGCAAGAAGCTGGAGGTAACTCCGCCACCTTACTGCTGGAAATCAGCCAATTCGACAGAATTACTGCTGGTGTAATTACCGCTGGCAGTCATGCCGCCAAAGTCCCCCATGTAGTCCTATGGACTCCAATTAATGGGGACTAACACTGCCTTTCATCACTTGTAATCCGTCTGTAATACCACCGGACCAAGTTGCGGTAATGATAATACAGTTTGGTGATATCTCGGAAGAGTTACCACAGAGCTACCACCAAACCTATAATGAGGCTCAAGGAATCTACAATGTACTACAATACCCCAGCATCACATGTGTTTTAACAAGCAAAGAGACGTCTATACCCATCGCATATGTGTCATGATTGGGGCCCTCAACCCACAATCCCCACACAGCTGCGCCCCTCATATTGGCCAAAGGTTCCAATATTGCACCCATCTGGGAAGAACCACTCTGCAACAACACAAGGGTTCCCCCTCAGGAGACATACACCAACCACCTTCTTGGGCAGCCTTGGTGCGAGAAAGGAGGTGGAACCTAAAGCAAGGCCAAGCTACATCACGGTAAGTCCTGCTAATTCTCCAAATCACTTTCACCATGTTGAATGGGCAGGGTTCTGTATAAGCCCTGCCCATCCAAAAGTATGTGCTCAGCGTTTTGCAAACTAATGCTGCACCTGCACCTCAATCCCCCTAGGCTCCATTCAAGAAAAGCAGACCTAGAGACCACTTACCTGTCTAGGAGTGTCCGCAGCCTCCATGAGTCCTGCACCTCCTGCCAACATCACCGAAAAGACACATAAAAAAGGGCATCAGTACAAGAAATAGAGTGGAACAGTGGGAGCAAAGAATAAGCATCCGCAACCAGAGTTCCATTTGTTTTCCAGGGACAACACATCCACAACCAGAGGCAGCGACAGCGAGTGTGCAGCCTTCACACAAATAAATCATCCCTTCCACCCTGATCGCGTCAGTGCACCTTAGAGTGCCATTCATTGTCGGAGTGGGAGTGGTCGGGACCTTCATCAGAGGACTTCCATGGTGCCACTGCAAGGCCCAGACAGGTAAGCGTTGCAATATGACCTCAACACATAGCACATGATATACTGGAAAAGCAACCAAACATGCTACATGCAATGCTTCCGCCATGCCTATGTCGGGCACAACATCACATCTGTGTTGCCATGGAAATAGCTGCTATGAACATCGCATTGTCATCACACCAAAACCATGCAATAACTATAAACACTATGAACGTCCTGTCACTGTGTGCACCATTCAAGGCCTGTGTCATAGAGCCATGTCTGCTACATTATGTTGACACGTCTAATGTACACATGCCCAAGGACACTACCCATAATACCACAGTCACTGCATGCATGATCCTTCATTTCCACCTTCTCATAGAGTCAGAATGTACATTCACTGGTGCCTCTGTCCATGATCCTATGCAGCTACTACATGACTATTGTGAGTCAAACCTATAAATGGCCACAATGGGTGCAGTGTATGGTTGACACAGTCAGGCCAGGGCATAGTTTAGTTTAGTTTATTCATTTGTATTGCGCGCCGGACCAGAAGGTATAAGGGCGCAGGAGCATCAAGGTTGTTCTCAGCTTGGTTACATTGCTGTACAGTAATTACAGTGAGTACATAAATGGTAACAGTTACAGTATATGCACTATATGTGATGAGGACAAATTTACAGATATACATATTTACAAACTTCAGATGCAGGGTGCATTCTCTATGCATTAACTGTCATTGTTCTTTATCCATTGAATGTAATTGCGTCTGAAGTGGGGGTAGGATTGAGGTGACCTTAAGGCGGGTGGTAGGGAGTTCCAGTGTTGGGCTGTAGTGTTGGGCTGCTTTCACTTGGAAGCTGTTGCCGCCCATTTTGATTCGTTTGAACCTAGTGGTGTCACATGGCCATCCCCTGACCTGAAAATTGTATTGGCTGCTTCAATCTGCTATCCAGTGATGTTACCGAAATGGAAATAACGAATGAAATCTTACAGAAAAAATTACTGTAAGGTGGTAAAGGGTTTAAAGGTGTGGGGGTGGTTATGTGTTGGGTTACATGCATGGGGAAACAGGGGCTTTGGGGGGAACTCCCTCCATTAAAAAGGAATCAATACTTTTTTTGGTAAGATTTAATTCGTTAAAATTAATTTTGGTAACATCACATAGAACCCTTCAATCTGTGTGTTGCCTTCAAAGGACAGCTCCGCAGGATGTCATTCTCTCTTATTTCAAAGACAGAATTATGATTCAAAGGACAGCTATGTCACACTATCCCTAGGATGATGCTTTTATCAAGTGTGCAAGTCCCCATTGCATGGTACAAGGCGTGTTCACATGACATGTTAAATGGTAGAGGAAGAGAAGGAATCCGAATAAGGGTCCATGTACACATGTATATATAGAATCTATGGGCAACAACAAAGCCATCATGCAGACATGTCACTCACCAGATTTGGCCATATATGTGACCATGCCTACAATGCCCCGGACCAGTTCACCCAATATGATGTCAGTGACCACTTCTTTGATTGGGGTTAGCTCCTCTATGTTGAGGGATCCTCAAATGTGTTGTCTGAGGTGATTGGACATTCCTCCCCAACTTTGCCTTGGTTCTCCTAGTACAGGGGTCTGCAACATGTGGCTCGCGAGATGCTTTGGACTATATCGCCCATTATCCCTCTCGATTGATTATGCCGACAATGGCTGATTGGGAATTTGAGTCCAAAACAACTAGAGAGCTAGAGGTTGCATATCCCTGTCTGAGTAATATCTCCCATGCACTTAGATACCTCCTCGGAAGTACGATGTTTCACTTCACAGGCATTTATCTTATCAGTCACCTGCTGCCGTAGGTTAGGCGCTCATGTGCCGTAGCTGAGAGGGTACTGCCAGCCCAAGTATAGAGGTCCACATGACGCTCATCAACAAAGTATGTTAGGGTGGCGAGCTCTTCATTCATGGACCTTTTTTCCTTGATTTCCCCTTCTCATTTCCTGACTGTCCCCTCTCACTCATAGTGCTTCACCCAGTTTGATGACAGCACACGTCTGCTGCGATAGAGTAATGCAAACCTAATCTGCGTATGCGCTCCCGGCAATTTTACAACGAAATGCCTCCTTTTCATATATGTACAATGAATAAAGAAGGCGCAGGTGTACAATGTATAGCGTGCCTTACATGCTGAGGGCCTTTCTTCCATCTGCTGCCTCATAGTACTCCAGGATGCAACTGTACCTTACGTGTCCTTTCCTGATCTGCTGCCTCTGTGTGCCTTCTCTGTATGGCAACTCCTGCTGCCTGGTAGTCTGTCATTGGTGGCTGACCACTGGGCACTGTCCTAATGTTACTGACTACCACTGCCTGTCGCTTCTTCTTGGAGCACTGTTCAGGGACCATCAGGATCCTCTCCCACACCTTCAAGCCACACCTCTCTAATATCTGGTACATAATCAGGCCCTCACAAAGCGATGAGGCTGAGGGCTGTCCATTTTTTCGCCAATGAAAGTGGCATACTGGGGGACCACGTCCTCAGTCGTTACGAGCCCCTCTTCAGTGCTCAGAAGAAGCTTGTGGCCTCTGCTTGTTGAAGGTTCTTGAACGACATTACAGTTGCCATCAATGCATTGGTTGTTTGCAGTCCATACTGTGGACAATGTCAAGAATTTCTGGGGTGATGTGAGGATCCAGAGCCTGAAGGTGGCAAGTGTGCCCATTGAGGCAGGACACCGCTTGGAGATACATTCTCATGGCCACTATTATGTCAAACTGCTACAGGTCTGTGTCAAGGAGAAGCTGAACCCAGCGCTCCAAGTCCAATGCCTTGACCTGCACAGCTGGATCCAAGCTGCTGGTAGGTACACAATGGAATCCATTTAGTTAAAGAAGAACACCTAGTAATTCGCTGCGCCCTTTAGTTTTGATGAAAGAAAGAAATCAAGTAGAAACTTTAGTGTTTGAAGTTTGTATTTGTGCAAGTTCAAAACAAAACACTTGTCCATAACATGCTCCACTTGTTTTGAGAGAAAATAGAAATTTGCAATTTGTACAGATCCTTAACACAATTGATGACGTTTTAAAACATACATGTTACTTCATATGTATTTGAAAATAGAAATTTGCGACTTGTACAGATCCTTAACACAATTGATGACGTTTTCAAAAATGTTGCAATTTGCCTTTTTTGCCTTCAAAGTTTTAAATACATGTTACTTCACATGTATTTAGTTCTAAAGAAAAGGTTTTCAAAATTTGACTGATAGAAATGTTTACTAGTGCCCTCGACACGTGTTTCTTCAGATGCGATGATCTGGTTCATCAGGAGGTTTTTTTTTGATGAAAGAAGCTGTAAATAAATACACCATATAAGTTGTGCGTACTTGATGGTCAGTATAACAATCAAGGAAAGAAGGATAGAGTAGAGAAGGAGGTGTGATGAAAGGGGCACATTTATCATTTCAAATGGGCGAGTGTATCAAGGATAGACAGAGTGTGTACTCACCTATAGTGGTCAGGAAATGGTGAATTCAAAAATGGTTGTTTTCACATGTTAACAATATCCATTGTTTTTAACTTCTTGCCATTTAGGAAATATATTGGAAGGTATAATCAATCCTTGTTGTGTTATGATCCTTTAGTGTTGCTCTAGTAAGGCAAAAAGGAATAACCTTTTGGTTAGGTATAAAGGGTGCTGGTAATATCTATTTAGTATTTTTAGATAGTTACACAATGGAATCCAAGTTGTGCATTGTTACTATGGCATGAATGTGGGGGGTATGTCTACCATTAACCGGGATGTGTTCAAAAGTAAGGGACACAAAGACCTAGTGGGGTCACACTGGGCCGACATACACCTGGTCAAGTAGTAGATTCATGCTCTGCCAGCTGTCAGTCAGGTGTGCATGTCATGCTTCACATCTTCCAGGTCCTGTTCATCAGTGATTTAACATGAGGCTGGGTGATGTTTTTACAAGTGAAGTATGGAAGGACATGACGTCTCATTATCTGCACAGACTACATCGATCAGGTGCTGCACGATGGCTGCATGTGAGGGATGCTGGCAATGGGGGGCTATGGGAGGTCAATGTGACAGGAGTGTTGACTGACCTACAAGTAAAAATGTTGCATGGATGCCCATCTGTTATTTGAGAGGCTCATGTCAGCGAGACATTTCATTCTTCCTTGTTGTGCCCATGCTTTTGCCATAAAGCAAAAGCACCAAATGTTTGCAGGGTGTCAGGGAACATGGTGAAATTGAGTGTATGTGTGATGGAGGGTCCATAAGTGTGGCATCCAGCAGGGACGTTTACCAAGTACCCGTGTACTACACCCGGTCATGCCAGACTGCCTGGGATGCTCATAGCAAGATGGACAGACATGAGTCTGTGAATTTGAACTCAGGTGGCCATGTGGCCATTTGCATTTCCCATTACACTGTTGCTGCAGACATTTGAGACATGCTTCTGCGTCTAGAAATATTTGCATATGTCTTTTGCGGTAATGCCTGCATGGCCACATGCCACGAGTTTTCTTTATACATGTGTATACACGTTCTTATGGTGATGATTTTCTCTTGCCCTTCTTTTGAAGTGTCTCAAGCAGCTGAAGAAGGACCCACCCCTGAGCAGGAGCTCCATTCCAGGGACAAGGCCTCCACACACCACTGTGGACTCCACAGAGGGGCGTGTGCCCGTGGTTGTGGACTGCTACGATAGCACAGCTGCTGAGGGTGCAGACATTGGTAGGATCATTGTTGTGGACACATCAGCAGCAAAGGGACAGGGACATGGTTCCCAGGAGACAGCGGAGACCTCAACTGGGGTGTCAGGGTTGGGTTTGGAAGAAGAGAATGACATTGAGGGCCTGACCTGTGTCTGGTGGAGGAACAGAGGGGTGTGCACATGCTGCAGACATGGCCATGAGACAGGAGGCTGTTCAGGACACCATAGAGATATCAGCCCATCCTCCTATCCTGGGTCATCAGCTGCAAGTCTACGAACCTTCTCTGATACATCCACCCAGACAATGCTTGGATCTTCAGCACAAGAGACCATTGAGGCCACAGCTGGTGGGTGGATTGCCTAGGACCAAAGTTCTCCATGATGTTGTACTTGCAAGTCAACATCAGGCAGCATAGCATCACAATGAATTGGTCACTTTTCACCAACCTGACAGCGGCACTGAGCATGGATGTTGTCTTTGTACAGACCACTTTGATGCCCCCCTACTCCACCTCCACATCGGTTTCCTCAATTGGGGGCTTCATGCCAGACATCCGCTATGGCTCATTTGTTGCTGTCTTGCCATTGGCCTGTTTGGATGTGTCTTTGTCTCTGGTGGAGGTAGAGGTCCAAACAGGGGAGATGAGGTGGCGACAATAGATGGATTGAAGGGGTAGATGCAGGCCTCCAACCCTGCCACAGTTTCCACTGGAGGACATGCTGTGGTGACCCAACAGACATTTCTTTGCTCAGGGAGAACCAATGGCTGAGAAGCATTGCCAGGCAACAAGAGATGCTGCTTAAGAGAGGGCATGACTTTTAGATAAAGGCTGATAGCAGGGCACAACAGATCGGCAACATCATCCATGCAAGGAAGAAGGCCAGGGAAAAGGTGCGCACACAGTTTGCTGCTTTGTGTGCACAAGTAAGGTTGCAGAAGGAGGACATGCATGCAACCCAAGCTGCAGCATGTGCAGCGGCAATAGTCCACGACAGGGCTGAGGCCAGGACACCATGGCCCGTGGTCAGGCTTCGATCATGGAGGAGTCTCTCAGAGCTGCCCAAGACATGGAGGCAAGGATGAGGCAGGCCTTAGAGATGCTCTGCATGGGGAGGGAAGCTGACTCCAGGAGACCAATGGGGAGGCAAAGTTGGCCTTGGCCTGGACATGGTGTAGAGGTAGGTGTGGAGTACCTGTTCTGGTTCCACATGTATATTATTCTACAACAGCACAACTAACTGCACTTCCCACATCCCGTTTTTCGGAAGGTCTACTGACTTGGAAATGTTCGAGTTTCTCCCCACGGAACATCTGTGATCATGCCTATGTTCACTGAAGGGCACATTGTATATGGTAAACATACTCAATGCATCCATCCTCCAGACCCTTCCAGCGGCAGCAGTCGTCTCTTAGGTGGCAGTCATCCACAGCTCCCTCACTCACAGCACCTTCACCTGGACACGCAAGAACGGGAGACTCTTATAAATGTCAAGTAATCAAGACTTGATCCTCGCTACCGCATGGATTACTGGCCCGTGATCAATCTGCTCTTCCAAGGTTTGATCCTTGAGGATCCAATAGCCACACATGGGCTCCAACAGATGCAGGCCTAGGACATCCTTCAGTCCAAGCATTGTTGCCTCAAAGCCAGATGCTGCCCAGACACTGCTACCATCAGTACTGTTGTTTGGGCAGTTTGTGATGTCATTGGCTTTCCTTTCATTAATGGCGCAGTATGTTGTAGTGGCTCACACTTGGCTGCCCCGTTTCATGTACTTCATGTTTATATGGCGAGTCTTTGAATGATAGGGTCACTCAGACTGCCGGGGGATAGGGGATGGGAGGGGGCAGCTATTTGTTGAGGCGTTCTGTTTGATTGCACCAATAATGCAATCATGCAATCGGCTGTTCAGCACCTCCCATAGCAGCACAGTGTGGGTCCAAGGTGCAGTGTTGCACTGGCCTTGGGGAGTGTTGTGGGCATATACGGTACTACAATGTTTCCTTTTCTTTGTGAATCAACTCACCATGCAACAGTTTTGAACAGCGCATTCTTAGGGGTGGCACTAACACCCTGCACTATTTTTGTGCTTTTTTCATGAATTAGGCCCATAATGCAAAGGCAGTCTGATTCATTTGTGCCCTAGTGCAAAGGCGTTTAGATAATTTGGACGGTGACAAAACCTGTTTGCTTCATCTTGTATTATCAAAGCATTTGCTCAATAGTTGGCACCAGTGCGAATTGTAAATAATCTGGCCAATAGCGTGCGTTGCGTTTATGTGACAAATATATGCATATGGTCTACCCCATGGGACAGATTACGCAATGTTTGCACCGGTGCAAGTGCAACTTTGCACAGTAATAGCACCAGGGCAAACTTTGCCATATGGCAAAAATCTTGTCTTTCAATGCAATTCGATCATCCATGAAATGGTAACTAAGTCATTTGCTTGCAACAGCGCCTCGATGCCTCTAGGCTGCAGCGCGCTTTACAAATATAAAAATTAAAAAAATTTTTTTTAAAAAAATGCATATTTGCACCCGAGCTAGTGCTACACCATTCTGTATTAGCACTAGCGATAACTTTGCCTTGGTGCAAAATTGGGCAAGGGACACGAGTTTTTTGCAACTGATGAAAAACATATAAATTCAAGTTTGCAGAAAAAAAGTCGATAAACGAGCTGAAATAAGTACGTTTTTATTTATACTGGTGCAACATATTTTGAAATATATGCAGTCTAATGACCTACATATATCATGCGCTGGTGCAAAATAAAGAGATTAAGCAGCAGCGAGGAACAATATTTAACTCTGGCTAGTGGTAAAAAATGATCTTCTAAGCTTACAATAATATAGGCGCTATTGCGGCCGAAGATTAATGGTCATATTACCCCATTAGTGTTAGAATTGATTTTAGATGTGCAAAACCGAGCAAACAGCAACGTGGCAAATCTCCAACGTGCAGACATTTCCTTGGGCCCTTATTGCCTCAATCCGATTTCTTTGTCATGGGATGACATTTCCGTGGAGATAATGGGAATGGATCTCCGGTAACTGCATGCTGGGACACCAGGCCGCCACAACCTGCCATTCCTTATAGTTCAGGGCCATTGACATATTCCAATATCTCGGGGGAAAGCCATCTAGAAAGCAATGCATGCAGTGGTAATTGGAAATAGTATTCATGCTGCACTGCTGGTGGGATCTAAATCTACAGTAAAGCTGGTTCACTCTAAATGTTCGCGGACTGGGGAATGGGGCTTCCATTGTGTGCCAGCACTGTCACTTGATTGCAAAACCTGCACAGAAGTGTCTCTGCGAGGCGAAATCTCTTAAAACAAAAACCCTGTTAGTCATTAAAAAAACACTGTGCCTCTGGCAAACACAAAATGAAGCAGTGCAACTCTCCTAATAGTATCAAAACGTCATACTTCAAGCGCAGTCTCAAATGCACCAATAATCCGGTCACCATATGGTATATAGTATGACTCACATCTGTATCTGTTGTCTTCATGGTTCATGTGCACCCCCAATACCTCAATAATGCCATATGTAAAACTTCTAAACAGATGCATAAATGCATGTGTAGGTTGCAGGGAATCCTTGTGTAAGTCACATGAGAGTCTTTAATGGGAATGTCTTCTGTTGCGCTCTTGCCCGCAGTATTTGCAGTAAAACCAACAGCTATAAAATGTTGTCACCAAAGGTTATGTTAATGTGCCCCTTAATTACACACATATTCTGTGCATAGAGACCAGTTCAAGTGATGAACTGGAATTGTAGCGATTAGTCTTAAACACCCGGGTTAGTATCAAAACATGGGTTATAATCCCGTGGCAAGATTGCCGCCTTTTTTCGCAGTGATAGATCATAGAGATCGACCTAAAGGGCGATGAACAAAAGCTTGTGACACGCACAGAACAGGTAACTAGAGTGCTGTGGTACAGAAGAGACGAACACGGTATGGGAATCCGGGAGTAAGTGCAGTCAAAGAATGTGGGCGCTACGAAATTTAGCACAATGTTACCCTTGTGCATATGTGTAACGAGATGCTGTTTTTAAAACAAATAGGACATCTATTACAGGTCTCTGAGAAAATAACAATATGAGCGACCAAGGGAGTCAAGGAAAACGCGATGCGAGGGCACCAGCGACAGGTAAGCAATAGGAATTTAGGAAATTGAAAAGCGAAAAAAGGGCCAACATAGTCAAAAGTTTTGTTCTCCTTTGTCTAGAATGTCCTTAAAGAAATAAAGGATACCGTGGACAAGAAAAGTCGTTAACGTCCTATCGGAGAAGAGATGTTGAGAATCCACTCGAGAAGAAACTTTGTTGAGGTGAGATTGATTAGGTGGCAATTTAGCCCACATGACTCGGGGAAGAAGTGGGGAGTCCAACTTGTGGATAAAACATAACAACCTATATAAAACAAAATATACAATCTAAACAAGTGACTCACGCTCATTGTGCCTGTGTTTCGTATAGGTGACACTCTGTGAATTTTTACCCCTCCCCTCCTCTTCTCTCCTTGCCTCTACCTCTCAACGTCTCTCCCTCTGAGACCTCAACATCCACCTGGATGCTTCTAATCCCTCCTCTAGGCTTTTTCCGCAACCTCTGCAACATGCTCTCTCTCCATTCTGCCCTCTAGTCTGACACACTCAGCTGGGCATACTTTGGAAGTTCTCATCTCTTCAGACATCTCCCTCTCTAACCCTCTCACCACACCTCTCTCCTGGAGTGACCACGTTCTACTTTCCTCTCACCTGAAACTCTCTATCCCTCAGGCAAAGCCCACCCCAACACTGTCACCTACCTTCACGGTCATTCGGCCCATGAAGTGTGTGTCAGTGGATGCCTTTGCCTCTACTTTCTTGCTCCTCCTACTACTGTGGCTGACTCACACTCGGACACAGCCCTCTCTAATCTGCTTCTTTCTATCTCCAACACCCTGGACATCCTTGCCCCTGTCATGAGAATCTGACTGAAGCCTACCCCCAAGTGCAACTCTTGATATGACTCTGACCTTGCTGTCCTGAAACACAAGTGTGGGGTGGCTGAGAGGAAGTGGAGGGCTTCGGGAGCAACTTCTGACAAACTGGACTGCCACCTGCTCCAAATACAATACAGACTCTCTGTCCTGGTCAAGAAGAGAGCCCACATTCAAGCCAGAGTCTCTGCGGCCTCTAACAATACGGCCAAGCACTTTAAAATCTGCAAAGAACTGGCCAATCCTGCTGCAGTCTCTACGTCTCCAGTTCCCTCCCAGGCCCTCTGTACGACTCTGGCCTCTCACTTCACAACAAAAACTCAGGACATCCTCTATCTCCTCTTCATCTTCATCTCCCACTTCCACTCTCGGCCCCTCTTTGGCCAACTCTCCCGCTCCTCCTCCTTTCTCCTCTTTCTCTCTGATAACACCTGACGAGGTTTCTAGTCAAGTCCGATCTATGAAAGTGTCATTCAAACAGGTGCTCCCCTACTCCTCCCGAGCCAGCAAGGAACATATTCACTCCCTCGCTCCAGCCTTTGCTGAATTCTGTAATCACTCTTTCACCACTGGAACTTTCCCCTCTCTCCTCAAGCACTCCCTTGTGCACCCCCTCTTCAAGAAGCTGTCTACCGATCCTACCTATGCAGCAAACTATTGCCTGATCTCTATCACCCAAATCCTGGGCAAACTCCTGGAAAAGCTTGACATCTCCCAGCTTATTCTCCACACTGAATCTGTTGATTGCCTCCATGACCATCAGTCTGGCTTCAGAACTGCCAGAGGCACGGAAACTGCTCTCCTAAACACCCATGAAGATCTTCTCTCTAACCTTGATTCTAGCACTCCTTCTGTTCTCATCCTCCTTGATCTTTCCTCTGTCTTTGACATGGTCAACTACGCCATCCTGGTTCCAGCTGCTGAGCTCTGTCGCTGAGGCAGATGGCAGGATGGTGGTTATGAAGGGGATGGTAGAAAATAGAGAGATCTGCATTGTAAACACTTATGCTCCGAACCAGGACACGGCTGCGTATTTTAGGACCCTATATGGTAAACTCAGTGGTAGCGTGGGGGGGGCGGTATTGTGGGGGGGGAGACTTCAATTGTGTACTAAACCTCAACCTGGATAGATCAGACGCTAAAGTAGATAGACCCACCCCGGCTGCAAAGATATTTCATGCGTTGTTGGCGGATTTTGGGATGATAGATGCATGGAGGTCATGTCACCCACAAGACAGACAATATTCACACTATGCAGCCCCACAGAGCCTATATACTAGACTAGACTATGTGTTTGTCACGCAGGAACTAATGACCGAAATACCGCAGGCGGAATATAAAGCTAGAGTCCTCTCAGACCATTCGCCATTGATACTAGTGTGGCAATACCGACCCCAGAGGGGGAGGATACCCACATGGCGATTGCGTGCAGAGGCTCTTAAAGATAGTGTATTTAGGGAGGATATGCGGGAGGAAATAATAAGTTACTTTGAGATAAACACTGGTAGTTTTAAGACAGCGGGCATGCTCTGGGAAGCCTTTAAAGTAGTAGTGAGGGGAATTGCCATAGCCAAGTCGAAAGGGCTGCAGAATGGGATCCTGGTTGAATTACAGGACTCCGAAAAGGAGCTAGAAAAAGTACTGGAAAGTACTGGAACGGGGTAGTAACACGAAGGAAGATACAGAAGTGGCATTGGGTCTGCAGCAGAAATGTGCAGGACATTGGGAGAGGTTACGCAATCTCAACTATAAAAAGTACATAGAGAGACAACATGCTGAAGGAGACAAACCAGAGAGAGTCCTAGCGTGGCTCTACAAAAACGAGACCCCTAGGCCCCCAATCAGAATAATAGTGAGAGATAATGGCGACATAGTGGATACGCAAGAGGGGGTTAATCAGGAATTTGCAGAATACTACAGGAGCCTGTATGGGGATGTGACAGGGAGTAACAGAGGGGAGATAGGGGACATACTGGAAGATATTGGATTACCCCAGATTAGTGCAGACGAATGGGAGGAGCTAGATGCCCCGATCACCATAGAGGAACTAGAGGAAGCAGTGAGGCAGTTGCCCACATGCAAAATCCCGGGAGTTGATGGACTCCCAAGTGAATTTTACAAGGCATATAAATCAGAGGCACTCCCCCCACTGCTGGAGATGCTTAATGAAGTATATGAAGCTGGGAAATTACCGGAATCTCTACGCGAAGCGGTGATAATACCACTTCCCAAGCCCAATAAACCTGGTAGTGACTGCGGATCCTATAGGCCCCTGTCGATGTTGAACCAAGATAGTAAGATCCTAACAGCGGTCCTGGCAAATAGATTAAAGAAGGTTATCAATAAGTTAATACATCCTGACCAGACAGGATATGTCCCGAATAGTAATATCTCGAATAATTTGAGTCGACACCATCGAGTGGTCGAACACACGGACGGGGACACAGGCGAGATGGTGATAGTATCACTGGACGCGATCAAGGCATTCGACTCGGTCAAGTGGCCTTGGTTAAAAGCGGCCTTAGCCAATTACGGTATAGGACCGGGATATCTTCATTGGGTAGAACTATTATATAGTGCGCCACTAGCGAGAGTGAAGACATGAGCGGTGATCTCTGAGAGATGGCAACTTGGTAGAGGTACCAGACAGGGATGCCCTTGGTCCGCCATGCTGTATATCTTAGCGTTGGAACCTTTGGCGATTTATTTGAGGCAGCAATATGATGAGATAGGCATTGACGTTGGGGAGACATCGCATTTAATTTCATTAAATGCAGATGACATGTTGTTGTATTTGCGGTACCCAGAAGAGAACCTTCAATATATACTGGAAGTTATGAATAGGTTTGCAGACCGATCAGGTATAGCTGTGTACCCTAGTAAGTCCTGTGTGTTTCCGCTGGGGAGATATAGAGGGCTCTCGGTGGAGAAGCTACCAATTTTACAGATACCGTGGGAGGTCACAACCTTCAGATATCTTGGGGTAGACATATACCATACGGTAGAAGCTGAACACAAGCATAACACGGAAAGAACGGTTAAGAAACTGGAGAATAGCATGAAGTTCTGGGCGAAACTCCCCTTGGCAATGATGGGGCGAGGAGCGATGCTCAAGATGGTGGCATTGCCCAGACTGTTTCACTGCTTCGCGAAAATCCCATACTCCATACCTCGGAAATTCTTTATCAGGCTGGACAGCATATGCAGGAAATTCCTAATTCATGTGATGAGGAACAGGGTAGCCCTGTGGAAACTACAAAATCCATATGAGAAAGGAGGCATTTAATTGCCAAACTGGGAAGTCTATTATATAGCGAGCCAATTACAACATGTAGCCAAATGGCTCTTTCAGGAGCCTACCTTAGAACATAGGCTGCACCAGGGGGCTGTGCCCCATATTTCCTGAAAGAGATGATATGGTTGCCCAAACGGGAGTTGGGAGGTTGTCCAAGGATGTTGGGTCTTGGGTGGGGGATGTGGGAAAGGGCACGCCGGTTGATGGACAAGCCATCCCCATGCACCTCGCAGATCCCACTGGTAACAGTGGTGGGAACGGAAAAGCAACTAATGTCAATCAGGAAAAGTGAATACCCTTCATTTGGATGATAGACGTATCTTGATGGTCGAAGGCCAACCGTCTTATGCACAGAATTATAGAAATACAGACTGCTATGCTTGACCAACACGTGGCCATTTTAAACGTAGCAAGAATCGCCATTTTGCTTGTTAACCATTGCTCATTGCTTTCTATCTAAACTGCTTTGCAGCTTGCAATTCTTGCGAATTCTGCTTACTCTGCTCAACTGTTAACATTGTTGTCTGAATATGAAAGGGCAAGGCCGCGGGACTGAGGAGTTTGTTGCAACTCCTCATGAGCAGCCCAGAAAGGAATGCCCACGCTCCCTCTCTGTAGCCTTGAGGGAGAGCTGCAGGGCATTTAATCATTTCATAGCTGCCAGCCAATCTCGCACTGTGGTAGAATATGTTAGAATAAAGCAGCTAAAGGCTTGAATTATGCTCTTCTTACGGCCCCCCTTCACAAAACCCCTTAGAGCGTGTCGGCTCCCAGGACACGAATAGCACCTCATAGATAGCAAAGCTTGGAATGTGACTCTTCCCCCGTGTGCAGCTTGCTTCCAAGAACAGAAGCACCGTGTTCTGTTCAACAACTAGAAGATGCCTCTGCACTTTCTAAATTGCACATTGTTACTAGAATAGACATCAAAAGTGTCATAATTGTCATACTCATCGGAAATGTCCATCATCATCGCGAGTTCAAAGAAACTGAATAAAAGGGGGTGTTAAATATGTCATAGCTGATTGTATGATATGCATTTTGTATATATGTAACTGATGTACGTAATTCGCTCTCTTGCGTCCCTCGAGGTCTAGAGAATACACGTCGCGGGGCGTGAGACCATAGTTGGCCAATTGGGACTATTTTGCTTGCAATAAACCCTAGCATTGGGAATTTTAACCTCGTGTCTGGCGCATCCTTTCGTGTATGGTTATTGCCTTGTTTCCATATCGCGAGGGACCCCTAAGGGACCCTTTCAAGATGGTGCCTGAATAGGGACCCTCCCCCACTTGCCCCTTCGTAGACGTTGTAACGGAGTAGAGGCAGAAGAACGGCAAGGACGGGACGATCGAGCCGGGATCAAGAGGTGTACGGGGCGCCCTGTAGAAGTGAGGAGAGATTCCTTCGCAGATCTGCACACATCTGATCCCTGATCGACGTACCGGGCCAGAGGGCAAAGGAGGCGAGGGTCCCGAAACGAGGCAGAAGCCAGAGAAGCGCAGACACGATGTTGGGAGGTGTTGCGTCAGGACACAGGCGACTTTTTTTATCAGGTGAATCATTCCCCGATTCAAACGAAACCCTGATTATTGGTAGAGTTTTGATTTTGCAAATTCAAACATCCAGAGTAAGGTTGGTTAACCAAGGGGAAGGTTAAAAACATGCCTAGAGTACTGTCCACTTTAGCTGGGCTTTTCCGCTGCGGTAGACAATCCTTGGAAAATGGCCAAAGTGCTCCGCATGGGGGAACGCTGGCTTATGACATGTATGCAAAAGATGGTGTGGGTGCGATAATATTTTGTGAAATTTGGCATAGGCAAACTAGAAAGCAACAGGACCATCAGTGGCCGATTAATGGTAGCTTTGAGATTGCGAGGATAGATAACCTAGAAAGAGTGTTGATAAGGAAAAAAGCGCGATCCACAGCTTTTGAGACTATCAAAGATTGGAGGAGGGAAGCAATGCTCTGACTTAGGAGTAGAGAGAAGCATGCGCGTAGGCACAAATCGAAGCTTGAGGTAGCAGAAGAAACGGAGGAGGAGGTGTGGACGGCAAGTCTAAGACGGGAAGGGAGACGTGAGCAAATGAACATAGAAGGAATATACCCGCAGCGGGAACTACACATAGCAGACAAATTAATGGAAAATTTGTTAACCCATACAGGTCGAAGCCCAAAACCAGGATCGAAACCAAACACGCCAGTAGTGACTGCGCAGGCCCAACCAGTAGCTCTCATACCCCCTCCCGCAGCCCAAGCACTTCCCCTCACGCAAGCATTAACCCACGCCCCACCCACAGCTCGAGCCCTCCGACAAGCGCAGACTGCACACGCGCAATTTCCCAGCACCCAGCAAGGCCCTTCACAGATGCCACCTGTGTCACTTGTCCCATCCGCCACCTGTGTCACTTGTCCCATCCACACCTCCCGCTCCAGAGACAGATTCAGCACCATCCGCCCCTCCCAAAGTCGAAATTGAGACCGGGGAGGCGAGAGGCGGGCCTGAAGGAACAGGATTTGGATGGGTAACTCGCAGCGCGATCAACAAAGAAAGAAAGGTTGAATTACAGCAAGAGGCAGAAATGTACATAGAAGGAAATGATGGGACGGCAGCATTGGCCTCATTATATGGGTACCGAAGAAGCAACGAGAGACAGGTAGTGTTGGAATACATGGGGGAATTTTTGGTGGGAGAATGGAAAATGTTACTTGGGAATTTACCACCACAACGATTGTTAGATTTGAATAAGTTAGCACGCAGTGAGCAAAGAGATGAAGATGTAAGAGAACATGTGTACAAAGTCATTGAACTGAAAAATGAAATGGTAAATAGATATGCTGAAATGTTTGCTACACCTGAATATAGTCATGAGTGTATTAAGAAAGGTAGGAAGGAGGCGTTGAGGTTGTATATGAAAAAATCATGGCCGACAGTTTTTCCAGGTGGTGCAAAGCATTTGCCGGCACCGGGACAAATAGGTGATAAACAAAGATTGCAGGCATGGGTGGGGAAACAATGCAATGGATGTCGAACAAAAGAACGTCGGTGGAGGAAGTAAGTGAGATGTGTAATGGGTACCCATTGGAGATGAGAAAAGAAGCGATGCGAACGATGGTAGGGGTGTTACTGCAGCAGGTAATTGTATACAATAGAGGTAGAGGAAATGCACAAGGCAGGGGAAATTTGAATAATATGCACGGGGTGTCATTGGGATGAAATCAATGTGCGTACTGTAAAGAGGAAGGACACTGGCGAGCGCAATGCCCGCACCTACAGAATAGAGGTGGGTTTGGCCAGAGAAGGCCTCATAGAGGACATCAGGGGTCAAATGGCCCAAGCAGAAATAGCATGCAGCAGCAGCAGGGATATACCAATGGAGGTAATCAAAACCAATCCCATGGTCAAACCCAAGCTCAACAGAACCAGGCATTGAACCAAAGTGTTCCGAACCAAAATCATTGCGTCAGGGCCAACAGAGAAATGATCAGAGTGGAGGACACCGAGGGGGAAATGGGAATATTTTTGATACACAGCCAAACACGTATTATAGCAGCAGCAGTGACTACACATCGGACGATGTGTTATTCTTGCAATAGGACAGCCCACGGCAGGGGTCGGAATCAGTGTCTATTCCCGTGAATCAGAGGACCCTACGTAGAAATGAGAGTCGGGAATGAGGAGCACCGTTTCCTTGTAGATACAGGGGCACAAAAGTGTTCGAAAGACCACCTCTTGGTTCCGGAGATCCCACTGTCGGGGCAAAAGAATGTTTCTGTAGGGTTCACAGGTACACCAGTAATTAACCCTGTGTCCGAAGCTGTCCCAATTACAATAGGACCATTTACAGAACAGTGTCCATTTCTTCAGACAGAAAATTGTGGGGAGAACTTGCTAGGATTAAATTTGTTGAGAAAATTGGGGGCAGTTATACATTGTACGGCAGATGGGGTGTTCCTCACGATTTGGCCTCACGATGCACCGGTGACGGAATTTATGTCAGAAGCGTTACCAGAAGAGCTAAGTAGAGTACCAACCTGTCTGTGGGCAATGCATGATAACGATGTAGGATGCTTGAAAATAGAGCCAGCAAAAATAACTTTGAAAGAAGGTGTTACATTACCACGAATTCCCCAGTATAAAATATCTGTTGAAGGTGAGAAGGGATTAAAGAGTATTGTTACTGACCTGGTGAGATTGGGGGTGGTTGAAGAAATTGCAGGTAGCACGTGCAACAGCCCGATTCTTCCAGTTTACAAGAAAGGAGGCGATGAAGTACCATATCGTTTCATAATTGATCTGCGCGCATTGATCAAAGTGTAGACCCACAATTCCCTTTGGTCCCAGATGTCACAACAATACTGACAATGATACCGGCCACTGCAGAATACTTTAGTGTAGTTGATTTGAAGAACATGTTCTTTAGCATTCCAGTGGATAAAAGCAGTAGATATCTGTTCGCGTTCACTCTAGGAGGTCGATCATTCACTTTCACACGCATTCCACAAGGATACACAGAAAGCCCGAGCATTTACAGCAGGGCACTAAAGGAACAGCTAGATATGCTAAAACTACCAACAGGTTGCGCACTCTTGCAGTACATAGATGACTTGTTACTAGCTGCTGACACAAAAGAGATCTGCAAAGAAAGTACTATATTACTGTTGACACACCTAGCGACCCATGGTCACAAGGCAAGTTTGAAGAAATTCCAGTATAATCAAAAGGAGGTGTCTTATTTGGGTTACCTACTTTCGAAAGAAGGGAGAAGATTAACACCAGAACGCATAGAAAGTATTTCTAGTATGCCTATTCCAAAAACTCAAAAAGGAGTGAGAGCTGTAATAGGCATGGCCTCTTATTGTCGGCAGTGGATCAGTAATTTTGCGTTGATTGTGAAGCCGATGATAAAATTAACTAAAAAGGATGCAGTGATGCCTTTGCAGTGAGATGAAGAATGTCAGAAAGCGGTTGATAAGTTGAAAGTGGCTTTATGTTCTGCGCCAGTTTTAGGCACGCCAGATTATGCTAAAGTATTTAGACTGTTTATAAGCAAGAGGGAAGGATGTGCGTTGGCAGTTTTGACACAGGAAAAGTTGGGAGAAATAGGCCGTGCAGCTATTTTTCTTCTGCGCTGGACCCTGTAGCGCGCGCACTACCACGATGTTTGTGATCTGTTGCAGCGGCTGCTGCATCAGTGAAACAAACGGAAGGAATGGTATTGGGGCACACTTTAATTCTGATGGTGCCCCATGCTATAGACGTTCTATTGAATAGGACCCAGACGCAACACCTCACCTCCGCGAGATTAACAAGATATGAACTCATCCTGTTTGCACCCCACATCCAAATTATGAGGTGTAGCGCATTGAATCCTGCAGAATTAATGCCATTGCCCATAGCAGAAATTGGTGACAACGAATCACCACCCCATGATTGTTTAATGGTCACCGAGGAAGAAACGAAGGGAAGAGTTGATCTGAGTGACACCCCACAAAAAGAGCCGGATGGGGAGTTGTTTTGTGACGGCTCTTGTTTCAAATTACCAGATGGCACGTCAACTGCCGCGTATGCTATCACTACTCTAGAAAGGGTTGTGGAAAGTAAAATAATCCCATATAATTCAGCACAAGCCGCAGAAATTATAGCCTTGACTAGAGCTTGTGAACTCTCTGAGAATTTGAACGTGAATATTTATACTGACAGCCAGTACGCCTTTGGCGTGGTTCATAACTTTGGCCGACTCCTGGCTGAGAGGGGCTTTTGACATCACATGGGGCCAGGATTCAGCATGGCCCTTTGATTCTGCGGTTGTTGTCTGCACTCAAGTTTCCAAAGTGCCTGGCAATAGTAAAATGCGAAGCGCATAAAAAGGTGACATGCAAAATAGGAGAAGGAAACGCATTTGCAGACAGGATTGCGAAACAAACTGCCACTGACCTCCATAATAAGATGATGACAGTACAAACAGAGGAAGTACCTTGTATGATAGAGAATGGAGTTGCCACAGTCAAAGAAATGCAGGCTGAGGCCACAACCGAAGAGATTCAGGGGTGGGCTGAGGGCTCTGCTGAGTTAGATTTGGAAGGATGTTGGGTGGACAAAGAGACCAAGAACTGGATGTTGCCAAATTGTTACGTAACCGCAATGGTTACAATGGCGCATAGCCCTACCCACATTTGCGCGAAGAAGATGGTACAGCATTTATCCACAGTATGGAAAAATGAGCACATAAAAAAGAATGCAGAAAGGCTAGTGCAGAATTGTATTACGTGCCTGCAACACAATGTAGGGAAGGGAACCGTGACTCCAGTAGGTAGTTTTGGCCCACCCTCTATGCCATTCGAGGTGATCCATTTTGATTTCATAGAAATGGAAAGGTGCCAGAACTACAAACATGTGTTAGTGGTGATTTGTGCATTTAGCAAGTGGGTGGAGGCATATCCTTTAAAAGACTGTACTACCATGTCAACGGCAAAAGTAATGTTGAAGGAGTATTTCTCCCGGTTCGGGTCACCCCGTGTCCTGTGGTCAGATAACGGCCCACACTTTGTGGGCGCAGTAGTACTACAGATCTGTGCAGGTCTGCAGATTGACAAGCGATTCCACAGCTCCAGGCATCCGAGTTCCGCCGGACTTGTTGAGAGACATAACGGCATCCTAAAAGCCAAGATGGCAAAAATATGTGCCGGAAGCAAGTTGAGTTGGGTAGATACATTACCTCTAGCACTTTTATGCATGCGCACTTCTGTACAGGCTAAAACTGGGCTCTCTCCCTATGAAATTATCATGGGGAGGCCGGCAAATGTATGGTGCGCAGCGCAGCCCAAAAGATTATGTGAGGTCGAGCATCCTGTGTTAAGCACGTACTGTGGCCTTTTAATGCAGAAGTTGCGTTTGATTCATCAGCAGGTGCAGGAGGCGTTACCAGTGCGATACACCAGACCGGGGCGCGCGCGCTGGAGCCTGGAAGCTGGGTCCTGTTTAAAAACTTTCAACTGAAGACGTCATTAGCACCCAGGTGGCGCGGCCTCTACCAAGTACTTTTGGCGACACAGACGGCCATTCGAGTGGACGGTCGCAAGGCACGGATCCATGCGACACATGCCAAAAGATTCCCAGGACTGCTGACAACTTCCTACGACCAGAGAGAGGAAACGGTCTCGGAAACAAAAGAAACTGTTGCCAATCGAATGACACAGCACCAGCCTGAGCGAGAAGTGAAACTCAAAACAAAGCCTGAGCAAGAAGTGAAACAGAAACCAGAGCCTGGAGAAACTGCCAAAAAGGGGGAAGGGCGAACAGGGCCCCAACGCTGCCCAGCAGAAACAACATCATTGTTGAACGACACAGAATCAGCATTGCAAACAGCTGCAAAAACGGAGTGTGTGCCCCTTTGGCACCCATCAGATCTTGTAACCGCACCAGAGCCAAAAACAGAATCTGCATCATTGCCACGGTGCTCCGCAACATCGATCATTGCGCCGCAGGCTGACACTGAGCCTTATACTGGAAGTGCATCGGCACTGTTCACCGATCACACAATACCAGGAGTAAAACGTTACGATCTCAGGCCTCGAAAGGCAAAGTGATCCACTGATTCTTGGTACTTCTTGCCTTTGGTTCCACTCACGGACGAGGGAGGAACCAGGGGTGTAGAGGAGAGAGGTGTGAGAATTGTGCAATCGGACAATTCAAGACTCACGGCTCCTCGGTGCGTTTATAACAGAGTACGTGTGTCAGAAGCCAGAGTGGGACAAGCTGGATGCACATAGTACTCCGTCACTAAAAAACTGTTCAGAAATCGTCTGAGCAGTGAGAAAAAAGGAATACTACTAATCTTGCCCAAACCAATGGTAAAGGCTGTGAAGGGCTGGCAGACTGAACTATGACATTTTTCCGTTGAACTTTTGGCATCAGAGCAAGTGTAACAACGAGAGATATCCACGACAAACTTTTCCAGTAAGAAGGACGATGAAGAGCAAATCGAAACTGGTTCCAGCTTCCTCCTGCACCGCTGCTGAGAAAATGATAGTTATAGAGACTGTAAATTCAGGGAAAAGGCATGGTAAAAAAAATGGTGTACTAACTTGGACACTGGTTCTGCGTTTCATAAGTATGGTAGTACCAATGACAATAGCCATTGTATTATGGTGCATGGAGTCAAAGCACCCATTAGAAACACTCTTATCAGAAACAAATGTGTCCACTACTGAAAGCCAGGTTCATGTAATCACTGGTACATTGTCCCCAATTGAAGAGAGACATAGAGAAGGATATGGCAACAACACGTTGTTGCTAATAATGAACATGACCCACGCATTTCTAAAGAAAAGAAACTGCTGGGTGTGTGTACATTTACCACAGCATGGTGGGAAAGGGATAGGATGGTATGTACAACCGTTGCCATTAAGTTCTGCATGCAGAGCATCTTTGGGTGCAATGTTTTTCAGGAAATGGAACAGAAGCAGTACGGGTCAATTAGATAAAACAAATATGAATGATTTCGTGGAAATTATCATGAGACCTGTGGGCTGCTCCATATTCCTTAAACACGTGTAATAATCCCAAAACCCACACCAAAGAGTACATGAAAAATAACACAATATAGGCAGGATAAATTGTCCCCGCCAGAAAAAACATCAGTAATGACGTTCCGCATGAGAGAAGAATGGAACAAAGACGCTGTGCCACCTTCCTATGTGGTTAATTACAGCCCTAGAACTGTCCCGTTATGCCTGAAGAAAAAAGGTACCTACTTAGTAGGCACGTCCTCTGGGTGCATGAATACAGTGGTCCTAAAATATGAAGTTGAACCAGTATACGTAGGAGACCCTGTTTATTTCATATGTGGGGAAAGCGCATATCCATGGTTACCTAGAAACTGGGGAGGTACGTGTTACCTGGGTCTACTATTCCCAGGAGTGTTCCTCTTAGAAACTGCAGAAGTAGTGAGGCAATTAAAAGGTAGAACCCAAAGGAGTAGTGAAGATGGAATGATAGCAATGGATGTAGCCAAATTGTTTATACCATTCTTGGCCCAAATAGAAATTTCCTATAATATAAGAAAACTGTCTAGAATATTAAAAAATACAATAGATTCAACAACGGATATTTTATTCAATATGACGTTAGAAGAGAAAGGAATAAGACTAATGGCACTACAAAACAGAATGGCTCTTGACATAATATTAGTTGATCGTGGGGGAGTTTGCAAACTGGTAAAAACTGCATGCTGTGTGTTCATAGATGACTACTCCCCTACCATATTCAGAGCCATCAGGAGACTACATGTCCTTAGTTCCACACTCTCTACTGAAGAAGGGGGTTGGGCGATAGGAACCTGGTTTTGGGGACTATTGCGGTCCTGGGGATGGAAGCTAATTTCGATACTAGTGGTGGTACTTGGTATATTCATAACATGTTGCTGCTGCATACAATGCCTACCAATAGTTTGCACTGAGATAACTGAGGGATGTACTAAGGAATGTATGCACATGGTGTTGAGAGGAAAACAAACGCATAACCGAAATAACAAAGACACTGATGAAACAAAAACAGTAAAACAATTCATAGCTATAGAGATTAATGATGAAGATGATGCTTATGATAGCATGAAAGGTTCAGACATAGATACCCCAGACTTATCCTCATCAGAGGAGGATACAATGAATGAATAAGACGCTTGGCATACGGCCAAAAGGAGGGTTTGTCAATCTGGAAAAGTGAATACCCTTCATTTGGATGATAGACGTATCTTGATGGTCGAAGGCCAACCGTCTTATGCACAGAATTATAGAAATACAGACTGCTATGCTTGACCAACAAGCGGCCATTTTAAACGTAGCAAGAATCGCCATTTTGCTTGTTAACCATTGCTCATTGGTTTCTGTCTAAACTGCTTTGCAGCTTGCAATTCTTGCGAATTCTGCTTACTCTGCTCAACTGTTAACATTGTTGTCTGAATATGAAAGGGCAAGGCCGCGGGACTGAAGAGTTTGTTGAAACTCCTCATGAGCAGCCCAGAAAGGAATGCCCACGCTCCCTCTCTGTAGCCTTGAGGGAGAGCTGCAGGGAATTTAATCATTTCACAGCTGCCAGCCAGTCTCGTACTGTGGTAGAATATGTTAGAATAAAGCAGCTAAAGGCTTGAATTATGCTCTTCTTACGGCCCCCTTCACAAAACCCTTTAGAGCGTGTCGGCTCCCAGGGCACAAATAGCACCTCATAGATAGCAAAGCTTGGAATGTGACTCTTCCCCCGTGTGCAGCTTGCTTCCAAGAACAGAAGCACTGTGTTCTGTTCAACAACTAGAAGATGCCTCCGCACTTTCTAAATTGCACATTGTTACTAGAATAGACATCGAAAGTGTCAAAATTGTCATACTCGTCGGAAATGTCCATCATCATCCCGAGTTCAAAGAAACTCAATAAAAGGGGGGTGTTAAATATGTCATAGCTGATTGTATGATATGCATTTTGTATATATGTAACTGATGTACGTAATTTGCTCTCTTGCGTCCCTCGAGGTCTAGAGAATACACGTCGCGGGGCGTGAGACCATAGTTGGCTAATTGGGACTATTTTGCTTGCAATAAACCCTAGCATTGTGAATTTTAACCTCATGTCTGGCGCATCCTTTCGTGTATGGTTATTGCCTTGTTTCCATATCGCGAGGGACCCCTAAGGGCCCCTTTCACTAAGGTTAATAATTAGAAAGCACTGGGAACCGGTGGGAATAGCAACTATGGGGGATGTGTGGCAGGAGGGGAAGATACTAGAATTTGAAGAGCTAGTGGAACAAACGGGGTTGAGTGCCGGGCAATACATTACGTATCATGGGATGGTGCAGCGTATTTAAGACACCTGGTCTGAGGTGGAACTGGCAGAGGACCCGGACACCACACTGGATATGATATATGACATGGCGGAAGGGGGGCATGAAACTTCTAGAGTGTATGAAATGATAATGACCCAAGTGGGCAAGGAGGTAGTGCAACTTCGACTCGACTGGGTTGAAGAAGTGGGGGGCCCGATGAGCGATGGGATGTGGGAAAGGGCACAAGGATATCATAAAAAAGTATCGAGAAATGCCAGGCTACAGCAGATACAGTTGTACATAACTCACAGGGCATACCCGACGCCACTAAAGATAGCTAAATTTAAAAACGCCGGAAGCCAAGTGTGCCTAAAATGTAATGAGGAAAATGCAGGGATGGTGCATATGTTCTGGGCATGCCCACTGATAGCGAGATATTGGGGGGACATAGCACAGAAGATGGAAGATAAGGGGATCTGTATGAAGGTGGATACTGTGTGGGCTTGTTTGTTGGGAGGGTTCCCCAGACCGCGTAAACTTAAACATGTGAGTAAATTAAAAGATCTAGCGTATGTCCTGGCAAAGAGAAGGATTGCAATGGGATGGAAAGCATGCCACAGACCCATAGTGGAAACATGGTGGAGGGACTTGCAGAAGTGGGCAGAGGCAGAAACAGTGGCATGGCAGGAAACGTGTAAAGGGGATATAGAGGGAGAAATGGGAGCCCTGTTGGGTTGGAGGCAATTAATAGCAGAACTATTCGGGCCCTCGTATGATGGACCAAGTGATGGTGACTCAATGAGCGTGGCGAAAGAGGACTCTCTACAGCAAGAGATGGAAACTGGCAATGTGGGAAAGTAGGCTCGGGAGGAGGGTGGGACGGGAATACAGTGGGCGAGAACATAATAATGTAAGTGTATATGTGAGCAAATTATGCATCCACTGTAAGTTTGTCTGGGGTTGTTTTTTTTTGTTGTTTGAATAAAATCAATAAAATCTTTTTAAAAAAATAATAAATAAAAAACAAAACGACGCCATCCTGATCAATCGACTCAGTGAGTACCTGGGCATCATGGATCAGGCCCTGGACTGGATAACCTCCTTCCCCTTGGACCACCCCTCCCAGGTCCAACTTGATTCATTTTGTCTCTGCTACCTCTCTCTCCACCTGTGGTGTTCCTCAGGGTTCTATCCTCTCACCCTGGTTTTTCAGCCTCTACTTGGCCCCTTTGGCCTACCAGATCTCTACCTTCTCCTATAACTGAGTGCTATGCAGGCGATGATCATCTCTCCTCCAGGCTCCCCACGGCCTCCTTCCCTCTCTCGCTCCTTCCTGACTCTATATCCATTATTCAGAAATTGTGCGCCTCCAACTATCTATGTCATAATGCCAGTAAGATGGAATCCTTCTCATTGGGACTCCTACTTTAGCTTTCCCTCTCTCACTTTGGCTGCCCTCCTTGGGCCCTCTTCCTTCACCTACTTGTGAGACAAAAAACCTTTGTGTCATCTTCAGCTCCATACTCTCTTTCTCTCTGCACTTCTTGGATGTCGCCAAAATGTCCCACTACCAGCTGCACCTCCTCAAAGGTACTCTTCCCTTTCTCACCTTCCCCCAGAAGCTCACTGTCTCCAGAGTCTTGGTTCTCTCTAGGCTGGACTACTGTAACAGCCTATTTCTCAATCTGCCTTCCGCTGATCTCCGCCCTCTGCAACTAATCCCGAACAGGACTTCAAGACTTATCCCTGGCCTCAAGCCCAGGCACCGTTTCTCTCCTGCCCTGAAATCCCTCCACAAAATATTGATAACAACGACTCAATATATTTAAAAAAATATATAGTGGTGGCTGTTGAGGGAGGCTTGGAAAGCACTACTAAGGGCAGCGTCACTGTTGAGATGCTGCAATGGTGGCCATTAGTGTACTTCCCCGGTGCAGGCAAGGGAGAGCCGCCTGTGGAGGATTCAGCACAGCACCTCCTTCCAACATGTTGTTCAAGCTGTGAGAGTGACACCTGCACTGTGGAGCATGAGCTATGGCACCTCCTGTCATCCAGGATGTAGGAGCTGAGGAGATGCATGGATAAGGGTGTCTGTGAGTATGTATGAGCATATGTATGTGTGTCTGTGCGTACACATGTGTTTATGAGTGTGTATGTGCTGAGGACAGCATGTGCATGTGTGAGTGCTTGCATGTTTATTAATGTGTATGTGCTGGGAGGCTCAGGCCCAGGACAAGGACAAGGAGACGGCAGAATTGCACTGCTTATCCACCAGAGTCAGGAAAATATTTTAAATGCCAATTGTAACAGATATTTTGGCCCACCAAAATGATGAAGGCTATTGCTAGTGGCTATTGCTAGTGGCAATGCTGGCATACATTGTGTGCAGAAGCATCATGCACATGTTTTTGACAGTGACATGCAGACATATATTGGGGCATAGCCAGTATGGGTATGTGTTTTACAGTGCAAGGCTGCCATATATTGAGAACAGGGGCATAATGAACCTGTGCATTATAATGGCATTCTAGCACATATTTGTGCATGTCCCGTTCAGCGAGTATTTTACAGGGGCATGCAGACACATATTTTGGCAGAGGCAGTATGAGCAAATAATTTACAGTGTCATGGTGGCATATTGTGGGCAGAGGCATTGTGAGCAGGAATTTACATTGGAAATCTGGCATATATTTTGGCATAGCCTGTATGTACAAGTGTTTAACAGGGCCATTAACCAAAGGTTATGGATGTGAAAATGCTACATAGTCTGGTAATCTCCCATTATATCTTAACAGTGGTTTATACATGTTGATTCGACATTGCATTGTCTAGGTTTTACACTGACATTTAACTTCAATGCTGTCCTAATTATTCTTCTTGTCCTTAAAGTGAGTGAACTATTCAGAACCTATTATTTAGAATAGAACAAGTGATGTCATTTCTGTTTCTCCTGGTTTTTTTAAATATTGATTAGCAAGAGAAAAATAGGCAGTCTGCATAGTAAATTCTGTGTTCCATGGCTGCCTTGATTTACCTGTAGTGCTTTGGTGAATTCCAATTTGTATGAGGTGTGAATTACCTGCATTTAAATTCATTTCATTGTGCGATGGGAGTGTTAGAATTTGGGGTTATGAAACCACTGTTTTTATTTATGCACAAACGAACCAACATACATTTTTTATACAAATATTGTAACTCAATTCATCTGAAACAAATGGACAGTCTTTGGTTTCCCAGTTCACTGATAATTGATACCACACCCTTCTCAATTTTAAAACATAGCATACCCTTCTTAGTAAGTGAGGGATATTTTGCCCTTCTCATTCGTAAGGGATAACATGCAACTCCTTCTCTGTAAAGGGTTATGGAGCCCTCCTCACCATAGCGTGGGATATGGTGTCCTTCCTACTGGCAGGCTATCTCGGTCTCAATTTCCTCCAGCCTTCTCAAGGGTGTAGCTCACAGGGCAATGTTTACCTGAATCAGTATCCACATCTGAGGATATCTGAGACAGTATCTGTCTGCCCAATTGGCATAGGAATTTCAAATCTCTCTCCTACGGAGTCCATGGTCCTGATGAAGGCACTCCTGATGTGTGCCTGGTATCTCAGTCTCTCTCCTTCTAAGTTCTGTGGGTTCCTGGAGATTATCCCCTCTCCCTTCACTTGCGGTCTCATCTGGTTCACACTATGAACCTTTTAAAGATTCTCCTACTAGATAACTCTCTATGTTGTTTTATAGTGATAAACCTTTAGTTAAGAGACAGGTATGGTAAAGTAATGTATAGCAAAACCTATGTAATTCGGCAGTTGTTGGAAGTGTGGGATCCTTACTTCAGAGTCCTCCCCCGATGCCATCAAAGATGTAGTTTATGATGGCATTGTTGATCCCATCTCTGATATCAAGTATGTGCTCAGGGCCTGAACAATGAGGTGACTGGTTGTTACACAAAAGCTGATGGAACTGCACCAGTTTTGGTAACACCTTTGTAGTATCCACTACTGCAATTCAATACATTAATGATAAAGTAGATCCTGGATGCATCACTTTATAAAAGAAATATCTTTATGGGTGTTGTTATTTTACCATTGTTCGAGTGGCAGAACTTGTGGCCAATGCATTTCAGACAAAATGTCCATCATCAGGGCTGATTCCACAATCAATGCAAAAAAATATATGCAAGTGTAACTGAACTGTCTATGCATCTCATCAACAATGAAACTGACTTTAATTAACTTAAAAATACTTAATGCATATCTGTCAACAGTCAGAACTATAGCATTGGTGAATACACCTGGTAAGAAAATGAAATGGAAAACATGCATGTTTATGAATTGTTACCATTAACAAACTGTTGTGTGTCATTATATCCGATCCCAATAGATAAAATGTACCTCTTCATATGATATCCCAAGTGCCTCCTAAATGGAGGTTCCCATAAGGTCCTGAAAAAATAAAGGAAGGAGGAAACTTTCAATGAACAGTCCTTCTTAAAAAATGCTCTCATGGATCCCCTCGGTAGTTCCATATGCTTACCTATTCCTATGAAAACGTGGTCCCTTTGGTAGACACTGGAGCAGGAAAACTGTTTGATAGAGCATGTAGCATCTTATATATATACGTTTTAAGTGAAATCCCGGGTGATCCGCGAATGTGACGTCATCAGGTTGTGATAACGTACTGGCGTTGTATATTTACTGCACGTGTTTCGATTACTTACTTTTTTAGTCTTACCTTTGGACCCTACAAAGGTGTTATCAACACTTGCTGGGTTCCATCAGTTTGTGTGTACATATCCATTCCTTGAAACAGTGCAATTCAGGTTTTTAGTATACACCAAATACCATTCAGAGTATAAGGTAAAATAATTTTGAATCTTATATAGTGGAGCCCACACTAACAATTTGAAGTGACTAAGGTTGTTGTCACTTTCAAAACATTACCAGTCTCTTAACTATAGTTTTTAATTGAATTTCAAGGGAGAGTTTTCAATATCTTCCTCCACCTGCAGTAGTAAATAACCATGGGCCATGTCCTTCAGCCGTGGCCCCTGGCCACTTTGCAACAATTATGATGAAAGTCAGTGGCTCACTTGCATGGTCTTTGGCTGTGGTCAATATACCTTTTAGTAGTAAATAACCATGTCCCACTAACCATGGCCTTCAGCAGTGGCACTGCCACTTTACACCAATTAGGGTGGACGCATATCACATAGTGGCCACATTCCACCAATTATGTTAAAATATTGTTGCCCACCAGCCATGGCCAGTGCTCATGGTCTACTGCTGTGACACCTATCCCCTTTAGTAGTAATTTATCATGTCACACTGGCCACGTCCTTTGTCCGTGGCACCTTCCACTTTGCATCTATTAGAGTCATAGCCAGTTGCTAACAGGCTATGGCCAGTATCCCCTTTTGTAGCAAAATGCTATGTCCCACTAGCCACAGTCGCTAGCCATGTCCCCTGCAAATTCCCACCAATTCAGGTAAAATACCATGGCCCACTGGCCATGGCTTTCCTCCATGGCTGTTTGCCGCTTTCCATTGCTTAGAGTAAAGCAGAGTGGCCCAGTGGACCGTTTATCCACCTTTGTTTCTTTCCCCCGCTTTCATTCCCGGGAGATTTTCCATAGATAATGTCTCTTTGTTAAATAATCTTGAAAACCATTGTGTTGACTTCTATTACTGCAAGAATGTTTCCCGCAGCTATGCAACGCCTTTTGATTACCTCTGTAAAATGAAAACTCCTTAAAGCACCCCACCCTCTTCAGCTATGCATGTGCCACCCTCCTCATTTTTGCTCTCCTCACGTTCCCTTTAGAGTCAAGCTGCCCCTGACCCTCTGCAAATATTATGTTTCCCTTGTTTCTTACCATGAGGTACTTCAATACCTGCTTGACTCTCGCGATTTGTGGACATCTGCTGAGTTTCATTATTCGTACCACCTTGTGTCAGGGTCGGTTTATCTCCCCTGAACCCCACTATCTATCTTAAATTCAAAAATAGTTAGCCTAATTAAAATAAGTGCTCCTAGACGCTTGGTAAATTTACTCTCGTGATTTACCTGCAGCAATCCCAGAAGATAGCTGCAGGAAAAGGTTCTGACCAGAAAAGGTCCCTCCAACTTTTCCCACAGTGACAAAGTCACCATTCAGTCCTCTTTCACTCTGCCACATCCTCCTTGATGTCAAACCCATCCTTTCTCTCCTTGAAATATACATTTTGAGCATGTTTTCTTTTTACCATTACTGCAGGATCATGACAGGAACGCCTTGCATCTTGCAACATAACATTGAAGTTGTTCATTTCTGAAAAGACTCAGTGCTGCAATGCATCTTGGCTAATACTTTCACTTTTGTTGGTCCATAGGTTCCCCCTTCTCCATCAAATTTTAGAGGAACTACTGGACCGATTTTACTCCATACCACCAAAAAGCATATAGGCACCGCTTTGTGCACAAAGTGTTTCCTATTTGGTGCAAATCTGTCCAGTGGTTTTCATTGTGCATGTGTCTAAAGAAAGATAATTTTCTCCTAAGGATGGGAGTGAGCTTGGTACTCAAAAAGGTTTTTCTATCATTTCAAACTGCTCAATGAACTTGCCTCAAATTTTACAAACCTCAGAGCCAAATGTTATTAGCAATAGAATGTTCACAAAAATCAACGGTTGAAATGTTTCCCCTTTTAGGGAGGAGACTACAAGAATAAATATATATATATATATATATAGATAGATGTATATATTACACAGCCACGGTAGTGGCCGTGTAGTTATGGTTAAGTTGCTCATCCCATAGGAAGAGCACTTTTTGGGCAGCTTATAACTTTGCTTCCCCTGGACGAATCCACACCAAACTTTGAAAAAAAAGTATATGGTGCACTCTTGCAAAGTTTGGTGAGGTTTGACCCAGGGGGGGGAAAGCTATAGGAGGGGTCCCAAAATGTATTTTTTTCCCATAGACTGAATGGGGGAAAAACTTTGTGCACGCCTACAGCCCAAACCGCTGGACAGATTTTCACCAGATTTGCGGCAGGAGCAGCGGCTTGGACCAGAAAGCGTGCTTTTGTAAATTTGGTGAAAATCCATCCAGTAGTTTTTTTGCAAACGATCAAAAAGTAGGTCTCAAAAAATGTGTGATATCTATGTCCGCTCCGCTTGGCTAATCGGTCGCGTCATGTCTGCGGACATGTGTCACGTTCGCTGATTGGATGGTGAAGAGCGTGAAGTGCGTCAGATTGTTCCGATGCACCTGCCATCTTGGATCCGTGTTTTGGTTTCTGCGGACATCGACACAAAAACATATTAAAAAACACAACATTGGACTTGTTAAACTTATCAAATACTGTCTGGGGAGGTGAGGGTTGATGAGGATGGGATGGGATATGGCAGCAAGAAGCAAAATAACGGGTGTATTTTTGTCTCGAAAGTCATACGATACATTTGGAGGTGTTCCTCAATATAATGTGCATAAAGTACAGGTGAAGGACTAATGTGCCTGTGTTAAAATGTATTTAAAATAATAATTGAGTCATACTGCCGCCCCCTACAGTCTGGCATTTGAGGCAGCCAGCTGCACTGTCTGATGCAAAGAGCGGCCCTGCACGTGTATCAGAATAACAGTTCTCCTGGCGTCGGTGAGGAAAGTTTTTGCAAAGTGAGCATGTATTTGGATTCTGAGTGAAGGTCACCAGCTTTGAATTTTTGGTTGCGAGCTAAGGAAGCCCACGCATGGGACACACTATAAGGTTCAATTGTTTTTTGACCTTGAGAGAAAGGGACCATTCCGTAAGGAATACAATGAGAGGAGGTTTGTAATAATGAACATTTGATAAGGTTATGGATTCCAAAAGTGTGTAAGGAACATGTTAATTCAGTTCATGAAGAATCTTTGGTGCGAACGCAGTGAGCGTTACGGTCTAACTTACGCCAAGAGAATGGAAATGGTGAATATAATGTAAGTTTGATTTTGACGATTGTATACCGGAACGAGAATTAACTTATTATTATCTGAAGATTAATTTTGGGTTATATTGTATTCGTTTGTTCTGTGTAGCTTATTGCAATGTAACGCTGGTACTATCTTTGTGTGTAGTTGTCTTTTTAACGTGGTTATGGGGAGTGCAGCATCAAGGTGCATGTAGACCATCACTTGGTTCACCCAGGTTCAACGCTAATATTTCATTAAAATGTCATGTATGACCATATCGAATTGTGTATCAGTTTCCACGTTGTTTTCTCTTTGTTGAGATTGTTTGATGTGTGTGCTAATCGTTAGTTTAAACTCTGTGCCGAATTAAAAAGTCAATAGATACATTGTAAGAAAGTTCGGGTATTGAGACACATTTTCTGTTATGTTTTCAAAACAGATACATTCTGCCTTTCTGCAATTGTCATAGATTCCAGATGCCAACTTGAAAGGGGCCACTAGGGGTCCCTTACGTCTATGGAAACGAGACGAGTCACCACACACGATAGCTACGCCAAACACGAGGTTGTATTCCCAAAGCTAGGGTTTATTGCAAAGCAAAAGTCTCAGTTGGCCAATTCGGTCTCACGCCCCGCGACGTGTATCTCTAGACCTCGAGGGACGCAAGAGAGTGAATTACGTACATCAGTTACATATATACAAAATGCATATCAAACAATCAGCAACGACATGTTTAACAACCCCCTTTATTGGGTTTCTTTGAACTTGGTGTGATGATGGACACTTTCGACGACTATGACACCTTCAAATATCTATTCTAGTAACAATTTGCAATTTGTGAGTGCGGAGGCATCTTTCAGTTGTTGAACGGAACACAGCGCTTCTGTTCTTGGAAGCAAGCTACATACGGGGGACGAGTTGCATTCCATACCTTGCTATCTATGAGGTGCTATTCGTGTCCTGGGAGCCGACACGCTCTAACAGGGCTCAGCAAAGGGGGGCCATAAGAAGAGCATAATTCAAGCCTTTAGCTGCTTTATTCTAACATATTCTACCATATAACGAGACTGGCCGGCAGCTGCGAAATGATTAAATGCCCTGCAGCTCTGCTTCAAGGCTACATTCGGGAGGGAGCCGGGCATTGTTCCTGGCGCTGCCTACGTTGTGTTTCAGCGAACTCTTGTTATCCTCGCGGCCCTGCGGCCTTGTCCTTTCACGTGCAGACAACAATGTTTTACAGTCGAGCAGTGTAAGCAGAAAATGTACTGTGAAGCACTAAGAACAGAAAGCAATGAGCAATGGTTAGAAAAGTAAATGGCGATTCTTGTTACTTCAAAATGTCCGTTCATTGGCTAACTCAGAAACATATATTCTGTCATATCATGCATGAGACGGTTGGCCCACGGCCATCAAAATACGTTTGCGGTCACACATGAGAGGTATCCATTTTTCTAGACTGAAAAACTGACGGCTTCTTTAATCGGCAGCTGCACATAGCTGTCAACGCCTGGATCACAGTGACTGTTTTTTGGGATGATCGCCCAGGGCCCATGTGCCCCTACGCTGTACTAGCGATTGGGAGTAATATAACATCCTTTATGGTGGTCTAGGCCCAAGTTGATGCAGAAGCCCTAGAATTCACTGTGCGACGCAAGAGGTTCTTTTATCGAAAACGAACACCTTGTGTACGCAAAAAGAACAATGTGTGCCTCATGATAAACATTTTGGATCGCGAGCAAAGAAACAAATTTGCAATTTGATTGAATATGGCAATAGTCGGATGTTCTCAGAGCGTTTATTGTGAAATAAAAGTACTTTACAAATTGTACAGTGCTATTGTTTTCTTTTAAAGTACGGCTTAATATTCCGAATCATGACGTGCTGTGTTGTTAGTCGATGTGTGTTGATTTTCGGGTTCTGCGTCACGTGACGTAGGGGATTATGGGCGCGTTTGGCTATGCTGAAGAGGAACGTCACTGAGAAAGGTCTAGAATATCACTAGGGTTGGTGATGTGAGGGTCAGGGGCGGGGAATATGATTTAGTGACGTCAGGGCAGTTTACCTTAGGCAGATGCAGTTATGGATAAGAATAGCAGCAGATGGACACACCCTGCTGCCAGATTTCGTATGTTTTTAAAAGAGGAAAAGTGAGGTAATGTGAATTGGAAATGTTTGCGATGTATCAAAGTATGTATAAAAATACATGGCCGAACCCTCGGGACAATAATATTTTCTGAGCATTGCACTTGTGAAATAATGTCTGGGGAGGCAAGGGGTGATGACGATGGGTGGGATATTTCTGACGTGATTTCAAATGAGTTTACAAAGTTTGGTGGGATTTTGTGCAGAGTTTATATGACGCTTGTATGTGCATTCATTTGACAGTTTTGAAAAAATAAAACGTGGGTGGATTTCCAGCAAACTTGCGTAAGGCGCATTGGCAAGGATCTAAAAGCATGGTTTTGCAAATGTGGCAGTGTTTTCTTATTTAACAAGTGTCACAATGTAGTTAAAAAAATAGCGGTATAGCTTTAGTGACTGAGGGGTAGCCTGTGGCCATGGGCAGTGGCCAGATTGTCCGGGTCATGTCATAAGGTCATGATCCGAACAATCTGGCTACTGGCCATGACCAGAAGTGACAAAACATAGGATTAAAGTGGCCATGTCCACCTGGGACTGGCTTTGTGGTAAAGTTATTTGAAATTAGGATAGATTTGAAAGGGAAGAAAAATGTGCTTCTGGTAATATGGTCATAGGGTTCTCTTTTTGCCTTCTGCAGGCTGCAATGGAAAGCAAAGAGGGGCCCTGTATGGAACCCCCGCCTTCCCTTTCCATGGTGGCCGTCTTGGAAAAGGATTTTTCTTCCTAAACCGGGACTCCATACCCGGTGTAGGACGAAAAATCCTCTTTTTTAGTACCCCGGGTTCCCACTTTGGGAACCTAGACTGCTAATGGCCTTCATCCCCCATTTCAGGGGCTGGAATGGGGAGATAATGGTCCAGAGACCTCGTTATCCACCCTTGCTTCGCTTGGGCTGATAACGTGGGCTGCTGGGCCGGTATCCAACGTTCCAGTCCCTGGAACGGAGGATGAATGCCCCAATATTTCCATTAGTATAACACAAAATGCAAATGGAAATGTTGGAAAATCTTATTAAGTCTATGTACTTTGCTGAGAAATATAAAGTAGATGGAGTCTATGCGCTTTTTTTTTAGTTCTATTTTTTAACTGTGAAAGGTGGTTCCTAAAGGAACATTTATTTTGTTTTTGGATGGATTTTTTTTGGCAGGAGAGCTTAGAGCGAAGGGTGGGCAGGGAAATGAGGGAAGAGGCACCAAACACTAATATGGAGGGTCAGGTGGACAGGGGAAAATGTTGCATGTGTGTTATTTCTAAGGTAGGGGGCAGTGTTTCTCATGCTCCTTGATTACAGCAGTGGTGGTGTCTCTTGGGGAGGAGGGATGGCCTTAGCTGATGCCATTTTAAGATAAATAGCAGTTTTGCTAAAAGTATGTACTGTGTACTATATTGTTAATGGATGAGTAGGAATAGGTGTTGGAGCTGTGCAAGGGAAATTTTGAAGTTGAAAGTTCCTAGATCAGTAGAAAATGCAGTTCCAAACTGTCTGCGAAGCACAGATCTTATTGTGAAGTGCGTACGGGTTCTCAGACACGTCATCATGCTGCGCGCCAGCATATGGTCATGTGGCACTCTCTGGAAGGTCTGAAATGAAGTCAGATGTTCGTAGACATTATGGTTAAGTTACACTAATAAAAACCTATGAAATTCAATGAAAAAACTTTGTTAAGGGGACGTTATGGATAAGTTGGAATAATAAAAACCTATGAAATTCAGTAAAAAAACGTTGTTAAAGGGACGTTATGGTTCCAAGTAAAACCAAAAAACCCCTGAAATTCGCCAGTTATGGTAAGCTAAGCAACCATAACTCGCGCCACCACCGTGCATTGCTAAGACTAACACCCAGGACATGAAAGATGAGATCGCAAATGTCATTGATGACATGACTGATGACACACATGTGCATTTACTTTTCATGAAAACTCTGTACAAGGGATTCTTATTATATTGTTCACAGAAAAGGTGTCAAGGATCATTGGAATAGATATCTTGAGCTATGTAGTACATTAGGCAATGCATTGATATGAATAGCATTCTATTATGAAGTTCTTTACAGTATACTAAGCTACTCATGTATAAATATTGAGTGCAGCATACATGATGGAGGTGCAACATTCATAATCTTACCATGTTGAATAGTGAAATGGTAAATGCTTTCTTCTTAGAGTTTTGTGTGTATTTTTCCTATGTATATGTTTCATATGCTGTGAGTGGACCCTAAGTGAATTATTGGAAGAACACATTTGAAATATAAGTCTACAAATATAGTACTTTTTGATTTCTTTGTTCCTAAGTATTACTGGCTAAGATATATCACTAAAGGAAAATAAATATATGTATATCGAAAGAAAGAGCAAGAGAGGAACCTGTCTGTCTCAGATTGATAACGCTACATATAAAATAGTATTGCCCTATAAGATAACAAGCATTTTCTGCAGTAAAAAGAAAGCATTTTGATAATTGTAATACCTGCGATTGATTTCTCAGTGGCTCTGCACAGGAGGTGAACTTCCAGGGATTGCTATTGGGTGGTGCTATGGCAGGTGAGGCATGTTAGCTGAATTTGCCTAATACATGCAGTGGTTTTAAAAATAACTACCTGAAATGCCAGAGTAGGCTTGTTCATTTCAGCCAACATGCCACCGTACTAGGCCTCAGTGTGTAATTATACTGCCTGAGTCACACTGTGAGTCATGCTCTACATCCTTGCTCCATAATGTTGCTATGGCCTATGGATACGTGTTATATCTCTGCCATATTTGCAGTAGAACCTCCGTAGACATTGTCTCTCACAATAAGTTATTAGAGGTCTACATGTCAGCCTGCAAATGTTTTATCCGACAACTGCAATTATACCTCACTCATGACTACAAAATGTTTCTTCAACTAATGTTTTTTACTGAATTTCAATGGTTTAACATAGGAGTTTCATAATGTCTCTGAACTAAATGGTACTTATTCAAAACAATGAAAAAGTAACTTAAACATAAAGTCCCTTCAGCAATTCACTGAATTTTTAAAGTTTTGAAATGCTATTCCTTTATCATTTATACACATCAAAGTGAATCCTAAATAAGTTTTCTCTCTGATTTTCCACACTCGGTTCACACACACTGCTATATTAACTTTTTTCTTTAATATGAAGTGCAATGCTAACCCCATATATAAGACTGCAAAGGTATTATTTATAAAATGATGTCCATGGTGTGAGTGTGTTGGCACATTCATTTACTCCAAATATATCATATGTGCAATCATACATTTTAATCAAAAAACACTTCCTACCTGACATAACCACAAACAACAGGTTATACTTTATTTAAACAAAGTGTGAATTAGCTTTTTACTTGCACGACAGTGGACCTATTACAGGTAAACTGGACAACTCGTGGGACAAACTTGCTCTAGCCTTTCACACCATCAGATGTAAAAAACTGTCTACAAAAAAAGTAAACAAGGAAAAAAATAAAGAGGTGAACATATTGCATTATGGAGTTCCAGGGCAGACAAAATTGTTAAAACACTTTTCATCATTAGAAACATCCTGACAACAATACCCACAGTAAGTGACTTTATTATAAAGGGCACTTGCCCTTTTCTTATACACGTCACGCACATCTGGAGGTGCTTGCTCCTCAACATTAGATAAAGGCAATACATCCATCTCCCTCCTCTTCATGGTGTACTTTTCCCACACTGGAAATTATCTACATCAAATATTAAACTATTAACCATGCCAGGTAAGTACATTTTTCCCTTGGAGTTGTGTACTGCTGTATTACTAATAAAAAAGTACATCTAACCATATCCACTAAGTAGACATACTTCACCAACCTGAACAGACAAGTAGAAGCTAACTGTGTAGAAAATCAACACAAGCAGAAACACATTGTCATCACATTTTTTCATCTTCCTTGGTGCCTCCTTGTTTACTTTGCACCAATATTTTTTATCTTTCTTTTGAGGATGACAAACTAGTGATGGCAAATTGCACATTGTCCACTAATTCATTTTAAAAATGGCTTCTACTCCATTTCTGTGTATGTATCTAACTAAGTACATGTGTAATGCTTTGTTTACCCTAACACTGTGTACTTTGTGTTCATTAATAGTGAACATGTGGATATGATATAGTAAAGTATAATCCTTGGATAAAGTTTGGATTTTTTTTAAACGCATACACTACAATAAATAACGTGTATGTATGTACATATGGTTAGCAATGACATAATATGTAAGATGTACAAATACAGCCTTCTTTTTACTTATTCTTTATATTTTTTAAACCAATATTCATTGGCTTATTCCCAATTGTTGTTTTTGCAAAATGTGAACTTGTTATGAAATCTTTTTCCAACAGAAATGTAAGTATAAAATAAGAGTGCCATAAAACAAAATTAACACTATGTTTTACAATTTGAATTTAAATATTTAATATTTGTTCAGCATGCTATACACTTCATTCACAAGTCATAAATAGAATAGCATACAACATATACTTTGGAGAATATGTCCTAATGAATCACATTTCTGGAAAATTAAAGGGTTGCCGCATATCAGAAAGCTAATTCACCAAAGTCAAAGTACACACTTCAATCTGGATATGTCTTCATTGTACGCATCATATTCTGCTGAAAATACTAATGTATTAAATTAAACCATTAAATAAGCTGCATTGCAGAGCACACTTGATAGTTATCTTTATTTTTCAGCTTTAGGGTTTAGGTAAATTCCCATCTCAGTTACAACCACACCTTCAATATTATTTAATAGTTTTTGTTTGCGATTTACTTTTTAAAATTCATTTTTCAAGACAATGAGCTGTACATCATTTAAATTTCAGGGTATTCACTGTATACAGGCACTTTCATACCCTGCAAACTCATGCCTAATCATTGCTTTACAGTGGCCACATTTACCGCTTTTGGCATGAGGTATTATGCCAACTTAGCTAAATATTGATCCACCTATCGATACTTGCCCATTTTATGATTGGTAATATCACCTTGGTTTTTTGTACCACCATACACATATCTAAGAAGCATCAACACATCTGAGGTTTTGATAAACTTTGTAGAACAGCTAGTTGAACAGACCAATTTTACAGTTGGGTATTGAATCACACACATACAGTACATTAGACATACTAACTTCAGAAATGTCATTCCAACAAGTGTATTTATGTATCTAAAACTAACCTAGCTGAATGAGTTCAAATATAGGAGTTATTTTCCTCTCAAGAACTTCCATTATAATTGTAAAATATTCTTGAGGGTCAAATCCCTAATACCAGAAACACTATGGTTGGTCTCTGGATGTATTTAAGAAGTTTTATGCCAGACAGTTAATGCTCCTCACAGATGTTCAGTATAATTTGCATACAAACTGTCAAGCAATGGCAAACATTGAAACAGTATATTGGTGGTACCATCTGTGTATCAATTGACTCCAGTGGTGATTTCAACCATGAAAACAGTGTATTACCAGGTTGATCTTAAAATTACAGGCTTTATCAGAAAGAAGCAGTGAACGTTCTCAAGCTTTCCTTAGTTTCTATTTTCTAGAAGAACTACACCCATGTGGCACTGTGACAGCTCTGCCTCAGACGTGTACAAAGAATGTAATATATTACACTCTAAAATGAAGCGGCTATCATCATTGATTTTTAATGCATCAAAGTGTAGTAAATACAATGCATCGACACTGAATACACGTGACGATGTAACGTTAAGTCATTCCTTCTTTAAAAACATTTGAGCCCACATCCACAAGTGCAAAATCTAGACTCAGTCCTTATGACATAGGGATTCTTATGGTGTACTTAAGATAAAAACAGAATTGCTTACTTTTCAAATGCATGTCTTTAAAAGGAGGAATAGTGAATAAGTACATGTGCATTGTTTTATTTATTTATTTTTATTACTATACTTACAACTGAAATGGCTTTGCATATAGAGACACATACACAGAGAGTATAATAAATACATAAAATATTGAATGCATCATATTCCATAGTCGAGCAGTTCCAATATCATTATAAAAGCCCCTCTGACAACTCACCTAAAATCTCAATACATACCAAATAAAATGTAACCATATGTTACATACAATTTACATAATTTCCTTCAAGTAGCGTTCTCTACAGGAGAGACCTATCAACACGGTTCATTGTCTTACTATAGGCTTTCATGTATTTATTTCTAATAGCATTCTGACTAGCACAGTGGAACATAATATGCTCTATGAATTGTTAACGGCTTCAATTCAACACTACAGCTAAGTCAATGCCTAGTCTGGGATGCTGATGGAAACCCTTATTTATATATTTTTATTACAAGTTATAATCTGGATGATGAACCCTTGTATAACGCCCCTCTCTGAGAATCCCCCTGACCCCACTGAGCCAAGAAGTAGGTTTGTTTTGCAAATTAAAAAGGTTTATTTGAAAAATTAAACAATAGATATATATCACACTTTTATAATAAATATTTGATATCACACTTAGACATACGACAGTGATCAACAATGGATGATGTTATGCTAGCACACTGGTTTAATTACTTAGGAGTAGTATAGAGGATAAGGTAGCTGAGAATGCTTTATGGTTTCAAGGAGATGCAAAGATGAATAAAAGGCAGTGCAGAAATAAGCTTGATATGATTTCAGCAAAAGATAAGTACAATTCGAATTCAGTTCCCCCCTAGCAAGCTTATAGCGCCAGGGATGATTTTGAAACAGAGGCGAAAGACTTCAGGTAATTTGCAAGGGAGTGAAATATGCTAAAATTGATTTTAATTCCCTCTAGAGGTTCAGGGTGAGTGAGAGATACTTTAAATCAGTCAGGCCAGCCCTATCAATGATTCAGGGATGGTTATCAGGTTGAAAACGGATTTCAGGAATGGAAGCAAAAGACAAATATTTTTACACGTGGCTGAAATGAAGCTAAATGTCAAATCGCAGCAATTTAGTTGCAAGCGTCGAGTGCAATTACGGAGGAACTACGGTTTAGAGCTTGTTGGAAAGCTTAGAATCTCAGCTTTAAAACAAAAGTTAAATCTCGCTTGTATCACCAATGGTTCAAGAGATACGGACGATTTTGTGAAGGTAGATTCTCAAAATAAAAGTCAAGCTCAGAATGACAGATGACAGTTTTGCAGCTTTGAAATGACAGAATGAACACACGATTCCTATGATGCAGTTCTCAATAGGTTAAAATAGTTTGAATTAGATTATTTTAAACTAAGAGATTGGTTCTGCACAGTTCTGGCGAGATACTCACACTATAAATTTAAACGGAATGGCCTCATCACGGATCTGGTCAATAGGTTTAGCTGCGGTTCTCTCTGCTTGGCGGGTCAATCAGGCACCGGTTCTGCTCACAGCGGTCTGGGTCTGGTTTGCGGTTCTGGATACAGCGGTCTGGTCTGGCACTCGTCACTGCACGGATCTCTGGTTCTGCTGGTCTGGATCAAATGGATTCTGGATATAGGACTGCTCTCTGGGTCTGGCACAGGGTTCTAGGCCAGAATCAAACAGCTCTGCCCGGCTGTTTGAATAATTTGCAATTGATTTTGAGGCCTGCTAAGAATACTTTTGCTTGCAGTAGGCCTTCTTGGTTCAAAGTTCTGTAGTCTATCTGGAGTCAGTCTGGATCTCTGGAGTTCTGGAGTCTGGATGTGAAGTCGTCTGACTTCCAGTGGCTCTTTTTATGTCTTTAGAAAATGGGTGTGTGTTGGCATAGCTAAGCCTGCACCTCGCAACTTATCATTGGCCAAGTTTTCCTCTCTCCCTTGATTAGGGGAAGGAAATGGAGTGTCATTGTGATGAGGTAGTTTATGGGTCAGAGGATCCACCCCTGTTCAATTTGCACACAAATCTATTCTTGAGCCAAATACATATTTATCTACGTACAATTTTTCTAATATTATATGTCCAGTTAACATATTTTCTGTAGCACCAAACCATCCGATCCCTGTCTTTGTAAGATGTCGTGTCCACTTATGACAGAATTCTGCCCTTTTCATCAAGAACACAACCTCTAAACTTTTCCAGAATTTACACAAACATGCACAAGGAATATGGGTATCAGATGATAAAGTGTCAGATTTTTAACATACAGACATTTGGAGTAATATTTTATTTTCCACTACTACCCCCAAGAACATACCACAGATTCCTAACACCTCTTAAAATGTGCACAGAAGAATCACAAGAATAGTGATATTAATTATATAATTTTGACAAGTCCGTACTATGAATTATCCATCTTTTTAAAATTATGCTCTGGCCCAGAGGGGTGTGGTTTCCCAAAGCACATGGTGGAATTTCTGGTTTGTCCACTTCCTCCAACTCAAGTTGCTCACAGAGGCACTGCCCCTCCCAGTTTCTCTCAAGAGGAAGCCATTTACGACCCCCCCTAATTTAACATTTGCCCGAGCCAAGGAAGGCTCATTGTTCAGTTTCCTGCAGTCTCCAGCTGCTCCTCCCCTGATTCAATCAGGGAGGTGTCATCTCCTTTTGGTGGGGGCAGCAGAATGCAGCCAGGCCTGGGAAGAGTGGCTGAGCAAGTTTCAACTCCTGTCGGGGGTAGTTGCCGGGCAGAATTCACTCTCTTCAAGCCAGGCTTCAGCCAAATGTCACTTTTGTTCCCAGTTTTTCTTCATCCAAAATAAACTTACAATTTTTACACATGCAGCTAGAACGCTGATTCTAAGTTCAAAACTATGACCTTTATCCAGTTGGATCAATCGGTTCTCCTCACCGGTCCTGATGGGAGTATTGGGCGGTACCCCGGGCCCCTCAGATCTTTGCTCCCGGTCTCCAGGTCGTCTTCCGTGGTCAGTCTCCGGGTTTTCTTTCTCCTAGGATGAAAAAGCAAAGCGGCAATACACATTCCTAGACATTTTTCCACCACTATTAATGGTGTGGCGAACAGATGCATTTTATACATCAGGATACATTTTGCAGTCTTATTTTAAAAACAAGATATAATCAGGAGACATTTTCCTTCAAGAATCATAATATTTTAGAGACCATATGTGGGATATTTTAGGGTTGGAACTGAATTACTCTGGAGCAGCCCCCTCTGGGATTGCAGAGAACTCCTCCAGTTGCTGCAGAGTGTGCCTGGGATGGCAACACTTTAGCTGATTGATGTGGACCCACTTGTCTTCCCCCTCTGCCAAACTGCCTTTGGGGAGGCGGATCTTGTATGCAACTGGGGAGATCTTGTCTATAATTTCAAAGGGTCCCTTCCATGTAGGTAAAAATGTTCGCTGTTTGGCCTGGTTCCTTTGGAAATTGTATAAATAGACCCGGTCCCCCACCTTATATTCCTTCCTGGTGGTTTTCAAATCATAGTGAGTTTTCATGCTATCAGCTGATCTTTCTAGATTCCGCTGAGCATAGGAAAAAGCATGTTGGAGGTGTTTCCTCAAATTCCCCACATACTCATGAGTTGTGGAGGTATTGATCAGCGTCTGCTCTTGGGTCCTGTAGAGCAAATGCTGGCGAAGCACCATCTTGCATCCAGTCATCAACTCAAATGGTGACATTTTGGTTGCAGATGAAGGGGTAGATCTGATGGCCATTAGGACCAGAGGTAATCGGAATATCCCAACTTGGCCCAGAATCTGACACAAACTTTTTTAATATGCTCTCAATGGTCCGGTTGTAGCGTTCTACTGTCCCAGAAGAAGCTGGCCGGTAAGCAATATGTAGCTTCCTTTTGACCCCCAGTATCTCCCACATCTTAGTCATTACTTCGCTGGTAAAATGGCTACCTCTGTCTGACTCAATCCTTTGAGGTAGACCAAAACGGGAAAAGATGTGGTTAATCATCAGGGCAGCTGCTGTTTCTGCCTTGCAGTTTGGGGTCGGGAGACATTCCACCCACTTGGTAAACAAGCATGTGACCGTCAACATGTACTTGTTTCCCCTAGACGAGCGAATCACAGGGCCTACAAAGTCGATTTGCAAATCTGACCATGGCAGTGTCATCCCCCTCTTTTGGAGAGGCGCACGGTGTGTGAGGGATGATGGCTGAAATTGTGCACACACCAGACACCCCTTCAAGTATTGGTCGAGGTCCTGCCCCATGTGTGGCCAGTAAGCAACCTCTCTTAAGATCTCAAGTGTTGTATGAAACCCCCTATGACCGGCGGTGGCTGCATCATGGGCGTGACTTAACATCAGGCTTCGGAATGAGGTAGGGACCACCCACTGATCATGGCTAGCTTGGGATTTCCTTACCAACAAACCGTCTTGGATTGGGAATATTTTTGGACATTTCATCAACACTCTAAGGTCCTTCTTCCAAATGTAATTGGTTTCCGTCAGGGGAAAGTTCTCAGGGTCCTCAATGTGTTGGTAAAACTTACCAATTATTGGATCCCCCTTCTGGGCCGTAATTAAATCAGCATCAGGGGTCTCCTTACTCCATTGTGCAGTTGAAAGATTGTTGTGAGCATTTGTCTGGGACCTAGTGATAGCAGTGACCTGGATTTCCCCCAACAGGGACTCTATTTCTATTAGATCCCCATGGCCCTGGTTTTGGCCAGCTGATCAGCTAAGTCATTCCCAGTTTTGTCCGGTCCCTCTACTTTGGAATCACCCTTGATCTTTTTCCAATAGATGGTCATCCCATTCAAGGGGACCAGATCATCAATGTTTTGGATCAACTTCCCATGTTTCAAGGGTTTGTTGTTAGCACATAGCATGCCTCTGGTTTTCCAATTGACCATGTGCTCCATGCACCCGTTCGGTACATAATCTGAATCCGTGATTATGACCAATTCGTGGAGTGGATGTTGGACAGCAGTGAGGATGGCTTGATGCACAGCCATCAACTCTGCTACTTGACTACTTCGGGGACTGATTTTGTACCCAGCGGGGGGTTCTGGAGACTCATTCACCCACACATTCCCTACGCCGGCCTCCAGTTCTTTTTCCCCGTTGTTGTCAACATGGTAAGAGCATCCATCCACATAGACAGCGGGCATTCCCTCACATTTGTCTTCTTCAAAGTCTTTGTGTGGGGAATTAAGGTATGCCTCCATGTTGTCCTTGATTTTTAGACTTTCGTCCTCGAGACAGTTTTCTCTGGCACAATCATGCAAGTCAGCCAGACCTTGCGCGAGGGGACTCTTCTTGTTTTGGCCATATCTGACCTCCACAGGAAAGCCTTGCATTGACAGAATCCAGGAAGTAATTCGGGAATTACTCACATTTCCGGCTCAGATTCTGTCACTTTAGAGATATTGCAGAGGCTGGTGTGGAGTCTCCACTATGATGTGTTCCCCCTGGATGAACGGGCGGTAATTCTTCAATGCCCACACCGTTGCCAGGAGTGCCTTCTCACAATCGTTGAATTTTTCCTCCACAGAGGATAAAGTTTTGCTCGCATAAGAGATTACTTTATTGACCTTGTCATGCTTTTGGTATAATACTGCCGTCAAGCACATATTAGAGAACCCTGTCTCCAGAAAAAACTCCTTGTTTCTGACAGGGTAAGCTAGGCAGGGCGCTTGTGAGAGGCTTCTTTTGAGCTGTCTTACTGCCTCGGATTGTTCTGGACCCCATTCCCACTTTACCCCCCCTTCAAGAGATGAATCAGGGTTCTGGTGATCTCTGCATAGCCCTCAATGAACTTTCTGCTGTAATTAGTCAGTCCAAGGAGGCTCCTTCGTTCCCGCAGAGTTGTGGGGTCTTTCAGTTTCTGAAGTGCTTCCACTTTTATTTCTTGGGGACAGAGACCCTGAGGAGTAATCTCATGCCCCAAGAAATTAACACGGGTTCTACACCACTGTGCTTTCTGAAAGGAAAGTTTTGCTCCGGCGGCCCTCAACTGTGTCAGAACATAACGGATCTCCGCTATATGTTCCTCCACAGATGAACTTTTGATGAGGACATCGTCTACATAAGCCAGGTTACCCCTCGTACCCAGGTCGGGCATGGCCTTATGTAGGAAAATGTTGAATTAATTGCCGGAGTTGTGGTATCCGACGGGAGTTCAGGTCCATGTGTACTGCTGGCCCCCAAAGGTAAAAGCCAGTGTGTATTGGTCCTCCCTACTGACAGGCACGGTCCAGTATCCATTGGTCAGGTCTATTGCATTGAATACCTGTGACCCCTGAATCTGGGCCAGCCCTTGGTCAACGTAGGGAAGAGGCCATCGGGAAGTATGGACCCATTTGTTTAGCTCCCAAAGGTCTGCCAGAGTCTCCACTGGCCGTTTGGCTTCAATATTCCCAGCACCGGATTATGGAAGGTGCTGTTAACTGGACAGATTATTCCCCGGGACTCAAGGTTCTTAATTATTTCAGTAAAGGACTCCATGGATGCGAGAGGCAAGCGATATTGCTTCACAAACACTGGAGTCATGCCAGGGTCCGTGGGAATTGTTGCTGTGTGGATGTCGGTGCGACCACAGTCATATGAGTCTATCGCAAAGAGATCTTGGAAATCCAAGAAAACTTGTTTCAACTTTTGCTTCTGTTCCAGAGTCACGCAGGCATCAGCTAGGTAAACTCTCTCTTCCACCATCTGCCTGAAGCCTGGAAAGACTTCTGGTTTTGTTATCTCAGCTGCCTCCTCCAGCTGGGTGGAGAAGTCCCTGGTCAGAGTGCTGATTTGGACTGGAGGCTTCAGGTGGGAAAGGCAGCCCTCATGGACCTGGAAAATCACCTCATCCCTTCTGAAGTCACAAGTCACGTCTTCCTTGCCATAAGGGCAGGACGTGTACACCAGGAAGTTCCCCCCATGCCAGGATAAAGATCCTGTCTGGTGTTGTATTGTCATCGCTGTCACTGTCAAAACAGTCCTTGGGGATTGGTCCTAACAGTTCACTTCCTAAATCAATGGAGAAATGTCGGTCATCAACCGCCATTCCAATAATGGTGCCTGCGGCTAGAGTAATACTCTTTTAGTCACTTTTATCCACCTCTATTGGAATTGTGTCATGTTCTATGTTGACTAATGGTGTTGGGTTTACCCCCAACCCTTGCTTTTGGAGAGAAGCATTTAGATGAATATAAGCATCAGGGTTTTTCAATTTTTGTCCTCTTAACTTTCACTTCCAGGGAGAATTGTCGGGTCCTTTCTGGGATGGTGACTTCCTCTTTCATCTGAATTTCAACTGCATAAGGTAGCAATTGAGCTGACCTAAATGCTTTTTCTGGCTCATCAAAGCCCATGGGATTATCCGCTAATCGGGACCAAGCTTTGAAGTTTATTAGGTCCAAACTAATGGCAAAGCGATTGAGAACGTCACTGCCTAAGTAAAAGGCGGCAGTGACGTCTCGCACGACCCAACAATTATGGACTATGCTCTTGTTGCCAATGGAGATTTTGAGCATACACCTGCTTGGCAGGAGATGTCTCGAATTGGGTGTTTCCAGATCCATTTCCCATTTGTCTATCAGTTTGAATGTGGAGATGGCTGGATCTTTTGGGAGTTGGCAGAACATGGCTTCGCTGATGAAGCTCTTACCGTTGTTCACACACACTCAGGCGAGAACAGAGTCCTTCCCATCATTTATCTGAACAGGGATGAACAACTGCTCTCCAATTTGCTGAATATCAGCCAGGCCCTGAGCTGATTTCCCATCTTTCTGGACTATCGGAGTGGGAATGTCTGATTGTGGTTAGGTAAAACATTTCAGAGTGTTGATTTTCAGAAATAGAGAGGACCCCCCCATCACCAGTCTGTTGTCCTACTGCTATTACTGTCACGTCTGGAATTTGGTTGTTCTGGAAGTGAAATTCTACTTGGTCAGATTTTTGTTCGACCATGTGGCACGTGCCGTTTAAACTAACATGGTTGACACTCTGCTTTAATTTTATTGGTCGGCTAGTCTGAGTCCAGAGGACCTTGTTTACGCAATCTATTAGGGGTGACAACCTTCTCAGGAGGTCATTCCCCAGTAAACAAGGGGTGGCCTCTGGAGTCACTACTATGACCGGGTGTTTCACCTTGTGTCGCCCAATTTTGATGTCCAAATCTGCAGTCCCCTCGACGGGAATTTCCTTCACGTCAAAGTTCTGGAGTTGTCCAGGAAGAGAGGTGAGAGGAATTCGGTAATTCTCCCCCCTTCCTGCATTTAGTTCATCAAAGGCCCTTTTGGACAGAAGAGTAGCTTGGGATCCAGTGTCCACCAGTGCCAAAATTGTACCCTGCCCCTGTACTTGTACCGGGGCATAGTATCTTCCCTCCTTCTCCTCAAGGGGGCACAGATAATGCCCATTTTTGGACAACTGGTGGGCTAATTTTCTGGTTTTGGACATTGGGAGAGAAGAGATTTGGGTAGAATTCTGTGGAGAGTCTTGGGAATCTGAAAGAAAAAGTTTGCAACTGGAAATGGTTTCGGGTTCTGGGCCACCCCCCCCCCTTTTTGGAGGCAGTCATCAGGATGGGTTTGACCCATGGGATTTTGGTTTTGTTGGTTCTGGGATAGAATGATGGGCGGCGACAGCTCAATCCCCACATCTACCCAGTCTATTGATTAGGTTTTAGGTTCCCCTGGTTCCGGTTCTGGGCCGCCCCCGCCTTTTTGGAGGCAGTCACCAGGATGGGTTTGAACCAGGGGTTTTTGGTATTGTTGGTTCTGGGATAGGATGATGGGCGGCGACAGCTCAAACCCCACATCCACCCAGTTTAGATTGAAATCCCTTGGGACCCAATTTTCCTTGGGAGGAGTTCCCCCATCTCTGAAGGAGAAGATCCTTTCCCCAGGATCCTCTTGGGATCCCTCTCCCTCAAATTGGAAGATCTGTACCTCCTCCTCAAAGTGGGTCCATTTGGGTACTTTGTTTCTCCTACCTCCTCTCTGCTCCTTGGGTGGCAGACTTTCAGGGGTAGGAGATTTTGTTTCCGGTTCCTGGGTTTCCAGGGGCTGTTTACAAGTGGGGAAGGAAGCTTCCTCCAAGGCTTTACAACCCCCTTCCACTTGTGCCTCCTCCCTGGGAACCGGTGGGTTATCGGGGTGCTGCCCCCGTCATTGTTCTCGAGCACCAGGCCCAGAGTTTGGGGCATTCTGCAGTGGCATGCTCATCTGAGGGTTCTGTTGAGCCCTCAGAATGTGACCCAGATCCCGGGCCATATTTTGGACCTGGCGCTCAAGTTGGGAAACCCGCTCAGGCTGATACGGGGTTCTGTTTTCTCCCCGGGGCTGATCCCAGGAAGGGTAGCTATCCCTTCTCTGGTAGTACCCTGGGTTGGGCAAGATTTGGGTACCCCTCCACCCTTGGCCTCCCCTCTCCTGGATTCGATTGTCTGGGCTCAAGGAATTGGAGAAAGAAGGATGGATGATTTTGGGGCTGGAAGTTGGGTGGATACCTGGGGAACAAGTTCTGCCCAGGATTTGTTGAATTTCTGCCCTCCTGGGGGGAAGTGCGGAGGGAAGTTCCTGGGTTGGGCGCTTGGTTGGATCCCCCCCCTTGGGCCGGAGGAGTCCACACATTACCCAGATTGGACCATTTCCCTTATAGTGGGGACTTACATAGTCAGAGGAGCGAGGGACCCCATTTGTGGGACTACCTCCTGGACTCCCTGTCTGTGACTGGCCCGAAGGCCTTCTGGGCTTAGAATTATTTGGTGCAGGCAGGTTTTTAGGCCCCCTCATCTCCAAATCTAAAACGGGGGCAACCTTTACCTCTGCCACCTTGGCAGCAGCAGGGGTGCTGTTGATTTTGGGGATTTTGGGCTGATTCTTATTTTCCACCGGTTTCTGCACCTCATAGATGCGGGTGGCTTGCTCAATGACCCAGTCTAAAGATCTTTTCTCGTGAAAATCTCTCACGAGCTGGGTCATTATGTATTTGGGTAAGGCATGGAAAAACTTATTAACAAATTCCTTACTGTCGGTGCGCACCCTTTTGGTAGTCTGCGCAAAAGCACGCTTTAACTCCTGCACAAATTCTTGTGGGGCCTGATCCTCCCCACATTGCAAATTGTAGGCTGCCTTGCGAGCCTCTTGAGGATTTCTATGAACAGAAAAATGTTTCAAGATGGCCGCCCTATATGTGGACCATCTTGAATGGTTTTGGTCCTTCAGCCCTGCAAAGAAACTGGAGTATTCTGGGGAGAATGTCCATTTTACATACTGAATGCACCTACTGCTGTCCTTCAAATGGAAAGTCTCCATCATTTGCTCATAAAGCTCCAAGTGTTCCCAAACAGAATACTTGGCGTTCTTGTGATAAGGGGTGATGACACTCCTTATTGCCTTGATCTACTTTAAGGGGTCCTTATTGGCCTATTTGGTTCGGGTAACCCTGGTCCATTCATCCTCTGACTCAGAAGCACTGCTCCCAGAGGTGCCTGTCTGATCTTCCAGGTTTTCCCGGATTCTGCGAGCCTGGGAATGGCTGGCAGAATGTGGGGACCTGGTCTCCTGTGTCCTGTGACGCTCAGAGGAGTCTTCAGATCCCTCCTTGCTGCCAGGATTTGATGGGTACCCCCCCCCACTGACCTAACTGGGCAGAGGTTTTCAGGATGCCCTTATTGGGCCTACTCTCCTGGGGTTCCCCACTAAATTGCACTGTGCTGAGGTGCCCATACCCGGATGCCAGCCCCTCCATTCCTGGGTGGTACTGGCCTATGAGCCCCATACTTTTGGCTGGATAGTAATCTGCCATCCCTGTGGCCCTGTGCTCATGTGCGCCAGGGGACATGGGGGTGGCAGAGTCCAGGGACTGGGAGAAGTGGAGGCCTCTGGTACTGGGGCTCCTGAGGTTATGCTCAGGGGTTTCCCTTTCCCAGCGAACTTCATCTCTATCAGACCCTGCTCCCTGTTGCAATGCAAAAGCCTGGGCTTTCAGTTCCTCAATGAAGGCCTTAGTAGACTCTTAGTCTCTCCTGCATGGCTACATGTTGTTGGAGCCTATCATTGTGTTGACAGAGAGCCCCATTTTCCCTCTGTCTTCCTTATTGGTCCTGGAGCACTGGGTCAGTCTTTGCTGCAGGGTGGTTACCTCCTGGGCACCGTCCATACTGGCCTGCTCCTTTCTTGTCAGAGCATCTTCCACTCTCCTGGCGTGCTCTAACAAGTTCTGATGCTCTTTTTGGAGGTCACCCAGTCCCTGGAGGGCCAGGTGATTTTCTTCCATTTTCCTTTTTAAGTGGCAGACTTCCCGGCCTAAGGTATCCCTTTCCTGAATAAGAGCCTGCATCTGTGCCGCCAGGTCGTCCCTCTGCCATTGAAGGGCACCAGCTTTCTGGCGCTCTTCATCAAACTCTGCCTGGGTATCCAGGTCTTTCAAAATCATTTTATTGCTTTCCTCTTTCTCTCTGTCTAGTTGGATTTGCAGGGTGGCTACCTGCTCTGTGCACGCCCTGTTGAAATTGATCCGTTTCTCCAGATTTTTCTGGCTCTGCAGTAAGGAGTCCAAACTGTCTTGGTGCTCCTTCTGCAAAGCCAGAATTCGGGTATCCTTGTCAGCCTATTCCTGTTGCAGGATATCCATATCTTCCTTTATTTTAATGATGTACTGTCTACTATTATTTTCTGACTCCTGGCTCCTGTGCAGCCTCTGCTCGGAAGAGACCAGGTCAGATTGGGCCTTTTGTAACGCCATCTGTTGCCTATTTGCCAGATCTTGGCCTTCAGCACATTTGTCCTGTATGGCTCCCATATATAGATACAAATATGCTGCTATCCTGACAATCTTGTTGTGTTCATCTTTAGCTTTAGGAGCCATATATAGTTCAATCAGGGCCACATGTAATGGACCCTGATCTCTCCATATATCTGACCCTGTTGCAGTGATCTGGGGTGCCATTGCCTGCAACCAGACCGCTTGGTCCTGATGAACCAACTCACCTCTCACAAATAGCTTATGTAAGAAGTGCTCTCTGGCTATTTTGATGTCTACCAGTGTCGTCATTCTGGAAGTTGATTTCCTTCCTGACGTACCGAAGTTAGTATTTTATTTTACAAAATAGACCGTTTCTTGAGAGCGTTCCTTTTTGAGGGGTGTTTTCACAGTGTAGCACAGCGTGGTGATCCAACAGGATTTATGTATCCTATCAGTTAGTACACTGCATTAAGCTGCACAAGCGGTAAATCTAATCCAGAATCCCCGGCTACGAGCCCCCACTCTGTTAACGGCTTCATTTCAACACTACAGCTAAATCAATGCCTATTCTGGGATTCTGATGGAGACCCTTATTTATATATTTTTATGACAAGTTATAATCTGGATGATGAACCCTTGTATAACGCCCCTCTCTGAGAATCCCCCTGACCCCACTGAGCCAAGAAGTAGGTTTGTTTTGCAAATTAAAAAGGTTTATTTGAAAAATTAAACAATAGATATATATCACACTTTTATAATAAATTAATATTTGATATCACACTTAGACATACGACAGTGATCAACAATGGATGATGTTAAACTAGCACACTGGTTTAATTACTTAGGAGTAGTATAGAGGAGAAGGTAGCTGAGAATGCTTTATGGTTTCAAGGAGATGCAAAGATGAATAAAAGGCAGTACAGAAATAAGCTTGATATGATTTCAGCAAAAGATAATATGATCACTTTTTCCCTGACAATTCACTCCCCCCTATGAAATGTAAGGAGATGGAAGTAACACACACAGTCTTCAGGAATACAATCACAGTACAATGCGAATTCAGTTCCCCTCTAGCAAGCTTATAGTGCCAGGGATGATTTTGAAACCCAGGCGAAAGACTTTCAGGTGATTTGCAAGGGAGTGAAATATGCTAAAATTGATTTTAATTCCCTCTAGAGGTTCAGGGTGAGTGAGAGATACTTTAAATCAGTTCGGGCCAGCCCTATCAATGATTCAGGGATGGTTATCAGGTTGAAAACGGATTTCAGGAATGGAAGCAAAAGACAAATATTTTTACACGTGGCTGAAATGAAGCAAAATGTCAAATCGCAGCAATTTAGTCGCGTGCGTCGAGTGCAATTACGGTGGAACTATAAGGAGTAGCAAGTCAGTTTAGAGCTTGTGGGAAAGATTAGAATCTCGCTTCTATCACTAACGGTTCAAGAGATAAGGACGATTTTGTGAAGGTAGATTCTCAAAATAAAAGTCAAGCTCAGAATGACAGATGACAGTTTTGCAGCTTTGAAATGACAGAATGAACACACGATTCCTATGATGCAGTTCTCAATAGGTTAAAATAGTTTGAATTAGATTATTTTAAACTAAGAGATTGGTTCTGCACAGTTCTGGCGAGATACTCACACTATAAATTTAAACGGAATGGCCTTGTCACGGATCTGGTCAATAAGTTTAGCTGTGGTTCTCTCTGCTCGGCGGGTTAATCAGGCACCGGTTCTGCTCACAGCGGTCTGGGTCTGGTTTGCGGTTCTGGATACAGCGGTCTGGTCTGGCACTCAGCACTGCACGGATCTCTGGTTCTGCTGGTCTGGATCAAATGGATTCTGGATATAGCACTGCTCTCTGGGTTTGGCACAGGGTTCTAGGCCAGAATCAAACAGCTCCGCCCGGCCGTTTGAATAATTTGCAATTGATTTTGAGGCCTGCTGAGAATACTTTTGCTTGCAGTAGGCCTTCTTGGTTCAAAGTTCTGTAGTCTATCTGGAGTCAGTCTGGATATCTGGAGTTCTGGAGTCTGGATGTGAAGTCGTCCGTCAAAATGCTCCGCAGAAATGGAAAATGAATGTCCCTGTCTGGCTTCCAGTGGCTCTTTTTATGTCTTTAGAAAATGGGTGTGTGTTGGCATAGCCAAGCCTGCACCTCACAACTTATCATTTGCCAAGTTTTCCTCTCTCCCTTGATTGGGGGAAGGAAATGGAGTGTCATCGTGATGAGGTAGTTTATGGGTCAGAGGATCCACCCCTGGTCAATTTGCACACAAATCTATTCTTGATCCAAATACCTATTTATCTACGTACAATTTTTCTAATATTATATGTCCAGTTAACATATTTTCTGTAGCACCAAACCATCCGATCCCTGTCTTTGTAAGATGTCGTGTCCACTTATGACAGAATTCTGCCCTTTTCATCAAGAACACAACCTCTAAACTTTTCCAGAATTTACACAAACATGCACAAGGAATATGGGCATCAGATGATAAAGTGTCAGATTTTTAACATACAGACATTTGGAGTAATACCTTATTTTCCACTACTACCCCCAAGAACATATCACAGATTCCTAACACCTCTTAAAATGTGCAGAGAAGAATCACAAGAATAATGATATTAATTATATCATTTTGACAAGTCAGTACTATGAATTATCCATCTTTTTAAAATTATGCTCTGGCCCAGAGGGGTGTGGTTTCCCAAAGCACATGGTGGCATTTCTGGTTTGTCCACTTCCTCCAACTCAAGTTGCTCACAGAGGCACTGCCCCTCCCAGTTTCTCTCAAGAGGAAGCCATTTACAACCCCCCTAATTTAACATTTGCCTGAGCCAAGGAAGGCTCATTGTTCAGTTTCCTGCAGTCCCCAGCTGCTCCTCCCCTGATTCAATCAGGGAGGTGTCATCTCCTTTTGGTGGGGGCAGCAGAATGCAGCCAGGCCGGGGAAGAGTGGCTGAGCAAGTTTCAACTCCTGTCGGGGGTAGTTGCCGGGCAGAATTCACTCTCTTCAAGCCAGGCTTCAGCCAAATGTCACTTTTGTTCCCAGTTTTTTTTCATCCCAAACAAACTTACAATTTTTACACATGCAGCTAGAACGCTGATTCTAAGTTCAAAACTATGACCTTTAAAAAGTTCCAACCTATGTGACACTCAAAAGTAGGTCACTCATTTATTTTAAACATTTCGATTTTAGTGGTTTTAAATCCAATTTCAGTTAAGCTGCTGACATCCACAGCTCAGCCAGTTTTGTGATAAACATTGTTTTGGGCTCTTCATCTTTCCAGATTTTGTATGCACACAAGAATACATTCTGCCAAATGTCTGCTGGTGTTCAGTGAGATTTTTTGAATATCTTGCAATGTTTAAAATAGGCATTTTTAGCTTGCATTTCAGAGAAACAAAGGTGATTTCAAAGCACTTTCTGAGCTAACAGGCACTGCTGTTTTTTCCTTTGGCACCACGTTTCACTCATGGCGCTTCTGGCCCATCACGCTCGCACTGGTGGGTGGCAGATTAGGCGACCATTTTGGTGTGCGCAAAACTGCGCGGTTCTCCTAGATTCTAGCGCAACGTGGGCTTTTTGGCCATCTTGGATTTTCTAAGCCCACAGCACCAACTGTTGCAGCTTAATGACTCAAACGTGGGTCAATACCCCTGACAGAATTCAATCTCCATTTCATCACATAATCAGCACAAACACTCTGACCGTGGTATGCCAATTTTAGCACCCTCAAGTTCTAAGACTTGAGTAGCATTACATTTTAGCAGAAGATACAGCCTGATTATGGAGCAGCTGGGAAACGCTTCAATATATCTTGGCGCCTGTCCGCGCACCATTCGATATGGGACAAAGGAATCACTATTGACATTGGACGCTAACTGTACAATGTCTACCTCACTGCTATAGTCACTTAGTTTCCACTTGATCCATCTTTTTCGCAATAGCTGAGTAGATCTATGGGTCTTTTTTTCCTAACCCTGCCATCCAAATAATATGTTTAGCCAGTCGACATGTCTTCCCCCCTGCAAGGGTCCGGTCCCAGAGCCTTTCACACTATCCAGAGAAGATTGGTGTGTTTAGTCACACTTGAGGGATGTCACCAGTAAGACTTGCAAACTCAATTCTGCTTGTAAGAGCAAAGTTGCATTGTTTTCTATGTGCACTGTGTACTCTGTACACTGTCCTCGAATAGAGATTTCACGTGATTCTTTTGGGGGGGTCAAAAAAGTATGAATGGACATTTTCAATAATTTTGACAGATACGTCTTAAACCACTATCAACAGCGACTTGTGAAGTGAGTGTTTGTAATCATCAAAACCTGAAAGGAAATTATATTTAATATTTGTGTTGATTTGTACCAATAATTCCAGTCTGCAATCTGCCATTACGTTTAGATAACTGCAGTAAAATATTTGTAGCAAGCTGGCTCACATCTGGGGCTCATTAATTCCTGTAGAGGCAAGATGGACTAATTGTTAGATTGTTGTAGAACTAGACGATCTACACTTTTGCCATTAAAGTATGTTAAACCTAAGAGAAAGACAGACAATTTGCATTCATTTCTCATTCATTATTGTATCATATTTCATCTCTGCCTTTTATTGTTTGTGCAATTTTAAGTAATTTTTCCAATATCTTAAAAGACATCAATTGGCCAATTTATAAACAATTGATTATAAATATGTAATTGAAATGGGTTATTTATAACACGCTTTACACCCAGAGGTTTCTAAGCACGGACCAGAGAATCGAATCTGTGTTGTGCCACGTTGTCTTACTTCCAAGAGGAGCATGCTGCCCCTAAGCTATCCTCCCGAGACTGCATGTGTGCCACTATGCAATGAAGATTTACCATCAAGGTAGTCAACATGCATGCACTGTATTTACAAATGAAGCATTTTGTGTGAGGTGTCAGGTGTGCAGCTCAGGTGCTTTATAGGCTGCCTGTCTCTGCATATGTACGTAAGAAGAGCCCTACCATTGAATTCCCTTGTTTTGGCTTGCTACACCCAAATTGGAGAAGAGCTACTTGGATGAAATAAAATACTGTCCAGAACTACAAGGGAGTGCACAGGCGTCTATGTTATGCCTGAGCCTGTGCAAAGCAAAGAGGTGTTTCACTCACAAAGGTAATTGAGATAGAAAACAGAATACCATCTTTGCCCCAATATTGGGATATTGGGATATTGGGCAGGGGGCAGTCTAAACTCTTCAGAGATGTGAGCAAGTAATAGATGCATCAAAAACAACAATAGTACAGTAAGTGCCAACATTAAAGGAATGTCCAAGCAAGGTTCTATAAAACAATGTACTTTACTCAAATTGATTTTAAAGCATCAAAAAGAAAACCATGGAAGAAAACACACAGATAATGCGGACTCATGCTCTTTCTTGTGCTCTCTTTAGATAGATAGATAGATAGATAGATAGATAGATAGATAGATAGATAGATAGATAGATAGATAGATAGATAGATACTAAGTACACTATGGATATTACACAGCTGGAGTGAATATGCAGGCATGCACGATTTAACAATAATAAAACATGGTTATGTTTTCATTTTCATTGCTAAAGGAGGGAAATAGGTTGTAAACAGATGTTTAGGCCCAAGTTAAAGCCCTGGGGTCTATGGGGATGAAGGCTCTTAGAATGCCCCAGAAAGCGCCTAGTCTACAAGTTCACTACATTAGTATTTTAGGCATTCTCAACAGTGTCAGCATTCCTGCTGCTACTCTAATACTCTAAGCAGCAGAGGCCGAACATTCCGACCGGGAATCTGGATGTGGCGAGTTGGCTCAAAGGTGCTCGATTGCGGGGGGGGAGGGTATGGTGTGGGACAGAATCACTTTGAACTAGATATCTTGGCTGATGACATGGGTGGCACAAAGTGGCAAAACCGAGACTTAGTGGACGGGACAGGAGGCAGGCAGGTGTGAAATGCATCAATGCCTCTAAGTCGGTTGATGGATGGTTCATTGGGCTCAAAATGCCTTGAATGGAACTAGATGCCATGATGAGCAACAGCAATGTCGGCAGTATTGCCCTTGGACTTAAAAGGGCTCTTGAGGGACCAGTACAAGCACCCAACAAGAGCTGGAGCCCTCTTCTGCATTTCCTAAAACAAGGAAGTGTACAAGGTTTTCCAAAGGACAGTGTCCCTTTCAGGGTTGTTTTCTGTCATAATCCATTCAGACATCAAAGTTCTTCCAACTGGGAGCTCTATGTGCTTAGCTACTAGTAGGGGAAAGGTTCTTGCCCCTTTCTTGGGTTTATGCCTTCTACCCTTTGGAAGGATACTTTGAGGTGTCAACAACTCCAACATGAATCAGTGAAGTAGTGGGTCACTAAGCAGGTCATAGTAAAATCATAGCAATGGATTGGTGAATTTCCAACCACTCTGATAGAATCAAATAAGGCAAACTTCCTAAGAAATATCCTTTGTTATTGAAGTCTTGAGGGGCCGCAGTCCACAGGAAGTCAGTTTGAGGAAGAGCGAGTCAGTCTTTTCCAAATATATCAGAACGGATATTGCTTTTGTCAAACCTCCCTGCTTGACTTGGCACCATCCAGGTCCTGCCTTCTGACGTACAAACAGTGTCAATCCATGACGTCCTTCCTTTATCCGGCCCACCCACTGCCTGCAGTCTCCTTTTCAATTGTTCCTGGTGCAGCCCTGCCCTTAGAAATGAGCCCTTCCTCTTGCAGGTGAGGTGTGATGATCTCACTTGAGTGAACTTAAGTATTTCCTGTGAAGGACTGAACCAGCTAGAGAAAAGATTAATGCAATCAAGCAGATGTCTTTTTCATTTTATCAGCCAATAGGTGGTGTTAAATGGATTTCTTACTTTAGATAGTGGCATCATAATGGGTCATGACTTCTATCCTCTACACACACTATATTCTCTTTTGGCAGAATATGGATTTATCCTCATTTCAGTCTAGCATCCAATTTACTGTATGTCAGAGTCTACCTATCAGCTGTACAAAGTGTTTGAATCATCAATGGAAGTTAACATGGTGCATGAAATGAAATAAAGCCACACGGCTACTTAGGCAGATGTAGGCTTCAGCATACTGTAATAAATTACATCAAACGTACCCCACCTCTTTCTGGGTGCAATAATGGAGTTAGGTGTGTATGATATTAAGTTTTCCACCCGTTTGCTGAATACAACTTTGCCGATCTTTTTAACAATTCGTTTTTACCTCAGAACTATAGATGGTATTTATGTGTATGGTATATAGAGGGCAGTGGGGTTGGAGCTGTAGGGGGTATGGGGTGTTAGCCCCCAATTTTTGAGGTAAACAAAAGTGGTAAAATCAAGTTGCACACAGCAAAGAAAAACCAGGAAACACTCATAGATCCTGATGGTATCCTCTGACCCTCGGACCATGGGGCCCCAATGAAACTCACTCACTTACCAAGCCTTGTAACACGATTTCACCAGGATAATATAGTTGCTGAACTGGGAAAGCTGGGATTTGAGCACAGGTTTCCTCATGTCCTCGTTTGCAATTTGACAACAGGTAATTTCTCCTAACATTCTATCCCATCCCATTTTCAGTTTTAGACCAATGTAAAGAGGTGGCAACGCTTGACAATTCCTCGGTGAAACTGAGTTATAAGCTCTGACTTCGCTCTAAGAGCCAAATATGTGCTAGCATGGCAAAATACCCATACCTGGCTCCCTGCACCCCCAAACTACAACACAAAACCTGTATCTGGCACTCTCTCGACCCTCCCCCACATCATACTCCCTCAGTTGCCACCCTGCCTACCAACAAGTTTGCATTATATAAACAGTTAATATTGTAATGAATTAGGGAAAGACACTATACATTATACGCACATATGGGGAAACTCATTATAGATAATAAGGAAAATAATGCACAGCGATAAAACGTGATTTGCTCAGGATCACATGATGTGTGAAGTGTGGAAGGCCGAGATTTGAGCTGTAGCTTGATGGTTCCACTGTTTCCAATTCAGTACCAACAACGTGATTTCCACAACGTTGTTATTTAAAAACTAAAGTAGTACACTCATCAATTAATCTGGCTTTCAAGGGAAGTGCAGGTCCCTCCCTTCAATACAGTGAGAACATCTTTTGCAAAGGGCCATGGTAAAGGGGTAAAAAGGTGGGCATCTCTTATGCCTACCCTCACCACCTTACCCATGGAATGAATAAAATGGTCAGCATGTATCCTTTTGTGCATGAAGAAAATGGTGGTATTTGCCACTAGTGAACATAATCCATTTCTAATGGTTGGAAAAGGTGTTAAAACACGTTTCCTTTACCACCAGCAGAGATGGTATTTTCTCAAATACCTCCAGAGCTATTGTAGAACTACAACCTCTGCCAGTGTTAAACTCTGAATTGCGTGCATTTCCGCTGGGCAGGAGGAAAATGCCCCTGCAGCCGAGGCTCTTCTCTCACTCACTCGCTCACCGTGGAAGCCCATGTGTGGGTGCCACCCAGGCACGTGTATTGCATTGCTAAAATCAAGACGAGGGTCGCGTCCCATCCACGCAGAAGCCGAACAGGCCTTACAGAACTAGCTTCCTTCCAGGCAGGCTGGAATCTGAGGGATGCCTTTGTTAACTTTGTTTTACTTATTCCAACTCTGGCCCAGGAAGCAAAAGCCTGGCCAGCCTGGGAGGGGTGTGGGGGCAATTGCCCCAATGCCAAACCCCACCACCTCCTTCCCAGGTCACCGCGGCTCTGCAGAATTCCTACAGCTCTCTTACACCATTGCAGGCATTAATGACATTATATTAATATCTTGCTATTTCATATTTGGAAATTGTGTATGGCTGTTTTAATGTGCCTAATAGTGAAATGCACGTGCACTTTGCCAACAATGATGATAAATAGCTGTTAACATATGGACAGGGTGTGCACACAGAAGTGCCACATCTCTGATGCCACATGGAGCCCGCTGTCTGCCCATGTACTACTGTTATGAATGTTACGTGTTTCCATTTTCAGTGACCCACTGCACGGCCCATGATAACAATGTCCTGCAGGAAAGGAACAAGAGTCGCCCATTATAGCAGTAATGAACGAGAAGGCACTGACCTATGGATCATTCCTGCAATTATGGGCCTTTAAGAAGGAAAAGATTTTTTTAGATGATTTTAACAGCCTCCAAGCCTTGTTTCCTCGTTAATCCTGGTTACATGAGCTTAATGGCTTGGACTCGTGGCCTTTTTCAGTTCAACTGAAAAGCGAGATTGCTGTTGCAGTGACCATCCTCTGCCACTGCGCCAAGATTTATGCGATCTTTGGCAGTGCAGACAATGCGGCCGCTATTCTGTTCATGTGATCCGTGGCAGAGTCCATTGAAATGCAAGGCTTGGCTTCCAAGGCCTCCATTTTAACAGGCGAAGGGACTAGAAGGACTGCAATGCTCCGGCAAAGCCATCATTATTGCAGAGCATTGCCTCTGCAATTGCTTTTTTATAAAACATGTATGGGGTAGTCATTGGCGGCACCTATTGCAATGTATAGATATAGAGGCTGCTCTGCGGTGCTGTATGGGGCAGAACTCTGGGGGCATGAAAACTATTTGCCATTGATAGAGACTTAAAATGATTTGTATATGTTTTTACTGTGCCTTCCAAGGGCCAAATAACCTGTTGCCTGTAGACACACATTTACAGGGTAATTCATAGAATTTCGCACAAAAGTGGCGCACACGGCTGGCGCACAGTGTCCCCGTGCGATACAATGCGCCAGCCGCTTCAATAAAATCCATTTAATCGCACAGCGTATTCATGGATTTGAGCCTCCAAAACCAGCCGTGGCGCAGAGTGGCGCAGCAACCCTGCAGCCGCGCCAGTTACGCCCCCAAGAACGCCCTCGCGCAAGGAAAAGCCATCAAAATCCCCAATTCATCGCAAATGTCTGCGCTAACCCTGGACCAGTTCACAGGGCTGCCAAACAGCAAACGCCAAGCGGGGAACGTGTATTTCAGGGGTTCGCGGGAAGTTTCACACGCGATTGTCCTGGGTACATGTATTTCAGGGGTGCGGGTGAAGTATCACACGCGAATTCAGCAGGGTACGTGTTTTTCAGGGGGTGCGCGGGAAGTTCCACACGCGATTGTCCTGGGTACGTGTATTCCAGGGGTGCGCGGGAAGTATCACATGCAAATTCAGCAGGGTACGTGTATTCCAGGGGGGCGCGGGAAGTTTCACACGCGATTCCATCAGGGCACGTGTATTTCAGGGGTGTGTGTGAAGTTTCACACGTGAATTCAGCAGGGTACGTGTCTTTCAGGGGTGCGCCTGAAGTTTCACACGCGATTCCATCAGGGCACGTGTATTTCAGGGGTGCGCGGGAAATTTCACACGTAAATTCTGCAGGGTACGTGTATTTCAGGGGTGCGCGGGAAGTTCCACACGCGATTGTCCTGGGTACGTGTATTCCAGGGGTGCGCGAGAAGTATCACACGCAAATTCAGCAGGGTACGTGTATTTCAGGGGTGTGCGGGAGCGATTCCATCAGGGTACGTGTGTTCCAGGGGTGCGCGGGAAGTCTCACACGCGAATTCAGCAGGGTACGTGTATTTCAGGGGTGCGCGGGGAGTACTACACGTGATTTGGCCATGTGGGTCCTCCCAGGTGTTCCCTCTACACCCTCCACGGCCCCTGCAGGCAGCCCACACCACAGGGACTACCCTGCACCCCTGCTCATGTCCCGCAGGCGGCCCATCCACCATGGGCATGCCCCCCAGCCAAGCCACGTCACCTTGCACTACTGATCAACAACGCATGTCTTCCAGCACCCCCACCCCCCAGCACTGTGGGGCACCTGCAAGCAGGCCCCCACTCATGTCCAACTCATGTCCCCCTGCACCCCCACCCCCCAGCATTCAGGGGCACCCTCAACCAGGCCCCCACACAAGCCTCCCTGCACCACCACCCCCCAGCATCCAGGGGCACCCTCCACCAGGCCCCCACTCATGTCCAACTCATGTCGCCCTGCACCCCCACCCCCCAGCACTGTGGGGCACCCTCCACCAGGCCCCCACACATGTCTCCCAGCACGCCCACCCCCCAGCATCCATGGGCACACTCCACCAGGCCCCCACACATGTCTCCCAGCACCCCCACCCCCCAGCAGTGCAGGGCACCCTCCACCAGGCCCCCACACATGTCTCCCAGCACCCCCACCCCCCAGCATCCAGGGGCACCCTCCACCAGGCACCCACTCATGTCTCCCCCACCCCCCAGCAGTGCAGGGCACCCTCCACCATGCCCCCACACATGTCTCCCAGCACCCCCACCCCCCAGCACCCAGGGGCACCCTCCATCAGGCCCCCACTCATGTCCCCCTGCAACCCCACACCCCAGCAGTCAGGGGCACCCTCCACCAGGCCCCCACTCATGTCTCCCAGCACCCCCACCCCCCAGCAGTGCAGGGCACCCTCCAACATGCCCCCACACATCTCCCAGCACCCCCACCCCCCAGCATCCAGGGGCACCCTCCACCAGGCCCCCACTCATGTCCAACTCATGTCCCCCTGCACCCCCACCCCCCAGCAGTGCAGGGCACCCTCCACCATGCCCCCACACATGTCTCCCAGCACCCCCACCCCCCAGTAGTGCAGGGCACCCTCCACCAGGCCCCGACTCATGTCCCCCAGCCAACACGTCATCACAATCTAGATCCCTGGCCCTTATGGGCTGCCTCCACATGCCAAACACCTACCCAAGTATTGCATCCACCCACTTAGAAATGGCAATTACATGATACAACCCCAATGGCAATATGTAAATGAACACATGTCCCTCACATACACACAATGGGTGTCAGTGAATGTCAAAACCCATATCATGATATGCATGGAACCAATGAGATGATACTACACATTGAAGTTTGATGAATAAAATGTATTAAATGCAACATAAATGGAATCAAAAATAAACCAACGACAATGGGATTAAAAACCAAAAGTAGCATGTCCGTAAAATAATGTAAAACCACAAATCATAATCCAAAGGAAAGGTGTCCAAAGTCACAGTTCAAAAAAGTAAATCCAATGGAAAATCCAAAACCGAAAACCATTGCTCCATGGGTAAATTCCAAATAAAAATATAAAATCCAACACTCAACTATATACAGATAAACAATCCAGGGTCCATGATCCCAACAGAAGAAATGAAACCTATCTAATAATACTACCTAATAAAAAAACTATATACAAAAATGTGGTCCATTGTCCAAAAGGTCCAAAAAAAATTAAAAAGCAAAGGAAAGCTAACACTAACTACATAACTATTTACAAGGGCAGCGGGCTAGTCCGACGGCTCACTGGTTGTTGTCATGGGCCAGGGCATCATCGAACTCCTGTTCAATGGCTTGGAGGCGGGCATGTTCCCTGGCCCCGAGGTCTCGCAGGGATAATGCAGTGTCCAGCTCCAACTCCCTGCGAATACCCTCGAGGCACTCAGCCCGCCTCAGCGCCCTCCGCATGGAGTTCTCCGCCCTGACCATTGTGAGCCGTTCCTCCTCTGCCCGCTGCTGCTCCGCACCTATCTGCTGGCCCAACCGCTCCCACACTGAAGACACTCCCATTCCAGGGTTCTCCTGCCCTCCGGCTGATGCCTGCACCCCTGATGTTGATGGCCCCGAGCCATGATGCCTCCCACGTCGAGCCTGCCGCTGCCTCCAACGCAACTGTCTGTGCCAGCACGACGGCATCCAGGCTGATGGAATCCACCGACGCCGTCGTGCACGTGCCATGCCCGATGATGCCGTCACATCCTCCATCTGCTGGGGTCCAGTTGCTGGTGTGTCCACCCCTGCGGGACCTCCGACTCCCGACTGTGGCAGGGATGGGATCCCCACCGAGTTGGCTGCGTTGGTCGGGGAAGGTCCACAGGGGGCCCTGGTGGCATCTGGGCCAGAAGACGGCATGGAGAACGACTGGCGCATAGCCTCCACAGAGGAGGAGAGGGTCGCCAGAATGCCCGACACATGTACGAAACCCCCGACTATAGCCGCTCCCAACTAGGCCACGTTGGCACGGTGCTCTTCGTGATGACGTGCGTGCTCCCCCCGGGAAGCACGCACCTCATCACGAATGACACCCGTGCGCAACGCGACACCAATCAGGACCTTCTTCATACGGCCAGGGGTCCCCTCGTCCTCTCGTCCTCAGGTGGAGGGGAGTCAGATGACATGGACATCCCCCCTACCTGCGGACGGGCCTGGGATGGGGGCATCCCTGCTGGTGCATGGTGGTGCAGTCACAGTGTCAGGGACAGTGACATGCACAGGCACCTCCACGGCGACCTGTGCTGCCTCCTGCCCCTGCCCCTGGACTGCACCACTTGCACCAGCAGGGATGCCCCCAGCAGGCCCCATGTGCGGCTCAGTAGCGGCCTCCTCCTCCTCTGTGGAAACCACCAACCTGGATGGCTCCACCCCGTCTTCCGCCGTTGCAAGCCCCTGTGGGGGCTCACCCACCCCTTCCGCTGCAGCCATGGGGGCATCCCCGCTGCTTTGCTCCACAGCGCCGTCTCCGTCCTCTTCTTCACTTTGCGCTGTGTAGAGGGAGACATAGAACACAAGCATCAGGGTACTGTACCATGGTCCCCTAGACAGGAAGCAATAGCAGATGAGTGGCACTGTCAAAGATCCCTTCCATCATGTCCCTCCACAAAACATGGGTCAGTGCAGGCAAAACACATGCAGTAACAGGCATGGCGCATGCTATGGACTCTTGAAACATACAATGTTGTTTTTGAACTCACATGCATCATGGGTCATGCCTATCACATGCACACACTTCACCGTACTTTCATCCATCTGGACTCGCACACCCCAGACACAGTGGATGCAAGGATAACTAGGCTGCATCAGTGATTCTGAACATTGTCACAGACATGTGTCATGCATCCATGGCATTCACAAGTCACAGACACGCAGGTCAGAAACACAGACATGGACACCATACATGCACATGGCATCAGCACCCATCCCTCACCCCCACCCATGTCCAGGAACAGAGACTGGCATGCTCTCATGTGTCCATTCCGCATAGGGCTCCCCATGTTGCATTTAAACACATACACCAACCGTGTGCTTCACACATTACTGTTCTCACATGCATGACCATGATGTCCCTGCACACACACACGCGTACATGGCCTATGTCACACATACAGGCAAGTATCAGACAACCAGCACACTGCAACATGCCCTGTCTCACACAGCAATGCTTGGCCACTTACCGCTCGACTCCAGACAGGTCTGCCTCACAAGGACCTGGACGTGGAGTGCTGGGGATATGCGTTCCAGGACCCTCATCTGATCTTCCGACAAGTGGCCCCGGCGCCCCTTAGCATCCGCTGCCTTCAAGAGGCGCCGGGCCTTGTTGAGGGTCCTGGACCTGAAGTTCTCCCAGCGCTTCTTGACATGATGGACCCCCTCCGCGTTGATGGCAGTCACGATGTCCGTCCAGATCCGAGTCCGTCCTTCCCTATCGGCGCGTGATGATCCGAAGAGGGCATCATAATGCCCCAGGACAAGCTCCACCAGGACACCAACTTCCTTCTGACTGAAGCTGGTGGCCCTCTGCCCCTCTGGCTGGGGGTCGCCAGTGGTCTCGGATGGTGTTTGCCCCGACATGGCAACCCCCGAGGCAGGCGTGGGTGGGCAACTGGGTCCTGGGGCTGGGCTGTGGAGCGATGGTATCCCAGTCGGGAGTCTTCTGTTCCAGCAGGGGTGGACACAGCAACTGGACCCCTGCAGATGGCTGATGTGCAGGCACCAAATGGCAGGGCACAGTGGCAGCAGGCAGGCAGCAGCAGATGGCTCGTGGGAGGCTGCTCAGGGCTCTGGGGGGCAGAAATTCGGCCTTTTGGGCAGGAGTGTGGTCTTCCGTGTGCTTACGCGTGGCCAGCTTGATATGGAGTGATTTGGCACGTGAAAATTCTGCACGTCAGCGTGTAATTCGAGGAAAGGCCCTTAGCGCGTAAGCGCGTCAGCACATATACGCGATTCCATTGGACCAAAGTCCCTTAACGCGTAAGCGCGTCTGTGACGTATCGTGCACGGGCGTTGCCCTGGCAGGGCTTGAAGATCCCACGTGGATTTCCATTGCTCAGTACGTGCTTCTCGTGGGGTGCGGTGCGTGTGTTCTGCAGGCGTTGGGGTTCATACGCTATTACTTCACAGCGGGTGGGTGTTGGCTACGCGTTCTTCTACATGCAAGGCAGACGGTGAGTGGTACCCTGCTCCCCCAGGCCCGATCGCGTGTTAAACAACCCGCGAGCCCCTGAAATACATGTACCATGCTCCCCCATGCCCGATCGCGTGTTAAACTTCCCGCGCACCCACGAAATACACGCACACGCTATTATTCACACAGTGGATGTCTGAGTTTGTTGCATACCCCTTTGCACGTCATTTAGGGGTGTGTGGGAAGTTTCACATGCAAATTCAGCAGGGTACGTGTATTTCAGGGGTTCCGGGGAGTACTACACGTGAATTGGCCGTGTGGGTCCTCCCAGGTGTTCCCTCTATACCCTCCACAGCCCCTGCAGGCAGCCCACACCACAGGGGACTACCCTGCACCCCTGCTCATGTCCCGCAGGCAGAACATCCACCATGGGCATGCCCCCCAGCCAAGCCACATGTCACCCTGCACTACTGATCAACAACGCATGTCTCCCAGCACCCCCACACCCCAGCACTGTGGGACACCTGCCATCAGGCCCCCCACTCATGTCCCCCTGCACCACCACCCCCAGCATCCAGGGGCACCCTCCACCAGGCCCCCACTCATGTCCCCCTGCACACCCACCCCCCAGCATCCAGGGGCACCCTCCACCAGGCCCCCACTCATGTCTCACTGCACACCCATGCCCCAGCACTGTGGGACACCTGCCAGCAGGCCCCCACTCATGTCCCCCTGCACCACCACCCCCCAGCACTGTGGGACAGCCAGCAGGCCCCCATACATGTACCCCCAACACCTCATGACGATCCATAATCATGGCCCCCATGCCCACTCAATACATTGCCTACGCCACCCCAGTCCGAACACACCACCAGGTATGACATCCACCCGACAAAGAAATCACAAGCACATGTTGCATCCCAAATGGCTAGTCTGCACATCAACGCATATCCGTCAAACCCACACAATGACAGCATGTGAATGATAGAACACACATTGTGACATGCATGAAACCAAAGAGAGAATACCACACATTGAAGTACCAAATTATAATGTATTAAACAGAAAAGCAAGGCAATGAAATGGAACAGAAGAAAATGGAAATAATAAATGAAATCCAGCATGTCCAATAAATGAAAAATATGCATGAAATCCAAATGAAAGGCAATCCAAAAGCAAGTCTCCAAAGTGTCAGTCTGAGAAAATAAATCCAAGGTTCTAAAATAAGAAAAAACCATTGATCCATGTGAAAAAAAAATCAAAAATCCAAATCCATTGTCAAACTATGTACAAGGTGAACATCCAGGGTCCATGTGCCCAATCCTTTAAATGAAACCTATAAAATAAAATACTACCTAATGAAGAACTATATACAAGAAGTTTGGGCATTGTCCAAGCGCCTCAAAACAAAACAAAACCGAAAGGAAACTTAACACTAAAGAACTATTTACAAGGGCAGCGGGCTAGTCCAACGGCTCACTTCTGGATGTTCCGGGCCAGGGCATCATGGAACTCCTGCTCAATGTCCCGGAGGCGGTCCTCCTCCATGGCCCAGAGGGTCCGCAGGGCCGACGACATGTACTCCTCCAGCTCCCTGCGGATTGCCTCGAGGCACTCGGCCCGCCTCAGGGCCCTCCGCATGGAGTTCTCCACCCTGACCATTGTGAGCCATGCCTCTTCCGCCCGCTGCCGCTCCGCATCTATGGCATGGCCGAACCGCTGCCACACGGAAGACACTTCCGGTCCTTTGTCCTCCTGCCCTCCGGCCGATGCCTGCCCCTCCGATGTTGAAGGCCCCGAGCCATCATGGCTCCCACCTCGTTGCTGCTGCTGCTGTGCCTGTGCCCGTGCCCTAGCTCCTGCTGCCTGCACATCCTCCTCCGGCCGGGGTGCAGTCGTTTATGTGGCCACCCCTGCTGGACGTCCGACTCCCGACTGTGGCAGGGATGTGTCCTCCACCAGCCTGGCCGCACCGTCAGAGGCAGCTCCACAGGGCACCAAGGTGACAAATGGGTGGAAAGATGGCACGGACGACGACTGGCGCATAGGGTGTTCTGTTGAGGAGGGGGTCGGAACAGGCTCCAGCAAACGGAGGAATCCGGCCTGGGTGACCTGTCCCAGTAGGCCGACGCGGTCAACTAGCCATTTGAGATGACATGCAGTCTCCTCATGAAAAGACTGCAGGTCACCTCGCATGCCCCGTTGACGCAACGCCACACCAGTCAGGACAGGCTCAACCCGTACCTGGTTAGCCACGTCCGCAGGCAGAGGAAGGCCAGTTGTTGTAAGCTCATCCCCTGCCTGAAAACGGGTCTGGATGTAGGCATCCCTGCTGGTGCAAGATGATGCAGTGACAGGATCAGGGACAGGATTGCACACAGGCACCTCTGCGGCGGCCTGTGCTGCCTCCTGTCCCTGGTCCTGAACTGCACCAATAGCACCAGTGGAATCCCTACCTCCAGACCCCGTCTCTGTCGCTTGCACGGCCTCCTCCTCCACCAAACCCCCCCACCAACCTGGATGACTCCGTGCCATCTTCCCCTGTTGGGGCCTGTGGAGTCCCAGCTGCCCCTTCTGCTGCCGAGGAGTCCAACTCCGACCTCCGCCTCTTGGACCTTCCCCCGGCAACTGCGGCCTGGGACGCGGCACCGGACTCCTCACTTCCTGACGAGATGACAACCTGGGAGGGGAGCCGGGACTTGCGTCTCCGGCTGGCAGTGCAATCCCTGCCGCTGTGCTCCACAGCACCTTTTCCGCCCTCTTCATCAGTTGACGCTGCAGACAGGGAGAAATAAAACACAGGCATCAGGGCACTGTACAATGGACACATACACAAATGACAGTTGTACATGACTGGCATTGGGAAACCTCAGACATGGCATCACAATCGCCAACACACATGTCATTTCAACTCGCACACATGAGCCATACACAGCCATATTGCAACAGCCAGCACCATCCATACACATACAACAGCATGAGCAGGCAAAGGTGAGCCAGACATCACATGCAACACAGGGAGTGCACTACACATGCGCACACACCACCACACTTGCATGCATGTGTACACCTCTGCCAACTGTCGCAGTGTTCAGATTGGCATGCATGTCACATCTGCCAATCAGGCTTCCACATCCCGCTGTCACATGTTGCATCACTGTTGCACCCTTGTCAAATACACACACATGCACATGTACACAGTGCTGATACATGCAGCTGAAACCAACATCCATGTGTGACATCACGAACATGCCTACTTACATACACATTCATCCAAACATGTGTGCCCACACATCTGCATTTGGCATGCAAGCCTACACACACAAGCACCATCCATGTCTCACACATGAGAGCCCTTGCATGTGTTAGCCTCACGGCCCTGTACACTCCCCCCCATACTTGGCCCCATAAAACACATGTGCAACCTGCACACTACTGGTACACCACCACACGCACAGCTTTCAATCATGATGCATGTACACTTACCTCTCGACTCCAGACGGGTCTGCCTCTCAAGGACCTGGTTGTGGAGCGCTGGGGATATGCGTTCCAGGACCCTCATCTGATCGTCCGACAAGTGGCCCCGGCGCCCCTTAGCATCCGCTGCCTTCAAGAGGCGCCGGGCCTTGTTGAGGGTCCTGGACCTGAAGTCCTCCCCTCACTTCATGACATGATGGAATAGTCGGACTGCCACCCCCTCCGCGTTGATGGCAGTCACAATGTCTGTCCAGGTCCGAGTCCGTCCTTCCTTGTTGGCGCGCAAACTTCCGAAGAGGGCATCATACTGCCCCAGGACTTCCTCCACCAGGACACCAACTTCGGTGGCAGTGAAGCTGGTGCCCCTCTGCCTCTCTGGCCGGGGGTTGCAGTGGTGCCAGATGTTGCAGTGCCCGACATGACAACCCCAGAGGCAGGAGTGGGTGGGCAACTGGGTCCTGGGGCTGGTCTGTGGAGCGATGGAATCCCAGTCGGGAGTCTTCGGTTCCAGCAGGGGTGGTCACAGCAACAGCACCCCTGGCTGATGTGCAGGCAGCAAATGGCAGGGCACGTGGGCAGTAGGCAATCAGGCAGCAGCAGATGGCAGGTAGGAGCGTGCTCGGGGCTCTGGGGGGCAGTAATTCGGCCTTCTGGGCAGGAGCGTGGTCTTCCGTGTGCTTACGCGTGGCCAGCTTGATACGGAGTGATTTGGCACGTGAAAATCCAGCACGTCTGCGTGTAATTCGAGGAAAGGGCCTAAGCACGTAAGCGCGTCAGCACACGTACGCGAATTCATTGGCCCAAAGGCCCCCAGCGTGTAGGCGCGTCTATGACGTTACGTGCACATGCGTTTTCCATGGCGCGTAGAAAAAATAAGCACGTCAGAGTGTCATAGCGTGCAATTGGTGGAAAGGGCCTCAGCGCGTATGCGCGTCTGTGATGTGCGTGCGCGGGCGTTTCCCTGCACACGGGTGCATGTTACACGTCCAATGACTGCACGTCAGAGTGTCAGCTCGTGTAATTGGAGGATAGGGCCTTAGCGCGTACACGCGGAAGTGACACTGGACGTGTGAGCATGTTTAAAAGGTACGTGTAGAACACCATTTCCTTGTACGTGCTTTTCGTGGAGAGCGAGTGGGTGAAATCTGTACTTCTTGTCGGTTCACACGCGATTTACTTCACAGTGTTCCAAGTTCGTACTCCCTGTTACCTCTGACTGCTTTTTCTCTTTTTGTCTTTTTCCTGGGCCTGTTTCCTCAAACAGAGTTCACTTCTTATGTTGTCCTGTCTCCTCAGACAGCGTACAATTCTTCTTTTGGCGGGGGTGTTGCCAACGCGCGCACACGCGTATTTTTCATGCGATTTTTCCTGGCAGACGGTGAGTCGCGCACGTATTTAACATCTGTGCTTGCCCCGTGTGTTGCGTACCCCTTCAGAGGTCAGTCTAGGCTGCGTGTGACACGCATACGTTCATTTTTGTGTTTCTGGGTGCCACAGCGTAGTGCAGGTTTATTTTTCCACGCACGTGGTCTAGAAGGGGTTGCGTGCACATTATCTCCCTTTTTTGGGGTGCCTGTGCGTTGCGTGACCCGTCACCTTCCCCCAGGGGTCACATACAGCCTCCGTCAGTGCCATGGTTGGGAGGCGAGCACGCGGTAAGGGTGGCAAAGGTGGCCGAGCCTCAAGAGGTGGCCGTGGTGGATACGGTAGGGGACGTGGCTGGGACTTGCAGGGTGCCCCTAGCCCCCCATGTGTGGGTGACCAGTCAGGGACACCCATGCCCCCCCCCTGGTTGAGGTTAACGTGGCTGACACCATCCCTGCTCAGCCCTTGTTGGACCAGCCTATTGTGGCACCAGACCTGGCACAGGGTGACTCCATGGCTGACTTCCAGGTCAGTAGTTCTAGGCCACGTGTGGCGGTGCACGTTGGTGTCACCAGGCCACGTGGATCAGGGGCAGCTATGTCATCTGCTGCCCCAAGTAGGCAGGGTGGGGAGGCTGCAGGGGCAGCTGTGGCTCCATCCACCCCAGCTCTGAGTCTCCCAGCCAGGACAGTGTCGGTCCCAGTCCATCCTGCTGACGTTCCCCCTGACTACATCACACTTTAGCTAATGCCTGCACCAAGTCCCATGGTGAGTGTTCATTCCCACACTCCTAGTCCACAGTCCACTGGGGCTCCTGCCCCTAGTGTCCAGAGCGGCGTAGGACACTCAGGATCCCCACTACCTTCCAAGCGGAAGAGGAAGAGTGCTCGTCCAGTACAGGCTGATGCCCCAGACATGGCTACACAGTCCATCCACCAAGGAAGCCCAGCTTCAATCAGGCCGAACTTGATGCACTTGTGGAGTATGTGTCCGCACATGACAGCGAAATGGTGATTACTGCAGGATGCAAGACCACACCTGCACAACGTCAGGCACACTGGCAGACCATCGCGGACATCATAAGTGCCCTTGGATTAGTGAGGCGCACAGCTAATGATTGCTACAAGTGCTGGAATAACCTGAAGCGCAGGGCAAAGAAAAAGCTGGCCTCAAGTCATGCCGCAACTCTAGTGACTGGAGGTGGGTCTCCAACAGAGGAAATTGAACTCACTCCACATGAGTATGTTGCTGGGACCTACGTCACGGAGGAACAGATCCAAGGTGTGGGAGACCTGTCAGATTACGAGGCATTGTCGGTGAGTGCACATGCATGTGTGTGTGTGATCCATGTGCATGGTGTGTGTGTGTGTGAGGGCTTCTGATTGAGTGCCAGGTGAGGGTGTGTGTGCCTGAGTGGTTTGGGTCACCCATGTGCTTCATCCAATACATTCTGCGCACCAGGATTTGGGTATTGCAGTATCCCTTCTGGCAACAGTAGACTTTCAGCCCAACCTCACGCCAGTTGCCCTTGAAGTGTCATCTTGCCACAACATAGTTGCGTATTATTCTGTGTTCATTCAGGCTGATTGTTTGCATTCCACCACTTTGACTAGGCATTTCTCAGTCCTATTGTCACATGTGTGACATGGCTATGGTACATGCCATCTGTGTGATGGCATGTGTCATGTATGTGTATTGGACATGCCAATCACAGGCCAATGTGTGATGGCACTGCTAGCCAGCATGCAGCAAATGTGTTGGTCTTCCATCTTGGTGTCATTAATGTGTGCCATTTGCCTCCCCTTCATACGCAGGGACGGTGCATGCATGGGAGGGTTATAGTCATGTGGGACATGTGTCAATGAAGTACTGTTTCTGTTGCTTCTCACCCCTAATTGTGTGCCATGGTGCTAATGCCTGTTCCCATTTCTTTTCTTCCATGTCTTTGCAGGGGATGACGCACTTGATACTGCTGGGGTTGTGGAGATGGTGCAGACCCAGGAGGGGTCTCAGGCCTGACCGGGCACCAGTGAGGGACCTGGTATGGTGATGGGGTAAGAACCCACACTTGCTGCAGGCCATTATCTCAAGGGGTGTCTCTGGGTGCACCTCCCCCGAGCTCTATTCAGGTGTCGATTCGGATGATGACCTATGTGCCGTCGCAGGTAAGTGTTTCTGGGAGGGATTCTGTACTGTCCAACCCACCTGCACCAGGGGTAGAACCCTCAATGGGGATGTCAGTGTTGGTAGGTCCGCCTTTGGTGGTTACGGATGCAGGGTCACACTCCGCAACATCTGATCCTGTTCCTGGGCCAGCAGATCAGAGGGGGAATGCAGTCCTGCAGCCTCAGGCAGTGCCGGCACAGCAAGGCGCAGTTCGCCTTGCCCCAGACAGGTGTGGTGCCCGCCGATGCACTGGTCGTACGCCACCTGGCAATACCGCATGGGAGCAATCCATATACGGTATGGAAAACCAACAGGCAGCATCATCTGAGATGATGGCTCAGGCCATGGATAGGGTGGCCACTTCCATTGTCCCCCAAGAAAGGCTGATGGAACAACTACAGCAGGCAACAGACTGCATTTGCCAGTCACACAGGGAGGACATGTTGGCGTCCAACAGGGACAGACGGGCGGCACTGGAGACTCTGCGTGAAGCCATTTCTATTGAGTCCCAGGGCCACAGGGAAGCCCTGAGGGTGGAACTCCGTCACCTCAGGGTGACTCTTGTTGAGCTTGAGGCTTCAACTGACACAAGGACAGAACAGCAGCTGGAGCGGCTCACACGTACGCTCTCAGATGAGATGCAGGCAACTAGGGAGGAGGTCCGGGCATCCCGTGAGTTGTTGCATGGGGACCTCCGCACGATTATCCTCCAGAACCAGACCTTCCACACCTGCATGCATGCTGCCATGGAGGACCAGACTAGGGCTTTGCGTGGGCTGCCTCCCATAGTGCCACCACCTCCTGATGCAGCTGCAGAGGGTGAGGAGAGTGACAGCAGCGAATCTCTCACAATAGGGTAGACGTGCAGGCCATGAGCCCATGGAGGTGTTTTTTGTTTCCGCAAGATCCACACAGGTGGGTTTTGGTGTGCACCCTGTCCTCGGACCTCCTGGGTGGCCTCCCCCACCCCCCTGGCCCATTCATGGCCATTTTTGATTTTAGATTTTAGATTTTTGATTTTTTTGACATTGTGTTGCCTTGTGTGGCTCCCGTGGGCATACGCTGTATTGTGGCTGGGCACATGTAGGCTTGTCCTGAATTTGGGTTAGATGCTTGGGTTTGTGTGACACACACCCCTCCTGCTTCCCGTTTCCACTGGCTTGCAAAGGTGTGCCCAAGTGACATTGACTTACACAGTGACGTTGGACTCCCATTTGATGTGTGGGCAGTCTGTAGTCAATACTGTGTATACATTCCTAGTGCATATTGTTGTTGTATTTTACACTGCATGGTGTATTGATATGTGTCTCTGCATCCATCTCATCCTCCTAATTTGCAGGTCCATTTCTCACGTCTTCACAAAGCGGTCTACTTTGGAAATGGAGTCCATGTTGTAAGCAGTGCACCTACACTTTTGCGTGGCGCTAACACTGTACAGTTGGAAGTGTTCGAAGTGCTGGCATTATCAGGTAGTGAGACTACCAATTTTTTAAATCCGTACTGTCATGTTTATGGTAGGTTGGAGGTTGTGTAGGTGATTAGTATTATTGGTAAATATTTGGTAATGTGTGTTGTTGGTCCTGCATTACTGTGAGCATTTCATGTGTGGCCAGTTTCCATTAGGGACACTGTAGTTTGTGACACTTGTGTCATGTTGTGGGGATTAATTTGTTTGCTCTCACATAGCATGACATGCCATGGTGTGTTGTGTGGCGGTGCCGGGGAGGGGTTGGGTGACATGGCACTGTTCTCATGTTGTATTTTGCAAGTGGGTATTCATTTTTGCTGCATAGAAGTGTGTTTTTTGATGACACTGCATTGGTGGTGTTTGTGTAGGTAGGGATGCACACATTGTGACACTTCCAGGTGAACAATCTCAGGCTGCTATGGTTCTGACAGTTGACTGTCCCTTAATTGATCAGAATTGTCAGATTGAGTCATCATTGATTGTCAGATGGTATGTGCCAGGGCTGTGTGCACTCCACAGGGGTGTGATTTCTATGTGAAGTAATCAGCCACCAGCTGCGTACGGGCTGCCTCACCCGTGCCCTTTCCCCTCCCATGCACAGCGGGCGTGCATGTGGTTGGAGATGTGGGGGCACCACCATGTCCACAGCCAGGCCCCGGCATGTTGCAACATTGTGCAGGACACATGCTGCCACTATGATCCTGCACACTACTGAGGGAGCGTATAACAGCTGCCCGCCAGAACGGTCAAGGGAGCGAAAGCGTGACTTGAGCACTCCGAATGTGCGCTCCACTATGCCCCGGGTTGCAATATGGGCTGTGTTGTATCTTACCTCGGGAGGCGTGATGGGGTTCCGAATTGGCGTCATCATGTGGGTGCTCAGAGGGTAGGCACTGTCCCCTGGGGAGGTGGTGATGGGGATCATTAGTGGGGTAGTGACATTACTCTGTATCTGTCATGCATGCGTGTGCTGTGGCATTTATACTCACCAAGCAGCCATGCATCGCCATGCTGCCCAGCTTCCATGTCCCGGTTTAGGGTTGACATCCTGTAAATGAAGCTGTCGTGGGTGGACCCTGGATGGTTGGCATATACTGAGGTGATGATTCCCTTGGCATCACATTTACTATCTGGACGTTGATGGAATGCCAGTGCTTGCGGTTTCTATAGATGTGCTCAGATGCCCTGGGGGGACGTAGAGCCACATGGGTGCAATCAATGGCACTTAGCACTTTGGGGAATTGTGCCACCCTGTAGAAATCCTGGCTGACAGCCTGCCTTTGTTCAGGTGTTCTGGGCAGGTATATGTGCCTGCGGACTGATGGGCGTGCAGTGATGATGGCCAACACCTGGTGTAGGCACCGTGACTGCGTGGCCTGTGACACCCCCCCCCACTATGGCACTTGTCCGCTGAAATGATCCGGTAGCCAAGAAGTGCTGTATATTGAGGACCTTCTCCAGGGGGCTCAGTGCTTGGGCGCAACAGGGTGGGTGATGTGAGGTCATCCTCCCACTCACTGACCAGGTTGAGTGTTATGTGAGGTGGAAACTTATACCTCCATTACACCTGGTCATCAGGCATACCAAAAAGGCTGGTTCTGGGTGTGAAGATTCTGGCCCTGACTATCCTCCTCCTCCTCCTGCGGTATCCCACGGCCACTGCTGCTAGGAACGGTATATTCATCCTGGCGTCTGAGCTTGTTTGCGCAGACTTTTATGCTGCGTGGAACGTGCGCCTGCTTCATGCTGGCGTACGTGTTTCCGGATTGGACCTGTTTTTTTTGGCGCGTTGTAGGCGACCGTGTAAATCTTCCCGCCCACCCCAGGAATACACGTAACATGCTCTCCCTGGCCCAGTCGCGTGTGGAAGTTCACGCGAACCCGTAATACACGTACCCTGCTGATATCGGGTGTGGCAGTTCACGCGGACCCATAATACACGTACCCTGATGAAATCACGTATAAGACTACCCGCGCACCCCTGAAATACACGTACCCAGGCAAATCGCACTGCTGGGGGGTGGGGGTGCAGGGAGACATGAGAGGGGGCCTGGTGGAGGGTGCCCCTGACTGCTGGGGGGTGAGGGGGGTGGGAGACATGAGTGGGGGCCTGGTGGAGGGTGCCCCTGACTGCTAGGGGTGCAGGGGGACATGAGTTGGACATGAGTGGGGCCTGTTGGAGGGTGCCCCTGGATGCTGGGGGGTGGGGGTGCTGGGAGACATGAGTGGGGGCCTGGTGGATGGTGCCCCTGGATGCTGGGGGTGGGGGTGCTGGGAGACATGAGTGGGGGCCTGGTGGAGGGTGCCCCTGGATGCTGATGAGTGGGTGTGCTGGGAGACATGAGTGTGGGCCTGGTGGAGGGTGCCCCTGGATGCTGGGGGGTGGGGGTGCTGGGAGACATGAGTGGGGACCTGGTGGAGGGTGCCCCTGACTACTGGGGGGTGGGGGTGCTGGGAGACATGAGTGGGGGCCTGGTGGAGGGTGCCCCTGACTGCTGGGGGGTGGGGGGTGGGAGACATGAGTGGGGGCCTGGTGGAGGGTGCCCCTTGATGTTGGGGGGTGGGGGTGCTGGGAGACATGAGTGGGGGCCTGGTGGAGGGTGCCCCTGACTGCTGGGGTGTGGGGGGTGGGAGACATGAGTGGGGGCCTGGTGGAGGGTGCCCCTTGATGTTGGGGGGTGGGGGTGCTGGGAGACATGAGTGGGGGCCTGGTGGAGGGTGCCCCTGACTGCTGGGAGGTGGAGGTGCAGGGGGACATGAGTTGGGCCTGGTGCAGAGTGCCCCTGGATGCTGGGGGGTGGGGCTGCTGGGAGACATGAGTGGGGGCCTGGTGGAGGGTACCCCTGGATGCTGGGGGGTGGGGGTGCTGGGAGACATAAGTGGGGGACTGGTGGAGGGTGCCCCTGGATGCTGGGGGGTGGGGGTGCTGGGAGACATAAGTGGGGGCCTGGTGGAGGGTGCCCCTGACTGCTGGGGGGTGGGAGACATGAGTGGGGGCCTGGTGGAGGGTGCACCTGACTGCTGGGGGGTGGGGGGGTGGGAGACATGAGTGGGGCCTAGTGGAGGGTGCCCCTGGATGCTGGGGGGTGGGGGTGCTGGGAGACATGAGTGGGGGCCTGGTGGAGGGTGCCCCTGGATGCTGGGGTGTGGGGGTGCTGGGAGGCATGAGTGGGGGCCTGGTGGAGGGTGCCCCTGGATGCTGGGGGATCAGAGTGCTCGGAGACATGAGTGGTGGCCTGGTGGAGGGTGCCCCTGGATGCTGGGGGGTGGGGGTGCTGGGAGACATGAGTGGGGCCTGGTGGAGGGAGCCCCTGGATGCTGGGGGGGTGGAGGTGCTGAGAGACATGAGTGGGGGCCTGGTGGAGGGTGCCCTGACTGCTGGGGGGTAGGGGTGCTGGGAGACATGAGTGGGGGCCTGGTGAAGGGTGCCCCTGACTGCTGCGGGGTGCGGGGGTAGGAGACATGTGTGGGGGCCTGGTGGAGGGTGCCCCTGGATGCTGGGGAGTGGGGGTGCTGGGAGACATGAGTGGGGGCCTGGTGGAGAATGCCCCTGACTGCTGGGGGGTGGGGGGTGGGAGACATGAGTGGGAGCCTGGTGGAGGGTGCCCCTGACTGCTGGGGGGTGGTGGTGCAGGGGGACATGAGTGGGGGCCTGGTGGAGGGTGCCCCTGACTGCTGGGGGGTGGGGGTGCAGGGAAACATGAGTTGGACATGAGTGGGGCCTGGTGGAGGGTGCCCCTGGACGCTGGGGGGTGGGGGTGCTGGGAGACATGAGTGGGGGCCTGGTGGAGGGTGCCCCTGGATGCTGGGGGGTGGGGGTGCTGGGAGACATGAGTGGGGGCCTGGTGGAGGGTGCCCCTGGATGCTGGGGGGTGGGAGGGTGGTCGACATGAGTGGGGGCCTGGTAGAGGGTGCCCCTGGATGCTGGTGGGTGGGGGGTGGAAGACATGAGTGGGGGCCTGGTGGAGGGTGCCCCTGACTGCTGGGGGGTGGGAGACATGAGTGGGGGACTGGTGGGGGGTGCCCCTGGATGCTGGGGGTGGGGGTGCTGGGAGACATGAGTGGGGGCCTGGTGGAGGGTGCCCCTGGATGGTGGGGGTGCTGGGAGACATGAGTGGGGGCCTGGTGGAGGGTGCCCCTGACTACTGGGGGGTGGGGGTGCTGGGAGACATGAGTGGGGCCTGGTGGAGGGTGCCCCTTGATGTTGGGGCGTGGGGGTGCAGGGAAACATGAGTTGGACATGAGTGGTGCCTGGTGGAGGGTGCCCCTGGACGCTGGGGGGTGGGGGTGCTGGGAGACATGAGTGGGGGCCTGGTGGAGGGTGCCCCTGGATGCTGGGGGGTGGGGGTGCTGGGAGACATGAGTGGGGGCCTGGTGGAGGGTGCCCCTGGATGCTGGGGGGTGGGAGGGTGGTCGACATGAGTGGGGGCCTGGTAGAGGGTGCCCCTGGATGCTGGGGGGTGGGGTTTGGGAGACATGAGTGGGGGCCTGGTGGAGGGTGCCCCTGACTGCTGGGGGGTGGTGGTGCAGGGCGACATGAGTGGGGGCCTGGTGGAGGGTGCCCCTGACTGCTGGGGGGTGGGAGACATGAGTGGGGGACTGGTGGGGGGTGCCCCTGGATGCTGGGGGTGGGGGTGCTGGGAGACATGAGTGGGGGCCTGGTGGAGGGTGCCCCTGGATGCTGGGGGTGGGGGTGCTGGGAGACATGAGTGGGGGCCTGGTGGAGGGTTCCCCTGGATGCTGGGGGTGGGGGTGCTGGGAGACATGAGTGTGGGCCTGGTGGAGGGTGCCCCTGACTGCTGGGGGGTGGGGGGGTGGGGGACATGAGTGGGGGCCTGGTGGAGGGTGCCCCTGGATCCTGGGGGGTGGGGCTGCTGGGAGACATGAGTCGGGGCCTGGTGGAGGGTGCCCCTGACTGCTGGGGGGTGGGGGGGTGTAGGACATGAGTGGGGGCCTGGTGGAGGGTGCCCCTGGATGGTGGGGGTGCTGGGAGACATGAGTGCGGGCCTGGTGGACGGTGCCCCTAACTGCTGGGGGGTGGGGGGGGTGTGGGAGACATGAGTGGGGGCCTGGTGGAGGGAGCCCCTGGATGCTGGGGGGTGGGGGTGCTGGGAGACATGAGTGGGGTCCTGGTGGAGGGTGCCCCTGTATGCTGGGGGGTGGGGGTGCTGGGAGACATGAGTGGGGGCCTGGTGGAGGGTGCCCCTGACTGCTAGGGGGTGGGGGTGCTGGGAGACATGAGTGGGGGCCTGGTGGAGGGTGCCCCTGACTGCTGGGGGGTGGGGTCGGAGACATGAGTGGGGGCCTGGTGGAGGGTGCCCCTGGATGCTGGGGGTGGGGAGGGTGGGAGACATGAGTGGGGGCCTGGTGGAGGGTGCCCCTGACTGCTGGGGGGTGGTGGTGCAGGGGGACATGAGTGGGGGCCTGGTGGAGGGTGCCCGTGACTGCTAGGGGGTGGGAGACATGAGTGGGGCCTGGTGGAGGGAGCCCCTGGATGCTGGGGGGTGGGGGTGCTGGGAGACATGAGTGGGGGCCTGATGGAGGGTGCCCCTCGATGCTGGGGGGTGGGGGTGCTGGGAGACATGAGTGGGGGCCTGGTGGAGGGTGCCCCTGACTGCTGGGGGGTGGGGGTGCTGGGAGACATGAGTGGGGGCCTGATGGAGGGTGCCCCTGACTGCTGGGGGGTGGGGGGGGGTCGGAGACATGAGTGGGGGCCTGGTGGAGGGTGCCCCTGGATGCTGGGGGGGTGGGGGTGCTGGGAGACATGAGTGGGGGCTTGGCGGAGGGTGCCCCTGACTGCTGGGGGGTGGGGGGGTGGGAGACATGAGTGGGGGCCTGGTGGAGGGTGCCCCTGACTGCTGGGGGGTGGGGGTGCTGGGAGACATGAGTGGGGGCCTGATGGAGGGTGCCCCTGACTGCTGGGGGGTGGGGGGGGGTCGGAGACATGAGTGGGGGCCTGGTGGAGGGTGCCCCTGGATGCTGGGGGGGGTGGGGGTGCTGGGAGACATGAGTGGGGGCTTGGCGGAGGGTGCCCCTGACTGCTGGGGGGTGGGGGGGTGGGAGACATGAGTGGGGGCCTGGTGGAGGGTGCCCCTGGATTCTGGGGGGTGGGGGTTGGGGAGACATGAGTGGGGGCCTGGTGGGGGGTGCCCCTGGATGCTGGGGGGGGGTGGGGGGGTGGGAAACATGAGTGGGGGCCTGGTGGAGGGTGCCCCTGGATGCTGGGGGGTGGGGGTGCTGGGAGACATGACTGGGGGCCTGGTGGAGGGTGCCCCTGGATGCTGGGCGGTGGGGGTGCTGGGAGACATGACTGAGGGCCTGGTGGAGGTTGCCCCTGACTTCTGGGGGGTGGGGGGTGGGAGACATGAGTGGGGGCCTGGTGGAGGGTGCCCCTGACTGCTGGGGGGGTGGGGGGGTGGGAGACATGAGTGGGGGCCTGGTGGAGGGTGCCCCTGGATGCTGGGGGGTGGGGGTGCTGGGAGACATGACTGGGGGCCTGGTGGAGGGTGACCCTGACTCCTGGTGGTGGGCGGGTGGGAGACATGAGTGGGGGCCTGGTGGAGGGTGCCCCTGACTGCTGGGGGGTGGGGGTGCTGGGAGACATGAGTGGGGGCCTGGTGGAGGGTGCCCCTGGATGCTGGGGGGTGGGGTGCTGGGAGACATGAGTGGGGGCCTGGTGGAGGGTGCCCCTGGATGCTGGGGGGTGGGGGTGGTGGGAGACATGAGTGGGGGCCTGGTGGAGGGTGCCCCTGACTGCTGGGGGTGTGGGGGGGTGGGAGACATGAGTGGGGGCCTGGTGGAGGGTGCCCCTGGATGCTGGGGGTGCTGGGAGACATGAGTGGGGGCCTGGTGGAGGGTGCCCCTGGATGCTGGGGGGTGGGGGTGCTGGGAGACATGAGTGGGGGCCTGCTGGAGGGTGCCCCCGACTGCTGGGGGTGGGGGGGGAGACATGAGTGGGGGCCTGGTGGAGGGTGCCCCTGGATGCTGGGGGGTGGGGGTGCTGGGAGACATGAGTGGGGGCCTGGTGGAGGGTGCCCCTGACTGCAGGGGGGTGGGGGTGGGAGACATGAGTGGGGGCCTGGTGGAGGGTGCCCCTGACTGCTGGCGGGTGGGGGGGTGGGAGACATGAGTGGGGGCCTGGTGGAGGGTGCCCCTGGATGCTGGGGGGTGGGGGTGCTGGGGGACATGATTGGGGGCCTGGTAGAGGGTGCCCCTGACTGCTGGGGGTGGGGAGGGGGTGGGAGACATGAGTGGGGCCTGGTGGAGGGTGCCCCTGAATGCTGGGGGGTGGGGGTGCCCCTGGATGCTGGGGGGTGGGGGTGCTGGGAGACATGAGTGGGGGCCTGGTGAAGGGTGCCCCTGGATGCTGTGGGGTGGGGGTGCTGGGAGACATGAGTGGGGGCCTGGTGGAGGGTGCCCCTGGATGCTGGGGGGTGGGGGTGCTGGGAGACATGAGTGGGGGCCTGGTGGAGGGTGCCCCTGGATGCTGGGGGTGGGGGTGCTGGGAGACATGAGTGGGGGCCTGGTGGAGGGTGCCCCTGACTGCTGGGGGGTGGGGGTGCTGGGAGACATGAGTGGGGGCCTGGTGGAGGGTGCCCCTGGATGCTGGGGGGTGGGGGTGCTGGGAGACATGAGTGGGGGCCTGGTGGAGGGTCCCCTGGATGTTGGGGGGTTGGGGTGCTGGGAGACATGAGTGGGTGCCTGGTGGAGGGTGCCCCTGACTGCTGGGGGGTAGGAGGGGTGGGAGACATGAGTGGGGGCCTGGTGGAGGGTGCCCCTGGATGCTGGGGGGTGGGGGTGCTGGGAGACATGAGTGGGGGCCTGGTGGAGGGTGCCCCTGGATGCTGGGGGGTGGGGGGGGTTGGAGGCAGGAGTGGGGGCCCGGTGGAGGGTTCCCCTGGATGCTGGGGGGTAGGGGTGCTGGGAGACATGAGTGGGGGCCTGGTGGAGGGTGCCCCTGACTGCTGGGGGGTGGGGGGGTGGGAGACATGAGTGGGGGCCTGGTGGAGGGTGCCCGTGACTGCTGGGAGGTGGGGGGGATGGTCGACATGAGTGGGGGCCTCGTGGAGGGTGCCCCTGGATGCTGGGGGGTGGGGGTGCTGGGAGACATGAGTGGGGGCCTGGTGGAGGGTGCCCCTGACTGCTGGGGGGTGGGCGGGTAGGAGACATGAGTGGGGGCCTGGTGGAGGGTGCCACTGACTGCGGGGGGTGGGGGTGCAGGGGGACATGGGTTGGGCCTGGTGGAGGGTGCCCCTGGAAGCTGGGGGTGGGGGTGCTGGGAGACATGAGTGGGGGCCTGGTGAAGGGTGCCCCTGGATGCTGGGGGGTGGGGGTGCTGGGAGACATGAGTGGGGGCCTGGTGGAGGGTGCCCTTGGTTGCTGGGGGGTGAGGATGCTGGGAGACATGAGTGGGGGCCTGGTGGAGGTTGCCCCTGACTGCTGGGGGGTGGGGGGGTGGTAGACATGAGTGGGGGCCTGGTGGAGGGTGCCCCTGGATGCTGGCGGGTAGGGGTGCTGGGAGACATGAGTGGGGGCCTGGTGGAGGGTGCCCCTGACTGCTGGGGGGTGGGTGGGGGGAGACATGAGTGGGGGCCTGCTGGAGGGTTCCCCTGACTGCTGGGGGGTGGCGGTGCAGGGGGACATGAGTTGGACATGAGTGGGGGCCTGGTGGGGGGTGATGGTGCAGGGGGACATGAGTGGGGGCCTGGTGGAGGGTGCCCCGGATGCTGGGGGGTGGGGGTGCTGGGAGACATGAGTGGGGGCCTGGTGGAGGGTGCCCCTGGATGCTGGGCGGTGGGGGTGCTGGGAGACATGAGTGGGGGCCTGGTGGAGGGTGCCCCTGGATGCTGGGCGGTGGGGGTGCTGGGAGACATGAGTGGGGGCCTGGTGGAGGGTGCCCCTGGATGCTGGGCGGTGGGGGTGCTGGGAGACATGAGTGGGGGCCTGGTGGAGGGTGCCCCTGGATGCTGGGCGGTGGGGGTGCTGGGAGACATGAGTGGGGGCCTGGTGGAGGGTGCCCCTGGATTCTGGGGGGTGGGGGTTGGGGAGACATGAGTGGGGGCCTGGTGGAGGGTGCCCCTGGATGCTGGGCGGTGGGGGTGCTGGGAGACATGACTGAGGGCCTGGTGGAGGTTGCCCCTGACTTCTGGGGGGTGGGGGGTGGGAGACATGAGTGGGGGCCTGGTGGAGGGTGCCCCTGACTGCTGGGGGGGTGGGGGGGTGGGAGACATGAGTGGGGGCCTGGTGGAGGGTGCCCCTGGATGCTGGGGGGTGGGGGTGCTGGGAGACATGACTGGGGGCCTGGTGGAGGGTGACCCTGACTCCTGGTGGTGGGCGGGTGGGAGACATGAGTGGGGGCCTGGTGGAGGGTGCCCCTGACTGCTGGGGGGTGGGGGTGCTGGGAGACATGAGTGGGGGCCTGGTGGAGGGTGCCCCTGGATGCTGGGGGGTGGGGTGCTGGGAGACATGAGTGGGGGCCTGGTGGAGGGTGCCCCTGGATGCTGGGGGGTGGGGGTGGTGGGAGACATGAGTGGGGGCCTGGTGGAGGGTGGTCCTGACTGCTGGGGGCGTGGGGGGGTGGGAGACATGAGTGGGGGCCTGGTGGAGGGTGCCCCTGGATGCTGGGGGGTGGGGGTGCTGGGAGACATGAGTGGGGGCCTGGTGGAGGGTGCCCATGGATGCTGGGGGGTGGGGGTGCTGGGAGACATGAGTGGGGGCCTGCTGGAGGGTGCCCCCGACTGCTGGGGGTGGGGGGGGAGACATGAGTGGGGGCCTGGTGGAGGGTGCCCCTGGATGCTGGGGGGTGGGGGTGCTGGGAGACATGAGTGGGGGCCTGGTGGAGGGTGCCCCTGACTGCAGGGGGGTGGGAGACATGAGTGGGGGCCTGGTGGAGGGTGCCCCTGACTGCTGGCGGGTGGGGGGGTGGGAGACATGAGTGGGGGCCTGGTGGAGGGTGCCCCTGGATGCTGGGGGGTGGGGGTGCTGGGGGACATGATTGGGGGCCTGGTAGAGGGTGCCCCTGACTGCTGGGGGTGGGGAGGGGGTGGGAGACATGAGTGGGGCCTGGTGGAGGGTGCCCCTGAATGCTGGGGGGTGGGGGTGCCCCTGGATGCTGGGGGGTGGGGGTGCTGGGAGACATGAGTGGGGGCCTGGTGGAGGGTGCCCCTGGATGCTGGGGGGTGGGGGTGCTGGGAGACATGAGTGGGGGCCTGGTGGAGGGTGCCCCTGGATGCTGGGGGTGGGGGTGCTGGGAGACATGAGTGGGGGCCTGGTGAAGGGTGCCCCCCTGGATGCTGTGGGGTGGGGGTGCTGGGAGACATGAGTGGGGGCCTGGTGGAGGGTGCCCCTGGATGCTGGGGGGTGGGGGTGCTGGGAGACATGAGTGGGGGCCTGGTGGAGGGTGCCCCTGGATGCTGGGGGTGGGGGTGCTGGGAGACATGAGTGGGGGCCTGGTGGAGGGTGCCCCTGACTGCTGGGGGGTGGGGGTGCTGGGAGACATGAGTGGGGGCCTGGTGGAGGGTGCCCCTGGATGCTGGGGGGTGGGGGTGCTGGGAGACATGAGTGGGGGCCTGGTGGAGGGTCCCCTGGATGTTGGGGGGTTGGGGTGCTGGGAGACATGAGTGGGTGCCTGGTGGAGGGTGCCCCTGACTGCTGGGGGGTGGGAGGGGTGGGAGACATGAGTGGGGGCCTGGTGGAGGGTGCCCCTGGATGCTGGGGGGTGGGGGTGCTGGGAGACATGAGTGGGGGCCTGGTGGAGGGTGCCCCTGGATGCTGGGGGGTGGGGGGGGTTGGAGGCAGGAGTGGGGGCCTGGTGGAGGGTTCCCCTGGATGCTGGGGGGTAGGGGTGCTGGGAGACATGAGTGGGGGCCTGGTGGAGGGTGCCCCTGACTGCTGGGGGGTGGGGGGGTGGGAGACATGAGTGGGGGTCTGGTGGAGGGTGCCCGTGACTGCTGGGAGGTGGGGGGGATGGTCGACATGAGTGGGGGCCTCGTGGAGGGTGCCCCTGGATGCTGGGGGGTGGGGGTGCTGGGAGACATGAGTGGGGGCCTGGTGGAGGGTGCCCCTGACTGCTGGGGGGTGGGCGGGTAGGAGACATGAGTGGGGGCCTGGTGGAGGGTGCCCCTGACTGCTGGGGGGTGGGGGAGTTGGAGACATGAGTGGGGGCCTGGTGGAGGGTGCCACTGACTGCGGGGGGTGGGGGTGCAGGGGGACATGGGTTGGGCCTGGTGGAGGGTGCCCCTGGAAGCTGGGGGTGGGGGTGCTGGGAGACATGAGTGGGGGCCTGGTGAAGGGTGCCCCTGGATGCTGGGGGGTGGGGGTGCTGGGAGACATGAGTGGGGGCCTGGTGGAGGGTGCCCCTGGATGCTGGGCGGTGGGGGTGCTGGGAGACATGAGTGGGGGCCTGGTGGAGGTTGCCCCTGACTGCTGGGGGGTGGGGGGGTGGTAGACATGAGTGGGGGCCTGGTGGAGGGTGCCCCTGGATGCTGGCGGGTAGGGGTGCTGGGAGACATGAGTGGGGGCCTGGTGGAGGGTGCCCCTGACTGCTGGGGGGTGGGTGGGGGGAGACATGAGTGGGGGCCTGCTGGAGGGTTCCCCTGACTGCTGGGGGGTGGCGGTGCAGGGGGACATGAGTTGGACATGAGTGGGGGCCTGGTGGGGGGTGATGGTGCAGGGGGACATGAGTGGGGGCCTGGTGGAGGGTGCCCCGGATGCTGGGGGGTGGGGGTGCTGGGAGACATGAGTGGGGGCCTGGTGGAGGGTGCCCCTGGATGCTGGGCGGTGGGGGTGCTGGGAGACATGAGTGGGGGTCTGGTGGAGGGTGCCCCTGGATGCTGGGCGGTGGGGGTGCTGGGAGACATGAGTGGGGGCCTGGTGGAGGGTGCCCCTGGATGCTGGGCGGTGGGGGTGCTGGGAGACATGAGTGGGGGCCTGGTGGAGGGTGCCCCTGGATTCTGGGGGGTGGGGGTTGGGGAGACATGAGTGGGGGCCTGGTGGAGGGTGCCCCTGGATGCTGGGCGGTGGGGGTGCTGGGAGACATGAGTGGGGGCCTGGTGGAGGTTGCCCCTGACTGCTGGGGGGTGGGGGGTGGTAGACATGAGTGGGGGCCTGGTGGAGGGTGCCCCTGGATGCTGGCGGGTAGGGGTGCTGGGAGACATGAGTGGGGGCCTGGTGGAGGGTGCACCTGACTGCTGGGGGTGGGGGGGGGGAGGAGACATGAGTGGGGGCCTGGTGGAGGGTGCCCCTGACTGCTGGGGGGTGGGGGGGGAGACATGAGTGGGGGCCTGGTGGAGGGTGCCCCTGACTGCTGGGGGGTGGCGGTGCAGGAGGACATGAGTGGGGGCCTGGTGGGGGGTGATGGTGCAGGGGGACATGAGTGGGGGCCTGGTGGAGGGTGCCCCTGGATGCTGGGGGGTGGGGGTGCTGGGAGACATGAGTGGGGGCCTGGTGGAGGGTGCCCCTGGATGCTGGGCGGTGGGGGTGCTGGGAGACATGAGTGGGGGCCTGGTGGAGGGTGCCCCTGGATGCTGGGGGGTGGGGGTGCTGGGAGACATGAGTGGGGCCCTGGTGGAGGGTGCCCCTGGATGCTGGGCGGTGGGGGTGCTGGGAGACATGCGTTGGTGGGCAGTAGTGCAAGGTGACATGTGGGTTGGCTGGGGGCATGGCCATGGTGGATGGGCTGCCTGCGGGACATGTGCAGGGGGGCAGGGTAGCCCCTTGTGGTGTGGGCCGCCTGCAGGGGCCATGGAGGGTGTAGAGGGAACAGCTGGGAGGACCCAAATGGCAAATTCACGTGTAGGACTCCCCAGCACCCCCGAAATACACGCAGGCTGCTGGATTCGCGTGTGGAATTTCCCGCGCACCCGGAGTACACGTACCCTGCTGAAATCACGTGTGGAACTTCACGCGCACCCCGAAAAACACGTACCATGGACAATCGCGTGTGGAACTTCCTACATGCACACGCTATTTTTCACACAGCGGGTGTCCGTGTTTGTCGGTACCCCTTTGCACCTCATTTGTCCTAGAGGGCCACAGTATGCATCATTCATCATAGCTGTATATAGGTGCTTTTTGTTACTTGTTTGGCCCTGTGCGCGTCTTTGATCGTGCGCTGGTTTGCCCTATTTGATTCCATGAATATGAGTTGTAGGCGAGCGTTTGGGCGTTCTGCGCACTTGCCTCCTGTACTTCCCCCGTGACTCCCATATTTTCACGCGTTGTTCCCCATTCCGAGTGTTACGCCCCGTATTCAGGCTACTTTTGTTATGTGCGCCGCACTATGTGTGATTTCGCTGTGGCCGTGGCGCACGCCGTTGGATGACCTGTGCGCCGGTGTGCGCCACGCTCTTTTTCAGCGCACATCCAATATTTTTCTCACGCACGGACTTCCATGAATCGATGTGCGCTGGTTCCCCTGCGATTTTCGCACTTGCACTGCGATTCGCATGTTTTGGCACCTCTGCGCCGGAATTTTCGGCGCGCATTAATTCCATGAATCGGCCTGTTTATGTCCAGTCCATTTTTCAAAGAACTAAGCTAAAGCCTGTGTTATGTTGGCTCCATGTACAACCCCCAAGGTATACAAAGATGCGGTGATTTTTTTTGTTGTTGCTAACACTGGTGTTGTCCACCTACCTCGGTTAGCCTCTAAAGAAAACAAGAGCTGACGCTAACTCAGGCACCCCACAGGCAAGGGTCCGTTCCTTTAGTTGCACCCTGAGATATAGTCCACATGGTGCATGGCCCACCCGGCGTACAGTATTCTACAGGGTAGGCTGTTCTGCCGGTGGGGGACCTGGTTGGTAGGATCTCACCAATGTATCCCTAATATTCCTCCTTCGCTCAATTGCAAAATGTGGTGTTGGCAACTGTGTGGTACCCACATTGAGTATTGGCCATCATTTTAAGATGTCCTTCTTGATTCTGTTCAGTTTGGGTGAGTATCTTAATACTGCTGTTGTCCACTGGTCTTGTACCAGTCTTTTGTCCTGCAGTAACGTAATATCTCCTGGGATATTCCCTGCCCGTTTCCAGGCTCATCTCAGCAGTTTCCCGGCATACCCTTTTTTTCCCGTAACCGTGCAAACGTTTGCTTGTTTGTCATATTCTGCAATCGCCGTGCAGTTTCACCGGAAATGGAGTTATTGCCCAAACATCTCATCAAAGAAGCAGAAGGAGAGATCTTTCCAATGGTTTTGCTGGCATTCGAATAGGCTTGGCAAGTGAAGTGGTTGCAAAATGTGTTTGGCAAATCATGACATGCCAATTTTGACTTAGATGTTTGAGAGCTTGATTTGATATGATATGATATGATGTGGCATTTGAATGCGCCTACGGACAAGTGTTTCAAGGCGCGACGAGGCAAGGAAGGGGGAACAGAGGGAGGACAGAGACAACAATCTTACTAGGTCAAGTGACATTGAGATCACGCAAGTGCAGGGGATGGGGGAGGGGAAAAGTGCCAGGGGAAATGGGAGCGGGCAGTGCTGTACATGGGATCAAAAAAATAACAAGTAGTGCGGCCAGCAAGTGGCAGCTGCAAGGGTAAGTGCAGACATCAGTTGTCCAAAAGTGCAGGTAGGGGGACCATAGGGTTACAGATACAGAGCCAAGTGCAAGCGGTGCCAGGAGGTAGTGTGGGTGTGCAAACGGGCGGGTAGGGACCTGGGCTCGAAATCAGAGGGTAGCCAGGTGACCAGTGCAGTATCAGACAGGAAATCAGCAGTGGAGAAGAAGAGAGAAGGCAGAAGCAAAAAGGAATGTCTTGAGGTTCTTCGGAGACCGGAGATGAGTCTCGTCGAGTTTCAGAGAGTCTTAACACTCTCTGAAAAACTGTCCTGAAGAAGGTTGTAGCACGAAAGTAACCACCAAAACCAGTAGACACACAGGTTAATGATGGCTGGGAAACACCTGGCACATACTATGGCTTTCATGCCCTGCCAGGAGGGTGGACACAGGCTTTAACAGCCTGCCAGCCCGAGCATTTGCACACTGGTGTTCTTCCAGGGTGCGAATGGCTGTCAAAATTTTTCATCAGGAGATCCACGCTGCTAGCGCAGCCGATCTGACGATGAAAAAAAAGAAAAAAGATGGCTGTTGCTATATGGAAAATGTACTAAGTCCGTTTTCAATGTCTATGGCGGCCAGACGGTAGGAGCTCTGGGACCAGAGCACAATGCTCTGGTCCCACAGGTAAGTGGAGGAAGTGAGGGGGTAACCTCACTTGTTGCCTTCCCACAGTGATAAAAAAGTGCCACCCAGGGAAAGGCCTCGGGTGGCTGGGACAGTGGGCGGGGATAATGCGTTCTCGCCCGCTGTTCCAGCCACCTGATTGGCTGAGCGCTCTTCCGCGAGTGTTATTACATAATATCAGTTCGGCCGAATAGCTACCACACCGTTCCACTAGCTGAATACTCTTCAAATGCACAGATTCGTTTTCAGAATATTTGTTTCTACACCTAAATAACTCCCTAGGTGCTCTAACCTATTTCTTTCCTTTTTATGTGTAAAGGGGACCCAAATAGCTATTCGCCATTGGAAACAGTATTGTGAGAAAGTATCAGATTATAACCTCAGCCTCGTTCATAATAAATAAACATAACCAACGTATTGATTTGTTTTCTTATTCTATCCACTGATATACAGGAGGTTCACCAGCGTAAACTAAGGCTAGCCTCTATTATAGGAAGGGCAGTTAGCAAATTCCTCCGTTCTTTGTTGTCTTATTGCACCAGTTGCACTTGAATCTTATAAATAATATCTAATAACCAATGACTTCATTTCACCAAAATGCCAGGGGTAGCGGAAGTGACATCACACAACGTTTTGTCATTTGATCCCCACCCTGATGTCACATCACGGGAAGCGATGGAACACGACCTTTCACCCCTTGGCAAAGCAGGAAGTGGCACCACATGGCATTGTTCCCAAGTACACTACGAAAAATATGGTTACGATATCACTGTAATGTGATGTACATTTCATGCAAGAATGGATCCATATGTATCGTCAATATTGCCGCGTATAGGCCCATTTACCAAGTTACTGTGAATGCATGTAGACGTCCAAGGCCAAAAGATAATAATGTGTTATTATATAGCACTTATGCGTAAGCGGTTCATATGATATGATATATGGCATTTGTAACGCGCCTATACACAAGTGTTTCAAGTCGCGACGAGGCAAGGGGGGGGAAAGAAAGGGAGACAGAAAACCATCCTACTAGGCCAGGTGTCATTCAGATCGCGCAAGATTGCGCAAGAACAAATATACATACAATGTCACCCAACCTGTGTTGGTACTCATTTATCAACCTCAGCAGGATGAAAGGCTGAGTTCACCTTGTTGGGAGCCGAACCTGCAACCTGCAGAGCACACGCACATTGCAGCAGCGAGTGCTCAACCCACTGAGCTATCTTACCGGCTAGAGCCACATGCTGCTGGCCACAGCCCAGGAGCCTAAAAAAAATATTTTTTTTTAAAAACGTATTTGTATGGGCAGCATGGGAGACCACAGAGGTAGCAAGGGAGACCTCGGGGCTCGCAGGTGTGACCCCTGGTGACCCCTGAAATGGCGTCCCTGCTAATAACTGCACATTAGCAACCTCTAGAGCACTTAATAGGCCGTAATTTTCCTCAAACTGATGAAGTCTGTCTCTTCCTAAGATTGCTTGTTACACAGCTTGATTGCTGAGTGCGATAGTCGCTCTCAGCTACGAATTGGGTTTGTCTGCCCTTCTTTCGTGTTGAAATGTATTAGCTCATGCATAACCATTTTTGAGCAACAGTCCACTCACAGGGTTGATGGGAATTCCAGCAAAACCTCTTGGAGTATTTTTGATTTTTTTTGTTTCCTTTTCCACACTCATCACGGGTGAAATGAACAGTGGTTGTTCAAATCACTGCAGTACATATTTTTAACACAATTCAGACCCTTTCATGCATTACATGGATATGGTGGTGAGAGGGTGGGCATCAGAGATGCCACCTGTTCACCTACATACAATGTTCCCATGAAAAAGTGTTGTGTCCCCTGTATTGAGAGGAAGCATCTGCAATTCTATTCTGTACAATGAAAACAACTTTCGAACAGTTTTGGGATCTTGTTACAATTTTTACTGCCCCACCTGAGGCAGAGGTAATAATTGGTCTATTTATATTTTGAAAATCGAACTTGCAATACCTTCAGCGATATTCTATTGAAGTACTGACAGATGTGTTTCCCTCCAAACGTGTAATGGGTGTGGCAGTAAAATGGATGGTATTTGGCAAATACTGCCTGTTTGCCATTACCTCCCACCTCAAAAGGAGCCCCCAAGTCATGTGTTTTTCGAAAATTGTATTTGAATTTTTGTTCAGCGCTGGCCTTACCCAGAAGTCCTCAGCGTGCCTTACTAGGTTGAAAGGTTCAAAAGGTGCGAGGTGAAACACAAGTTACAAAACATTGACAGGATAGGATAGCAAGATTAGGAGAGACAAGTGGTAGCAGAGGAGCTGGAGGGGCTTGATTACATGTGGGGAAACATCTATGTTCTGAATCTCTTTTGGAAAGTGGTAACAGAGGTTGCCATGCACATGGGAAGCAGTTGGGAGTTCCATGCTCTCTGTGTCCACTGGATAAATGCCTGTTTTTGTGTGCAAGCTAGTTTGCATAGCAGAATTTGTAGAAGATGTTGGGTTGCTTGGTTTGTGTGGGTGATGGGTTTGCATTTGTCGTGTAGATCAGAAGTGGTTTTGAGGTGGATGACTTTCAAAACAATGCAGGGTCCTTTAAAGGCAGTTCTCTGGGATACAGGGAGCCAGTGGAGCTGGGCGAGAGCTTGGGTAAAGTGAGTGTTACCATTTCTTAGAACTGGAAATAATTTCAAGGGTCCACTTGCCACAATACTTCACTCACATCGAAAGCTGCAGATGTGCCAGCATGGAATTCAGATTCTGGGATAATGTGCAGTGATGAAAGCAGAGAGGAAAAGATGTTGCTATACTATCGTGACTTAGCGGAGTCAGGGAAGAAGAGAGGCTAGAGAGATTCTTTTTGGGAAGCAGGGAGAGAGGAGAAGCAGATATCTTGCCTGTGGTGTACATGTGGTATCATGGTTGTCCCCAAACGCTTAGTAGCAGGGGCGACCTAGGTGGAGAATGTGGAAGTGTGGGAGTGAAAGAGAGAGTAGATCAGTGGTGCTTGCAGGGAACAGCAAGTGCTATCTTAAAATCAGCAAAGACCTCTTCAGTAAATTTGCCAAAGGGTGGAGTGGATGACTGGAGGAAGTACCTGCCTTGGTTCAGATATGAAGCCAGGAAATTGGGTCGAAATTTGCTCTTGGTGATAGAAAGAGAGGGAGGTGCAAAATAGAAGACCGATGAAAACAGCAAAATGATATAGAGTGGTCCAAGGGATAAAGTCCGATAAAGGGGGAGAACTTGGAGGATAAGAGAAAAATAGGGGTCAGCAAGTTGTCACGGATATGGGTTGCCTGGATATAAAGGGCGTCCAGAGGGTGGGCAGAGAGGTAGGAGTTAAGCTAAATGTTGTCGGCATTAGGCATATTCACTTGGTTAATGTCTCCCATTAGTTCCCGGCGAGGGGCAATGATATTGTAACAAACAATCTCATTGGCCCTCGCTGGGGCATTACCAGACAGAGAATCCCTCGAATCCTCTTCCCCACCACGTTCCTTCTTTTCCCCGGTGGGGGTGTGGCAGCTTCTCAGCCAATGAGGAGGCTCGAAACGGGACAATTCCTGCTCCGAGCTGCCACGCGGCTGGAGGCTGCCATCATCCCCTGCCAGGGATTCAGGTAAATGCTTTTACTCCCCCCCGCGCCCCACAATCCAAACAATCCCCTACCCATCCGCCCACTTATCTTCTTTTTGCTCCTATTCGGGAGCGGGCGCGTTTTGAACACTTCTGCCCCATCACGTTCGTTCCCGATCCGTGACAGGCCGTCATGTAGTCCCTTCTCTCCTTTCCATGGCGGACATTTTTTTTTGTTTACATTTTTTGATGCATTTTGAATGGCCGCCCTTCCCCAGTGGCAATGTTTTGGGGCATTTCTTTTTTTTCTGTTCCGGAGCGACGGTGCTTTTCGGTACAGAAAAAAAATACTTTTAGTACCCCAGTCTTATTGGCCAGGGTACTAATAGCAACAAGCCCCTCGCTGCGGGGTCATTACTGAGTCTGGTAATGCTCCGGGTCCTCTGTTAACTATGGGCCCCGGCATTACCTAACTCGGAAATGCCCTTGCGGCTCGGGGCTTATTGCTTATTTAATTTGGTTCTGGCAAGGTTTAGAAAGAGTAGGTTGAGTGCTCCACGAGTCAGACAGACTAAAATGATAAAGAAAGGAATTGAAGCAAGTACCAAGACAAAGGTTGGGCAAAGTCAGAGGGTGGAGGATCTTCACTGGTCAAGAGATCCAACCCATCCAACTTTCCTGGGTGAGCGAGGTGTGTGGGAGCAGGTGATTGATTGGATGTATAGGCTGCAAGTGCGTTTTTTGTGGAGTGGTGATCCATTTTTCAGCAATGGGCATCACTTGATGCTGGGGTAGATGGGATTCAAACTGATCAATTAGAAAGGAAGTCTTGGTCCAAAGACTCTGGGCAATCCAGAGCCTTAGAGTAAGATCAGTGAGGGGGGACATAGAGGGAATCAAGATGGGAGAGCTGCGTCTAGCAGGCAGGAGAGGTAGATAATATAAGCGTATGAGTGAGCATAGCTACTTGATGGACACTTAGGAAAGGGTGAGGTTATGCATAATAGTAGAACCTTACGGTCAGGGAGGGGTTGGGTGCGGTGCAGGTGGGTGTGTGAAGCCCATTAATGAAATGTGGGAGTGGAGTGAATAGGAGAAGGGTGAGAGTGGGTAAGAGTATGATGAGAGGGAGTGGTAACGAGTAGTATGAGAAGGGGATCCGTGGCATGCTAGGTCACTAGTGATCAAGATGCAATTATGCAATGGGAAAACACAAATACAAATCACTAACTACTGAATGACAAAGACTCAGGTCACTAGTAAAGAAAATGCAAGTCCAGAGGCCACTAGTGACCAAAACACAAATACCCAGATCACTAGTGAACGAAATGCAAGTATGCAGATCATTAGAAAAAAACACTAATACACAGGTCTCGAGTGACCTAAATGCAAACACAAGGGTCACTAGAATCCGAAGTGTCAGGGCAGAAACGTTAACTGCTCGAGGTGGGATGAGTATAAGGGATACTTTAGAAACAATGAGACATAAATCGAGTGAGCAAGATGGCTGGTGGTGATCGAGTACAGTTGCCATTTAGGGGAGCACAAAGCAGAGGTGAAAGTGTAATATTAATCATTGGTATGCAGTACCACTAGATGTTTTAATTTTTACAGAGCGTCCCTTTAGTTCAAAGGCTGAAGTTCCTTGACGCTTTGTCTTTCTCCTGAGCCAAATATAGAATCGGCTCAGGCCAGACATTCAAGCACTGCCAGTTTTCCAACTCACAGCGAGGCAGACACACACACACAGCGTTAGTGGCTCTGAAGGTTGTTAAGGTGCTCAAGTTGCAAACACATTTGTTTTTTCAGTGGCAGAGCTTTTCCTAAGCATGATGGAACAATTTCAAATCAAAGAGTTCACAAAACATCAGCTACCTTGCAAATCTGTGCTAGCTAACGCATCACAGTAACACAAAGCACCATTTAAAGATTTGTTTATATCCATGATCTCTACTAGCTTGACATGAAAAACAATAAAGTTGCTTTAAGTCACTAATCAAATGATTTCAACATCATGCTTTTTTGTATTTGTAAATGTATTTTATTGTATTTCATATAGCGCCTTAATCCAAAGCACTGCACATTTCAAGAACAGGGCATGGCACAAAAATAATTATAGATAATACATATCGGACATCAATCAATTCTGGTAGCAAGCAATCAGGGGCAATGAAGAAGATGAGTTTTCAGAGAGAGATGAAAGAGAGAGTAAACAGTGATAGAGCGGAGATAGAGTGGGAGAGCATTCCAATGTAAGGAAGCAAGAAGCTGAAAAGATCGGGAGCATGGAGCACATGGAGCGTTCACTCTAAAGAGACAAGAGGAGCAGAGAGAACAGGAGGCAGTATAGAAAGATAATAGTACAGCAAGATAGTCAGGTGCGAGCCCATAGAGAGATTTAAAGACTAAGCAAAGTATATGAGATTTCAGTTGGGAGTGAAAGGAAAAAAAGCCAAGTGAGGCACGTGAAGAGGTAATGGAGTCTTGATAAGAGAGAAGACAAAGTAGACGAACAGAAGAATTATAGATTGATTTTAAGGGAGCAGGACGAGAGCCTGGAAGACCAAAAAGAAAGAGTGGTAGAGCAGTAAAAAAGTCAAGAGAAGATTAGGGAAGAGATAAGAGGTTTAGTAGCTTGAAAAGTGAGGAAACAATGAACTTTACGAATATTATAGAAATGGAAATGATAGGAATGAGAGTTAAGTGAAATGTGGTGAGCAAAAGAGAGATTAGAGTCAAAGTAGAGGCCAAGATTGCGAGCTGTAGGAGAAATAGAGAGGATATAAGAGGAGGTGGAGGATGCAGGGGAAGAGTGTTAGCAGGGAAGAATAAAACTTGAGTCTTCCCTGCATTTAGATTGAGAAAATGAGAGGCCATGCAGGATTTGATAGCGGAAAAGACAGGCTGTAAGAGTGTGTTGGATTTCAGGAGTGAAGGACGAAACGGCTAGAAAAAGTTGTGTTTCATCAGCATAGATGTGATGAGAAAGACCAAAAGAAGAGATAAAGGCAACAAGTTGAGAAGTGTACAATGAGAATAGAAAAGGACCCAAGACTGATCCTTGGGGAACTCTGTTCTCGGGGTAGAAAGGCGAGGAGGTCTTGGCAGCCCAGGAGACGGAAAGAGTTCTGTTAGACAGATAAGAGGAGGACCAGGAAAGGACAGAACCTCTGAGACCAAAGAAAGAGAGAGATTCTAAGAGCAAAGAAAGTTCCACAGTGTCAAAAGCAGCAGATAAGCCGAGAAGAATAAGAAAAGAAGAGCGTTTGGAATAGCAAGCTGAGAGAAGAGGGTTAAGCAAACAGATCAGAGCAGTCTCAGTCGGGTGAAGAGGACGAAAACCACACTGAAAGCGAGGAAGAAGAGATAGATCAGTGACACAGGATGAAATCTGAGAATATACAAGACACTCTAGGAGTTTAGTGAGGTAGGGTAGGAGGGAGATAGGATGGAAATTAGAAACTATAAGAGGATTAGCTGTGTTTTGTTTTTCAAGATAGGAATGACAGAAGTACAGAGATAAGTGTTAAAGAAAGAGACAAGATATGGTATAAGAAGAGGGTAAAAAAGTCCAAGTAGACCAGGTAAAACAACCTGACCACGTAGCCGCTCGCCGTATATTGTCCCAACTAAAGGGTAATGTAATTCACAAGGATGGTACTGTTATCAGTATTAAAAATTCCTTTTGAAGAAGTATATTTTAGTAACGTAGAATGAATCACTGGTCTGAATCAAGGTTTCATTTATTTTTAAAGCAAAAAAGGATTAAAAGTGATGACTAATATAATCTTAGTCGGTATGCGGCTACCATCTCACATAGTTGTAATCAACCAATAGTGCCAATGCATTTCGGAGCATAACGCTCCTTCATCAGGGCAAGTCTCTACAGAGATCGGGGTAGCCAGTGGTAGGAAAGGGGGACAAAACTGGCGATGCGAACCGGCGCCATACTGCCATTTGCGTTTCTATCCTCTGTGCACTTGCAACCCCGCGAGCGCAGATTCTCGTCTGATCGAATTGAGTCCAGTGACTGCCGATCCTTCGTGAACCGGACTTTTGTCCCCCTTTCCTACCACTGGCTACCCCGATCTCTGTAGAGACTTGCCCTGATGAAGGAGCGTTATGCTCCGAAATGCATTGGCACTATTGGTTGATTACAACTATGTGAGATGGTAGCCGCATACCGACTAAGATTATATTAGTCATCACTTTTAATCCTTTTTTGCTTTAAAAATAAATGAAACCTTGATTCAGACCAGTGATTCATTCTACGTTACTAAAATATACTTCTACAAAAGGAATTTTTAATACTGATAACAGTACCATCCTTGTGAATTACATTACCCTTTAGTTGGGACAATATACGGAGAGCGGCTACGTGGTCAGGTTGTTTTACCTGGTCTACTTGGACTTTTTTAGCTATACGAGTCAGGGTGTCTCCAGACTCATCGCAGCCAGCTCCTGTGAATCTTTTTCTAAATCTCCCTTCCGTATTCTAACGTGTATGTAGAAAGATTCTAAGAAATACTAATTTACACAAAGTGGTGCCCACTTATTTTTCCTCATAAGAAGAGGGTAAACCTTAGGAATAAGAGCAGATGGAATTGAGTCAGTGGGAGTTGTGGTAGGATGAGCTTTGGATAGCAAGAGTAGCACATCAGAGTTGGAAACGGAAGCAAAGCTGGAGATGAAGGCAGAGGGGATAGGAGGAGATGAGAGTAAGGTGGTTGGGGAGAGTTTACAGTGTCTCGACGCAGAGTGTGAACTTTAGAGGAGAAAAGGTGAGCAAAATTAGATGCAGACAGAGTGGAATTAATAGAGTGATAGGGAGAAGGAGGGGAAGGAGCCGTGTTAAAAAGAGGCCTAGGATGGGTAGATTGGGTATGAAGAAGATCTGAGAAATAGGCATGTTTAGCAGAGATTAGAGCGTTGTAGAGGGTGTGATAGGAGAGGTAGGCAGAGTGATTAGATAAAGATCTTGTTTTGAGCCAGCGTCTTTCCAGTCGCCGGAGAAGACGTTGACTAGCATGGAGATGAGGAGAGCCAAGGTTGAGAGGGTTTACGGGTAGGCTGAAAAGCAGACAGAGGATAGAGTTGGTCAAGACCAAGGGAAAGGGATGATGAGAGAGCAGATGTTGCCTCGTCAGCGCTGAGAGAACAGAAGTTCAAGGGAGAAGGAAGAATAGTGGTGCAAGTGTCATGAAAGAGTGAGGAGTTGAAATTGCATAGATCACACCAATATTTTTTTGGGGTGAAAGAGAAGTAGGGGAGATCTGAGGAGTAGAGGAAATAAGTGATACAGAGAACAAAGAGTGGTCAGATAGGTAAACAGGTAGAGCTAGTACAGAAGAAGCACTGAAAGTAAAGAGAAAGATTAAGTCTAGTGAAGAACCAGAAATGTGAGTAGGAAGTTGTGCGAGCATGTTGGAGTCAAGGATAGTAAGAAAAGGAGAGGCCGAGTGTGTAGAAGAAAGATGAAGATGGAAATCTCCTAATAGTACAATAGACTCGGGGGGATATGAGACAGAAGATGATCGATATCGTCGCAAAAGGAGCCATGTGGGCCAGGGGGATGGTAAACAATGAGGAATGAGATAGCATGAGAAGTGGTGAAGAGCTTATAAATTAATTCAAAAGAAGAGTAGACTGGTGTAGTAACTGGCGGAGGAATGGAGGAATAAGAAGAGCAATAAAGTATGCCAGTGCCCCCTGGCTTAGGGAAAATGAGCAAAAGAAGACAGAGAAGAAGTACGAGAAAGAGCAACAGTTGTGTTATGGGGTAAAATCTAGGTTTCAGTGATGCATAGAAAGTGAAAGCGTAGTCTTAAAAAGAAGTCCAGTACTGCAGATGTTTTATTACATAGTGACCTGGCGTTCCAGAGACCCAGGTATATGGCAGCAGAAGTATTAGTAGTCAGTGGATAGGTGAGGTTGGGATTAGGACTGGTATATGTAAACCCTAATGTCTGATTGAAGGCTTTCAGAGGATAAAAAATGTGGTATTGCTAAGGTCATAAAAATACAAGCCAGTACCTTGATGGAATTCCTGATACCGGTTGATTTGCCCGGGAGCACTGGGGAAGAAAGGAAGTTGCAAGGCAACATGGTTACAGGGCCCTGGGCCGTGTTCCCACTGCGGACCGCTGCAGACAGCAGGAAGCAGCAACTTGGCCCAACAAATAACAAAGTGCTTGGAGTTTGTGACAAAGAATCAATTCTTTTTATTACATGTCTTAAATCACTAAAAGTACTGTGGGGTTAACTACAATTTTCAGGTTGGCATTGTCTTGCATTCTGGGACAATTCAGGATGTGAACATTAAAGCCACAGTGATATTCCTTTAGCTTAACATTTTGCTATAAGAATTTACATGCTGTCATGTGACTTTATTATGTAATTTGCTTTGTTGTAGAAGACATTATTACTGTAGAGCTTGAAATCCAACAATTTGAGCCAACGTTTGTGATCCTGGTCAGACTCCTCCCAACCCACACCCCTCCACGCGCCCGGCCCTCCCAGCCATCTGTCCGACCGTCCCACTCCCTCCATTTTGGATGCAGCCAGAGTACCACAAGTTCCTTTTTTCCACTTCCAACCCTGACACAAAGTACCAGCCACCTTGTATTTGGGGATAAAGAGGATGAGCCAGGTGAACAGGCAAAAAAGTGTTAGTCTTTCCCTAAATGCCCATCGCTTTGAAGCCCTGCAGGGGCTTGTGCTACATGATTGGCCAGAAACCCAATCCACTAGATGATGGGAGACCTGGGGGCTGCTGAAGCACTGCACTGTGACAGATGCTGCTGGAAATGTAGGCTAAAGAGATTTTGGCCAAGCATTGCGTGCAATCTAGTAAAAGATTGATAGCCCTCCCTTGTTACAGGCTCGTGGCCACCTGTTCGTCCGGGATTTGATTGGCAGTATAACTCAGCAACATTTTTGTAGCCGCTTTTCTGGTTATTAGCACACGTTCACTCATTTATCAAACTTTACATCCTTTAAGCAATAAATGAAATACAACTCGTCCTCTTCTACCCATCAAGTCCAATGTCAATATAAGTGTAGTCATATAAAATATTTTTGAATACGTCTAATATGTTCTATTTGGGTTACCGTTAGCCATACAATCTAAATGAATTTGCCTGTCCCACTTTTTCACAGTGCAGTTTGTTTCATGACATTATCGCTACTCGTTTTCTTAAACACAGGTACATTATTAATTCATTCTACCCTTCAGGCCGGCCAAGCCAACATTTCCAGTTTGGACAGAATGGAAGATGAAATGAAAAGAGAATTTGTTCAAACATAATTATGGTGACGTTATGTGTATTAAATATCTGACTTTGCTAAGGCAATGGGTCTCATTATAAGTATGCTGATTCGGAATTAACGTGTCAGTGAGGGTCATTACAAGTTTGCTGGTCTGGGAACTGCAGTACCGGTAAACTTGCCAGTACAGTAGTTCCCGAACCGGCAAACTACGAGTTCTGCTTGCGGGTGCAATTACGGCCGCCAGGTCTGACCTGGCGGCCGTACCGGCACCCGCAAGCAGAGCATGCCGAATGCACCGGCACCATTCCTAATGGTGCCGGTGCAGCCGACCTCCCCATTCCCATTGGGCTCAATGGGATTGGGGAGCATTCCATTCCGGCGCCCGCGAATGGGCAATGACGGGGTCCGGCAGGGCCGCAATGACCCGGTAAATGCCCATTCGCGGGTGCCAGGACAAAATTGCAAGTTTGGGGGTAGCGGTAATGAGGGCCAGTATTTCCATTTACCGGCACGTTTCCGGGCCGGCATACTCTGAGTTTGGTGGTGGGGTGGCCGGATTTAACTGCAGCTCTGAGTTGGCACACCACCACCAGAAAATGCTGGTATTACTGGCACTGGTATTACCGGTGCCGGTAATACGGGCGATTGCCCCCATGGAGTCCTATGCAATTACTCACGACAGCCGGCGCACTCCGGACCAAACTTCGGCAGTCGAGTCCACTTCGATTGTAGGTTCAAATGCGGCAATCTCGCGGCTCTGTGACTTTCAGCAATGAAGATACAGAGTTCATTCCCCCTTGGGACAGTGCCGATTTCTCCGCTCCTGATGGATAGATCAGGCCAGTTCCACTGTAGCATGCTTCAGGGCACAGAGGACCACAGCTGCAATGAACTTGCAAAGTTTGTCACCACGGCTAGGCGACACGGTTACCGTGTGTACTCCAGTTCGGGCGCACTCACATTACTCCAGACCTGGGAACACCAAGTGTACGAAATTCAATGTGATAGTGCCTTGAACACAGAGCTTGCAGTGTACAAAGTTTCAAGGGCCTCCTCGAAACGGCAGGGGTATCAGGGAAAAACTTGTGCGCAAGCTGGTCAGCCCACTGGTTGGCCCAGCAATACTTCCGAAAAGGGTTGCTTGCAGGGTTTGATGAAGGTGCCGAGTATAGTTGGTCCAATGGGTCAAAGCGCCTTCGCACGCCTTCTAGGACGACCAGTGGCAGAGGGGTCCCACGAGACGACAGCGGGCTCAGGTTGCCAATCCTTCTAGCGGGTCACAAGCAGTTCCTCGACTCAGCTTCTTAGTTTCAGGATATTTGGATCCTATCCTTCGTTCAGTGAGAACTCCAGAGATCGACATGGTATGGGCCAAAATCTCCTTCGCGCAGGGTTTGATGAAGGTGCCGAGTATAGTTGGTCCAATGGGTCAAAGCGCCTTCGCACGCCTTCTAGGACGACCAGTGGCAGAGGGGTCCCACGAGACGACAGCGGGCTCAGGTTGCCAATCCTTCTAGCGGGTCACAAGCAGTTCCTCGACTCAGCTTCTTAGTTTCAGGATATTTGGATCCTATCCTTCGTTCAGTGAGAACTCCAGAGATCGACATGGTATGGGCCAAAATCTCCTTCGCGCCAAAGCGAAGAGGACCCAATGGGAGATCCGCTCACATCCAGGCACACCATACGTGGACCAATCATGGACCACAGTGGTCCCAGGCATTCACAGCACACCAGACTCTCTGGCACCCAGGATGTGTATTGGAACTAGACTGTCAAGCCCACATCCTGGGGGGCACACATTCAAGGCATGCAGAAGCCTGCGAAAACTTGGTGCTTCGTGGGAAAATGCATGCCCAAATAAGGACTGACCCGGGTCGGCTCAACCTGGGGAAGGTGAAGGGGCAAGATGGCCAAATGACAGGACATAGAACCTTCGTGGAGTGGCCATTTTGGAGTCAGGCCACCTAACCGTACCAAAAGTGGTAATCGTGGTTTACCTGGCAAGAAAGGGTTAAAAATATACGAAAAGATAAGCTGCCGCCAGCCATGTCCAGGGCACATCTGCGCTTCTCCTAACAAATCTTTTGAGAGTAACTAGGGCCTTTAGAAATGGCAGGAAGACCCAAGTGTACTGTACTGTAAGGTACTTCATGCACTTTTAACATGTTGCAGCAGTTGACAAGGACTAAATGAAACAAAGTCTCCCAGTACTGACTGTCTTTAACGGCATTTCAGTTTCTCCATAAGAAGTGAGCGAAAAGCCCAGGGGAGTGCAGCAGAAGGCTGTGCTCCTTTGGTAAAGTCAGACTATGGTGTTTAAACAAAGCAAAAAGTTGGGGGGTACACAACTGGAGGGAAAATTACACATGAAATGGAAATCTTTCCTAACATTTGCCATAAATATGATGCAATGCACTTAGAGATGTTGACGGTTTGCAAAATTGGGCCTTGGCCATATTGGCCACCCATTGACAGTTTTTATTTGCATTTTATGAGAATTCAAGTGCCAACATTTTTTTCCCTAAACTGATTAAAGCACCCTATAATTATAGGATAATCTTCCTGATGGCTCCCCAGAAAAAGGACCATCTACCCTATCGATCATTCAAAAGGAGCGACTGAGCATCCTCACCATTTCTTTCATCCACTTCACACGCCTTGAATTGGTTTGAACATAAACCCTGCATTTGCATAATATCGTGGTTTACTGGAGTCCTGCTATTTGTTTTATTAATCTGTTTAGTTTTGCAATGTTTCATTTCTTTACTGTTTATTGTAAAGTTTATTGAGCTTCACCTCTCAACCCTTATGATGCGAAGACGTGTGATGGAACAAAATACTGAACCCAAAGTGAACTGAGCACAATCTTGTGTTCTTTACAAACAAATCCAAACAAATCCATTGTAATTTTCTAGGTATGTTTTGTCCACCCATCCTTAATGCCGCCTTTCCAACTGTAGAACATAGGTTGCATAATTTACAAGGAGTGCAAGGAACATGTTTTCAGCTAGTCACACTTCCTTTCCGTTAGCATCTCAGTATGGGGGATGTGCCAGGACTCGAATTTTCCGGAAAGGGCATGTTTATTTTGTATAGCGAGCCATGCTTTTAAAACATAATCAAACCAGAACGAGGCTCTGCTAGACATCGTAAAGGTGATGTGTTTTAAATGGGTCACATTAATAGTGTACATGTCCCTCATTGTAAGTATGGCAGTTTGGAAATAAGGGTGCAGGAGCAACGTACCGGCACCCTTTCTGGATCCACATACTACTACAATGCCAGTCGGTTTTTTGTTTCTGCTTGTCTTCAGGCAATCAGACTCATCCACCAACTAAACAGCTTTGTAGAAATAATTACCATGGAAGGCTTTGAAAATGTTTGCAAGTTTGCCAATGCTTTCAAACCAATTGATGTGTATGAGAGAAACATGATTTTATCAACAGGCTCATTATCATCACGGGATCTATTTGATCACTGCGATCCCTTTACACCACATATATATGAGGGGGGAGACCCCCGCAGCCCCCCATATTAATATTATACACTTAACCCCCGCACACTATATATATATATATATATATATATATATATATATATATATATATATATATATATATATATATATATATAGTAAGGGAGGGGTTAAAAAGAAAAAAAAAAGTCTGCATTTTCGGCCGTCGCAATTCCCAGGTCGACATTTTTGTACGATTCCATCATCACACAGCTCATATTTTAGATAAATATGCTGTGTGGTTGTTCCACCAAAAATCACGTACCAGTTTTTTTTAAAAAACGTTTTTTTATTTGTTTTTTAAGGTACATAAGAAACAAGAACAATGCCCACAGTCGTTAGACAAAATACAAGGAGACGTATTCCCCAATCCACAAACATTACAGAGCCCCTCTGGAATTCCTCGTTACTATGGGGTAGGGTAATAAATGCAAGAAACCTTAAGTCCAGGCAGCAGGGACCTTTCAGAGCTTACATGACATCATGCCACATGCAATATAATGGATAATGAAGTCCACAATATACTATACGCACCCCAGGGGTCCCACCACCTTCCATAACATACCCTGTGCTACCCAAACTCTCCTTATCAACAAAATACAACCACCAACTCGAAGGATTCACAGCATCTTAACAACCCAAAAGAAGCACAAAAAAGTCCAGAGTTTCCCCCGGGTGTTCAACCACATAACCCCCGGCACGCTCAGTATTTCAACTTTTCTCCGTAACCACAGCATTTGGTGTAGGGACTGATTTCAAAAGCTCCCCTGCCTTCTCTGCATCCCAAAAGATATACTTTTCATCTTTCCACATGACCCTGAGCTTCACTGACCTAAGAAGTCCCACGTTATCATATGGTATGATATGAAATGGCATTTATAACGTGCCTATACACAATTGTTTCAAGGTGCGACGAGACAAGGGAGGGGAACAGTGGGAAGACAGAGAACGATCTTACTAGGCCAGGTGACATTGAGATCGCACAAGTGCAGGGGAAGCGGGGAGGGAAAAGTGTGAGGGGTAAGGGGGAGGGGGAAGTGCAGTACATAGGATAACAGTAGTAAATAAAAACAATAAATAAGAAGTGCAGCCAGCTGGTGGCAGGTGCAAGGGTAAGTGCAGACATCAGGTGTCAATTGATGGTGGGGGCTGTAGGGATACGGAAGACAGCTCCAGAGTGCAAAGGTTGCCAGGGGGGCAGTGCAGGTGTGCAACTGGCGTGGAGTGGACCTGGGCCTGAGAACAGAGGGTAGCCAGGTGACCTGTGCAGTTACGGGTTCAGCCAGGAGTTCAGCAGGGGAGAGGAGGAGAGAAAGCAGAAGCAAAGAGGGAGGTCTTGAGCTACTTCCGGAACTGGAGATGGTTCTCCTCAATTTTCAGAGAGGCAGAGAGGCTGTTCCAAAGGGAGGCCCCAGCCGAAGAAAGATCTACCACCAACTCGTTGCTTGGAGAAGCGACTGACCCTGAGGGAGTTGGAAGCAGGTGAGCGTAGAGCTCGAAAGGGAAGATATTTAGGAAGGAAGAGTTGAAGGTATTGAGGCCGCAGGCCTCAGAAGGCTTTGTGGACAATGCAGAGGGTGTTGAACTTAATCCTCGCTGCCACTGGGAGCCAGTGAAGAAATTTCAGTCCTGGAGAGATACAATCCCTGGGCTTCAGGCTGAGGACAAGCCTCGCAGTCCTGTTTTGGATGAGTTGCAGAGGGCAGAGAGTAGAGGCAGGCAGATTTAGAAAGAGGCTGTTGGTGTAGTGCAGCCTAGAGAAAACCAGAGCTCTTGAGACAGTGAGCTTCTGGGGTAAGGAGAGGAAAGGAAGAATACCTCTGAGGAGGTGCAGCTGGTAGTGTGATTTCTTAGAGACGTCAGAGATGTGAGGAGAAAAGGAGAGTGTGGAGTCGACGATGACCCAGAGGTTTTTAGCCTCACAGGTGGGAGCAGGGAGAAGGCCAAGAGAAGCCGGCCAGAGAGTGACAGGAAAGCAGGGAGCGGGTGTGCTGATGAGGAGAATCTCAGTCTTACTGGCATTAAGACAGAGATCATTGGCGGAACACCACTCCTGGATAGCAGAGAGGCAGACAGAGATGACAGAAGGAGAACAGGTGGCTGATGGGAGCATGAAAATGAGCTGATCATCATCCGGATAGCACTGAAAGTTGGGGCAGAGAGCCGCAATGCAGTGGGCAAGAAGTGCCAGGTATTGGTTGAACAGCCAGGAGAGAGGTGAGACCCCTGGGGAACACCACAGGTAAAGATAGAGATGGAGGACAGGAAGGTCCCGAGTTGGGCCTGAGAGGGTCGATCGGAGAGGAAAGAAGTCAGCCAAACCAGGGCCTGATTGGTGATACCCAGGTTATCACTGAGACAGTTGAGCAGGATGGCATGGTTGACTGTGTCAAAGACAGAAGAGAGATCAAGTAAAATGAGGACAAAGTGGGTGTTGAAATGAAGATTGGAGAGCAGGTCTTCATGAATGTTCAGCAGAGCCGTTTCCGTGCTTTTGGCAGCTCTGAAGCCAGACTGGTGGTCATAGAGACAACCAGCAGATTCAGTGTGAAGATTAACTGGGAGATGGCCAGTTTTTCCAGGAGTTTGCCCAGGAATGAAGTGATGGAGCTTGGGCGATAGTTAGCTGCGCAGGATGGGTTAGCAGAGGGTTTCATAAGAAGAGGGTGCACAGGGGAGTGCTTCGGCGTGGAAGGGAAGACTCCAGTGGCAAATGAGTGGTTGCAGAAGTCAACCAGAGCAGGAGCCAGGGTGTCAATGTGGTCCTTGATGGTTTTGGAGGAATAGGGGTGAACCTGTTTTGACAAGACTTTCATAGATTGGCCTTGTCTAGAAACCTCATCTGGGGAGAACAGGGGAAAGGCAGAGAAGGAGAGATGAGAGGTGGCCAAAGAATGGCCAGAGGGAGAGCAGGGAGTAAAGGGAGGAGGGGAGAGGAAGAGAGAGAGGACAGGATGTCCTGAGTTTCAGAGATGAAATTAGAAGCCAGAGCCGTGCAGTGGGCCTGGTAGGGGACAGGGGTGGTACAGACCGCTGCAGGATTGGCCAGTTCCTTGACGATTTTAAAGAGTTTGGCCAAGTTGTTAGATGCTGCAGAGACACAGGCTTGGATGTGAGCTCTCTTTTTGGTGCGGACAGAGAGCCAGAGGATGTACCAGAAGAACACCATTTCCGCTCAGCCACCCTGCACTTGCGTTTGAGGGTGACGAGGTCTGAGTCGTACCAGGAGTCGCACTTGGCTGTTGGCGACTCAAAGCAGAAAGGGTTTTGTGAGGGCATTAAGCTCTCTCCGCTTCTTCTCGGTTGCGGGAGCCAAGTCTGGAAAGAGGAGAGCCTTGTGGTCATTGGTACATCAGCTGGTCCTTTGCGGCTGCTGCTTTTAAGAGTCTCTCTCTGTCTCCGGCGTCTGACAGTTTGACAATGAGCGTCGGTCCAATATTCATCTACGCAACCTGAGTTTCAATTCTGTAACATTTTTCGACATAAATGGGGTCTTCCTCCACTTCCACACCAAGCAGGTCCGGGAACCATGCTGCCGCAAAGGTGATTTGGTTGTCCCCCTCAGCACCCATTGGGAGACCAATCACCCATTGGCTCTTACCACATTTTCAAGGTGTTCCAACTGGGATTCCAGCATTGTGTTCCCTTTGACGAGTGTCAGAATTGTATGAATCACCTTTCTTTATTGAGTCTTGAAAAAGAACGTCAGAACATGCTACCTTTAAGGATCACTATTTGAACTTCAGGTTTTGTAAGAACCAGCACTTTTGTTAATATATCAATTCTCTTCATTTTTAGAAAGGGGTCTCATGATTTCTCCAATCGTTACAGTGGCAATTCTGAAAGTTGTATTCCTGCAATGTTCTGCCACATTGAGCCAAATCACGTGGAGCGTGGTTTTAGGAACCGAGCCAGTCACGCAGTTACTGTCTAATAAACCTATTGGCAGTTTGATATGTTTGTGCTCAGACAAGTCCGCTGGGTTCAACATTTTACTTCCTGTGGCGACAACAATGAAAGCATAAAGTGATCCACTGCCCATTGCAATCTTTCTTTCTCCGTGATTATTTCTGTCAAGGCTAAAAGGTTGTCCTCATTACGAGTTCGGTGTTGTGGTCAAACAGTGGCGGTCATGGAATTACTGCCATTTTTACTGCACCAAAAAATTCAAAGTTTTACCTTGAAGTGGAGGATATTTCTCCAGCATCTTGCTAGAGGTTCATCCTCCACTGTGAATCCACAAATCAGTGGAAATGCCATGTCGGAATAGCCGCTCACTGTAATTGCTTCAAAAAACCCACAGAGTCATATGGATTACGAAAATGGGGATTTACACCACCCTTCCACCACTCATAATATGCCATGGTAATCCCATGGGTCTGAGTGGCGGTAATTGTAAATGATTTTGGTGGTTATTCAGCATATTTATGGCCAAATTACCACCAAACTCATAATAAGGCCTTTAAATGTGAGAGATTATGGGCCTCATTACGAGGTTGGAGGTAGCCTTGCCGGGTTTACCGGAATGGCTACCTCCAAACTCGGATCCGGGTCCGGCACTCGCGAATGGGCAATTACTGGGCTATTCTGGCCCAGCTAGACCCGGTAATTGCCCTTTCGCGGGTGCCAACCCCGGTACATCCCCATTTGAGTCCCATAGAGCTCAATGGGAATGGGGAAGGTGGTAGCACTGGTACTGTTAATGACTGTACCGGTGCTACCATCATGTTCTGCTCGTGGGTGCCGGTACGGCCACCAGGTCAGACCTGGTGGCTGCAAGGGCACCCGCGAGCAGAACTCCTAGTATGGCGGTACAGTAGCAACGGTGCCGGTAGCGATACCGGCGCCGTTTCTGCCTTACCACCATACTTGTAATGATGCAATCTCTTCAAGAAGGAAATAGTAGGAATAAAATATTCAATGCAAACACAAATGGCAGAAAATAACATGTGACATTTAAAGCTGTTTATTTATTTATTAGAGAATTTATAGAGTGCACGAACAACCGAGGGCAACATGGCACTAGCAGACAGCACAACAGAGGGGAAAGGGGCTCAGAAGAGATAGGTCTTGAGAGCATGTCTAAAAAGAAGATAGTCCATGGCACGAAGAGTGAGAGGGACAGAATTCCAGAGTTGACTAGCCACCACAGAGATAGAGCGCCCGCCTTTACGCATGTATGCAAATCGAGGCACTAGCACAAACCTGACTTCTGCCGAACGCAGGGACCGAGAGCAAACATACCAGTGAAATTTCTTCTGCAAATATTCAGCACCTGTAAGATGAAGAGCCAGAACAACAATGCACAGTGCATTGAAATGAGCTCTTAGCAAGAGGGAGCCAATGCAGCTGGTGCAAAATCGGAGAGGTATGCGCCGTAAAGGGAGATGAAGTGGCCAGCCTAGCTGCAGCATTCTGCAGAACTTGAAGACGGTTAGTCTGGTAGAGTGGCTGGCCAAGATACATTGAGTTACAATAGTCTAACGAAGAGAGCACGAGAGAGGCGACCACCATGGGCATGAAAAGGCAGAACTGTGCAGAGAATTGTCAACTGGAGATGGCCCTTCTGGCAGACAGCTTTGAATTGGGGTTTCATAGACAGGCAGGAGGAGAACTTAACTCCCAGATATCAAACCACAGGGAGAGTGGGAGGGAAAGGACCAAGAGAAGAAGGGCAAAATATCGGCGCCCAAAAAGAGGTATCCCCAATAATTTGGACCTCTGTTTTATCACTGTTAAGTTTCAAGCAGTTAAGGCTCATCCATTCCCCCACCAATTAGAGACAGAATCTAAGCCTAAGTGTAGTGTCAGTAGAAGAAAGGTTGCGACGGAAAGGAATTTGAGTATCGGCTGCGTAAAAACAGCAGATGAACCCGAAAGAGGAGATGAATTTAGTGAGGGGTTGTATATAGATGTTAAAATTGCACTGGGGTAATAGCCGAGCCTTGAGCGCCACCGCGGAAAAAAGGAGGTAGAGAGAGAGATTGAGAGTGGTCTTGAACAAAGGATTGGAACCACAACAGTACAACACCCGAAATACTAGCCTTGACGAGGCGGTCAAGAAGGTGGCCAGTCATTTTTTCGAAAAAAAAATGTCCAAAGACAATTTTTTTGAAAAAATAATGTCGAAAAAAAAGTCGAATTCCTTTTTTTTAATTATATATTTATTTTGGGGTCCGGGAATAAAAAAAAATGGGTAAAACAAAAAAAAATGTAAAAAAGGGGGGTTGGAGGGGGAACCCCCCCATTTCGAATAAAAACCGTATTTTAAAAAATGCGAAAAAATTACTTTCGACATTTTTGAATTCGAAAAAATGACTATGAACCGGCCAAGGAGAATCCTGTGGTCCACTGTGTCGAAGACGGCAGAAAGGTCCAACAATATAAGGGCTACCACGCCGGCCAGATCGGACATTGACATGAGGTCCTCGAGCCCGGAGACCAACACACCCTCGCCCCGGACGGAAATCAGACTGGGAGGGATCAAATAAGGAAGCCTGTTCAAGGAAAGAGACGAGGAAGGGACCTACAAAAGACTCCAAAACCTTCACCAAGAAAGGGAGAAGGGAAATAGGTTGAAAAATAACAGGTAAAGAGGGGTCCAGGCAAGGCTTTTTCAAAAGGTGTACCACAAGAACATGTTTCAGGGAAAGAGGAATAAAGCTGATGGCAAGAGAGTGTGAGCACAGACAGACTAGAGGAAGAAAGGTCCTTGATCAGAGCAAGTGGAAGAGAATCAGAAGGAGAAGCATATTTAAGTCTAGAGATCGCCAAGGCAATCTCATTCTGAGAGACTACAGGACAAAAAAGACCAAAGGTGAGAAGAGCAGCAGTGCACAGAAGGAAGGAGAGAGAACATAGACGCCTTTCTGGCCAAAGCAATGTGGCCACAGATCACATTGTTTTTTTCAAGAGAGAGAGTCGTAGAGAGACTGTGAAGGAATACGATTTGGTGGAAATTGCAGATAAAGAATCAATGACTCTAAAAGGTTCCCTGGGTGTATTCAGTGCGGACTCCATCAGGTCAGAAGAATATGCATATTTAGCGTGGGTTGTGGGCGAATGGTTGGCCAGAGAGGAACGCTGAAAAGCGATTTTGGCCTCAGAGCAGTAGCGCAAATGCCATTTGCGCTCTGCATGCTTACGCAGTAATCAGAGAGACCGAAGGAAATCATTAAACCATGGTTCTGAAGCCCATGTCCTAGCAGCACAGAGTTTGAGAGGGGTCAGCCGAGCAGCCCAGGTGACAAAAACGAGGGATACCGTCTCAAGGCCCAGAGAGATGGCAGTAGCACAGATGTCGAGAAACAGGTCAGAGATCTCAGTAGGTTGGACAGACCGACAGTTGCTTCTGCACAAAGGGAGTCGGGGGGGGGGGTTATTCTTCCTGGGAAGAACAATAAAGTCACAAGTAAAAGGGACCATGTATTGGCCAGACCAGCTAACAAGGAGAGCAGGGTAAACAAAAATATCAGTAGAGGGGGCAAATATAAGGTCATGGGAATTGCTGCAATAGTGGGTTACACCCATGACCAGCTGAACCAACCAAGGGTCAGCCATAGCGGCCAGCAGTTTCTGCGCTTGAGTATCAATAAAATCATTAAGCTTCAGATTAAAGTACCCTTCAATACAGAGATTGAGAAGGTGAGATTGCAGATCAGCATCCAGCTCGCCAAAAGAATCTGCAAAGCTAGGATCGGAGCCTGGGTGCCTAGTAAACAATAGGAAAATTAAGCATCAGAGAACCTGAAGGTGTGAGGCGAACCTAAATTCAGATCGCCCAGGAGAATAGCTTTAGAAGTAGGCTTAATGTTAGTGCCCGTGACATGTAAAAGAGCCTCTTTGAAGGACAGGGGAGGGCCTGGTGGGCGGTAGATAACATGCATAGTGATGGTGTCTGTGTGTGAGGGGTAGTTTGACTGCGAGTGTGTCACAGTTAGCTTTCTACGTGGTGCATATCTGTCTGAGAGGGAACAGGTCTCCTCCCACCACCTCTTGAGTCAAGTCTGCCGCTGTGGAATATGATAAATCCCACAGGGATAGCGATAGAGAGGGCAGGTCCTGATGTCGCGTGTAACCAGGTCTCAGACATGGATAGGATGTCTAGATCGTTGGCTATGATAAGGTCATGGATGTCAAGGGGGCGGGCTGGGATAGATCTTGCATTGACTAATGCACATTTCAGAGAGGTGTGGAGTGCATGGATTTGGTAAGGCTAAGGGGAGGAGGGGGATTGGGCAGGCCTTCAGGTGCATCGGGCAGAGAAGTAGCTAGTTGTGAGGGCTTGCAATGGCTTGGCATGTTAGTGTGCCAGGTGCGTGCAGGGTCAGTGAACAGTGGCACAATGTGGAGGTGCAGCTGGTGAGGTAAGTGGGCCATTAGGAGCCTGGTTGATTGGCCTGTGTCTTAGGGCACTTGCAGTGGCAGGGAGGTGTGTAGGTACAAGTTTGAAGGATGGGTTGCTGACTGGCGGGCCGAGTGGCACCTGGTTTGTTGCAGCTCTGACGTGACTTTTTTTAGCAGAGGTTAATTTGATGAGCTGGAAGTGAGATCTTGTATGGTGAGGCAGGTTGCCATTTTGCAGATGTCAGGTGGAGGCTACAGTGCTCCCGAATTGTGAAATAGCTATGTTAATGTTAAAGGACATTTGTACCGCGCACTATCACCACCGTAGTGGTCCCTTGGCGCTCTGGCAGCTCTGAAAGAGGAGGGGAGGCTGAGTTAGTGGGAGGAAGCAGGAAAAGTGCAAGAGAGCAGTGATGTGCTGTTGGCGGCCTCAGCCCGGTGGGTCCGTTGGCTGGGCCTGGGGTGTTTGCAGCCGGTAGTCATCGTGTACTGTTGTGCAAGGCTATGTGTGTTTTTGTTTTGTTGTTGCAATGTAGTGAAGTTTGTGTGGTTTGTTGTGCTGTAGGTTTTGGTTGTGTTTGGTTTGGAATTTGAGAGGTGTATGCAGAAAGGGAAATTGTTAGTAGTGTTGGTTAGTCTGCGTCCCTATCCTGAATTGAAGCCCTCGGCTTGCGTAGTCTCCCCTGTTGCGGCTCTGTCCTGATCTGGGTCTGACTGGCATACAGGTTCTATACTCCTCTAGTCCCCGCGTTTAACATGCTCTCTCATGGCTCCCCTTATCCTCCATTTAGACTCTAGTGGCCAGTGCATCTGCTAATGACAACCTCTCTGGTAGTGGGTAGATTGCCAATGTCTTGATAATTCCACACCAACGTGGTACCTGGCGGTAGTTAAGTTACGGGGTGGGCGAGAGTGTTGGTGGGATTGTCTGGGTTAGTTGACTCAGTCTCCGTGCGTGCCGCCTGTGTTCCTGTCTATCCGATGTACCCGTCCAGCTGCCGTGGGCTTTACTCTACCCGGTCAGGGATGTCCGTGTCTTTCCAGTTTAGTTATCCTTTTTACCAGTTTCCTTTTTCCGGTTTAGTCTGCGGTGTTGTAGAGCCAGGTTGTAGAGGTAGGAGATGCACGATAGGGGTACGGCTGGTGCCAGTGATGTTAATGGGCGTGGTGTTAGGAACAGCGAGGTGTCTGCTGTCCTGCTTCATTTGGAGGCTGGGTAGGTTAAGAGATGAGGCGATGGCAGTGTTCCAGGGCCTGCTACTAAGGGCCTGTTTAGCGTTGTTAGGCAAAGGGTAGTCCCTAGGGCTGGTCTTGCTGCTCAAGGGGTTATCAGTGCCAGTAGTGTGGATGGGACGCATGCTGTCATCAAGGCATGCATTTCTACGTTTGATTGTGGTAGGCAATTAGATGGGTTGGGGACGGAGGCGTGCTCTAAGGTGGAAGAGGCCAAGGTGCACTAATACAGGTGCGCATGAGAGCATTGTGTGTGGTGGGCTAGCTATGATTTCCCCATGGCAGGTGGAGGACTAGGTAGGGTGAGTAACCTTCATAGGAAAGGCTGCAGGCACACTTAATTGGAGGGAGCAGTTGTAGAGTAATGCAGGCAGTAAATAGGTAGAAATAAAGTGTGATAGGAGTCATTTAAGTGATGCACATGCCTTGATGCTAGAGTTGTTGCAGGAAACAGGCCCTTCCAGCCTTTCCCATGTGACTTCACCGGGTGACTCTGCTGCGGGTGTCGCCTGACGGCTCCAATACGCTGTGGGAGTAAGGCACCCAGACAGCCAATCGGCAAGGTTGGAGGGCTGGACTTCGCTCTGGTCACTCAGGGCAGGCTTCTTAGAGTGAATGGCGGTGGCCATCTTCATCTGGAGCTCGCTCTCCAATTCAAAGTTAGATGTTCCATTGATAATGTGTCCCCGGCTAACTGCATGCAGCAGTAGGAGTCTAGGGGAAGCAATACCAAACGTGGTATGCTGCATCACGGGGAGGACACAGACAAACCTCTGCCTTTCCTGTGTGCCTTCGCTGGGTGACTCTACTGCCGGCGTCTATTGCCAGCTCCAAGGGGCTGTGGGAGTAAGGCAGCCCAACAGCAAATCAGCAAGTTTGGAGGGCTGGACTTCGCTTCGGCCACCCAGGGCAGGCTTCTTAGAGTGGATAGTGGCGGCCATCTTCATCTGGAGCTCGAGCTCCAATTCAAAGTTGAATGTTCCAGTGATGATGTGTCCCCCGCTTACTGCATGCGGCAGGATGGGGCCAGGGGTCGCAATACCAAACGTGGTATGCTGCATCATGGGGAGGGCATAGACAGGCTTCTGCCTTTCCTGTGTGCCTTCACCGAGTGACATAGTTTATAAAATGATATACAGTATTGGGAATATGGAAAAGAAAAAGGAAAGGATAGTTCAAAGGAGGCAATGATGTAATCAAAGATGGTGGTGAAGCTGCAGAAAAGTAGGGACATGAGAATGTAGCTGTTTGGGACATTGTAGCAAATGGGATAGAGGAGAGACCTTTCACCAGTTTAAGAGACTCAATATTTGTTATGTGATATATATAGGAAGCAAACTCTGAATGGACAGATTCTGAGATGCCAACAAAATTAAGAGTAGTAAGAAAAATAAAGTTATCAACCATTTAAATGATGCTGATTCGTCGAGGAGAATTGGGGGATTCAACCTTAAAGTGCCTGTTAAAGGTAAGAGAGGTAATGGCATTATGAAGAGAACACAGTGTGATGGAAAAACAAGAGACCCTAATTCTTATTCATCAAACATATTTCACAGCTAGCAGTGGCCCAATATACCATATGCCATGTAATAGGTTTTAAGGTTGCTGTACTACCTGACTAGTGTCAGAATGTTATGAATCACTTTTCTTTATTGGAATCTTGAATAGAACGTCAGAACATGCTACCTGTAAGCCTCACTATTTGAACTTCAGGCTTTGTAAGAACCAGAACTTTTGTTACTATATCAGTTCTCTTCATTTTTAGAAAGGGGTCTCATGATTTCTCCAATGGTTACAGTGGCAATTCTGAAAGTTGTATTCCTGCAATGTTCGGGCACATTGAGCCAAATCACGTGGAGCGTGGTTTTAGAAACCAAGCCAGTCACGCATTTAGTGTCCAACCTGAGTTGCCCAAATCTCACATTGAAAGACGCGGCATGGTAAATATAACATGTAAACAGAACCCGGGATAGTCAGGATATGACAGTAGTGAATTGTAATAAATACATTATCTTTATAGTTTATTTCAGATAAATTGTAAAACAAACAATGGATGTGACTTATTTATATAAAGCAATCTACAGGTCATCTTGAATAAATACCATCCATATAACAGCTGTGCAGAAAGATAATGTGCAGCATACGCAGATATTACAGATATCAACAACGTGTTTTATATAAGTACTAACCATATGAACATCATGCAAATAAACTAGTATTAACAAAGGGTGTACGTGCTTTCAAATCTATACGGATAATGTGGCCTAGATTATGTAGGGTTTCCTTCAGTATCATCACAGGGCATTCAATCATATTCTGTGCACCTGTATCGTATGTGGCCCATGTGTCTTTGACATGCCCAGAAAATGTAATTTATAACGACAAATTGCATCAACCAGGAAGTTGAGCACGTAGGGATATTGCAAGCATCACCTAAGCTTCCAACGTTCACTTCTTTCAGTCAGTGGCAAACCCAAGACATTTTTCATAGGGGTGGCACACCAAAACAAACACACATAACTGAATGGGCTGGTGGAGGGGCCAGCGTTTTTATCAGGGTGGCTGTGGCCCCCCTTGGTGGCACCCCTGCTTTCAGTACTGGGGCTAGCATGTCTCAATAGATAGGGCAGAGAAGCTGAAAGTGCTGTATGGTTTGCATTCAACCTACCTTAAGGTAACAATCTGGGGACCTATTATCATTCAAATCTGCTTCAACAGTGTTCTGTATTAGACAGTAAAAGTGTATATATCCTAAATCGCAAATGTACGTTTTTCATTTATAAACATTGATCACTATTGTGGTATTGTGCAATACGATCAGACACAAATACGGCCTTAGTTGGCTGACATCTTAAAGCTGTCTTCCTCCACCCAAACCTAGCGATGAGATTATAGTGTAGTTCAATCACCATTTCTAATGATCCCAGTTGGGTCATAATATTTTTTTCAGACCCAAAACACATAGCATTTTGTCAACATATGGCAACCACAGGATGTAGTTTGCTTTGGTCTTGCAGCACTAGCTGGAAAGCACAGGCTTTAGGATTGCCTCAAATCAAAGGGTCAGCGGCTGAAGAACAAAAACAGATGCATAACCCTCACTCCTAACAAAGGCCAACATTTGGTGTAGATTTCGGAAGTCTCAATTGTGCCTTGTAAAATGTATTTTCTGTTACAGCAAGTTCAGAGCATTTAAAGTACCCCTGAAAGCCTGCACCATATGTCTCTGATGTCTGTCCCTGCACCCTATTGCTCTCCATCACTTGAGAGATGGATACTGTGAAGGACTGGACGACCTTCTCTAAAATGGACCTATGGTACCGGGCAAGTGCTTCCCCGCAGAATCAGGAGCCACAGATAGAATTTGTACATGTTTGTTCATCCAATCAAATGCCCTGAGTCTCCAAAGCAAGTCTGTCCCCTCTATAAGGTATAGCTCACGTCTTGTTCCTTTATGTGTTTTGCGAGGCTGTGATGGAAGGTGCTGCACAGGACAGGCTTAGACTTGATGGGTAGTACTTACATTTTCGATCTTTTGAGTATTCTGGAGGAGTGTATCTGTTATTGTTAGTCATTTGTATGTTAACTTGCTTGTTAGTGTCTTTCTGAAGCCATGTTCTGCTCTCCTTTGTCTAAGTGTTTGTTCAGTGGGTGATAGTGCCTTGTGTCAGTCTCCCTATACAAAAGAAAAGGAGAGTGGCCATTGTAGCAGAGTGAGCAGTCATTGATAGAGCCAGCTCTTGCTCCTCATTTCCCACTACTATTGAATGGATGTATGGGGGATGAAGGTACTCAACAGAAACATATACAATAGGCACTAAGCAGACAGAAGAAATCCAAGTGCAACATTATGAAGAGATTCTGGAAGTTCTAGCCTCCACTCTCCTGACACGGCACACCAATATGATGGCAGTGAAGGGCTCAAAGTGAGCATAGAGCGCACATGAGCGTAGACAGAGAAGGAATTTGTAAACTTGAGCCCTGACGAAGAAGGCATCCTTACCTCACCCCAAAATAAGGCAAGTCTTGGTCCACTTTTGAGAATCAGAAAGGTGAGAGGAAATAATCAGTCCAAATGAGATCAGGTGATCGGGCACTGCTCCCAAGTACAGATCTGAGTACCCTCCCCCAAGGAGACTGAGGTGTGTTTTGGAATCTATAATCAATGAGATTGCTTCAGAGCATTAATGAAGCTGAGGGACTAAGAAAGTATTCCTTTTCCGACCATGAAGCAGTTGAGAGCATTTCCATTTATTCTGGGCAAACATGAGACACTTTATTTATTGTGGGTTTAATGGGGACTCTGAATCCTCTGAGGGCAGATACGAGGCCTTATTTCCAAAGATTCTACCTCGAACTGGAATATACCAGCAGATTGGATTGACTTTCAAAGTCTGTTTATTCATACTGTCTTTAATTCCATATAATAAGAAGTGCGAGTGTAACTTGAGATTCTATTTACTATCTAGTATGGCAGACACCATACCTGCTCTATTGCTTCTTAACTGATGATGCAAAATACCCCTCTTGCAGCAAGGAATACAAGCCTAAAAATGTATCTGGAGCTGGTGAGGAGGGCTTCATCTGGAATTCAGCTACCAATGAAAACATTTTTTAACGTTCAGACTTTACAAAAGTTGTCTGCCATAGAGGGCTCTCCTTTAAGAAAATTGTTGTTAATGGGCATTCTCTAATCATTACAAGAAGACCAGAAATCTGCAGTTAAGGAAGAGATTTCCACATTGAAATCAGAGCTGTCATCAGCTATCTTTATATATAAAGCTGAATGTTTATATGTGTGTATGTTTGTCCGGCTATACAAATCCACACTGTTAAACTCACATCTACAAATTTTGCATGGATTCCTCTTTTGTCTGGGGCAAGATCATAACCTGTGTTTGGAAGAAACAACCTTATATGCAAAAAAAAATTGGCAAAAAAACAAATTTACATTTTATTTTATTGTGACGCTACAAATATTGAAAATGGCAATTACAGTTTACTTAAGTTCATTCACAAAAAGAGAGAACAATCTATCAATCTTTGTTGAACATTTTCTCAAATGTGCTGAAGCCATTGAGCTACTGAAACATGCCGTACAACAAAAATACAAAACCTGGAAAAGCTCCATCTGATGCAAATCGAATATCAATATCAAGAGCTTCTGAAACACAACAACAAACAGCAGCACCACTTGCCAAACAGAGGACAAGAGCAACTTTCTCCAGGGCAAATGAGATGCCAGAGCAAACTGAAGCAAGAATATATATATATAAAACAAAGTCGTGTTTGTTTGTGGGTTTGCATATTGTGTTGATCTTGGGGACTCCTCATGAACGGTGAGGTCTGGCATCATGAATTTTGCATGGAATATTCTTTTTTTCATTGCCTAAATTAATGCAACTATTTCTAGCTTGATAGGTCATCCCATTCCTGAGATAATACATTTTTTGGTGTTTCAGCATTACATTTTGTGCTGTTTTCCGAGCACCATCTACAGGTCATTTGTAGAAAGTGCTCATCATCGCGCTGTCTGTGCTAAACTGGTCTTGCATTATTTTTTGTTTTCAAATGTTTTTAGAAGAGTGTTAGTGTGTCTTTCCTTTCATTGATATGTTTTGCAATAAACTTGATACATGTTAATTTCACTTATTAATTAAACACCACATTTTTATTTACCTCCGATTTAAATTCTCACATGAATATCATTTGTATGCTTACTCTGATTCTTTGCAGTGTGTGTTTAGCAGCCAAAATGGCCACCACTGCTAACAACACTGCAAAGAATCAGAGTAAGCATACAAATATGATATTCATATGAGAATTTAAATCGGAAATAAATGAAAATGTAGTGTTAAATTAATTAGTGAAACTAACATGTCTTGCATTTTTCGTTTGTGGCAAACAACAATATTTGTTCATCTTTTTCAGTGGAAAATTAAAACAAATCTGAGAAAGGACATCCCAGGAGACACTGGGTACTTAAGTTAGTTTCTGATAAAATAAGAAAGACAGAGAATTTGGGTGAGAGAATTAACCAGAATGAGATAGTTGTCATCATATTGGAAAATAAAATCCCACTCCTGACCAAGGAATTACAAGAAAGAAGATTTGAACTACACACTTGAATACAAATTTCACAGTCTTGAAAACAGGGAAAGGTGGGACAGCCTAAAGATAACATTTCTGAATGAAGGTTCTAAACTAAATAGCATTAAGGGCTTTGTGGAGGATTTGTTGTTCTTGATCATGTGAATGCAGCACATGCAGAAATTATTTCTTTTTTTTTAATAACACATTTTATTGTATTTTCATTACTCGAAAACAACAACACACTTCATAAAGTTCACATACATACAACATAGGTCATTACAATTCGCTACATGACGTTGGTTCTTCTACTCCACATAACGCAAGGCATTGCAACTGTTTTGCAGTTCAAAGCCTTTTCACGCATGGCTTTGTCTAAGAGCACTCACTACATACATCATGCAGTCTGTTCCACCTTCTGCCAAATTTTGTGGGCCTTCCTGGGGCAGCCCCTAGCTGTGTACACAAGGTGCTCTATCGCTATGCACATGTCCACATCTGCCGCTCATTGGTCATACATTGGGATAACATCTAGCCCCATAGTTGTGCAATATTCCCCTTGGTCAAGCCTATGCCTTCCTCTTCAATCCCCAGTACTAATAATTTGGGTTCTCTAGGTACTGATCGGCCCAACACCACAGAAAGCCTGTCACAACATTTCTGCCAGAATGGTTGTATTTCAGGGCATGCCCATAGAATGTGGAAGAAGGTGCCCTCCTCTTGCTTGCATCGCCGGCATTTTGCATCAGCGATCTTGCCCCAACAATGGAGTGTAACTCACGGATAGTATACCCTATGTAACACTTTCAGTTGTATATGTCTGATACTGGCTGATATTGCAGTTTCTCGGGGATACATTAAGGCTGTGGTCCAATCTTCAGGTAGCAACGGGCTAACATCTCTTTCCCATTTAGATTTGAGGCTACAAAGTTCCGTCGTAGCAAAAGAAGATATTGCATTATACCTAATTGTTGTAGTTTTGGTGGTATTCACACTAGCTAAAACAATGTTTCTCTCAATCAGTGCACATTCAGGTAAATCGGAGTGGTTTGGCTTGTGAGCTCAAATGGCATGGGACAATTGCGTATAGTGGTATTGCTCAGTCAATGGGAGATTAAAGCACGTTGTTAGGTCTGCAGAGGGTATTAGCCTGCCCTCCTCTATCACATCTTTGATTTTTGATATTTCCATCGTTTCCCATTTAGGCCACTTCGGGAGTTTATGGAGCTCAGGACTGCTTTATATGCCTCCCAAAGTATTACAGGGCTGTCTACAGATCCTGTGTTTAACTCAAAATATGTGTCTGCGGTTGTATGTATCTTTACTATTAGGTCCGGGAATATCCAGGTAGTAATTATTGAGATGCCAGGTTGGAGGGGGGCAGGGCCTTTCCGTTTCAATATCTATTAGGAGTAGAACATGGTCTGAGATGCAGCGAGGGAGCAGTGTCGCGGTACTTGCCTTGTGAATATCTTGTACAGGCATATTTATTTACCAGGATTAGAACCCCTCTAGAGTCCATGGAAAATTCTGCATGCACCACTGTGCGGTAGTTGGTTTTCTTGAAGAAGTGATATGCTGTGCCTATTAGGTGAGTTCCGGTGAGAAGCACTATGTCAGGGTTATGTCTGTTGATACATTTCGTCACCAGTCACCTTTTAATACCAGACCCCAAGCCATTGACATTCCATGTCAGGAGTCTCCGTTGTCTGGTATTAACACTGGCTGGGGGCATCATTGCCTGTGCGGGCGCCGCTGTTTACAGGCATGTATATTGTGAAAGGTGCGCTCCTTGTGTACTATTTCATGAACCGCCATCATCTTGCGAACATGTGGTGTAGATATGGAACCCATGTGTATGGGAATAGAAAACAGAACTCCCAATCCGCCCTACCTATACTCCAACTCCAACTGAAGCATCTGTCGCCCAATCAAAACTAAACCTTCAACCAAACAAACTCCTGTTGACCCCTATCAACACAGCATCTAAGACACTGTAGGGGAGCAGATAAGTGAGTGTTGCTTACTTTCCTTTTCAAGAAGCTTTTGGGGGCGGCTTATTGTGGGCCGCCAGCTGTCTTAGATGCAGGAGAATCCATTGACACTTTGCTGCTGAAGCATCTTCCTCAGCATGAGTCCTTCCCTGAGACAGCCGCTTGATTGTTGTAGAGCATTTGTTTGTGTTATTCGGCTTCCATTTGAGGCACCTCTACTGGCTGTTGCAGCGGTCTTGCTCTCAGTGATCTGTCTGGCCGTGGTCTGTTTCGTCCATTCTCTTGTCTATTTTGCGGTCTCCAGTCACCTTCCAGGTGGCATTCCGTCCAGGTGCATGCTTCTTTGGGGTCTGTAAAATGTATGGTCGTGCCATTGTGATAAATTTTCAATTGTGCCGGGAATAGTAGTCCATATTTGACATTCATCGCCTGTAGGCGTTTTGTAAGTGAGTCAAAGGATTGCAGTGCCTTTTGTACTTCCCTAGTGGAGTCCGGGAAGAAAGCTATTTTGGAGCCGTTGTAGGTTATGGAACCTTTTGTTCTGGCCATCTGGAGCACAATGTCTCAATATCTGTATTTTAGTATTTTGGCAATCTCTGTGCGCGGTGCTGCTCCAGGAATTGGTCTGCCAGTCGCTACACAATGGGCTCTTTCGACAGAGAAGAATTTCGAAAAAGTCTTTGGAGCAAATAGGTCACAGAGCCATTGTTCTAGGAATAATTCCATGCAAGGGCCTTCATTTCTTTCGGGTAGCCCAAGTATTCAAATGTTATTGCGCCGCGAACGTTCCTCCCCCTCTTCCACCCTCTCTTCCAGCATATTAATGCGTTACATCAAACCATTCATTTGTTGTCTCATATTTTGTATGCCATCTTTGGCCTCTGATATGCGGGTTTCAGCCTCTCCTGTGCGGGAAGTAAGTTTTTGCAAATCATGACGTAAAAGAGATACTTCTGTACTGATGCTATCAATTTTTTTCTCCATAGAGGTCCGTGAACCAGCTATGGCATTCATCACATCCTTAAGGGAAATGTTGTGTTCGGTGTCTTGTGCATCATCAGACTTGGCTTGATCTGGTGGAGGGGTTAGAGTGGGTGTTGTGTACTGTTCCATTCTGCTTTGTGTGGTGTTTTTTTTGGTCTTGTCTTTCCCCATGCCAGGATCTTCAGTATTTGTAACGTATCGTAACAGCTTCTCTTCTAGGGACAGCAGTGTACTACGCAGCTCAGGCACAGAACCGTTAACCGCAAGGAGGGATTATGTGTGAGTGACAGTATTTTACATTGGAACACTGGACCAGTGCGTGGCTGTGTCACGTTGATATATCTGTGGGCTCAGCGGTCACTGCTGGTTTTCTTGGTGAGGGAGGCCTCCGCCAGCTCCTGCCACTTGTGTATTTCTTTCTATCGTGCCTCGCAGCAATAGTCTACAAACTGGTCTGTGGTCTCAAGTTGACATTTAGGGCTGACATATGTGTACACCCACACCCCTCACCAAAAGCCAGACAACGTGCTGTCAAGCTTGATGGATGTGTCCATAAAGCGTCAGGCAATGTCCAAGGTGGTTGTTTCTATGTGATAATTGTAGGCATGCCCCTCTCGCTTTGCACACAATTAGCAGAGACTTGACCACAGTATGTTTTGTTGCTTCTGTATCTGGGCAGGTTTGTACAAAATCACTCCTGGCGTACAAGCGTCCTGCAAAGACAACTAGCCCCTTAATGTTTAAATAATTGATGACTGTGGGTAGTTCTACAGGGTGACCATCATGTCTGTTGCTTTTAAGAGACCCAGTCTCCCAGAGTATCATTCACACGCACTCCGTGCCTCACAGAGCAGCGTCGGTAGCCCAATGGCAGCAAATATCAGGCAAAAGTCTTTCATTAACCGGTAGCCTACCATCAAAACACTGGTTAATATCATATGATGCGTTGCAGCCTAGTCTGTGAGTATGTCCTCCAGAGACTCGCCACAGCTTTCGTAGCAGAATCCTGTGTTACTTTGGGATCGAAGGTGGCAAGCCCATGTTTCGTCGTTGTTGCAGTATTTTGTGTACTTTCCTTGAGTCCCAATAGTCGGAGCAGGGAGATGACCCCTGCCGCAACACTGCTCCATCGGCGATTTGCTGTTCCCTGGGTCACACGTACCACAGCCGATCCTCTCCCCGCCTCGGTGCGTAGTAGTTTATGGCGCAATGGTATTGCTGTGTGCCTTGCCTAGCACATGGTCTCAGGGGGCCCCTCCTCACCATCCGCTCGAGCTATGTCGCAGTGCTGCAGGTGCCAGGAAATACTGCAAGGGGATATCATTCTTCGCCGTCGCCAGAGCGGCTCAGCGGGGAAGGCATAGGTTGGCCACAGCTTCCCACTCGGCTCGTAGTTACCAGTGTTGGCATTCGCTCCTGCCGGAGTCTCCTTTCCGAGCTTCATGTTCCCATTGTGGAGTGCAGGGTGTACGCCCTTGCTCGTTCCTACGGGTTCTTGTGGCATTCACAGAGCTTTAGCAGCACCCGACAGCTCTTCCCCTCACAGTTCTGCAACAGCGTGATTTGATGGGTGAAGGTATCAAGTGCTACCCGTGGCTCAGTCACAATCCTCGTACGACGATCCTCCCTGTTACTCAGCCATGTCGGCCATTTTGAGCGTTTGTTGTCATCGGGTGCTTCTTACTTCTAAGGCGCGAATCTCTCGATCCGTATATTGGTTCTGCTCCACACTTCAGGAAATTGTTATGGCATGATTTCGCTGTCAGTGGGTGTCATTTTGTGAGCTTATCAACGCAATTCTGCAGGATTTCAAAAGGATTTAGCTGGCGGCCCCGTGAGCACTGAGCAATCACGTCCTCATTGCAGGCTCACTGGCCACGCCCCCCAGAAATAAATATTGATCTATGCATAGGGTGTGGCCGATACATCCAAATAAAAAAGGGATTCCCAGAAATAAAGTAGTCAAACTATACATTTCCTCTACCAAGGAGTCAATACTGAGTTGAGACAAAAAGCACAGCATGTAAACCTTATTTTTAACTGTTAAAGCACAGTCACATAATATAACATAACAGAAGGGTACCAGATTGCCACTGCATACAGTAAGACAGACATCTGGCCCTTCTCCCTCTATCTACCCGGTTTGTCGGACATTCACCTCTTCCTTTTCACTCACTTCGATTAACTCAGGCTGCTAAGATAGCGCAGGCTATGTTTTCTCACTATAGTCGGGTAGATACTAATATACTCTGACAGCCTACTCCTAAGTAAGGCACCACCCCCTCTGACCATGCAGTAAAATAAAGTCTAACATGGCTTTGTTTTAGTTCAGAGAACACATTCTTAACAATATAATTTTTGACATCAAGGTGACAGGCCTTTCAATGTTACTTTACCAGTGTGACCACTCCATTACCTTGCCTTCTGTTACCAACAGCATTCACTTTCATACAAAGTCTATTCTTGACTACGTAACTCTTGGCTCAGACTCAGCATTCACAAATTCACATATTAGAGTTTGACCTATGGTACAGCATATGGATATGATGTTGCAAACAAACCACCAAACATCCAAGATTGCTTGAGCACACATTTGAACCCCTCTTGGATTCAACGTTACATTGCATACTAACTAATAATTCTCCACGTCTGCCTTGGAAACACAACACAATTATCACAACACTTTAGAAGATAGCTACCGTCTGTCTTTTGCAGAACTAGTGCCCAACTAACAGGACTGATATGCATTCAGGCTATCATAATACATTCTTCCCCCAATTCATTCTTCCAAACCTCACTGTGTTTGTAGCATCTTTATCCAGCTTTCCCAACCTCTTCCCCTTGCTCATTTTCTTTCCTCCAACAGACTAAGGTCTGGATACCCTGGTGGGGGCACAATACACCGCTCCTCAGACATGCCTAGGTGGTGTGATCCGCTAGGGTGGTGATTTGGCACAGTATAAAAGCAGATGAACATAACATAACTCCTGATCCTATGGAAAACGTTTACAGGCCGATTCATGGAATAATTAGCGCGGCGCAAGTGGCCAAAAACGTGCGATTCGCAGTGGAATAGCGAAAATCGCAGTGGAATAGCGAAAATCGCAGTGGAATAGCGAAAATCGCACGAAAAGCAGCGCACATCGATTCATGGAAGGCCGTGCGCGAGAAAACCATCGGACGTGCGATAAGAAAGTGCGCGGCGCACGTTGGCGCACAGGCCATCTAACGGCATGCGCCAGGTCACAGCGAAAATCGCACAGTCCACAGCGAAAATCGCACATAGCGCGGCGCACGCAACAAAAGTAGGCGGAACACGGGGCGTAACACTCGGAATGGGGAACAACTTGCCAAAATGTGGGCGTCACGGGGGAAGCACAGGGTAAAAGTGCGCAGAACGCCCACACGCTCGCCTACAACACGTATTCATGGAATAGAATAGGTCAAAAAAGCGCACGCTCAAACCAGCGCACAGGCACAAACACGACCGCCACAAGAAAGCAGGCGGTAGCGTCTCAGCGGCTGTAAGAAATGTGCGCCAAAAGGTGCGCCAACAAATAGCACCCATATACTGCCATGATGAATGTCCTATACTGTGGCCCTCCAGGACAAATGACGTGCAAAGGGGTACCCACAAACACGGACACGCTGACAAAAAATACGTGTGCGCGGGAAGTCTCACACGCGATTTGGCCGGGTACGTGGATTTCAGGGGTGCGCGGGAAGGTCCACACGCGATTACAGCAGGGTACGTGCATTTCAGGGGTGCGCGGGAATTTCCACACGCGAATAGCCTGGCCGCGTGTATTTCAGGGGTGCGCGGGAAGTCCCACACGCGATTACAGCAGGGTACGTGTATTTCAGGGGTGCGCAGGAAGTTCCACACGCGATTTACAGCAGGGTACGTGTATTTCAGGGGTGCACGGGAAGTTCCACACGCGAATAGCCTGGCCGCATGTATTTCAGGGGTGCGCGGGAAGTTCCACACGTGAATAGCCTGGGCGCGTGTATTTCAGGGGTGCGCGGGAATTTCCACACGCGAATAGGCTGGGCGCGTGTATTACAGGGGTGCGCGGGAAGTCCCACACGCGATTACAGCAGGGTACGTGTATTTCAGGGGTGCGCGGGAATTTCCACACGCGAATAGCCTGGGCGCGTGTATTTCAGGGGTGCGCGGGAATTATCACACGCGATTTGGCTTGGTACGTGTATTACAGGGGTGCGCGCGAAGTTCCACACGCCAATAGCCTGGCCGCGTGTATTTCAGGGGTGCGCGGGAAGTCCCACACGCGATTACAGCAGGGTACGTGTATTTCAGGGGTGCGCGGGAAGTTCCACACGCGAATAGCCTGGCCGCGTGTATTTCAGGGGTGCGCGGGAAGTTCCACACGCGAATAGGCTGGGCGCGTGTATTTCAGGGGTGCGCGGGAAGTTCCACACGCGAATAGCCTGGGCGCGTGTATTTCAGGGGTGCGCGGGAATTTCCACACGCGAATAGGCTGGGCGCGTGTATTACAGGGGTGCGCGGGAAGTCCCACACGCGATTACAGCAGGGTACGTGTATTTCAGGGGTGCGCGGGAATTTCCACACGCGAATAGCCTGGGCGCGTGTATTTCAGGGGTGCGCGGGAATTATCACACGCGATTTGGCTTGGTACGTGTATTACAGGGGTGCGTGCGAAGTTACACACGCGATTAGGCTGGGTGGGTCCTGTCACCCTCGACGGCCCCTGCAGGCAGCCCACAAAACAGGGGACTACCCTGCACACCTGCTCATGTCTCCCACCACCCCCACCCCCCCAGTCACCAGGGGTACCCTCCACCAGGCCCCCACTCATGTCTCCCACCACCCCCACCCCCCCAGTCACCAGGGGCACCCTCCACCAGGCCCCCAACCATGTCTCCCACCACCCCCACCCCCCACCATCCAGGGGCACCCTCCACCAGGCCCCCACTCATGTCACCCACCACCCCCACCCCCCCAGTCACCAGGGGCACCCTCCACCAGGCCCCCACTCATGTCACCCACCACCCCCACCCCCCCAGTCACCAGGGGCACCCTCCACCAGGCCCCCAACCATGTCTCCCACCACCCCCACCCCCCACCATCCAGGGGCACCCTCCACCAGGCCCCCACTCATGTCTCCCACCACCCCCACCCCCCAGCAGTGCAGGGGCAGCCTCCACCAGGCCCACACTCATGTCTCCCACCACCCCCACCCCCCCAGTCACCAGGGGCACCCTCCACCAGGCCCCCAACCATGTCTCCCACCACCCCCACCCCCCACCATCTAGGGGCACCCTCCACCAGGCCCCCACTCATGTCTCCCACCACCCCCACCCCCCCAGTCACCAGGGGCACCCTCCACCAGGCCCCCAACCATGTCTCCCACCACCCCCACCCCCCACCATCTAGGGGCACCCTCCACCAGGCCCACACTCATGTCACCCACCACCCCCACCCCCCCAGTCACCAGGGGCACCCTCCACCAGGCCCCCACTCATGTCACCCACCACCCCCACCCCCCCAGTCACCAGGGGCACCCTCCACCAGGCCCCCAACCATGTCTCCCACCACCCCCACCCCCCACCATCCAGGGGCACCCTCCACCAGGCCCCCACTCATGTCTCCCACCACCCCCACCCCCCAGCAGTGCAGGGGCAGCCTCCACCAGGCCCACACTCATGTCTCCCACCACCCCCACCCCCCCAGTCACCAGGGGCACCCTCCACCAGGCCCCCAACCATGTCTCCCACCACCCCCACCCCCCACCATCCAGGGGCACCCTCCACCAGGCCCCCACTCATGTCTCCCACCACCCCCACCCCCCAGCAGTGCAGGGGCAGGCTCCACCAGGCCCCCACCCATGTCTCCCACCACCCCCACCCCCCCGCCACCAGGGGCACCCTCCACCAGGCCCCCACTCATGTCTCCCACCACCCCCACCCCCCAGCAGTGCAGGGGCAGGCTCCACCAGGCCCCCACCCATGCCTCCCACCACCCCCACCCCCCCGCCACCAGGGGCACCCTCCACCAGGCCCCCACTCATGTCTCCCACCACCCCCACCCCCCAGCAGTGCAGGGGCAGGCTCCACCAGACCCCCACCCATGCCTCCCACCACCCCCACCCCCCCGCCACCAGGGGCACCCTCCACCAGGCCCCCACTCATGTCACCCACCACCCCCACCCCCCCAGTCACCAGGGGCACCCTCCACCAGGCCCCCACCCATGCCTCCCACCACCCCCACCCCCCACCATCCAGGGGCACCCTCCACCAGGCCCCCACTCATGTCTCCCACCACCCCCACCCCCCAGCAGTGCAGGGGCAGGCTCCACCAGACCCCCACCCATGCCTCCCACCACCCCCACCCCCCCGCCACCAGGGGCACCCTCCACCAGGCCCCCACTCATGTCACCCACCACCCCCACCCCCCCAGTCACCAGGGGCACCCTCCACCAGGCCCCCACCCATGCCTCCCACCACCCCCACCCCCCACCATCCAGGGGCACCCTCCACCAGGCCCCCACTCATGTCTCCCACCACCCCCACCCCCCAGCAGTGCAGGGGCAGCCTCCACCAGGCCCACACTCATGTCTCCCACCACCCCACCCCCCCCGCCACCAGGGGCACCCTCCACCAGGCCCCCACTCATGTCACCCACCACCCCCACCCCCCCCGCCACCAGGGGCACCCTCCACCAGGCCCCCACTCATGTCTCCCACCACCCCCACCCCCCAGCAGTGCAGGGGCAGGCTCCACCAGGCCCCCACCCATGCCTCCCACCACCCCCACCCCCCCCGCCACCAGGGGCACCCCTCCACCAGGCCCCCACTCATGTCACCCACCACCCCCACCCCCCCCGCCACCAGGGGCACCCTCCACCAGGCCCCCACTCATGTCACCCACCACCCCCACCCCCCCAGTCACCAGGGGCACCCTCCACCAGGCCCCCACTCATGTCACCCACCACCCCCACCCCCCCGCCACCAAGGGCACCCTCCACCAGGCCCCCACTCATGTCACCCACCACCCCCACCCCCCCAGTCACCAGGGGCACCCTCCACCAGGCCCCCACTCATGTCACCCACCACCCCCACCCCCCCAGTCACCAGGGGCACCCTCCACCAGGCCCCCAACCATGTCTCCCACCACCCCCACCCCCCACCATCCAGGGGCACCCTCCACCAGGCCCCCACTCATGTCTCCCACCACCCCCACCCCCCAGCAGTGCAGGGGCAGCCTCCACCAGGCCCACACTCATGTCTCCCACCCCCCCCACCCCCCCAGTCACCAGGGGCACCCTCCACCAGGCCCCCACCCATGCCTCCCACCACCCCCACCCCCCCGCCACCAGGGGCACCCTCCACCAGGCCCCCACTCATGTCACCCACCACCCCCACCCCCCTAGTCACCAGGGGCACCCTCCACCAGGCCCCCACCCATGCCTCCCACCACCCCCACCCCCCACCATCCAGGGGCACCCTCCACCAGGCCCCCACTCATGTCTCCCACCACCCCCACCCCCCAGCAGTGCAGGGGCACCCTCCACCAGGCCCCCACTCATGTCACCCACCACCCCCACCCCCCCCGCCACCAGGGGCACCCTCCACCAGGCCCCCACTCATGTCACCCACCACCCCCACCCCCCCGCCACCAGGGGCACCCTCCACCAGGCCCCCACTCATGTCTCCCACCACCCCCACCCCCCAGCAGTGCAGGGGCAGGCTCCACCAGGCCCCCACCCATGCCTCCCACCACCCCCACCCCCCCGCCACCAGGGGCACCCTCCACCAGGCCCCCACTCATGTCACCCACCACCCCCACCCCCCCAGTCACCAGGGGCACCCTCCACCAGGCCCCCACCCATGCCTCCCACCACCCCCACCCCCCACCATCCAGGGGCACCCTCCACCAGGCCCCCACTCATGTCTCCCACCACCCCCACCCCCCAGCAGTGCAGGGGCAGCCTCCACCAGGCCCCCACCCATGCCTCCCACCACCCCCACCCCCCAGCACTGTGGGGAACCTGCCAGCAGACCCCCACACATGTCCCCCTGGCCCCAGGTCCTGACGATACACAATCATGGCAGTAATGGCCAGCATACCCAGCACAAACACCCAGGCAAGGATTGCATCCACCCACATAGTGAATGCAATCACATGACACAACCCCAATGCCAAGTATGCAAAAGAACACATGTCCGTCACACACACATACACAATGGGTGCAAGTGAATGTCAAAACCCATATCATGACATGTAACAAACCAATGAGAAAATAACACAAGTGTAAGAAAATATAAAAAATGTATTAAATACCAAAAATAAGTGAACTTTTCAAACATACAACGATGTGGCTAAGTAAATAAATGGTCCATGTCCGAGAACAAAAGTGATAAACAAAAAAACAAAGGAAAAAAAAATTAAAATGAATTTGTCCAAAGCAATATCATGTAATAGGAAATTAATGAAAAACCATTACGTCATGGTGAAAACAATAAGAAATTAAAAAAATGTATCTCCCAAAAAAACAAACTATATACAGGAATGTTCCAGGGTCCATGAGCCCAACACCAAAAATGAAACCTACCACTAACTAATGAAAAATATATGTACAAAAAAGTGGCCATTGTCCGAGCGGTCCAAAATAATAAAAATAAATAAAGGAAACCTAGCACTAACTAACTAAATAACTATATACAACGGCAGCGGGCAAGTCCTGCGGCTCACTTGGTGATGTTGCTGGCCAGGGCATCATCGAACTCCATGTCGATGTCCTGGAGGCGGGACTCTGTCCCGGCCCCGAGGTCTCGCAGGGACAACCCCATGTCCACCTCAAACTCCCTGCGAGCTTCCTCGAGGCACTCAGCCCGCCTCAATGCCCGACGCATGGAGAACTCCGCCCTGACCATGGCGAGCCGCTCCTCTTCCGCCCGCTGCCGCTCCGCACCTATCTGCTGGCCAAACTCCTCCCACACGGAACACACCACCATCCCAGGGTTGCCCTGCCCTCCGGCCGATGCCTGCCCCTCTGATCTTGATGGCCCCGAGCCATGATGCCTCCCACGTCGAGCCCGCTGCTGCCTCCGACGCCACTGCCTCTGCCAGCACGACAGCATCCAGGCTGATGGAAACCACTGACGCCGTCGTGCACGTGCCCTGCCCGATGATGCCGTCACATCTTCCATCTGCTGGGGTCCACTTGCTGTGTTGTCCACCCCTGCTGGACCTCCGACTCCCAACTGTGGCAGGGATGGGATCCCCACCGAGCTGCCTGCATTGGTCGGGGCAGGTCCACAGGGGGCCCTGGTGGCATCTGGGCCGGAAGACGGCAAGGAGAACGACCGGTGGATAGCCTGCACAGAGGAGGAGAGGGCCGTCAGATTGGCCAACACATGCAGGAAACCCCCGAACATGGCCGATCCCAATTGGGCCACGTCGGCACGGTGCACTTCGTGATGACGTGCGTGCTCCTCCCGGGAAGCACGCACGTCATCACGAATCACAGCCGTGCGCATCGCGACCCCAATCAGGACCTTCTCCACGCGGCCAGGGGTTACCACGTCCGCAGGTGGAGGGGAGTCAGGTGACATGGACATCCCCTCTACCTGCGGACGGGCCTGGGACGGGGCATCCCTGCTGGTGCATGGTGGTGCACTCACAGGGTCAGGGACAGTGACATGCACAGGCCCCTCCACGGTGACCTGTGCTGCCTCCTGCCCCTGGCCCTGGACTGCACCACTTGCACCAGCAGGGATGCTCCCACCAGGCCCCATGTGTGCACCAGTGTCGGCCTCCTCCTCCTCTGTGCAAACCACCAACCTGGATGGCTCCTCACCGTCTCCCGCCGTAGCAGGCCCCTGTGGGGGCTCACCCACCCCTTCCGCTGCAGCCGTGGGGGCATCCCCGCCGCCTTGCTCCACAGCGCCGTCTCCGCCCTCTTCTTCACTAGCCGCTGCGTAGAGGGAGACAAAGGACACAAGCATCAGGCTACTGTACAATGGTCCCCTAGACAGGAAGCAATAGCAGATGAGCACCACTGTCAAAGTACACTTCCATCATGTCCCTCCACAACACATGGGTCAGTCCAGGCAAAACACACACAGTAACAGGCATGGTGCATGCCATGGACATTTCCATGCATGTCCAATGGACTCTAGAAACATTCAATGATATGTAACTCACATGCATCATGGCTCATGCATATCACATGCACACACTTCACCTCAGTCACATCCATCTGGCCCCAAACACACCGAACACAGGCGAAACAAGGGTAAGTTGGGTGCGTCACTGAATCTGTGCATTGTCACACACATGTGTCATGCATCCATGGCATGCACAAGTCACAGACACGCAGGTCAGGCACACAGACATGGCTACCATATATGTACCTGGCATCAGCACCCATCCTTCACCCCCATCCATGTCCAGGTACAGAGACTGGCATGCTCTCATGTCCAAAATCTGCATAGGGCTCCCCATGCCGCATTTCAACACATGCAACAACCATGTGGGTCACACATCACTGGTCGCACATGCATTACCATGATGTCCCTGCACACATACATGCATACATGGCCCATGGCACACATACAGGCAAGTATCATAGAACCAGCACACCGCAACATGCCCTGTCTCACACAGTAATGCTTGGACACATACCGCTCAACTCCAGACGGGCCTCCCTCTCAAGGACCTGGGCGTGGAGCGCTGGGCGTACGCGTTCCAGGACCCTCTTCTGGATGGAACTCATGTGGCCCCGGCCCCCCTCCACGAGGCGCCGGGCCTTCACAAGGGTCCTGGACCTCAAGTCCTCCCAGCGCTTCTTGATCTTCTGGACGTTGCGGGTTGCCACCCCCTCCGCGTTGATGGCAACCACACAGTCGGCCCAGATCCTCTCCCGTCCTTCCTTGCTGGCGCGGGACGATCCAAAGAGGGCATCATACTGCCCCAGGACATGCTCCACCAGGACACCAACTTCGGTGGCAGTGAAGCTGGTGCCCCTCTGCCCCTCTGGCCTGGGGTTGCCACTGGTGCCAGATGTGGAAGTGCCCGACATGGCAACCCCAGAGGCAGGTGTGGGTGGGCAACTGGGTCCTGGGGCTGGGCTGTGGAGCGATGTAATCCCAGTTGGGAGTCTTCAGTTCCAGCAGGGGTGGACACAGCAACTGGACCCCTGCAGATGGCTGATGTGCAGGCACCAAATGGCAGGGCACGGTGGCAGCAGGCAGGCAGGCAGGCAGCAGCAGATAGCACGTGGGAGGCTGCTCGGGGCACTGGGGGGCAGTAACTCGGCCTTCTGGGCAGGAGCGTGGTGTTCCGTGTGTTTTCGGGTGGCCAGCTTGATACGGAGTGATTTGGCACGTGAAAATCCTGCACGTCAGCGTGAAATCCGAGGAAAGGCCCTTAGCGCGTAAGCGCGTCAGCACGCATACGCGATTCTATTGGACCAGAGTCCCTCAGCGCGTAAGCGCGTCTGACGTGACCCGCACGGGCGTTCCCCACTCAGCACGTGATGACGGAACACACGTGGAAATACTGCACGTCAGAGTGTCATCGCGTGATTGGCCTATGTACGTGTATTTCATTGTGTGTAATTGGACAAAAGTGCGCGTACACGCGATTGGCCTATGTACGTGTATTTAATGGGTGCGCGGCCACTTACACACGCAAGTACGTCAGCGAACCTGTATCCCGTGGTGCGTGTGAATTTCCACACGCTATTGGACTGGGAACTGGATTCCAGGGGTGCGCGGGTCACACGCTGTATCCCGTGGTGCGTGTGAATTTCCACACGCTATTGGACTGGGAACTGGATTCCAGGGGTGCGCGGGTCACACGCTGTATCCCGTGGTGCGTGTGAATTTCCACACGCTATTGGACTGGGAACTGGATTCCAGGGGTGCGCGGGTCACACGCTCGCCTAGAACACGCGCAAAGCATAAAATTGCGGACTTTAACAATAACAAGCTCAGACGCCAGGATGAACATACCGTTCCTAGCAGCAGTGGCAGTGGGCTACCAAAGGAGGAGGAGGAGGATAGTCAGGGCCAGAATATTCACACCCAGAACCAGCCTTTTCGGGATGCCTGATGACCAGGTGTATGGGAGGTACAGGTTTCCACCACACATCATACTGGACCTGGTGACTGAGTGGGAGGATGACCTCACATCACCCACCCTGTGCTCCCAAGCACTCAGCCCCCTGGAGAAGGTCCTCAATGTACTGCACTTCTTAGCCACTGGATCATTTCAGCGGACAAGTGCCATAGTGGGTGGGGTGTCACAGGCCACCCAGTCACGCTGCCTACACCAGGTCTTGAACATCATGACTGCACGCCCATCAGTCCGCAGGCACATATACCTGCCCAGAACACCTGCAGAAAGGCATGCTGCCGCCCTGGATTTTTACGGAGTGGCACGATTCCCCAAAGTGCTAGGTGCCATCGACTGCACCCATGTGGCACTACGTCCCCCCAGGGCATCAGAGCACATCTATAGGAACCGCAAGCACTGGCATTCCATCAACGTGCAGGTAGTATGTAATGCCAAGGGAATCATCACCTCAGTATATGCCAACTATCCCGGGTCCACCCACGACAGCTTCATTTACCGAATGTCCACCCTATGCCGGGACATAGATGCTGGGCGGCATGGCGATACATGGCTGCTTGGTGAGTATGTATGCCACTGCACATGCATGCATGTTGGATACTGAGCAAGGTCACAACCCCACCAATGATACCAATCACCACCTCCACAGGGGACAGTGCCTACCCTCTCAGCCCCCACATGATGACGCCAATTCGGAACCCCACCATGCCACCCCAGGTAAGATATAACACAGCCCACATTACAACCAGGGGCATAGTGGAGCGCACATTCGGAGTGCTAAAGTCACGCTTTCGCTCCCTTGACCGTTCTGGCGGGCAGCTGTTATACGCTCCCCCAGTAGTGTGCAGGATCATAGTGGCAGCATGTGTCCTGCACAACGTTGCAACACGCCGGGGCCTGGCCGTGGACATGGTGGTGGCCCCACATCCCCAACCACATGCACAGCCGCTGCGCATGGGAGGGGAAAGGGCACGGGGGGAGGCAGCCCGTACACAGCTAGTGGCTAATTACTTCACATAGAAATCACACCCCTGTGGAGTGCACACTGCCCTGGCACATTCCATCTGACAATCAATGATGACTCAACCTGACACTGATCCTGAATGTCTGGAGAATGAACCGGGAATACCATGTCAGCCTGAGATTGTTCACCTGGAAGTGTCACAATGTGTGCATCCCTACCCACACAGACACCACCAATGCAGTTTTGTGAAGTTACACATTGGAGCAGCTAAAATGAATACCCACTTGCAAAATGCAACAAGAGGACAGTGCCATGTCAGCCAACCCAACCCCAGCACCGCCACACGACACACCGTGCCATGTCATGCTAATTGCAGGTAAACAAAGTAATCCCCACAACATGACATCAGTCTCACTATGTACAGTGGCACTATTAGAAACCTGCAACACCTGAAATGCTCACAGCAATGCCGGACCAACAACATACTTGAGCACGTACTACCATTAACATGACATCACAAATGTTACATATTAGTAGTCTCACCACCTGGAAATGCCTGCACTCCCACCACTACCAACTGTGCAGTGTTGTCGCCATGTAGAGTTGTAGGTGCACTGCTGCCAACATGGTCCCCATCTCCAGACTAGAGGTCCTTGTGTGGACATGAGGAAGGGACCTGCAAATTGGGAGGTAGACACAGAAGAAGAGTTACACATCAATGCAACATGCAGTGTACAACACAACAGCAATATGCACTATGAATGTATACACAGTATTGACTACAGACTGGCCACACAGCTCATGGGAGTCCAACGTCACTGTGTAATTCACTGTCACTTGGGCACACCCTTTGCAAGCCCATGGAAACGGGAAGCAGGAGGGGTGTGTGTGACTCAAACCCAAGCATCTGAACCAAATACATTACAAGCCTGCATGTGCCCAGCCACAATGCAGCGTATGCCCACAGGAACCACGGAAGCCAACAGATCGAAGCCAACAGATCAAAGCCAACAGATCGTCCCAAAAAAATTGGGAATAAAAGAAATCAAAATAAAAATAAAAATAAGAAACAATCAAAAATGGCCATTGATGGGCCCGGGGGGGTTGGGGAGGCCACCCAGGAGGTCCGAGGACAGGATGCACACCAGAACCCACCTGCGTGGATCCTGGGAAGATAAAACACTTCCATGGGCTCATGGCCCACACGGCTACCCTATTGTGGGAGTATCACTGCTGTCGCTATTATCACCCTGTGCAGCTGCATCCGGAGGTGGTTGCACTATGGGAGGCAGCCCACGCAAGGCCCTAGTCTGCTCCTCCATGGCTGCACGCATTCGGGTGTGGTAGGTCTGGTTCTGGAGGATGAGTGTGCGGAGGTCCCCATGCAACAACTCACGGGATGCCCGGACCTCCGCCCTCGTTGCCTGCATCTCAGCTGAGAGCGTACGGGTGAGACGCTCCAGCTGCTGTTCTGTCCTTTGGTGTGTTGAAGCCTCAAGCTCAACAAGAGTCGTCCTGAGGTGAAGGAGCTCCTGCCTCAGGGCTTCCCTGTGGCCCTGGGACTCAATGGAGATGGCCTCCTGCAGAGTCGCCAGTGCCGCCCGCCTGTCCCTGTTGGACCCCATCATGTCCTCCCTGTGTGACTGGCAGATGGAGTCGGTTGCCTGCTCTAGTCGCTCCATCAGCCTTTCTGGGGGGACAATGGAAGTGGCCACCCTATCCATGGCCTGAGCCATCATCTCGGATGATGCAGCCTGTTGGGTAGCCATACCGTAAATGGATTGCTCCCATGCGGTATTGCCGGGTGGCGTACGGCCACCACGTCGGCGGGCACCACACCTGTCTGGGGCAAGGCGAACTGCGCCTTGCTGTGCCGGCACTGCCTGAGGCTGCAGGACTGCATTCCCCCTCTGATCTGCTGGCCCAGGAACAGGATCAGATGTCGCGGAGTGTGACCCTGCATCCGTAACCACCGAAGGCGTAGCTGCCAACACTGACATCCCCATGGAGGGTACTGACCCTGGTGCAGGTGGGTGAGACAGAACAGAATCCCTCCCTGGAACACTCACCTGCGACGGCACGTAGGTCTCATCCGAATCAACACCTGAGTACAGCTCGGGGGAGGTGCAGCCAGAGACACCCCTTGAGAGCACGACCTGCAGCACTTGTGGGTTCTCCCCTACCACCACACCACGTCCCTCACTGGTGGTTGGTCGGTCCTGGGACACCTCCTGGGTCTGCACCATCTCCACAACCCCAGCAGTATCAGGTGCGTCTTCCCCTGCAAAGACATGAAAACAAAGAAATGGAAACAGGCATTAGCACCATGGCACACATTGAGGGCTGAGAAGCAAGAGAACCAGTACTTGATTGACACATGTCCCACATGACTAAAACCCTCCCATGCATGCACCCTCACTGCGTATGAAGTGCAGGCAAATGGCACACACTGATGACACCAAGATGGAAGATGAACAAATTTTCTGCATGCTGCCTGGCAGTGGCATCACACATTGGCCTGTGATTGGCAGGTGAAACACACATGCCATCACACAGATGGCATGTACCATTGCTATTGAGTGAAGATGGAGAGGAGGGCAGCACCTATTCATTCAGTCCAGTTCCCGCATGTAATAGCTTTTCTAATTCTAACAGGTCAGATTTTTCACCTGGAGCTGCCAGTCTGAAATGGTCAAATTGCACAGGGACATGTGTGTACAAATGATATCCAGGTAACAAAGTCACTCCACTTTACCATACCCATGTCAGACATGTGACTAGTGGACAGCGACATGCCTAGTGAAAGTGGTGGAATGCAAACAAACTGACTGAATGAACAGTGAAAAAGAAGCAAATATGTTGTGTCAAGGTGACACTTCAAGGGCAACTGGCGTGCAGTTGTGCTAGATGTCTACTGTTGGCAGAAGGGATACTGCTATGGCCAAATGCAGCTGCGCAGGAAGGATTGCATGAAGCACATGGCTGACCCATACGACTCAGGCGCACACACTCTCACCTGGCACCCGAACAGAAGCCCTCACACACACACCATGCACATGGATGACACACACATGCATGTGCACTCACCGGACAATGCCTCGTAATCAGCCAGATCTCCCACGCCTTGGATCTGTTCCTCCGTGACGTAGGTCCCAGCGACTGACTCATGTGGAGTGAGTTCCATGTCTACTACTGGAGACCCACCTCCAGTCACTAGAGTTGCGGCATGACTTGAGGCCAGCTTACTCTTTGCCCTGCGCTTTAGGTCATTCCAGCGCTTATAGCAATCATTGGCTGTGCGCCTCACGATTCAAAGGGCACTTACGATGTCCGCAACGGTCTGCCAGTGTGCCTGGCGTTGTGCAGGTGTGGTCTTGGATCCTGCAACAATGACCATCTCGTTGTCATGTCCGGACACATACTCGACAAGTGCATTCAGTTCGTCATCCGTGAAGCTGGGCTTCCTGGACGGGCCGGACTGTGTAGCCGTGTCTGGGGCATCAGCCTGTGCCGGACGAGCACTCTTCCTCTTCCGCTTGGAAGGTGGTGGTGATCCTGAGTGTCCTGCGCCGCTCTGGACACTAGGGGCAGGAGCCCTGGTGGACTCTGTATCAGGAGTGTGGGATTGCACACTCAGCATGGGAGTTGGTGCAGGCATTGGCTCTAGTGTGATGGTGTCAGGGGGAATGTCAGCAGCATGGACTAGGACCGACACTGTCCTGGCTGGGTGTGTGAGGGCTGGGGTGGATGGAGCCGCAGCTGCCCCTGCAGCCTCTCCGCCCTGCCTCCTTGGTGCAGCAGATGACCTTGCTGCCCCAGATCCACGTGGCATGATGGCATCAACGTGCACCAGCGCACGTGTCGTAGCCCTGCTGACCTGGAAGTCAGCCATGGAGTCAGCCAGGTCTGGTGCCACAATGGGCTGGTCCAACAAGGGCTGAGCATGGATGGTGTCAGCCACTTCAGCCTCAACGGGAGGGGGGGAGGGGCGGGGAGGGGGGAGGGATGATGGGTGCCCTTGACTGGTCCTCCACACATGGGGGGACAGGCTCACCCTGCAAGTTACGACCACGTCCCCTACCGGATCCACCACGGCCACCACTTGTGGCTCTTCCACCTTTGCCACCCTTACGGAATCCTCGCCTCCCAGCCATGGCACTGATATTAATGTGCGTATGGGAGTGGCTGTAGACAATTGTCCTGGGCAATTGGGGGTCAAAGGGGTTGGGTACCAGATGGCAATTGTACCCTAGTGCTCTAGCACGGCTGATTGTAACCCCTGGGGAAAGATGACGGGTCACGCAACGCACAGGAGGCCCAAAAAAGGGAGATGACGTGCACGCAACCCCTCCTAGACCACGTGTGCAGAAAGAAAAACCTGCACTACGCTGTGGCACCCAGTAACACAAGAATGAACGTATGCGTGTCACACGCAGCCTAGAATGACCTCTGAAGGGGTAGGCTACACACGGGGCAAGCACAGAAGTTGGATACGTGCGTGACTCACCGTCTGCCAGGTAAAAGAGCGTGAAAAATGAGCGCGTTTGGCTGGCTAAACCCCCGCCAAAAGAAGATGTGTACGCTGTCTGAGAAGACAGGACAACAGTAGAAGGGGACACTGTTTGAGGGAACAGGCCCAGGTAAACCAGTAAAAGAGAAAAAGCTGTCAGAGGTAACAGGGAATACGAACTGGAAACGCCGTGAAGTAAATCGCGTGTGAAACGACAAGAAGTACAGAATTCACCCACTCGCTCTCCACGAAAAGCACGTACAAGGAAATGGTGTTCTACATGTACCTTATATACAGGCCCACACGTACAGCGTCACTTACGCGGCGTGTACGTTCACCAATCACACGCTTTGTCACTCCTGCGTGTAGATCCATTTTCACCAATCACACGCTTTGTCACTTCTGCGTGTAGATCCATTTTCACCAATCACACGCTTTGTCACTTCTGCGTGTAGATCCATTTTCACCAATCACACGCTTTGTCACTTCTGCGTGTAGATCCATTTTCACCAATCACACGCTTTGACACTGGGACGTGTCACGCAACAATTTCCTGCACGTGCAGGTGACTATAGGCGCGCATATGCTGTTGACGGGTTTACGCGCTAAGGGCCTTTGCTGACGTGTGGGATTTCACTCCCTATCAGGCTGTCCACGCGTTCACACACGAGAGACCACGCTCCTGGCCAGGAGGCCAAATTACTGCCCCCCAGAGCCCTGAGCACGCTCCCACCTGCCATCTGCTGCTGCCTGACTGCCTGCTGGCCACGTGCCCCACAGTGCTGGTGGGTGGGGGTGTTGGGAGACATGGGTGGGGGCCTGGTGGAGGGTGCCCCTGCACTGGTGGGGGTGGTGGGAGACATGGGTGGGGGCCTGGTGGAGGCTGCCCCTGGTGGCGGGGGGGGTGGGGGTGGTGGGAGACATGAGTGGGGGCCTGGTGGAGGCTGCCCCAGCACTGCTGGGGGTTGGGGGTGGTGGGAGGCATGGGTGGGGGCCTGGTGGAGGCTGCCCCTGGTGGCGGGGGGGTGGGGGTGGTGGGAGACATGGGTGGGGGCCTGGTGGAGGGTGCCCCTGGTGGCCGGGGGGTGGGGGTGGTGGGAGACATGGGTGGGGGCCTGGTGGAGGCTGCCCCTGGTGGCAGGGGGGTGGGGGTGGTGGGAGACATGGGTGGGGGCCTGGTGGAGGGTGCCCCTGGTGGCGGGGGGCGTGGGGGTGGTGGGAGACATGGGTGGGGGCCTGGTGGAGGGTGCCCCTGGTGGCGGGGGGGTGGGGGTGGTGGGAGACATGGGTGGGGGCCTGGTGGAGGCTGCCCCTGCACTGCTGGGGGTTGGGGGTGGTGGGAGGCATGGGTGGGGGCCTGGTGGAGGCTGCCCCTGCACTGCTGGGGGTTGGGGGTGGTGGGAGGCATGGGTGGGGGCCTGGTGGAGGCTGCCCCTGCACTGCTGGGGGTTGGGGGTGGTGAGAGGCATGGGTGGGGGCCTGGTGGAGGCTGCCCCTGGTGGCGGGAGGGTGGGGGTGGTGGGAGACATGAGTGGGGGCCTGGTGGAGGGTGCCCCTGGATGGTGGGGGTTGGGGGTGGTGGGAGGCATGGGTGGGGGCCTGGTGGAGGCTGCCCCTGGTGGCGGGGGGGTGGGGGTGGTGGGAGACATGAGTGGGGGCCTGGTGGAGGCTGCCCCTGCACTGCTGGGGGTTGGGGTGGTGGGAGGCATGGGTGGGGGCCTGGTGGAGGCTGCCCCTGGTGGCGGGGGCGGTGGGGGTGGTGGGAGACATGGGTGGGGGCCTGGTGGAGGGTGCCCCTGGTGGCGGGGGGGTGGGGGTGGTGGGAGACATGGGTGGGGGCCTGGTGGAGGCTGCCCCTGCACTGCTGGGGGGTGGGGGTGGTGGGAGACATGAGTGGGGGCCTGGTGGAGGGTGCCCCTGGATGGTGGGGGCTGGGGGTGGTGGGAGACATGAGTGGGGGCCTGGTGGAGGCTGCCCCTGGTGGCGGGGGGGGTGGGGGTGGTGGGAGACATGGGTGGGGGCCTGGTGGAGAGTGCCCCTGGTGGCGGGGGGGTGGGGGTGGTGGGAGACATGGGTGGGGGCCTGGTGGAGGCTGCCCCTGCACTGCTGGGGGTTGGGGGTGGTGGGAGGCATGGGTGGGGGCCTGGTGGAGGCTGCCCCTGCACTGCTGGGGGTTGGGGGTGGTGGGAGGCATGGGTGGGGGCCTGGTGGAGGCTGCCCCTGGTGGCGGGAGGGTGGGGGTGGTGGGAGACATGAGTGGGGGCCTGGTGGAGGCTGCCCCTGGTGGCGGGGGGGTGGGGGTGGTGGGGGCATGGGTGGGGGCCTGGTGGAGGCTGCCCGTGCACTGCTGGGGGTTGGGGGTGGTGGGAGGCATGGGTGGGGGCCTGGTGGAGGCTGCCCCTGGTGGCGGGGGGGTGGGGGTGGTGGGAGACATGGGTGGGGGCCTGGTGGAGGCTGCCCGTGCACTGCTGGGGGTTGGGGGTGGTGGGAGGCATGGGTGGGGGCCTGGTGGAGGCTGCCCCTGGTGGCGGGGGGGTGGGGGTGGTGGGAGACATGGGTGGGGGCCTGGTGGAGGCTGCCCCTGCACTGCTGGGGTTTGGGGATGGTGGGAGGCATGGGTGGGGGCCTGGTGGAGGCTGCCCCTGCACTGCTGGGGGTTGGGGGTGGTGGGAGGCATGGGTGGGGGCCTGGTGGAGGCTGCCCCTGGTGGCGGGAGGGTGGGGGTGTTGGGAGACATGAGTGGGGGCCTGGTGGAGGCTGCCCCTGGTGGCGGGGGGGTGGGGGTGGTGGGGGGCATGGGTGGGGGCCTGGTGGAGGCTGCCCCTCCACTGCTGGGGGTTGGGGGTGGTGGGAGGCATGGGTGGGGGTGGTGGGAGACATGAGTGGGGGCCTGGTGGAGGCTGCCCCTGGTGGCGGGGGGGTGGGGGTGGTGGGAGGCATGGGTGGGGGCCTGGTGGAGGCTGCCCCTGGTGGCGGGAGGGTGGGGGTGGTGGGAGACATGAGTGGGGGCCTGGTGGAGGGTGCCCCTGGATGGTGGGGGCTGGGGGTGGTGGGAGACATGAGTGGGGGCCTGGTGGAGGCTGCCCCTGGTGGCGGGGGGGGTGGGGGTGGTGGGAGACATGGGTGGGGGCCTGGTGGAGGGTGACCCTGGTGGCGGGGGGGTGGGGGTGGTGGGAGACATGGGTGGGGGCCTGGTGGAGGCTGCCCCTGCACTGCTGGGGGTTGGGGGTGGTGGGAGGCATGGGTGGGGGCCTGGTGGAGGCTGCCCCTGCACTGCTGGGGGTAGGGGGTGGTGGGAGGCATGGGTGGGGGCCTGGTGGAGGCTGCCCCTGCACTGCTGGGGGTTGGGGGTGGTGGGAGGCATGGGTGGGGGCCTGGTGGAGGCTGCCCCTGGTGGCGGGAGGGTGGGGGTGGTGGGAGACATGGGTGGGGGCCTGGTGGAGGCTGCCCCTGGTGGCGGGAGGGTGGGGGTGGTGGGAGACATGAGTGGGGGCCTGGTGGAGGCTGCCCCTGCATGGCTGGGGGGTGGGGGTGCAGGGGGACATGAGCAGGTGTGCAGGGTAGTCCCCTGTTTTGTAGGCTGCCTGCAGGGGCCGTGGAGGGTGTACAGGGAACACCTGTGAGGACCCACCCAGCCTAATCGCGTGTGACTTCCCACGCACCCCTGTAATACACGTACCCAGCCAAATCGCGTGTGATGATTCCCACGCACCCCTGTAATACACGTACCCAGCCAAATCGCGTGTGATAATTCCTGCGCACCCCTGTAATACACGTACCTGGCCAAATCGCATCCCTGTAATACACGTACCCAGCCGAATCGCGTGTAAAACTTCCCGTGTACCCCTGTAATACACGTACACAGCCAAATCGCATGTGATAATTCCCGCGTACCCCTGTGATACACGTGCCCTGGCTAATCGCGTGTGAAACTTCCCGCCTACCCCTGTAATACACGTACCCTGGGCAATCTCGTGTTAAACTTCCCGCGTACCCCTGTAATACACGTACCCTGGCTGATCGCATGTAAAACTTCCCGAATACCCCTGTAATACACGTACCCTGGCCAATCGCGTGTTGAACTTCCCGCGTACCCCTGTAATACACGTACCCTGGCTAATCGCGTGTTAAACTTCCCGCGTACCCCTGTAATACACGTACCCTGGCTAATCGCATGTTAAACTTCCCGCATACCCCTGTAATACACGTACCCTGGCCAATCGCGTGTTATACTTCCCGCGTACCCCTGTAATACACGTACCCTGGCTAATCGCGTGTATAACTTCACGCGTACCCCTGATATGCACGTTACCCGCTTTGCGTTCCTTGTTTGGCAGCCCTGTAAACTGGTCCAGGGTTAGCGCAGCCCTTTGCGATGATTTAGCGATTTTGATGGCTTTTCCTTGCACGAGGGTGTTCTTGGGGGCGTTACTGGCGCTGCTGCAGGGTCGCTGCGATACTCTGCGCCACGGCTGGTTTGGGAGCCTAAAATCCATGAATACGCTGTGCGCGGAAATCGGTTTTAGCGCACGTGCCTGGCGCAGTCAATCGCACGCGGACACTCTGCGCCAGCCGCTTGCGACACTTTTCTGCGAAATTCTATGAATTACCCTGTTAATTGTTTCAGCTGCCACCAATATTTTACATTAATTAGAAAGGAATAGATCTGCAATGTGCTTATGCTGGGTCTACGTGGATGGTCCTTAACAAACCTGATGTCAGTAATATTTGATGCTCATGCTGATGCCTGGAGTGATGTATGTTGCACAACAGTATTTGTTTTCCTGTCTGGAAAAGGCTCAGATGCAGGGTGGCCCACATCTCATCCTCAAGCTCAATATCTTTTAATGGTAGAATGGCAAAAGAGTCGACATTAACTGTGCCATCAATACCTTCTAGAAGGCTTTCTGATAGTGTGATTGCCCATGATTCCTGTTTTGAATGATCAGCTATGTTATATACTTAGATACATAGATAACGTAAACTGCTTCCATACAGTTTAAAAAGCAAATATTGACTATTTAGCGATCCAGGACAAGTCACTGAGATTTGCACTGGAGAAACAGGGGCAATAGCCTAGAGCATCTGGAAATCGATTATGCTTCCTTATATCTTAATTATAAAAGTGAACAACTGGCACACATCTGGAGCTGCCTGGAGCAACCTTTAAGATTCTCATGTCCAAATGTGGTTCATAAAGATCTGCTTAAGGGCGTCTCTGAGATGTGGTTGGCTGCTGCAGATTTGCTCTAATTTTAGGGTTTGTGAAGCAGGTATGATGCAGAGCAGGAGGAACGCATCGAGGTGCACAGCCTGGGCATCAACTGCTTTGCTCCAGTTCAAATCTGTGTGATCTGGCCCAAGATTATCTTAATGTGTGAGACAGATATGATGTTATGATAATCAATTGCCATTTACAGTTAAATGTATTTGTTATTCTGATCTCCATTTGACTAACATCTTTTTAGATTCTGTATCTAGGACACCCAGTATGGCCACTATCAAAATGCTGTTTGCAGGAAAAGATAGGAATGTGTTATTCTGACCATGAGTTGCTTAAAACGATTTAAGTTTTCATACCAATGGCAATCAAACAGTCATGAAAACATGTATTCATCTAAGTTTCTGTTGATTAGCTTAATATTGGATTTGGTACGTGGGATCCCTATATAGCCATTATTACATTGATTTATTTAATCTGGGAAGTGGGCGAAGGACATTGAATCCTGCTTCATATGCTATTTACCAATGTGAAAAAAAGGTCTATTTTAATCTAGAATTTGTGTCTACATTTTCCTTTGGTTAATGTTGCTATAGGAGATATACATACATAATTGGTTATTTATAATATGCTCAGTAAAGAAGAGGTTTCTAAGCGTGGATCTGGGATTCGAACCTCTGTTGCTCGTCATCTTCATGCTTCCAAGACAAGCACGTTGCCACTGAAATATACTACTGAGTTAGGTGCTACGCTCTGATAAAGGCTATCCAAGTAACAGCTGGAAAGGGGTTTTGTACTATTCCAGACTGATATGTCTCGTAACTGAATTAGTTTTGCATTGTGTACATACTAAACTGATAATACATTTTAAATAATTTACATTTAAGCATGTACATTCTCTGCTTTCTTCTTAGGTCTGTGTCTTGCCCTTGTTGAGCAGTCTTTTTGCCATGCTGGTTCTACCCTCCCCCGTCACATTTTCTGCTTCTTCAAACAGATGTAAACTTTCCCCTGGCAGCAAAGAAACTGCTACTGCCTATTTTGTATTTTTCATTAAATAGTCAAATAGTTCATAACATTCAAGCAAGACATATTCTAAGGTTCTCAATTATGTTGACATTGTGCTGATTAATGCCCAACTGATCATGACATTGGCATAGTGCACACTAAAACCAAAATATCCTAACGACAATACAATTCAGGGAACAGACAATAACTAATAGAAAGCACAGAACACTTGCACTTCAGACATGTCAAGAAACCTATATAGAGGCCCACCAATCTAACAGAAAACTGGATCTTTCCAGGGAGATGGGCTCGATATTCATGTGCACTAGCCGCATTGATGCACAAGATCAAAGCTACTTGTGGTGGCAAATTCTGTAACAAAGTGTTATACCCATCTATATCAAACAAGGATAACAGAGGTAGTGAAATTATGTATAATCTTGTTGAATAAGTACAAAATCACAATTTCCACTTGAGGACAATACAGATTCATTGCAGCTATTTAAAATCTCAGGCATCTGCTGCCAGATCTGAACACCCAAAGGGGAGGCATTCTGAGCCATGTGTGAACATTTATAATATGTTTTAGGAAAATGCAGACGTAGGGCACCAGTTGCAGCATCTGGTTGGTACTCTCCTACTGATGGCATGACATGCAGTCCACTCTACATTCATCTGTTCCCCTCTTATGGCATGGTAAACCTGCAGCACCTCTCCTCCGCACTGCTTCTCGGCCTGCAGGTTCTGTATGGTCTTCCAATGCACCAGCTGGGATCCGCCCTATTCTTCTCTTGGTGGCTGTCCGGAAGCTATCAACCACAGCACTTCTCGCCCATGCACCATCTCTGGTGCCAGTCATGCTCTTCCTACTCTTCTCTCAGCAGGGCGGTAGGCATCCATATCAGCAAGGCGCCTGCCAAGAAAAAGCTGGAAGGTGCTTTCCAGGACATAGGGTCACTTCTGAATACATTTTACTATAATTAGGCTGCTGACCCTTAACTGGACATGTTGCAGTGCTCCATGCCTGGCTTTAATCACAAGCAAGGCCCATCTAGAAGATGTATTCCCTAGTTTCCTTTCTGTTTTGTGTTTCGTTCAAAGCCTAGGCTTCCTCTTTTTCTCTGTGTTCCCCCTCCCTAATGTTCCCAGACTTTCACCTTCACTACCTTCCTGTTGTTCAGGTTTTCTGTTCATCATTCTTAGCACACCTTCTCCCCGGACCTTGGGTCTTCCTAGCACTAGATCTTCTCCTGGGGATTTTTCCACTGTTGTTGCCTTTTCCACCAAACCAAACCTTTCCCTTAGCTCATCCTGTTCTTTGGTGCCCATGCAAGTTAAATGGGTAACCGAGGAGTCAGGAGGGCCTAATACACTTGGGCAAAGAAGGACGAGGTGAGGTCTGTAGTACGCCTTCTATTGACAATCCCACACAAAATTCTATTGAGACGTTCTGAAGACATTTTGCACCAAGCGCCAAAACCCTTAGTGCTAATGGAAATGGAAGAATCTTAGGGAACAAGCACAACTCATTGTTAGATCTACTGACTATTATTTCTTTTTTTTATTAATGCTTTTAGTTTATATTCAATCAAGAACAAACTTTTCCATATAAAAAATATACAATTAAAATAACATTTCCTAAAACAAACAATTCAAATCACTTTCCCTACTATATTTGAATACAAGAAATGTGTCAGTGTCGAAAGTTACAAACAAAGACATGAACCACTATTTATATATACTGGTAAGATGGCACATTTCTACGTATGATGTCTGGGTTTGCCATATGGAAGCCCCTTTTGTTGCCAAAAATTGTCAACACATATCTACTCCATTGCCTTTTGCCATATGTGGTGGCAGCAGCGTTATATACTATAGATTCTGCCCCCATCAGGTCCGACCAGAATTGATTTCTGCTTATGTTCTCCATATTCCTAACATGCCCTCCATAGCCTTTGATATAGAGGGGCTTCAAAACTGTGCAAGCAGTCAGTAGATATCGTATTGTTTCCACCTCTGTATCTCAATGTCTACACATTATGTCATCAACTTGGTGGTCAGTCCTGTTCCACTTGTTCATATATTCTTTGGTCCCCAGTATATTCAGTCTTAGTTGTAATGTGAATCGCCTCAGAGATGGGTTAGACCATTGTGTTAAGTAGGTTCTACGTATGCTCCCATCAAATCCTTGATGAGAGTACTCTCTGTATCTACTCAACTTACACAAGTTGTCAATGTCTTTTATCTTATCCACCTCCCTGGATTTCTTTTTAATTACTGACTCATAGTCCGGTCGTTCGCATATTGTTTCTATATTTAGACCCAATTACCGTAAATAGGCTTCTGTAAAAATACTCATATTATTGTTGAAATAATTGGGACATCCACCTTTTGTTGTTTTTGCCATTAACTGAAGCAAGGGATTTGTGCCGGCTACCCCTAAAAATGACTATAAACATTTTGGAAAATACAACATATATCTTACACTGATACAAACCGTAGACCGTTTCCTAAATATGTTATATTTTCTCTTAAAGGGGCACTGAATGCTTTAAACACTATGGAAATGTCAGATGGTTACGGGAATGGTTTAAGAACCTGAGACCTTCCCTTTCATAAAAAGAGGTGCTTAAACACAGAGATAAAATGTGGAAATACAGTTGGTGTATCTTTCATGTCGGAACGACTAATAATATTAAAGAATGGGCCTCAGCTGTAAATAGAGCCAGAGATCAATGTTCTCAAATTAATAATGTCAAGTCATTTTGTAGTACCTTTCTGGTGAAAATAGAGACAAACCTCTACAGATGATTAATAACATTTGTTTGAAAGGCAGGGTGGGACATGTTTCCTTAATGTTCAATTATTGCCAATGATTCTGATTGAATTTTTAGCAGTGCCAGGAAGGCCACTGGGATCAACAGAGAGACGGGACACCAAGTAGTTATAAATTAAGGACTTAAGTAAATCAATTTAACTGAAAATGCCCTTGTTTTCAGTTTACAACTAAACCATAAAACAGTACAGTTCATGGGTTAAGAGTGCTATTTAAGTGAGCACTTCTCTTTAAGTGCTAACTTAAAGAGAAGAGCACTTTAACTCCAGGATATTCAGCCAGTCTTTGCCATGCTAAACGTCTCTAGGTGTGGGCTTCCTTGGGGAGGTCTTGAATCCCCTGCTTGGTTCTTCCCAACTGTAAACACAAATGGTTGGGTCACTACTCGGATCCAGGGGAGGACTATATGCTGTCATGGTGTGTACCCAAGTCTCTTGTTGAGGTGAAGGTTGGGTCCTCCCCGTTTCTTTTCCCTTCACTGTAGTCTTCTAAGTAGCCAGAAGTGAGGTCTCTGGTCCAGTAGAGTGGGAGGAATGGTTAGCAGTCCCAGCCTGATAAACTAGAATGGTCCTGCCTTCGTTGTCTCCATGTTACAAGTGTGTACCACTCTCACATTGGGATCGACCTTTCGAATCGGGGCCTCTCCCCTAATGCCATCACTGCCAGTCAAGATCCCATCTCCTCTTTCCAAATTCCTCAATTCCCAAACTCCTTAAACTCCTCTCCCTCCTTTACCAATTTGCTCAGTGTGCAACCTCTGAATTCTTCCTCTGATGGTAATTCCTCTCTCCTGGCCTCCACTTTCTGCCCTACACCCTTATGCTATCTACCACCCCCTGACAGTCCTGGGGTCATTGGCCCGGCTTACATTCTTCTTCTGGGATCTGTCCAACATCTGTCTTAAGCTCCTTCTTACTCTAACATTCCTCGTTCTAATGTTACACCACCACCTCTCCAAACATTACTATCTGCCTCCTGATGGTCCCCTCTCATCTTTCTCTTCACCCACCTTCTACTTGTGTACCACATACTCCGTATCTGCACTTCTTAGTATCTTCTACTCCTTTACCACCTCCTTCTCGATAGTCCCAACTTCCTCCTTAACCACTTCCTTGACATTGGGATTAGAAGTGGTGGTAGGGTGGTGTTAGTCCCCATTTTAGGAGTCCATAGGATTCCATGGTGTTTTTTGGCAGAATTACCATGAGCGGTAATTCCGCTACCACCAAAATAAAGTGACATAATGGAATTACCACCACTTTTTACCATGCTGGCAAACTCAGAATGAGGCCCAAGGTGCTCAAAAACCAGAAGCAGCAGCAAACGATGCACATCCAAATGGCATCTGATGCTGACCTTACAATCAGCCACTTGTGCGTCCAGTTTCCTGGATCCACACACAATGCAGTGAACCTGGACAAAATCATTCTTCCAACCTTCTTTGACACCCATATTGGGCGTCATACATGGTTACTAGGTTTGCAGGAAAAACCACCACCCAACCACAAATCCTATAGCTCACTTGCACACCATCCTCTTTACCCTCTCCTTGACCCCATTACAACACCCTTCGTGCACACAATCATTTGGAGTTCGATCGGGATGGAGAGTCATGGACGTTCACAGGGTGGACACTAGCAGGTAATAGGCAGACCCCAATTGCTTCATTTAGGGAGGAGTTTCCGTTAAAGACATTGCTATTTAATCCCTAAAACCACCCCTTTCCTGTTAATTTCAGCTGACTCAAGAAAAGCTGTGTTGCCCTTGATGATAACGCCTCCTTGGACTCCCACGCTCAAAAGAAACATCACTGGAAGAATGCCTTTTGATAGGCAAGATTCACTTGTCTCTATAGAATGTGGGGTGGCCCCATGTACAGCATTGGAAAGTTTGGTAATATAACCATGCTGTGCCACATGATATACAACCTAGGCATGTCATGAGCCAATGCCAATAGAAGGCAATTTCCAGGCAGTCAGTGATGAAGATCTGAAGCTCCAACTTCAAGTGCATCGAAACAGACAAGATGGACACATCACCAACAGGAACTGCTGGGCAATTTCATCTAAGGCGGACATATCCAGTGACCAATGCCTAGCATAGAACTGGGTGCGTGAGAGAGAAGCGGAAAGGGAGCGAGACAGAGAGAGCGATTGATAGTGGCAATGTGAGATAGGGAATTGGGACCTGCCTGCATGCAACCAGTGCTAGGAGTGAGGGGAAACAAGTTGTTTTGAATGGGGAGGCCTACTACCGCCAGCCCACGATTAACTGGCTCCCCTTTAAGATCTCTCACCACCTTACACTGCGCACACACAGGCCTCGCCATAAGCACATCAACACTAATCAAGCTATGAATAAGCTCTCCTGTTTAGCCCTATCACACCGTTCCACATCAGTTCTAAACCAGAGCCAAAGTGCTGTAGTCTATCAGATCTTGGGTACTCCCAAGTGTCTCCACCAAACCCATAGAAAGCAGATTGGCACACAGAAACTGGGCATGTCCGACCTATCAACAGCGCAAGTCTTGCATCTGTCTCTCCCACTGTCCCTCCCTCCCCCCTTTTTCTTACAGAGCCATGTGCAGAGAGGCCTCCAAATGTGGCAGAATCATGCTATACAAGACAGCTTATATTCCATCACATTACATTACTCTTGAACACACACACCCTCCACATTCCATCCCCCACCGACATCCCCTCCATCCTCACCCCACCAGCCACTCTCCAAATGCCTCCTTCACTTGCTCTGCCCCTGTTTATCCCGGCTGGTGAAGTGATTGGGAGGTAGTCAGAGCATGGGTGTGTCTCCTTCAGGGTGTTGCAGTGAGATGGTCCGCCATGTGAGGCCTACTCCCCTCATCCTATGGCTGTCTCCACTCTAAGAACTCTCTAAGAACTCCCACCACCTTACACTGCAAATACAAATTCCTGACAGACGGCCACAGGCCTAACTATTAGCACATCCACACTAATAGCCCTCAAGCCCTATCACAACCTCCCACACCAATGACTTAACAGACCCAAAGTGTTATATAGTTTATTAGATCTCGCGCTCTGCCCTAACAATGGAAATCCAGCTAACTCATTAAGGTCATTACATTTGCCTTGTTTCGCACTGCTATTGACTTTGTGGAAAACTGGAAATAAACACATCTTTTGTTTTCTGATGCCGTGGCCCTTTTTTTGTCGTTTGCAGCTCTGCTTACAGAGCAGCTTGCAGTGCCCGCATCTGTGTCCAGCCACCTGTTTCTATTTTTTTTGGAATAAAAATCCAGCTTTAAGACGTTCCTGCTTTTCCTTACTCCCACGGAGCTTTTTTTTCACAGCAGCTTCCTGCTTGCTGGGAAAGTTCTTTATTGCCAGGGGATAGCTGTTTTGTTAACAAAGCTTGATTCCGACCGTTTGAATGTCTCGCAGTCGCAACAATAACTGCAAGTGCCTGCAGGGCTCTTCCCTCTTTGCTTCAGATCACTGAGGCTGCTTTAGCCAGCTTGGACAGAGGGCTAGGGTGAGTGTCCATTGTTATTTGCTTCCAGAACCTATACCGAGCGATTGAAGAACTTGCTTTTCTGTAGTGAGCCTTCCTGCGCCTTACTGTTTCTCTTCGAGGTAAATTCTGTGTTACCCGGGACTCAAGGGGTTAACGCTCGTGAGCCCCCTCCGTTGGAAAGGCGGAGTTTGACTTGGGCAAGGGGGTTATGGGGCACGTGCGCTGTGATTGTCAGTTCCTGTTTGGTTGTGAAAGAATAAAGAAGTTCCTCCTATCTCTCCGTGTGTGCGCCTTTCATTTGGGCCTAGATCCCTAGGTAACATTTGGCGACGAGGATCTCTCCCGCGCACCGGAGTCCTCCTCCTACGGCAGTCCGCCTGTGGTGGCCGATCCAGCGAGCCTCCTCCTCCTGCTCCACCTCCGCGCAACACGGCACTCCGCCGAATCCGCCTTCCCGGACCTCCTCCGCCGAACCTCCGCGGAGGCGACCCCGCCCGCGCACGAGTGGGCCTTCTCTCCCAGGCGCCATGAGCACCTCCAACCCTGGGTCCAACCCGGGGTCCAGCCAGGGCTCGCCTCAACTGCCGCGGGTGGCGAAGTCGATTCAACTACGACTGCCCCCGCCGTTCACTATGACTCCTCAGGCCACCAAAGGCCCCAGATGGACCGACTGGATGGACGATTTTCGACACTTCGTGAGAGGTTCCGGCGACGGGGACTCCCCCAATATGAGAGACATTTTCCTTAACCTGGTAGGGGGAGAGATCAAAACGGTCGTCAAGGCCATTCCGCCCGCAGACCAGGACACTTTTCCCAAGCTGATCGGCGCTTTGGACAAACTGCTTATCATTGAAGTCAATCGGGACTATGAAAGATACCTGTTCAATCAATGCACCCAACTCCCGCAAGAGACCGTCGACGAATTCATCACACGTCTACGGGTGAAAGGGGCGAACTGCCAATTTGATGCGTTCTCGCTAGAGGAAGCTATCCGGCTGAGGGTGATCGAGGGATGCCTCTCCCCCGCACTCAAGAAACAGCTCCTCAAGAAACCGCTCACCATGCCCGAGGTCAGTGAACTCGCCCGCATCCACGAGAGGGTGGATGCGCAGGCCTCAGCCATGGGCCACTCCAACAACGCGAAAAGGGACTCAGGGGAATTCGTGGCCGCCATACTGCCCCCCCGTCAAGGCGACAGGGGCCCTCAGCCATATGGACCACCGATTGCCCCGTCGATGTCAACCCCGCGTCTGCAAAGACAGTGCTACCGCTGCGGGATGTCCTTCCCCCACTCAGGGTCCTGCCCAGCCCTGTCCCAGCGATGTACCAACTGCGGGAGAGAAGGACACTTTCACTCCGTCTGCAGGGAGGGCGTACCATTTCCACCGATGAGGCCCCAGGCGGCCCCCAGAATGCCGCTCCGCCCGCAACCCCTGCAATACAGTCAGCCGAGACCATATCAACAGGGCCTCGGCCAGAGGCGTTACGTTCGTGCGATGGACGAATACCTAGCGGCAGGATATGCCCCTCCGTATGACCAGGCCGAACAGCCCAGACATTTCACAGACGAATACGACAACCCGCCTGCAGAATACAGGCCGGAAACCCTCTGCCAAGACGACCAGGCGGCGGCCTACTACGCGCCGCAGGACCACTACGACCAGGATGAGTTCGTGAACCTCATCCTCGACAACAAAGAGGCCAGGGAGGCCCCGCAGATCCCGCTCAAGATGGCGAATTGCCAATTCCAATTTATGATCGACTCTGGGGCCACAGTGAACATCATGGGCGAACAAGACTACGTCAGGATACCATGCCCGCCACAACTCAGCCCGTCTCGCTCCAGAATCTTCCAGTGGGGTGCCGCCACCCCGCTCCAAACGGTGGGTCAATTCACCCAGAGCCTTCTCCTGAATGGGCGGCAAGTCGACGCGACCATTCACGTGATACGGTCCCTCGCCAAGAGCCGATGCCTCCTTAGCTACCACACGGCGTCGCACCTCGGACTGATCGAAATTCACGTGAATGCGGGAGACGTGATCACGGCCGCAGCGGCCAAACCCGGCCAGGGGAACATGGTAGATGCGATTGCCTATCATCAAACTCAATCGCTCGTCTCACAAGAAGACATCGCGGAGGCCTTCCCCAAGCTCTGCGTGGGACTAGGAAAACTACGGGGACCCCCCATCCGGCTCCACATTGACCCCAATGTGCGTCCAGTGCCGCAACATCCCAGAAGGGTCGGATTCCACCTTCAGGAGACAGTTTCGGAGGCGCTCCAGCAACTGCTACGCGACGACATTATTGAACCGGTGACAGGGCCGACGCCGTGGGTGTCCCCCCTTGTGGTGGTACCCAAGGAAGGGGGTAAGATCCGCCTGTGTGTGGACATGCGGGTGGCCAACACGGCGATTCAACGGGAGCGACACCCGGGACCATGTATTGAGGACATGATTGTGCTGCTGAACAGTGCCCAAATGTTCTCCAAACTGGACTTAAATCAGGGATACCATCAGCTGGAGCTCCACCCTGATTCTCGGCCCATAACCACGTTTGCGACACACGATGGGCTCTTTAGATACCGGAGGCTGAACTTTGGAATCTCATCAGCCGCTGAGATCTTCCAGGAAGCCATACGCCAGATCATCCGACCTATCAAGGGGGCTCTCAATTACAGCGACGACATTCTCGTCTTTGGATCGTCCAAGGAATCCCATGACAGGGCTCTACACGACACTTGCGAAGCCCTTCAGAGTGCCGGCCTCACGCTCAACATATCAAAATGTCGGTTCAGCAGAACTAAACTCAAGTTCTTTGGACATATCTTCTCCAAGGACGGCATGCTGCCTGACCCCGAGAAGGTCGAGACGATCACCAACCTCGCCGAGCCCCGACAAGTGGCGGACGTCCGCTCGTTCCTTGGCATGGCAGGGTACTGTGCGAGGTACATCCCCCACTATGCCTCCATCACAGACCCGCTGAGGAAACTGCTACAGAAGGAGTCGACGTTTGAATGGACACAGGCCTGCCAACAGGCTTTTGCGGACATCAAGCAAGCCCTCGCCGAGGCCCATCGCCTCGCTTATTTCAACCCACGGTGGCACACCGAGGTGGTAGTCGATGCCAGCCCCGTAGGCCTCGGCGCCATTTTGGCCCAAACCAGTGGCGCGGATGTTAACCCCAGACACGTGATTGCATACGCGAGCCGAGCGCTATCAACACCTGAACTAGCCTACTCCCAAGCCGAGAAGGAGAGCTTGGCAGCGGTCTGGGCGTGTGAGCATTTTCATAACTTTATAATCGGAAAGAAGTTTACGCTGATCACCGATCATCAGGCACTCCTCTCATTGTTTGGGAACCCGCACACCAAGATGCCACCGAGGATTGAGAGGTGGGGCATCCGCCTCCAGGAATACGATTACGATATCGTACACCGCCCGGGGGGCGACCTTAACCCCGCTGACTACCTCTCCCGACACCCAGTAGGGGCCCCGCTGGCACGGAAGGGTGACGTTGCGTATGTGCAATATGTGGCGGCTCAGGCGCTGCCCCCGGCACTGTCACTTGAAAGGGTAGCGGCCGCATCGGCAGCCGATCCGACGACAGCCCTGGCGATCAGCCTCACGACGGCCAACAAGTGGAAAGATCACCACAGAGCCACCCTAGCTCACCCGGGTGTGAACAAGCAAGAAATCGAACGGCTGGCCAGGGTCCATGGTGAACTGGCGGTAAAGGACGATAACATTCTGCTCAGAGGGTGCAGGATCGTCATCCCTGCCACACTCAGGAGCGAGGTGGTCAGCATAGCTCACGAAGGCCACAGGGGAGCCGAGAACACAAAGAAGCAGCTCAGATGCCACGTGTGGTTCCCCTTCCTGGACGCAGCTGTGGACGAGTGGGTGAAGAACTGCCACGCCTGTCAGTGCACAGCCCCTGCAGAACGTCCGCCCCCGCTCCAACACACTCAAATACCTGAGCACCCATGGGAACGAGTAGCCATGGATTTTTACGGGCCCACTGAAGCGGGCGACTACATTCTGCTCTTCGTGGATGAACACTCAAGATTCCCGATTGCCAAGAGAGTCAGTTCCACAGCGTTTTCTCAAGTTGCGGCAACGATAGAAGAGGTCTTTAGTGAGTGGGGGATCCCCATGTGGGTCAAATCCGACAACGGACCACCGTTCTGTGGACACGAATTTGGGACATTGGCAGAGCACCTGGGGTTCAGGCACATGAAGATCACACCACGCCACCCCCAGGCTAATGGAATGGCGGAGCGATTTATGGCATCGATTAAGAAGGCCATTCAGAGGGCACGGCTGGACGCCGTTGATACACACCAAGCGCTATGCCGCTTGTTAAGAGACTACAGGAACACTCCCCATGAGGTCACAAATAAGACGCCTGCAGAGCTCATGTTCAGATATGAGGTGCGAACTCGCATCCCGAGGAGTACGGTGCAGGCTGAGCCGGCCGACCAAGATCTGCTCCAGAGAGATGCGGTGGCAAAGGAGATTGCGAGGCGTCGCACCGATGCTCGAAGAGGAGCGGTGCTGCCGGAGCTCCAGGTGGGAGACGAAGTCCTGGTACAGCAGCCGGCAAGCAGGAAGACAGACCCGCGGTTTGCTCCAAGCCCCATGAGGATTGTTGCCATGAAAGGCACGATGGTGACGGCGGAGGATGAGAACAGGACCATCACCAGAAACTGTCAGCAGTTCAGGCCATATGCAAGGAGAGAGCCCACGGAAGGAACCCAAAGAGCACTTTCACCGGAACCACGGATGCAGAGGGATGATGAGTGGTTTCCCCCGGAAGGGGACCCCCGGGACATGGCCCAGAGTGAAGTGATTGAAGAGGAGCCCGATCTGGGGACTCGAGGTGAAAGGCCGAGACGGCTCATAAAGAAGCCGATGAGACTTGTTGAGGAGTGTTGAGTTATTTGTTGAGACACAGCGTGTCAAGTTGATGTTTGGACATATTGTCCGGGGGTAGTGTTACCCGGGACTCAAGGGGTTAACGCTCGTGAGCCCCCTCCGTTGGAAAGGCGGAGTTTGACTTGGGCAAGGGGGTTATGGGGCACGTGCGCTGTGATTGTCAGTTCCTGTTTGGTTGTGAAAGAATAAAGAAGTTCCTCCTATCTCTCCGTGTGTGCGCCTTTCATTTGGGCCTAGATCCCTAGGTAACATTCTGCTGCGTGCACGAGGCTGTGGCTTTCAGGCAGTTATGTACTTTTACGGTTTGTCATTACCTGAACTGCTCATTTATTAAACTGACAGCTTTCAGTATTAGAGTATCATGAGGTTAAATCGAATTTTAAAAAAACGAATGGGAGATTTATTCGAAAATCGGCTGTACCAAAACTACTACAGCCGAACATTTTGAATAAATCCCGCATTCGGTGTCATTATAGTGAACAATGGGCATGCAGCCTGCAGGGGTGTACCCCGCACCTTTGTTCACTATAATGCCATCGGGGTTGCGGGGGTGTCCTGCTCCCTGTTCAATAAACTATTTAAAAAAAAAAAGAAAAAAAAAGGACCCTGCAGCACCGGCTCCCATTCACATACGTGAAAAGAACCAGCGTTGCAGAGGGAAGCAGGGGACGACGGCACACAAGGTGTACCGCCAAAAGGTAAGTAAGGGGGTGGGGGGCAGTGGGTTGTCAGAAATGTTCGGGGGATTGAAAACTGAAAGTCATTTTTATTAAAATGACTTTCGTTTTTTTTCTCCCTCGAACATTTCGAATTCATTCAATTCACGGTAATCCAAGTATTAGATCAGTGCGCCGGAGACCGAAGGTAGACCTGTTGCCCCAGCAAATAAGCAGAGCTAAGTGCTTCCCAACAAAGTGACGCACTGCTTTGATACAACTGTTTTTCTACAATGGCCCTGGGGTTCGTTTTTTTGTGAAAACGTGTACCCCCAGCTATCTCAAAAAACATTGCGTTCACCAGCTGATATCATGTGTTGAAATCTTTAGAATAAGCATTGAGGGCCCTGTATTTTGGTTTCCACTTACTATGTAGCTCAAGGCGGAGCTCAAAAAGCTGGAAAAGGCCAATACCATTGAGAGGGTCGAGGGGCTAACACCCTCGCTATCCTTTATCATAGTGGCAATAAAGCTAAAGCAGGTGCTTTTGATGGGAGAGACACCCTACCCCCACCCTGGATGATATTATGGCTGGTCTACAAGGTGCAACCATCCTTTGACCCTTCAACCTGAACTCTGGTTACCATCCAGTGCTGCTACATGTAGTTTCGACGGCCATCACAATGTTCTCCTGCCCCTTTGCGCGATTTAGGTCCAAGAGGCTCAGCTTGGCAGTCTCCTCTGTGGCAGAGGTATTCCAGCACACCATGAGATGGGTGGTGCCATGACTTCAAATGGTCCTCAACGTGAGCAACGATGCACCCATTTAGGCCGCATTGGAAATGGAACATCTTCAGATGCTGACAGAGATGCTTCAATGCCTAAAACAGCATGTCTTGCTGCTCAAATGCCGTTTACTGCAGCCAAATGTGGATTTATTTGGGTTCATCTGTTAAGATCTCCATGTAGTGGAGGATACTAAGGCAGCCGTGATTCCATTGTCCCAGTCAGAGATGTGCAGTTTCCTGCGGATGGTAAACTTCTGTGCCTGCTTTATTCCCAATCTTGCCACCATCACCGTACCTTTGAGGGCGCTAATAAAAAAAACTCTGACTGGAACCTAGATCCCGGGTGAAAAAGCAGCATCTGACAGCATTACTGAAACGATGAAGGCATTATTTGACCGCTCAAGACACACAGTGCTGGTGGCCAATGCAAGCCCAGTTGGGCGTGGGTGGTTCTCGTCCAGGTGGATACAAAGGGTGAAAGGAGGCCAATGGCCTATGCCAACAAAGCACTCAACCCCACCAAGATATGATGCCCACAGATCAGATACAAATAGAAGCCCCTGCCGTCTTATTAGGTGGTAGACACTTTCACTTGTACACTTTTCGGTCACCTCATAACTGTCTTCACAGATCACATGCCTCTAGTCCTCATTATTCAAAGATCTGCATGGAGGCCTCCTATTTGACAGGAGAGAAGGTTCCAACAGCTACAGGACTATGGAGTAAAGCAACTCTTCTTGCCAGGAGTTGTTAACCCCACCGACTTCCTCTCTCGGCCTCCCACAGTGGCAGAAGTAATTGAGGTTGAAGTGCTTATTAGCATGATCACAAGAACTGTCATTACACAAGCAGTGTTCCTGCAGGACATAGTTAATGCTATGACAAGGAATGAAGACATGCAAGGACTGATAGCCCAACTTCAATCCATCAATGGTGTACTTTCCTGACCACAGACCAGCACTACATGCTAGAGTCCTAGGCATTCTTACAGGGCCAATGGAAGTTACATGGTGAACTGTCCATCGGGTCTGAGGGAGGTTTGTTGATTATCCCTCTGGATCTGTATGACCAGGTCATTCAAATGGACAATGATGGACATTAAGGCACAAACAAGACGAAGGCCCACCTGTGTTAGAAGGTCTGGAATTAGAGCTAAAAGTCAAAGAAGCACTAGGCTGCTGCATATGATGCCAAGCAGTGCAAGCAGTGGCTCGCCGTCCGTCCATCTCATCCCATCTCCAGCACCTCCATGGGTGGACAAACCGGGAAAGCACTAATCATAGACTTTGGAATCATCCAATATATCCAGCACTTCATGGTGGTGTTGGATGAATACTCAAGGTGCCCATAGATCTGGTTTGTGTCTTTCATGGCAACAGAGATAGTTATTCCAATATTGAAGGAGATGTTTGTGGCCAACAGCAACCAAGATTCGATTAGACCGGTCAACAGTGCCCCGTTTCAGGGAAAATGGTTTGATCACTTTCTGCAGTTCTAGGAATCACTCAAAAGTGGATTACTCCCTGCTGGCCGAGGATCAACTGGGACATAGAGCGCTTCATGAGAATGCTCAAAGCATTCTGATTTGCCCATGACAAGGACCAAACCTTGGAACCTGCATTGACATCCTGATGGTGTATCACATCATTCCGCACACCACCAACAGGATAGCCTTGGGTGCGGCCTTTCTGACTTGCAAGGTACAATCTATAGTCTCAGAAAATGCATTCAGAAAGTTCAAGAGATCAGACCCTGATGCACTGTGCCAAATACAAGTAGTGCCAATCCAGAAGTAGAGTGCAAAGCAGCTCCTCAACACATCCCAGTGGAGGTGGGAGACACTCCATTGGTCCGCAGGCATCACCCAAAACACAAATTGGGCTTGCAGTACCAGACTTCCCCTGGACTGTCACAGGGAAGAAAGGATCTGTGATGATGGCAGAGAACGGGGACTCCTCCATAACCTGCAACTGCAGTTGGCTCTGTATGTTTAATGCCATGACTGCACCATGAGATCCAGTCGCTGATAGTGAAAGGGAGAGTGATCACAAAGGCATACACATTCCTCGTCTGTAGCTGGATGTGGGGGACCTGAGTGGAACATTGGTGAATTACCAGAGTTCCTCAATGGCAGGAAACCATCATCTAGGAGCAGGGCTCCAGGTTATCAAGCCAAATGAATCAAAGAATTCCGAGCCGGTTAAAAGACTATGGGCCACATTACGAGTCCAGCAGTAACCCACCGGTGCGACCAGAGGATTGCCGCTGGACTTGTAACACTTTTCCGGCGCCTGAAATCCTGGTACCACCGGGACATTACAAGTCCCGGCATCCCGGAATGTCAGGTGCCGGAAAATGTTTTTCCCCATTCCCATGGAGTCCCTTTGGACTCCATGGGAGTGGGAAGATGGACACACCAGCACCGGTCATAACGGTGGCGATGCTTCTGTGAAAACTCTGCAGCGGGTGCCGTTGCGTCCAGCAGGTCAAACCTGACGGGCACAAGGGCCCCATCCGCAGATTTGCAGTGTGGCGGTCCGGAGAGGGTGCGGGTACAGTGCGACTGGCACCCTTATTTCCAGACCACCACACTTGTAATGATGCCGTTTGGGAATGATAATGTTTACGATATCTCTGTGTTTTAGTTATTTGGTTAAGAAGTAACTAAAGCATGTTGATGATATGATAGTTTATTTATAACGCGCTTCATACCCAGAGGTTTCTAAGCGCAGATTTGGGGATTGAACCTGTGTTGCTCTGTGTCATCTTGCTTCCAAGGCGAGCATGTTGCCCCTAAGCTATCCTCCCGAGACATTGAAAGGAATGTTAGGACATAGGACGTACCGGGTCAGAGACATGTCCTACGTCATGAACAAATAGATGGGGATGCCCTACACACTTAAGGTCAGTGCCAGACAAACAGACTGGTGTGGCATGTGTTTTTTTCAGAGTTGAGCAGATGAGGCCAGATCATTAACCTGAGACAAATGCCTGTACTTTGTGTGTTTGGATTTAACAACATAGTACCATGAATTGCACAATAAAACAGCTGTTACAGTGCTTAGAAATGGGTGGAATCTGACATGATGTGCTATATGAAAAGCCTGACATTGATAGTAATAATTATAATAATCAAATCTTTATATGTGATACTCAGAAATTGAAAATTCTGTTTCCGATTTGTTGAAGGAAATATTAAAGAAACCAATCAGCTCTTTTATCTAGGGGCTTAGCATGAGCATGGTGGTAATGCTAAACATCTGGTATTCTGAATGCCTCCAATTTTTTAAATATAACCTAATTATGAAGTCAGATCAACATGAAATATTTACGACATGGGGGATCCAGAAAGTAAAGACTTGGGTAAACATTGCAAAATTGTACACATAACACGAGAAGGAAACAAATTGAGCACATATGCGCTGTAGCAAAACAAGTAATGTGTATGTAGGAAATGTTCACATTTGTTGAAAATTCTATCATTGGAGGTACTGAAATTCATCTGAAGGAAACAAATGCCAATCAAGGAAAGGAAAACCTACACATTCTAAATCTAAAGCAATGCCACTATAAAGCACTTCTAGGCCCTGACTGGAATTTGTACCACCAGATGCCACAATACCCTGCTGTCAGGGGTGGAACTTAACACAGGGTCCAGGGATCAGCTGTTGTCATCTTAAGTGCTTGAATACACAGAGGATCCTTGTGAGGAAGTAGTGTATCGATAATATGCCTGGTTGTATATTTGGTTTTACAGAGATAATGGCTGAATAAATATAAATAGGCTAAAACCCCTTAATACAAAAAGATCTGTATGAAAGTGATAGTGAAGAAGAAAGGCATGACCAGCAGGTGCCGGAACAAAGAACTGGATTTTAGAGCAATAGCAAATATTTCCAAAATAAGACTCTGGGTACTGTGATGAATCCAATTGAGTCATCACTGATCTCCTGGCGGTGACATCCTCCCATGTGGACAGGGGACCGCAGCCACTAGCAGATCCTGAGCCTGAGGGCGGCTATATGAAGGAGGATCACATGGGATGAGACAACACCCGGGGAAATGGCATGGCTTCATTGGATGAAAATCTGTATCCACCATTTGCCCGTTAATACAATCCTCTCATACCTAAGACCATTTTGGTCTATTGTCATTTATCTACATCTGCCCCTTTGAAGAATAGGGAAAGTGTGTCCCCACATAAAATGAGCAAAACCTCCAACCTTGATATATCTTGTAGAAATTACAAGACTGCCTTCTCCAGTTCAATTTTTCAATCATCCAAAAATACTTTGCCATTTAGAATTATTGAAAGTGATTATTCAAGCTTTCGAAATCAATCACCAACAATGGACTTCTTGTCCCAGAATCACTCAAGTACTGGGGCGAAGAAGAGGGAAAGAGTAATGCAGAGCAGGAGAAGCTGCAAGCCCAACAACCGCTCTAGTCTTTCCCTGCAGACAACTGTGCCCGGGAAATGTAAAAGATGGAAACCAGATGCTAGATGCTGCTGTTGGCGAGACAACGTTTCACCTCCCTGGGAGGCTTGCAGGACCGAAAAGCAGAAGCAGGCGTGGAGGAGCCAGGTGGCTCACCAGCAAAGAACAAGGGAGATGCTGACAGAGCAGGTTGTGCTTCCGGGATGCCAGGTGCCAGGCAAAGACTCCTGGGTGTTCGCCGAACTGCCAGAAGCAAGCCCTTTCTTACCAGAGCCAGAGGCAAAGCGGGCGAGTCGAAGAGACACTGCGAGAAATGGGAAAACAAATAGGAAACAGCCACTAAGGCAAGCCAGGTGGCCTACATTCACCGAACGACTGCGAACAAGGGCGAACATGCCAGCAAGATCCATTGAGTCAGCCCAAAGACAGTGGGGACCCGGGGCGTATTGTCGATCATGCCAAATAACAATAACAGTAATAAGAACCACCCAAAGAGAGAAAGCAAAGAGACTAACTGTAAAAAGGGAAAGAGTATTAAAACCATTGTTCATATATGAATGCATGGAATGTAAATACATGAGAACACCAAAGAGAAATGTATATCAAGAAGATATACTATCCAACCAAGTAAATATACAAATGTGAAAATGGTTAGAAACCCTGTGTGAATGCAAGATGTCCTGGATGGAGAATATACCAGGCAATTATACGTTTGTAAACACGAGAAGCCCTGGCAGGGAAGTATACCAGAAAATTACAGGTGTGTAAGAACAAGAAGCCCTAGTAGGAGAGTATAACAGGCAATCACAAGTGTGTGAATCTGGGAGGTCCTGGCAGGAGTGCATACCAGGCAATCAGAACTGCTAAGCATATGAAGAAAAGCCAAGTCCTGACAGAAGGATTTACAAAGCTAGGAAGCTTTGGTTGTAAAAGTGCTATTGTTGGCCAAGAAAGACACAAGGAACGGTTCTATTAATTGAAGAGAAATCCAGGGAAGGGAGCCCCCACTTTTGGAACAAGAACGCTTCATAAATAAAGAGGTTTTGTGTTGGAACTATTTATTTTTCTTTCATGAACGCTTTTTTCAAGAGCTTCAATGGTTAAAGACATTTCCCTTTTCACCTTCATAGTTTAGTTTTAGTGTGAGGGTCAGAGTAGAACTTTTGGACACAAGGATAGTTTGATTTCGAGATCCAGATACAAACAGATCCTTAGTTTTGGTTTCGGTAGGGAAATTGCTCTTAGAGCAGGGTCAGAGAGACCTTTTCCCTCCCCTTTTATTTTCAATAAAAGTCTTTAAGCAAAAATATGGCTAACTTGTTTCCTAGTTTCATTCTTGACTCCTCACAGTACAGAGAGTACATTCTTACTGCTCAGCAGACAAGGAATAACCCCAAAATCAGATTTGTTTGTAGAGCAAGGAAAATGGAAAGGCAAACCTTGTATAGGTCTTTGTTTCTCTTATGTGCAAACTAGCCCATCATGTGAGAGATAAAATGGCTTTTGTGGCACTAGCCCGGGGAAAGAGTGCATTGCCTGGCTATAAGCAGCACAAAACATATGTTTGTCTCATGTAGCAAAAGGTACAAGTCCCAGAATACTAGAGGGACTGAGACAAAGACGATGGCTGAAGAGGCATGCAGGTGTAGTAGACAGGCAATTAAGCCTAGTAGCCATTGTAGGAGTCAGGCAATTGAAGTTATTGGCTTGCACCTGAAGCCTATTACACAAGCTGGGAGGCATAAAAGACTGCAGCAAGAAAGCGGGAGTAGAAGGAGCTCGAATGACGACTGGAGGCTGGCTGTAGTAGCAGTAGTAGAGGTGAAGCACAAGGCTGGCAAGTCATGAGAAAGCTGCAGAATAGAAGGGATACCAGAGCATGGAGACAGCAGATTTCACCTGCAAACTCTGAGAGAGTCCTTTTCTGTCAAGCTCTCAATTGCAAGAAGACATGCAGTAGGCTGAATTTTCCCCATCTGAGCCGTGTTGCAGCAATTGCAGAGCCGTATAAATGCAGGAGACTGAGGCAAAAACCAGAGGGCAAGTGGAAGGTCTCGGGAGAACAGGAAACCCCCGCATCCAGTGGCCAGACCGAAGACACCTGTGCTGGAGAAGGGTGTGGGTCCTCAGCAAGCCAGACGTAGTAGAAGAAGTGGAGGAAGTCGGGGAAGAAGTGCAGGCTGCAGGACCAGTGTCACTGAAGCCAGTGAGTGAAGCACGGCATTCAGTTGCACTGTGCGAGCTTTGCCGGTAACTGTAACCAGCTCCTCATTGACTCGCGTTAGTGTTAATGCAAGGAAAACTTGTTAGTTGTAGCAGAAGTCTTCCCATCAATGGAATTGTAGCACTTGCATATACCGTTGAAGATCACTAATCGCGTGAGAAGCTCAAAGCACTTGAAACCCATTGTTGGTTTATCAAAGAGTGTTTGCTGTATAACGAAGGTCGCGTGTCTCTAATTAAGCTGAGAGAACGCTTCCTAAATATTACCAAACACCAAACCTTGTCTGTATACAAGTTACAAGTAGCAGAGTGAAAACTAACAAAAGGAGATCACGTGTGCCTAATTACAATTCTCGAAAGAAGTCTGAACTTCATTCTTTACCAATATACAGGAACGTAAGGTTTTATTCAACTTTAAACCTTGGAAACAAGTTGAAAGAAAGGTTTCATGTGCTGTGTTTTCATCTCAAAGGCTCACCTCTATACTATATTCAGAATTGACATTTATTACAATTTAAGAAGTAAAAGCCTTGAAGAGAGGAACTCGCATTACCCAAGCCAGTAGACCTCCTCAATTCAAGGTAAAACCGGTTCTGCCAAGTGTTAAAGAACCAACTGACTGTCTTGTGAAGTTGTTAAAAATCAAGTGACGGAAATAGCAAGTACCCCATTGTTACCTGAGGCTGAGAGAGTGGCACAAAAGCTTCTGGGTAATTATTTGGGCTGATACCTGGTGGAAAGGGGGGAGCCAAGCTGGAGAAGGGAAAACAAATGGTTGTAAAGAATACCTGCAAGTAGAAGACAACCTGTGGTGCAACAGACTGCAGAAGCTAGAAGGGGAAAAGTCTTGTAAGGAGAAGATAGTTGTTCTTGCGGTAGTAGACTGACTGAAGAGGCAAAGAGGCTGCCCCTTTTGAGAAAGCTCTTAAATGGAAAAGTGCTTTGCCTACCTGAAGAGGCTGAATGTCTGGTTAAAAATATACCTAATAATCCAGAAGTATTGAAGCAGTAGTAGTTACACTTTAACTGTGATGGTATGTTAAGTTGGCAGCACATGTCACATTGAAGTAGTTTAAGCAGTAACGTACTGTGGGATAAAGGTGACGGTTCTCATAGTACCAACAATAGAAGTGTGGTTGTTAGAAACAGAAGCAGCAGCACAGAGAAAACATCCTGACACATATACCAAGTGTAAAGTTGTAAAAGAAGTCATAAAGATGTGTAATATTGACATTGAGGAATATCTCACTTTCTTTTGTACTGTAGCAATTTATCTAGAAGCAGAAACCACTAATCATGATAACCAGAATTTACATTGGTGCTATTTGGTTACTGGAAGTTGAAAGGGGATCTTTTCATCCAGGGACAAAGAGTTGCTATCAGTGGATATTTGTTTGATGAACTTTGTTTTTACTTTGAACTTTCAAGAACTGGCTTGACAACTTTCTCTTATTCTATTGAACATTTTGAAGTGACTTTAAAGCCTGGGGCAGTGGCCTTACCTTGGAAAAAAGCCATTCTGATCTTGTATTCGTATTGTTTATTATATTGTGTTGCTACATAATGTTCTTTGTATATTGGTTATTTAGTGTGAGGGCCACTTTACCCATGCTAGAGAATGTCACCTTAGCCTTTAGACTAGGTAGGGAATTCCTCTGTAGAGTAAGGGAAGCAAGTTATTTTTCTCACTATATTTTCTTTAATAAAGTGGCACATTTTGAGAAATCTACAAGCAGTTGTCTGCCTCACATTACTGACCCCTCACACTCCATATTGCCGAATGTGCCTGACCTCAACATGGTTACCAACATGGATCCTAATTCTGAACCATAGACGTTATGTTTGCTGCAGAAGCTCCACCTCTGAACTAAGGTGAGGAGAAGTGGCCAAATGGGAGAGAAATGTCAGTGCCACAATCCCACATGCCACAAGTGGCACAGATTCAGGCTGGCTCCACAGAGGTGCGCCAAGTGCATGGAAAAGATACCTATGCTATGAGGAGCCCACCTAGTGATGGGATCTTCCTTCAGACAGTAGATGCCTATGGTAAATATACTTAAGGCCCCACATAGCAGCAAATGGAGGAACGTGCACAGAAGATCTCAAGCTAACTTCATCAGGTCATGAGAGGTTTTGACCCTCATTAGCAGGATCCCCTAATACATGGCATCTTGGGGTTTTTCTCGCTGTGCAGTTAGCATTGGCAGAATTGATATGTGCATGCTTCTCATCCTTGCTGTTGTGACTACCTCGGGTGCTGACAGGCTCTGCCAAATTACACAGTGCAAGTGGATAGTTGTGGTGCCCTCAGCCTGTTGTGTCATCTGGGCCATGAGTAAGGGTTGTATTTACCATAAAATCAGACAGATGCAGCATTTGGGTCTTTATGAGGGCCGGTCCGGCCTCAGCAGCCTAATTATTTGACCTTATGCAGCCCACACTCTGATTTACCATGTGAAAGACCCACAAGCTCCCAAAAGATGGTGACATCATGGCATGAAGCAGCAAACGGGAAAGTAAAAAAAAACTCACGTCGCCATGACGGCATAAGTTCATTCGGCCCCCGAGGATGAAGATGATTTTTTAGCCCATGCTATGAAGAAAGATATCATGCAAAACCTAACAGATTCCATACTGGCATTACCGAAATAGTGCACAATGTAGCTGGCATTGACATCCTGGGGGATCACCCTTCTCTGAAGGACATTCAAGATGAACACCCAATGCCTTGTCCAAAGTCAGAAGAAGGAACTGGAGCAGAAAACTGACAGTGAGGAAAAAGTCTCAGTCTGCAACGACTGATAATTGGCCCTATAGATCTATTACTTCCACAAATGCCCGACTCTTGACTTCCCCATCCTGTCTTGCACTTACCTAGCTGTGTCCTCACTGGCATTGTGCTTTCTCTGTGAATGATCACCTGACCTCGACAAGCTCTTGTTAGCTTTCCGCATGTTTCTGCGATCTTGCTCATTCCAGAACAAGCCCTATGGCCCCACACCCTAAACTATGATTTGCAGCTGATTATCTCAATCCAGGTATGAATCTCACATGGTTGTACTGGGGGAGGGAATTGGTTGATGTGTACTTAAGGGTTAGTTTGAAAATTTAACGTTGGTGATTGTTGATTTAATGAGGGTCAGATGTTTTCCGATACACCTGCACCAACATATGTACTTGCTTCTTTTGGTCTCTAAGTTTCCACTCACACCAAACGCTTTGCATTTTCGACCCTGAAGGCCCAAGCCCTGAATTCCCCAGTCATTAGGGATGGATGTCGTCATGCTGCAGGTGACCCATCGCCTCTCGTGGGATGAACACGGACTACACAACATACATTACTCAAAACAATATTTCACCTCTGTGTCTACTAACACAAAGGAGGTGGCAATCTTGTTCTCAAAAGATAGACCTTTTTAGCACATACTTGCTGTCAAAGGGAACCCTATTTGGCCACCTGATGATGATTGTCTCCATATATTTACCTAATCAAAAAACCAAAATGACTATCTGACTCGTCTACTGCCAACACTATCCTCCTTTATGTAGGGCAAAGTAATGATAGGGAGGGATTTTAATTTAGCCCTATTCCCGACAAAGCATTATCGGCCACCCCCTTGGATTTGAAAACATCAATTGCACAGGCATAGATGTTCTGGGAGATGGGTCTACTGGAAATATGACATCTGCTTTGTGCAGATGATAGGGAATACATCTATTTTTCACACATGCATAGGGGCTTTTCCCAGATCAGTCTCATGCTATTGCCTGGCCACATTAATCTCCTACACATCTAGTGTTGAGATTGGCCCAAGAATACTCCAACACCATTCCCTAGTCACAACCACTGTCTGCATATCCAGAGCAGTCTCCCGTCCTAGGATGAAATGGAAGATATGCAACCTCTTGTTAAATGACTCGGTCTTCCATAAGGATATAGCCATTTCAATTGTTTACTACTTCCAAGAGAATGATAAGGGGGAATCTTCAAAACACTTGCAATATGATCCCATAAAGGTGGTGGTTAGGGGTGGAAATGCTGGGGTGTACTACATCACACCTCAATAAAGCCAAAATGGATTGCTGGGAGTCCAAGTCTGAGAGAAGGAAAAAGAGCATGCCCCTCTTGGCACACCAAAAGCATATGATGTTTTTAAACTAGCCGTGACTAACTTAGAATTATATATGGCTTCGGACATTACTCGTACTTCGAACCAGACAATCTTATTATATCCAAGGCAACAGGGCCACAAAATACTTGTGATAAAACAGGTGAAAGCAAGGAATAATATCATAGGCTTAAGAGACAATCAGGGTATTACACACTATGTCGAACTAGGGAAAATGGAGGTGGGGACCTTCTTTTACTGGGAGTTACTAACAGGTGAAGTGCTAGATATGAAGTTACAAGATAGTTACGTACCTCAGGCTAACCGAAATACAGTTTTATCTTGTCTTATCTTAACTCACGCTAACCTTCCCTCAGAGGCCGATCGAGATGGATTAGACTCCCTAATTACAAAGGAGGAGATAATCCAAACAATGAAATATATGATTAACTCGAAGGCCCCAACCCCAATGGGTTCAATGCCCTATTTCAAAAGACCTTTCAAAGTCTACAGTCTTCTGGAAGGAGGTCCTCTCACATATCAAGGCCATCACAGGAGTACAGTTACCTATGGACCGCTTGGTCATGACATTGGGCAAAATGTTTCAGGGAAATTACCTTTTAATGGGCCTATACTCCTCCCTGATATCACACTTGCTGACAGCAGCAAGAACAACAAATACCAACAGGAGGAGCCTTTTCTTGAACTTTCCTAGTATAATGTCTGGGGCATTGGGAAGCGGAGAAGGTAACCGCCATCATACAGGGCCACTTACATCCATGAATGAGCCCCCTTTCACAAATATTGTACTCATTTTCCTCAACAGATGGACAAACCTTCTCTGCAGAAATACTTTCATATAATTATCTCAACTTGGGTCTCTCCTACCACTTTTTCCCCAGAGGCCTAGACTATGATCCCAGGATGGCTTCAGGAGCCATACTTCTCTATTTGAGCTGCTGTTCTAGAATTGCCTGGGAGCTGCGTGTTGAATTTGATAGATTTAACCCATGTGCTGATACTGTTTCGAATTTGCAACATTTCTCCCTCAATGTTTACGGTCATTTTGTACCATAAATAACCAAAACATATAATTCTGGGGGGAAAAAGAAAGAAGAAAATGTTCTATAAAGCTTCTTTTGATAACTGGAATGTATTCATGAAGGTTACAATGGAGTTGGAGTAACACATTTTATGTATGATGGCCCTTCTCCATTTGAAACACATGTTGATTTCACAATACCCCTGAGAGGTGCGGCTTCCTTTCAAAAACAACAGAGCTACTTAAATTGTTCGTTTCATGGCTGTTCCTCTTCCTTCAGAATAGACATTTGTTGAAAGATGACACAGGAAGCGATTTTCTTGAGGCCGTTACATTTATTTTCAATATGAAGCATTTCTATGTTGTCATACTCCATTAGCAATCTATAATATATCTTGGTCTTTTGTGTGTGACTTCACCATTGGTGCTGCTTTATTTGGTCTGCAGGTCAGAGCCACAGCAATGATATGGATGCCTACTGCTGCATGTTGACTTTTTATTTTAAAGTGTGTCCTTTGTGAGGCCTATGGCTCACGTATCCTGGGTGGGACATTCGTATATGTGCCAATGGCAGTGCCTGTGTGCATGGGAGTGACCTTTGTGAAATTATTTTTAGTCCAACAGCGGATATCTGAATTGTCTGAGTGTGTTTTGTGGAGCTCTTATTGCGCATAGACATCAGTATTTTTAGGGGTATTAGTGAGTTTGGTGGAGTCATGTTACTGTGTGTCTAGTTCTGCTCGTATTTATGGGGGTAGTGTTGGTAGTCATAGTAGTGGTTGTAATTGTGATGGTTATTTTTGGTAGGATGGTATGTGTGTCTGCTGTTTGTGGCATTGAATTTGTGTGTGGATCATTGGCCAAAAGCACATGCCGGTACAGGTATCTTTTGCTTTTGTTTGGTTCTTTGCATTGAATTGAATAATTGTACTTCATTCACCATCCACTAAAAATGAGGTCTTCACTGCACGTTGCCTATTAGGAATCTCAAGGGCTTGCGATTTTTCAGTTGTGAAAGGACTCTGAGGCTTACACAATTTCAGCTTAAACCCTAGATTGCACCAACAATCTCAAAAAGTAACATTTTAAGATACCATTGTTGAGTGGTCAATGTTTCAGCGTCTAGAGAATTTCCCAGGCAAAAAGAAAAAAACAGGTTGTATACAACAATCATTTTAGTTATGAAACCTTGGATGAAACATGGGCAAGTTTGGCATGAGTGAACTGATCAGTTGCATGCCACATGTTGTGACCTTTCATAGATGACAACTAAAGTTACAAAGGAAAATAGGTTCATATGTGAAGATCCAGAGGCACAGATCTACTTCCTCCTTAAGTCGTGCTGATCAGCGCTCAGTGCCTCGAACCACTCTGAGCCATTGTCTTAGAGTGTGCCTTGTGATGGATGCAGAGAATCCTCTGTAAACCAAAGGAGTTATTTCAGGAAGGTTTGTGTGCTCTAGTTTCATCATGCTCAGGCAAAGTCTGACTGCCCAACTTTGTACCCATCGTGATTTGTGGGTGATGTTTTTGAGTTGCACCTATTTTATTACTGATGCAATTTGCAGATATAGGGCACTGAGAGGCAAATGTTTTGGGGTAGTGCAATCAATCTTTCATTCACATATATGTGTAAAGCTCAGTGTTGAATCTCTCTGGTGTTTACCTTTTGCCTCGTTTTAAATCTCTATTAATACGTGTCTGCTTTAGGTTGCAAATTGGAGCATGATAATCCAATAAAGTAATGCAGTTTCAAATTGCTCTGAATTCTTGAATAGGCTCCTGTGGTGGCAGCAGCCATTTTTAAAAATTGGATTTCCTGCTTTAGATCTCATAGAAATATGGCCTACATAAAACTCTTGTCATCTACAGAAATAATTACTCCTTGGAAAATAATATTACGTTTAGGTGGAATATTTGTGTTGTGTGGATGTTGAGTTATGTTCCTTCCCATGTGTAATTTGAATGTTCGCGATATGACATTTACACAATCCAATTTCCTTGTCATCACAACTGCTCTTTTTGAAGTTCACTTTCCTTAATTCTTGCAAGTTAGCGAAATAATGTGCTCCTAACTATCTTTCTTTTGAACGAAAATATTGGCTGCATGGAAACTTTGAGGAGATGTATTCAGACAGCAATAATGCAACACAATTTAAATGATTTCCCATGTGCAAAGCATTACAAACTTTCCATGGAAGGATTTTATTTTGCTATGACTCATTTGTCTCGGTCTTTTATTCGGCAACCTATAATTGTTCCAGAACTGTCTCTGTACAGAGAGTTGTAGCTAGGTGGAAATTAAGATCAGCGTAACATTAATGAAGTTCACTTTCAATAGGTACTATGCTTTTCATATCAGTCACCTCGACAGTATGTTCTTCAATAACAAACTGCACAGGTGTGTTATTCTAGAGAGTGTGTTGGTTCTGGAATGACCCCTAATAAATGTTCTTTAAAAGCCTTTAGAATGTGGTGGTCTAGCATGTGGAGTGGGGGTTGGCTGGTGATGCTTTAGTTGGAATCGTACCAAAATGTCGAACTGACAATTGCGACGTCCAAAAATGCCGACTCTTTTTGTTGACCCCCCCCTTACACCAAATATATATGTGGCGGGTATAGAATATTATATTAATATGGGGGCAATACGGGGGTCACCCCCTGCATATATATGTGGTGTAAAGAGTTAAAAAAAAGTTGCCATTTTCGGCCGTCACAATAATCACATAGATCCCTTTAGTTTGGAACCCAGCTTCGAGGCAATCTAGGCATTATTTTTGGCATGTTGGCATCCCCCCACTTCATGGTTTAAGCCATGGAAGAAAGCAGTTGAGCAGTGTTCCCAGAGAACCCCAGATGCAGTTGGTAAATCAACTTTGGGAACATCTTTTCATCCAATATATACATTTTCAAGGCTCGAGGCACATCCAGTTGCTGACGAAGGAGCTCATGCAGGGAAACAAGATTGGTCAAAAAGTGGGGAAGATTACACGGTTCGCAAAATTAAAAGAGTAAGATACTTTAGGACGAAAGGTAGGGTTATGTCCTAGAAAAATATGATTTAAAAATAAGCTGCAACATGACCTCCTCTGTCTTAGAGCGCGGGCATCGCTGCCATTAGATATTGCACCTGTGGCTCAGAACATATCATTGGAATGTCCAATAAGAGCTCTAATGGGATTCCTAAATTGGGCTGCAAAACCAAAGGAATGTCCCACAAGGGAACTGGAGAAATAACCACCAGTTGCTGATGCTCTTAACTCTTTAGAAGTCTGGAAGCCCAGGGTTTTACCAATGAATTCACCCTAAGAGTTGATACAACCTAACCCAGTGAACATCCAGCTCACCAATATACATTAAGTCAGCATGGTGACCCTCCCTTAGGTTAATACCAGTAACACAATATCACTCAGAAAGTGTGCTCAGTGCCTAACATGTACACCCAGAGTAGCTAGCTGTCATTAGCCCTCAAAACCGAGTACTTTCCCCCTAGAACTGCCCAATGCCATGCTGCTAGGCAATAAGAGAAGATAAACTGAGGCAGAGGGATTAGTGTACAAAGAGGGGATTCATAAATAGCAAGCAATAGGTTTCATGCTATCACTAGGGTCGTCAGCATGGGAAGCCATTAAACAGAAAGGAGCCCTCAGCCTCATTTGTTTATCATCCTACTGGACCAGCAACTTCCTAGTCCCACAGGACGGGCATATAGAATATCTCAAGGCCATTAAAAGGCTGATGCATTGACTACCAAATATTATTGGCAGAGCATTCTCTGCTGATGTGAGAAGGCCTATCAGACATCTCCTGAAAAACCTGAGGATGAAGTGAACAGTCACCTGATTATGCAAATACCCACGTAGGGCGATCTACAGGTCCATTTCCCTTTGCAGGAAACTAGGCTGCAACCAGTTAGGTCAGATTCACCTCTGTCCGTAATTCTGAGACGATCCTCCATTTCACATAGTAGCCTACAAGAGAGGTGCAGTGGATTAGGAAAATACCGGGGGTGGTTAATCTGCAATGCCGATTCTGTAAGGTTATTCATTCTGTGGAATCTCCTAGGCACCTGATAATGGCTTGCAAATCATTAAATCAAGTGAGAAGGACTTTCCTAGAAGGATAGAAGATGTGGGGGACTACCTTAAATCCCATGGATTGGTGGAAATTGGTACTGATGGGTGAACATACAGGTTTGGTAATTGCAGTCATGAACATGTTGGAAGCTGTGTTAAGAAGTTAGGATATGTGGTTTGGTTACAGTTGTGGCTTTTTTAGGATGACTGTGAAAGAGTGATTGGAGGATTTAGTTAATGTTAAAGGTTTTTTTCTGTATGTTTGGTTAACAATGTTTTTGTTCTTGACTATGAGACCAATAAAACATTTTTTTTTTTAATAGCAGGCGGCTAACTGTTTGTCTGTAAATATTAGAACATTTTTAGGTTTCAGTGAAGGATCAGTCGTTAGAAGGATTTGAAGATGGCTGCCCATTCACACCATATTGAGGACTGTGAACTTGTAATCACTGACGACCTGCCTTTAGCAACTTGTGTTCCTAGATTTGGCCCCAAATCCAACTGCCAGCAATTGTTGTAAATATTAGTTAACCAGGGGATTCACAGACTCATATTCTTTCATTATGATGCAACTCTAAAGCTTTGTGCATATTCAAGGATAAAGGAATTGTTTGTCCCTACTATCGTGAGTCTGGGGAACAGTGTTCTCAAATTTCTTATGCTCCTTTTTAGATGAAACTGAGAGAAAGTATCTACTCTTGTTGTGGCTATCGTCAACCCCTGAAATCTTAGCCTTTGTCATCATGGTGTAGCAGAATCTGCCAACAAGACAATACGACGTGTCAGAGTGCAAATCCTTTCCTGGGGACACCAAGCATTACCTGGAAGGCTTGGAAATGTGTCCAGGTGACCACTAAGCCTAGCATCAGACATAGTGGAATTTGCCATCATTCACAAGAAGCCTGTGGACCTTAATATGCGTGCAAACAATTACCTGTGTGACTGCATAAATGAACTTGTGATCACAACATGTTGAAACCCCCTGATGATGCAATAAACCAACCAGGGGGACTCATTTCCATGAGAGGACTCAAGGAGAAAATGATATCGCAAATAGGAATCCCTCCAAACTAACAATGGCTCCTGCTCACCATGAAGCAGAGGAACTACTGATGGCTTTGTGGGTTTCGAATATGAAGCCACGTGTCCTTCAGATATGACACACGACAATATCTGGGATTGTTCAATGGGGTGACTGCCTGAAGTGATCACATTCTGAAAGTATGATGCTGAATAAAGTTGATTACTTCTTTCAATTCCTTTCTGGGCCAAACTCCTTTCACAGATTCTGAACCAAAAAGAGAAGGTAGTATGTTCCCCTCCCCACTGCAACATTTTGAAATCATTCCTTAAATTGTTCCTCTCAATGGAACATCTAACTGTCAAGGCTGTCGCATGAGCATCTGTGGTTGGAATAGGGAGCAACTCAGAGCAATGCCGTGCGCTTATTGGTTGCAACATAGAACAGTCTGAGAGATCCACTAGTCTTGAAAATAATGTTGAAAACCCACTACGAGTACATTCTGGAAAGCTACTGTTTTTGAAATAGTCAGAGATTAGGGGCGTCTAACCGCTGTCCCTTCCTCGAAAGCGACATCCAAACCCGAGGAAAGATTAACAAATAGGATATAACACCTTACAACATTCAAGCACTTTTACCACCACCTATTCCATTTTCTTCCAAAATGCTTATTGCCCCATGATTGGCAACTGCTTCCAGAGGCCCTGTTGATGAATGTTAGCTTTCCCTGTGCACCCTGCTGTGATCACTGACCCCAATGCTGGGGCCAAAGGCAGTCGAAAGCAAACTTGTTTTGCCGGTACAGTAAAACTGCCAGTGCCAGAATTACTGGCCAGGGGCGTAGGAGATGCATACAATCTCAGGGGGACAGGGGACACCTTGGGGACTTTGCTTTTTTAATTTATTTATTGTTTTAGTTAAAGAACTCAGCTTTTCACAAAATTAAAATAGCAGTACTTATTAAATTACATATGTTATGTTATGTTATGTTTATTAGGTTTATATAGCGCTTTCATCCAAAGCACTTTACAATATAACAACAAGGTACAATAATGAAAGAAGCATATTTACAATCATGAAACAAACCAGTGAGACAATATTTAGAACAATTTTCATAGATGGAGAAGGAGAGGGAAGGGTGAGGAGGAAGGGAGAGGAGGTAGTAAAGGGAGGGAGGAACAATATTTCAAATATCTGATACAAATTCAGGGGGGGTGAGAAGGAAGGGGAACGGAGGGTAGAAAGGAGATAGGAGGGGGACAGGGAAGCTGGAGAGGAGAGATTGTAGGGAAGGAAGCCAGCGGGGGGAGTGGAGAAGAAGGGCCTTCAAGGAGGTGCGGAAGGAGGTGTAGGTGGAGATGGAGATGGAGCGGATTGAGAGAGGTAAGGAATTCCAATGAAGGGGGCCCAAGAGCTATATATTATCACTGTATAAAACAAGAGAAAAGAAGAAAAGAAAACAGAAGAAAATTAAGAAAAATAAAGGCAGTTCAGAGTATAAAGTCCTTTAATTTGACTTCTCACTTCAGAAGGCTCAGTTCACGTAAAAATGTTACCACTTCTCAGGTCAAAAGGCTTTCATGGAATGAGCATAGCTGGTCCCAAAAAGATTGGGTGTCCACCCACCATTCCTTGTCCACAAATCTCACAAACTTTACAACCTCTTGACTTTGCTGCAGACACAAACCACATGCATGTTTTGGTCAGCTTTTCTTCCCCCTCGCCCAAATAAAAAAATCATATGTAACAAGCTGCATTTTAAGGGTAAGGGCAAATATGTAACACGAATATCATTTAATGCTCGCTAGGTGATCATGAAAGCTAATATTCCAAGCATCAATTACAACCCCTGTGCCCAGATGCAATGAACGGGGCACCCTTCATCGGCTCGTTTTTTTTTAACGTTATATTGAGGCGTGCCATAGGGAGGGATTAGTCAACAATCGAACCGTACAGAAAATGTATGGGATAATAGATTATAATTTATTTGACCGGGAGTACAGTCTCCGAAATGCAGGTAATGCAAATGGAAATTAGTTTAACCTTGAACACTGAACGCCAACATTGAAAACCCCCTAGCAAAGGAGGATTGCTCATTTGCGGGGCATGACCTGCATGTTGTGGCGGTCACATAAATCAACTTTTTTCATGTGGAGGCAATGGTGTTGTGTTTTTACCACTTTTGCCTTCGTAACTAGGGTGGCAAACCATACCGTATTTTGCATGACTGCCCCGATTTAATACGTTGTGTCTGACATCTCACAAATGTCCCGGCTTGCGCCATCAGGATGAAAGCCTTCCTGCTCACTCACACTTTCTTGTGACATCTGAAGTACGGGGCAGCAGAGCGGCTCAACAATATGTGAAACATCTCGTAGCACAATTGGAGGCTAACTGAAGCTAACAAAGCAGCAAAGAGGCTATTGGTAAGGACTCTCGTCCCTTTGGCGGTGCGAATGGCGGGTGATAAGAAATGGGAGGGGTGTATAATGCTGCATGCTGTGTGAAATAATCAAACCAATTGTAAAACCCAAGGGAGGTTTATTTAGGCATATCCACTGTGACTGTCTATTGGGATGGGGAAAGTAAAGTTAAAACCATACTTATTTTTAATGCTGTACTATGCAATTTGTGTATTTTTCAAAGCATGACAATAAAAAATATTATTTAAATGCATGAAACCTAAACAAATATTTACAGTTTAAGGGGCAATTGCTTAAAGCACCATCAAATCAGTTTCACCACTTAACCAATGTGTGTGATCTTGGGAAAGTTTTCACCACTTATTCAACGTGTGTGATCTTAGGCAAATTACCTAATCTTTGCCTTATCTACAGTCCCTGGAATGGATTCAGTTCACAACTTATGCTATTGATTGATTGATTGATATTTTATTTATATCGCGCTCGTACACAAGTGTTTCAGAGCACGACAAGGCAAGGGAGGGGAACAGGGGAGAACAAAACAGCGATCTTACTAGGCCCAGTGACATTGAGACCGCGCAAGTGCATGGGAGAGGGGGAGGGGAAAAGTGCATGGAAGGGGGGAGAGGTGGAAAGTGCGAAGCAGAGGAGAAACAGATAAATAACAATAAATAAATAATAAAGGCAACAAACAGTGATAATACAGCCAGCAATTTGCAAGTGCTAGGTTTAAGGCAGCAGACAGAGTAGGTCCGATAAGTGCAGGAAGAAAAAGGGGGGGGCTGTATGGGTACAGATAAAGACCCCAGTGCAAGGGGGGCCCGGAGGCAGTGCGGGAGGGTGACAGGATGAGCAGGTACCTGGGCCCAAAAGACAGAGGGTGGCCAGGTGCACGGTGCCAGGAGAAAAAAAATCATCAAGGGAGAGGGGGAGCGAAGGCAAAAGAAAAGAGGAAGGTCTTGAGGTGCTTCTGGAACCGGAGATGGTTCTCCTCAAGTTTTAGAGTGGCAGGGAGGCTGTTCCAGAGGGAGGCCCCAGCCGAAGACAGAGATCTACCCCCAGCACGTTTCTTAGAAAAACAACTGACCCTGAGTGAGTTGGAGGTAGAGGAACGAACAGCTCGAGAGGGGAGGTATTTGCAGAGGGATAGCTGAAGGTATTTGGACGCAGGCCCCAGAAAGCCTTGTGGACAATGCAGAGGGTTTTGAATTTAATCCTTGCATTCACTGGGAGCCATTGAAGAGGTTTCAGAGCTGGAGAGATACGATCCCAGGGCTTGAGGCCAAGGACAAGTCTTGCAGTCCTGTTCTGGATTAGTTGCAGAGGCCGGAGAGTAGAGGCAGGCAGATTTAGAAAGAGGCTGTTACAATATTCCAAGCTAGAGAGAACCAGAGCTTGAGATACCATGAGCTTCTGGGGGAAGGAGAGGAAAGGCAGAGTACCTCTGAGGAGGTGCAGTCGGAAATTTGACTCTTTAGAGACCTCAGAGGTGTGGGCAGAGAAGGAAAGGGTGGAGTCAAAGATGACCCCGAGGTACTTAGACTCGCAAGTGGGGGTAGGAGGAGGGCCAAGCGAGGCCGGCCAGAGAGTGAGGGGAAAGGATGGTGAAGGTGTGCCGATGAGGAGGATCTCTGTCTTGCTGGCATTCAGACAAAGATCATTGGCGGCACACCAATCTTGAATGGCAGTTAGGCAATCAGAGATGAGAGAGGGAGAGGAGGTGGCAGAGGGCAGCCTGAAAATGAGGAGTGTCGTCAGTGTAGCACTGGAAATTTGAGCAGAAAATGGCAATGCAGTGGGCGAGAGTTGCCAGGTATTGGTTAAAAAGCCAGGGCGAGAGGTTAGACCCCTGGGGAACACCACAGGTAGAGAGGAAGATAGATGAAAGGAAGGACCCAAGTTGGACCTGGGAGGGGCGATCTGAGAGGAAAGAGGTCAGCCAGGCCAGAGCCTGATCAGTGATACCCAAGTTTTCACTGAGATGGTTGAGCAGGATGGTATGGTTGACCGTGTCGAAGGCAGAAGAGAGATCGAGGAGGATGAGGACATATTGTTTATCTTGTCATAAAGCCCCACCCATGGTTTGCTTAACCATGAAGTTGCACCACATGTAATAATAGTGACCATTATTATATCTCTCCACAAACATTGTTTCTTTGCTTCCTCATGGCAACTACTTGTTATGTCACTTCCAGTGGTACTAAATATGAAAGACTGGAAACACTCCTTGAAGTAACCTTTTCTGTGATGTCAATATCTAAATTAGGAGGTGTGTGTTTACTTTGCCGTGCAGGCCTTGGAGATCCCCGGATCAGTCATGGATAGGAATGTTACCTGTCTGTGCCCTGTATGCACATTGGTTCCACATGCTATTTAGTGATGTGTGTGTATTAACATGACATTTACCACAAATGCTTTAACAAAACATTTGATGAGGATGGTAGATGGGCACGAATGGCAAAATTCCCCCTGGCAGCTCCTGGAGTGAACACCTGCTACAGTGCCCCTGACAGCAACAGCAGCCAAAACCTGCAACAGTTTCCCCGGTTATCCCCAGCATCAAGCACCTTTCACAGTACCGCCTCCTAGCCCCAGCAGCCAGCACCCATCACAGTGCTCCTGGCAGCAACAGCAGCAAAAGTACCAGCCACAGTGCCCCCTGGCAGCTTCAGCAGCCATCACCCATCACAGTGCCCCTGGGAGCTTCATCCTCCAGAAACTGCCACAGTGCTCTCTGGCAGCTCCAGCAGCCAGCGCCTGACAGTGCCTGCTGCTACCTTCATCAGCCAGCACCTGCCACAGTGCCCCTTACATGTCCAGCATCCATTGTCTGACAAAGTACCCCATGGCAGCTCCGGAAGCAAGCATCTTCCACAGTGCCCCTGTCAGCAACAGCAGCCAGCACTCGTCACAGTGCCCCTGGCAGCTCCATCTGCCAGCACCGGCCACAGTGTTCTATGGCAGCTTCAGCAGCCAGTACCTGTAACAGTGCCCCTTAGTATTCCCCAGGAGCCAGCACCGGCCACAGTGCCCCCTACTTTCCACAGGAGCCAGCAGCTGCCACAGTGCCCCATGGTAGCAACAGCAGTCAGCACCTGACACCATCACCCTAGCAGCTCTAGCAGCCAAAACCTACCACAGTGCTGCATGGCCGCTCAGCACCCAAGGCCTCGCACAGTACCCCATGCAGCTCCAGCAGCCAGGGCCTGCCACAGTGCCGCGGACAGCTCCAGCAGCCAAGACCTGCCACAGTGCCCCCAGCAGGTTCAGCTGCCAAGACATGCCACAGTGCCCCGTGGCAGCAACAGCAGCCATCAAAAATGCCATATTGTCCCACGGCAGCAATAGCATCCATCAACTCCCACAGTGCCCCTTGTTAGCTCAGCAGCCAAGACCTGCCACAGTAACCCTGGCAGCTCCAGCAGCCAAGACCTAGTGAAGGATTGCTTACTTTCATTGGACATTCTACTTGAAGATGCAGAGGAGCTAGCAAGTGATGAAACAAGCTTTAGAAAAACAAGTTGGTCTGACTTTCTGAATGTGTATGTTGGGGATTCACAGTGATATAAAGGCATGGAAGGGTCACAGGGGTTAGGGGTGCTGAAAACTTCCCGACAGAAGAAACAGTGGGAGTGAGCTAAAGGAGCACTGTGGAATGGAAGGAGTCCGTTGGAGAAAGAAGCACTGGAGAGAATACAGACCACTGGAGAACCAAAGAGTGTGGAAGGAGCAGTGGGCGAACAAAGAACCCTGGGGAACATGGGCAATGGGAGGGCTGCCTAGAGCACTGGTAAAGCTGATGGGGCACTGGAGGGGACATGGAGTTCCCATAACAATGCAACAGGTCCTGGAGGTGCAAACGATACTGGGTACAAGGGCACTGGGTATACAAGAAACACTGTGAAGCAAAGAGCACTGGGGTGGAATGGGAGAAACAAGAGTACTGGGGGAGCAATGTGTAAAGGGGTATCTTGACTTACCTTAGGTAGCTCGTAGCTATCGAGTCTCTGTCCCCCTCTCCCTCCTCGATAACGGCAACAGCAGAGGCCGGCCCAGCCTTCAAGTCCTCAGTCAGCACGACGAGAGCATGCGTCACTGCATGGTTCAGGATGCTCCCTTCGTTCTGGAAAGAAATGCAGGTTGACACTGCACAGCAGTGCACTGTGCAGGGGAACAGTTCCAAAAGCGCAAGCGCAAGCGCAAGGCACGCATGAGCGAGCTGTGAGCAAATAAATGTACCTTTAGCCTGCAGACAGTCTGCAGAAGAACTTTTACTTTTGCACGCAGTGATGGCTGCAGCAGCCTGCAGATGTTCGCAACTGCAGACAGTGCAGTGCACTGCACTAGGTTTGTGCACAACCCGACTCAACAAACACTTTTATTCTGGGGGGGGATAAATGAAGACCACTGTCCCAGTGCCTTCCCACTAATGAAGACCACTGCCCCAATACCAGCTCATTAATGAAGAACACTGCCCCAATGCCTGCCCACTAATGAAGAACACTACCCCAATGCCTGCCCACTAATGAAGAACACTGCCCCAGTACCTGCCCACTTATAAAGAACACTGCCCCAATGCCTGCCCACTAATGAAGAACACTGCCACAATGCCTGTCGACTAATGAACACTGCCCCAATGCCTGCCCACTAATGAAGAACACTGCCACAATGCCTGTCGACAAATGAAGAACACTGCCACAATGCCTGCCCCCTAATGTAGAGCATGGACGAGGTCCATGTGAGTCTTTCATCGTGGAAAGAGCTCCTTGTGGGGCCCTGAGTGAACCCAGCCTGTGTACGTGACCTTTTGGTTAAAGTTCGGTTGCAACTGGTCGTATTTCCCTGTTTTTGACTTAGTCCTCATAGGAACCCAGGTAAACTGCTGTCGCTTTGCTGTCACTGGAACGGTGGGTCTTTTTCATGGGCTACAATTGTGCAGCTTTTCCATCTAATCGACACCATTATCTTGTGTTGTCCTTTCTTTTTCAGCATATATATCATGTCCCTTTTGAGGGTGCCTTGCCTTTCATCCATGCTGCTGAAGGTGAGGTGAGGGATACCACTCGGGTCAGTTGGAATGCCTCAGCAATAACACTCTCCCTGGAAAGTGGGGATTCTTTTCTAGGGAGGAGGATGGGTAGTCCCTACTCAGGAGCTCACTTTCCCTGTGTGTCCTCTCTAATGTATATCTTAAATAGATTCTTAAAAAGATTATCCTGTGTATTCAGTTTGGCTTCAGAGAGAAGCCAACATACACTTTTATTCTGGGGGGGATAAATGCCATTCTATCCCCCCCACTTAAAATTGTTGGGGGTTTTGTCCCCCCTGCGCATCACATGTCCTACGCCCATGTTACTGGCACGTTTACCGCACCGGCACAACTGTAATGATGTCCAATATATCCTGCTGCAGGTACATCTTGCACAGCACCTGCGCCAGCAACTATCCCTGCCTTATGTTTGGCATTTTCCAACTGCGTGATGCACACAATGACACCGTGGCATGTTTAAAAAAACGATCTGCCGGCTTTTTGTGGTGCCTAATTCTGTCAGAAATCGCCGCTTACTCATAATGTGGTTCAACTCGCAAATATGCCATGTTACTTCATATTACCATGTGTTACTCAAACTGAGCTGTTTCACGCTTGGGTGGAATAACCCTGTAACTCACAGGTCTTGCTTCCGCCGTTTGCCACTGCATTCGTGCACTAGAAACGATTCAAATGTTTGATGTGGGAGCTTGGTACAAGCAGACAAAAAAGTCAGGATTAGCAACATCCAAGACCAACATGAATATGGTAAATCGATAACCCCATATCCACGCTTGAGTTACCTGTAGAAACCCAAAACTTCACACACGCAGAATAAATCAGACTTACCTGATGCAAATGATCAAGAATGCATACTTTCAGCAGAAACTGCAAACAGAAAGGAATGATTTGTTAAGTTGGATGGTATGTTATTTGTTATTAATAACATGCTTAATACCCATAGCTTTCTAAGCGCGGACCCGGGGATCAAACCTGTGTTGCTCTGCATCGTCTTGCTGCCAAGGCGAGCGTTTTCCCCCTGAGCTATCCTCCTGAGACAAGTTCAACGATTTATGTTTTATTTCGAATGCATAAAGTCAAAATTTAGACTTTATACACACACCAGCACATATCCACAAATGCATAAAATACATACAGTTAGCAATTTTCCCACAGAAGCTAAACGCCATAAAACGAACATGTATACACATAAGAGCAGAGCAGCCAGAAGCATGGAAACTGCTCTCCTGAACATTCGTGAAGACCTGCTCTCTAACCGTGATGCTACTCACCCCTCTATCCTCATCCTACTCAATCTCTCTTCTGCCTTTGACATGGTCAACCATGCTATCCTGCTCAACCGGCCCTGTGATATCCTGGGTATCACTGATCAGGCTCTGGCCTGGCTGACCTCTTTCCTCTCAGACCGACCCTCCCAGCTCCAGCTTGGGTCCTTCCTCTCCTCAATCTCACTCTCTACCTGTGGTATTCCTTAGGGGTCAAACCTTTGTCCCTGGCTGCTCAAACAATACATGGCACCTCTCGCCCACCGCATTGCTGCTCTCTGCTCCAACTTTCAGTGCTATGCGGATGACACTCAGCTCACTTTCAGTCTCCCCTCTGCTGCCTCTTCTCCCTCTTTCATGCCGGATTGTTTGTCTGAAATCCAGGAGTGGTGTGCCACCAATGATCTCTGCCTTAATGCCAGTAAGACTGAGATCTTCCTCATCGGCACACCTACACCTTCCTTTCCTGTCACTCTCTGGGTGACCTCCCTTGGCCATCTTCCTGCTCCCACCTATGAGGCTAAGAACCTCAGAGTCATTTTCGACTCCACACTCTCCTTCTCTCCTCACATCTCTGATGTCTCTAAGAAGTCAAATTACCAACTGCACCTCCTCAGAGGTATTCTTCCTTTCTTCAGCTTCGCCCAGAAGCTCACTGTCTCCAGAGCTCTGGTTCTCTCTAGGCTGGACTACTGCAACCGCCTATTTTTAAATCCACCTGCTTCTACTCTCCGTCCTCTACAATTCACCCAGAACAGGACTGCACGACCTGTCCTTGGCCTCGAACTCAGGAATCTTATCTCTTGAAATCTCTGCATTGGCTCCGAGTGGCTGCAAGGATCAAATTCAAAACCCTCTGCATTGTCCACAAGGCCGTCTGGGGCTTGGGACTGCAATACCTCCAACTCTCTCTCCAGAAATATCTGCCTACTCGAGTTCTTCACTCCTCCACTTCCAACTCCTTGAGGGTCAGTCGCTTCTCCAAGCAACAAGTTGGGGGCAAATCTCTTTCTTCAGCCGGTGCCCCTCTCTGGAACAGCCTCCCTGCCACACTGAAACTTGAGTAGAACCATCTCTGGTTCCGGATTCAACCTCAACATTTGTATTTGCTTCTGCCTTCTCTCTTCCTCTCCCCTCTTGATCTCCTGTCTGCTACTGCACTGGTCACCAGGCTACCCTCTGAATACGGGTCCAGGTCCCTACCTGCCCAGTTGCACACCTGCACTGCCTCCTTGCAACCCCTGCACTTGGGTCTGTATCTGCAACGCTACAGTTCCCTTGTCTGCACTTTTTAACCCTCGCACTTGCCACCTGCTGGCCGCACTAGTTGTTATTATAGCATGTCTGGCACTTGCCCTTCCACCCCTTCCCCTGGCACTTTTCCCCTCCGCTCCCCCCAGCACTTGCACAATCTCAATGTCACTAGGCCTAGTAAGATCGTTGTCTTTGTTCTCCCTCTGTTTCCCCTCCCTTGCCTTGTTGCGCCTTGAAACACTTGTGTATATGTGCGTTATAAATGTCATATATCATAAAAAAGTCCACGGGCCTCATTACGAGTTTGGAGGTAGCCATGGTGCTAATAGCGCCATGGCTGCCTCCAAAATCGTGTCCATGTCCGGTTTCTGTGAATGAGGAATTACCGGGTCATTCCAACCTTGGAGGACCCGGTAATTCCTCATTCACAAAACCAATCCCCATTCCCATTTGAGCCCCCATAAGGCTCAATGGGAATGGAGATGGAGCTAATAACCGGCCCGTTAGTAACAGGCCCGTTATTAGCTCCCTGGTCCCCTTGCCGGACCCGCAAAGGACGTCTGATCTGACCCGCAAGGGAACCTCGTAGTAGGGTGGAATGGGTTTTCCGGCACCATTACCGCACCATTACCGCCAACCTCGTAATGAGGCCCCACATCAGTTTAAATCTCAGCATATCACAAATCATCTAAAATACAGAATGCAATAGTCACTAAATGTCATCATATAAAACATAAGATTGCAATCATTACCTTTCATAAATATCTCACACAGATAATACACATCTACAGTGTGAATTTCATTCAATATATTTCCCAAGAAAATTGAATCGCAGATATTCTAGACTGGCACTATCACTTAACAGGTGCTTGCTTGTCTCAATAACGGTTTCACCACATAGTCTGCAAAACCTTCCAGTACTCGGGATAGCTCTTCTTGCACGCAAAATCTCAAAAGACTTTGCTGTGTTAAATTTAAGCTACATAAATTGCTGAACAGTTTTGCTGTCTGGAAAAGCCATCAAGTATCATTTCTTGCCTTCCATTATTCATGAAAATGGCCACTATTATCTTTAGTAGATAGTTCCACCATCAAGACCTCCTTATCATAATCTAAAATGTTTTTCTTTATCAGGCATTTATACACAGGAACCGTTATTGATGTATCTAACATTAACTGTAGTGGGTCACAACAACTTCTCTTCTGCATCAGCCACCCAATACTACTAGTTCACAAAAAGACAATGGGCATCATTACGAGTTTGGAGGTAGCCATGCCTTTAATAAGGGCATGGCTGCCTCCAATTTCGGGTCCGAGTCTGGGTTCCTTGAATGAGGAATTACTGCGTCATTCCAACCTTGGAAGACCCGGTAATTCCTCATTCAAAAAACCCATCCTCATTGCCATTTGAGCCCCCATAGGGCTCAATGGGAATGGGGAGGGAGCTAATAACGGGCCCGTTATTAACAGGCCCGCTATTAGCTCCCTAGACCCTTGCGGGACACGCAAAGGATGTCTGGTCTGACCAGACGTTCAGAGCGGGCCCTGCAAGGGAACCTCGTAATGGGGCAGAATGGGTTTACCGGCACCAGCACCATTACCGACGCCTTTAAACCCATTCCGCCCACCTCGTAATGAGGCCCAATCTCTTTAGGGACAACAAGGCCGAAACACGTCTGGGGTTGCTTGGTTTTCTGTGCAGAGGGGACCTGGCCTAGCAGTTCGGACTGGGCTGCTACCTTCGGTGGCGGCAGCTGCTGACTGATACATGGCTGGTCCCCTTTTGCAATGGCGCAGACGGGCTAAAAAACGGTGGTGTGGAAGGTTGCCCAGAGCAATTGCCAGTGGTTTAGATTCATTGGAAACCTTCCACCCATCACTTTTGTGGTCAGTTTGTTTCTCCTTGTGAGAGAGGGTATGCCCAGACGTGGGTCCCTTGCTCGCTGCGCCACAGCGAACCAGGCAGCACCTCACTGAGGAGGTCCAACAAGGCCGAAACATGTCTGGGGTTGCTTGGTTTTCTGTGCAGAGGGGACCTGGCCTAGCAGTTTGGGCTGGGCTGCTACCTTCGATGGCGGCAGCTGCTGACTGATTTGCACATGGCTGGTCCCCTTTTGCAATGGCGCAGACGGGCTAAAAAACGGTGGTGTGGAAGGTTGCCCAGAGCAATTGCCAGTGGTTTAGATTCATTCAAAACCTTCCACCCATCACTTTTGTGGTCAGTTTGTTTCTCCTTGTGAGAGAGGGTATGCCCAGACGTGGGTCCCTTGCTCGCTGCGCCACAGGGAACCAGGCTGCACCTCACCGAGGAGGTCCAACAAGGCCGAAACATGTCTGGGGTTGCTTGGTTTTCTGTGCAGAGGGGACCTGGCCTAGAAGTTCGGGCTGGGCTGCTACCTTCAGTGACGGCAGCTGCTGACTGATTTGCACATGGCTGGTCCCCTTTTGCAATGGCGCAGACGGGCTACAAAACGGTGGTGTGGAAGGTTGCCCAGAGCGATTGCAAGTGGTTTAGATTCATTCGAAGCCTTCCACCCATCCCTTTTGTTGCCAAACTCTTTAGGGAAGCATTTGAATATTTTATGGATTATTGTCTCATGCTCCATAACCCAAACATTCTTACGCAGCAGTAGGCATTGTCTAGTTGCAATTATTGCAACACAGGAGATATTTCATTCCCTGTTGGTAAAGAAATAGGCAGTCTTAACAATTTCTTTAAAATGTTGCCATGCAATAGTTTTAATGCAGTCATATACCTACTACCCCACACTTCTAATCCATGTATAAAGATTTTAGCACAGTAAATAGTGAGGAAAGTTTGGACAGAGTAGCTCCCATTATTATTAACACATTCTACTTAGGGCCCCTAATTGATGTAAGACTTTGTTTTGCATCTACTCCCATTGTGGCTTCCAATTCAGTTGATCATCAATCACGATACCCAAATATTTATAAGAATTAACTATCTCAACATTCATATTCTTCAGCTTCCCGCTGAACCATTTTGTTCGCAATTTGTTCTGTCTAAAAATCATAATTTTACTTTGTTCAGTATTTATTTATAGGCCATTAAAAGTGACATATACTCCCAAAGCATCCAATTTAGCCTGTAATCCATGTGGGGTGTACTCTAATATGGCCAAATCATCAGCATAACCAAAAAATGATACTGATAGATTACCAAACTTAACCACATTCCCTGCAGACACATCCTAAGCAGAATTTAGATCTGAGAGATGTACATTAAATATAAAGAAGGGGCAATTATACACCTTTGCTTTATACCATGGAGGGCAGGTATCGAGTTGGTTACTTTGCCAATGTTATCCAGGCTCACACTTACTCGTGTTTTAGTGTAAAGCTGGACAATCATGGATAGTAATGTTTACGGAATCTTCGGGGCAGAAAGCTTATTCCACAATCTCCCTCTTCGGACAGTATCAACGCCTGCTCTGAAGCCTATATATGCTACATAAACAGGGAGTTGTCTAAACTTCCAAGAATTTTCCACAAGAGGGACTAAAGTTAACAAATTGTGGATAGTAGATGCACCCTCCAGAAAGCCAATCTGATGTTTCCGTAGGATATTATTCATTTTGCTCCAACTGGTAAGTTTGTTCAGCCAATTTCTAGGGAAGATCTTACAAGGTACGTCAAGCATCGCCGATAACCAATAGTTCAGTGGCTCACTATGTTTCCCTTCTTTATAGACTGGAATATTGTTACTATTTCTGCATGATTTAGGTATTAAATTTGGCTGGCTAATATTCAGCTATAATACATGGTGTGCAGCCACCGAAACATCAGCATTACATTTCAAGAAGGCATTGCCCGTACCATCCAACCCGACACCCCGAAAGCTGTTTAATATCTGTAATATTGCCACTATATCACCACAATTGAGGTCAAATTTCCATTAGAAATGTAAAACCCAGTTGTTGTGGTTTGGTCTCCTGGGTCGTTCTGGAGCTCCCTGTGGGGATTCGAGAACGACACCGGAGAGCAATTAGCACCTTGGAGCTGATGCAGGAGTCTGATAGTGGAGGGTTCTCCTAATAACAAATAAACGTACCCCAAACTTATGACCGTATCTGCCTTAGGTCAATCCCAACACCAGTCCTCTTCAGATATATCTCCACAGATCACCCCACCAGGATTGCACATACCATCCGGTGCAGCAGCCTGAGAGCTGTTTAATGTCTGTATTATTGCCACAACATCACCACAATTGAGGTCAAATTTCCATTTGACTCTAGCTGATAGCACAGCAATTGGCTCAGGTGAATTTTTACCAAGGGTGTTAGCCATATATAAAGCCCAGTCCTGTTCAGATACACCCCCAGATGCCCCACCAGGATTTCTACCATTAATCATTTTCCAAAATAATCTATTATCTTTTTTAGGAGAACAATCAGCCAAAGAGAGACAGCTGAGTCAAAACATTTGGACCCACGTCAGACTGGCTTTGTCAAAGGAGTGGGATGTGCCCTGAATCTCCTCTTGATAAATCTCCTAAAAATGGAATCCATAAGAACTGGAACCAAGGTGTATCTAGCTCTCATAGACTTCTCCCACATATTTAATAGCATAAATCAGGAACTATTATGGGACAAACTGAAGACGTGGGACTGTCCTGAAAACCTGTTAGTGGCTATTTGAGAGCTCCACACCGCAACAAGCATTAAAATCCGCTTAGACCAAACGGGCACCTTGTCTGAGGCGATTAACACCTTCTGTGGAGTAAAGCGGGGTTGTCCACTTGCTGCAATTATATTCAACTTGTTTTTATCGGACATTGGAAGATCCATCGACAGTGTTCGATCATTCTCTCCAAGAATTCATGGTTCTCCAATAAGTTGGATGTTATATGCGGATGACCTGATACTATTGGATGTCACCCCAATAGGACTGCAGCGAAAGATGGACACTGTGGACTTGTATGTAAGAGCAAATGGTCTACACATTAACAAAAAAAAGAGTGAGGTGTTAACACTGCAAAACTTGAAAACATCTAAGCAGAAAAATTTCAAATGGCACCTAGGAAAAGAGTGTCTAAGCAATGTAACAAACACAAGATATTTGGGCATGCAAATCAATGCAAACCTGAACGATAGTCCCTGGGAAGAGATCGGAAAAACACAATTCCGACAATTTGCATGCCAAGCAGGTGTCTTACATAAGAAGTATGGAAAATTTTCCCTAAAGCCGGTAAGGAACTTCAATTGCCGAAAGGTAGTGCCTGCGCTAATATTCAGTGCGGAAAATGCATTTGGATGCACTTCTGATGTATGGACTACCTTAGAAAACATCTTTTGAGTAAGAGTTTTGCAATTACCGAAAGGGAACAGCTACTGCCTGCATCATTTACGAATTAAACTTAACTTCAATCAATGCACGAGTTAGCTGGAATCTCCTGAGTTTGTTTTCGGAAATTGACAATGAAGAAAGTGGCTCTGCAGTATGAGACACTGCATAATCCTGGCAAGGGAAATCCTGTGTGTCTCCTGTCATTATGGAACAAACGCTGTGAGGAAATTTTGGATTCTTATTATATAGATTTAAAAACTCTACATGATAACCCAAATTTAGCTAAAACAAAAGTCTGGAGATTAGACTGGATTCTGACTGAGACACAAAGGAATAATAACAAACTGATGAAAGATGTCCCGAGTGAATCCAGAAACTTAAACACTCTGCAGAACCACATCGAATTGTATCCAGACAATGTCAGCAGATCCTTGTACATACACTTTCGCTTAAACGCTTTCAAAACTAAGGAGTGGTTAAGAGAGTCACGTAAAATGGAAGATACTAACAGAGATTGTAGATTCTGCAATCAAAATGAAGAAAATCTAAAACACCTGATACTCTTTTGTAAGAGCTTAGGCCCGCAAAGATCACTGACTTTGGGGCCACAGCTAATGAAATATCAAACCCCAAGTGCGGACGACTGGTGGCAGGATTTGTTTGACAGTCGAGAGAGGCAATTGAATTATGCATTAATTCGCTTCCTGACACTGTTAGATAAAATGCTGCTGTAACACTAAAAAGAAAGAAAAAAAACAAAAACGGGGGACTATGTTTTTACATGGCACAAATGGAGAAGACTCTTGATGAATGAGTCACTAGGACTGATATTTAACGATGATAAGGCTGGGATGGTGGAGGGAATTGTGATGAATATACGAGGAAATGTGTATAAGTGTAATGTTGACTTTTAAAGGCTATTTAAGCCAATAAAAATAAAAAATAAAATAAAAAAGAGACATTTATATTTATTTGTCTGTGATAGGCTCTCAGAAGATATACTTCTGCTGCTTAAGAGCTATAGCTAATCTCACACAGTCTCCACTCATTTTAACATGTCTCCACTCAGTTTAACATTAAGAGATTATGCCACTAGATTATTTCAATCATGTCTTAGTTTATGCTTCTCTAGCTGTATTTTCGGGTCACACAACCTTAAACATCCCTTATTTAAATTACAAGCCATTTTCATACCTGTTTTTGTCCTATTTAGATGTACCATATCTAGTATCGCTTAGAGTATTTTCTAAAACGTATTTATCCTATATTCGCTCACACATAATGTTTGTATAACATTGGACTGGGTAAGGTATTCTCCCAGCAATACAACAGCAAATGCATTGTCCATTTGTAGCTTTGAAGGATTCCACTTAATTCTATTAGATATAGTATTGGTCGATACAAGACCACAACAATCAATCACCTGTGATCGACCCTCTAGATCTAACAGTGCAAGAAGAGGGAAATGATCACTCTCCTCCCTTTTGACAATAGCCATGTCTATCACAAAGAATAAAGCCTTTTGCTGAACAAATATATAATCCCTAACCAAAGTAGACCCACCACCAGTCTCCTTGTATATCCCTTGTGGCTGTCAACCACACAATAACTGTTAAGCATAACAAATCCAAACATATATAACCGATTGGCCCTCAAAGTCCCTTCATCCGTATGTTTGCTACTACACACCGGAGAACATCTAACTTCCATATCGTAGACCTCTGTCTCTGTCAGAATACAAGAGTTGAAATCCCCCCCAATAATAATAAGGAAATCATTAATACTACAAAGTAATAGTTGTTCAATGTCTTTCATGTGCTTGCTATGCTACTATAAACCCGGGTGGTCATAGATGTTGACAATTAAAATGCCATTCCTAGCCCATTCTTTTTTACTAATTTTCCCCACCAAGACCGTTAATGTACTATTTTCATGTTTTAATAAATTCCAAGAACTCTCAACCAAAAATAGCCAACCCTTAGGCCTCCCACAATCGCCTTTCACTGTGTTGGCATGAATTGCTATTCTACCATCTATTTCAAAAGGATCAAAGTACCAAGTTTCTGGTAGTATAAGCAAAGGGAACAGATGAAAATTATCCAAGAGGTCAGCAAAAAGATGTGTGCATCCTCTAGGGTTCAATGAACAGAAAACAAAGCAGTTGTTAGGGATTTCCATGTAAATGTGTTTGAAATGCTTTAGGCAGCCACTGCCATAACCTTCCGGGGATGCACTCAAAGGACTACATCCCAGTGCCCAATTTGCCACAATTTCACCTTTAGTCCCTTGTGTCGCCTTCCAAGCGCTTTCATTCACATGATAGGGATGGTTAGACATAACTTTTCTCAATACCAATCCCTTTCCCTTCAAATTTGCTCTTGGGAATCGAAATCCTCCTACATTCATAACCTCTTTTGAATAAATTGTCTTCGAAAGACACCACATTCTCCAATATATCAGTTGTTTGGAATACAACGTTGGTGGTAGGCCGTAACAATCCCTCCACTTGATCCACAATCCTAATGTCCTCACTCCTAACAAACTTCAATGGGATAAGACTGCAGAGGATCTGGAGCAATATGGCAAGGATGCAAATCATGTGTATTCTCACTAGTTATTTGTAATGCCACCCAGTCTAGGTTTTTATTCTCAATCTCTGCATGGGTCATGGTACCAACTGATGTGGACTTTCAAGTGTCTTTAATATTTTCTCCTGCTCTTCGTCAGACCCACTTGTATGACCAGTGTGTAATCAAATGTCCCCCTTTTTAGGAAAAAGTACTGCAATGCCACCGAGAAGATCTAGATCATCTTTGTCTCTCTGCAATTTCCTTCTGAACCTTTCACGTCTAACCTTTTGACTAACATGTTGTTTATGCCCACTATACCTTGAATCCTCTTGCTGTGCTGTCAGGAAAGATCTTATATCACCATTTTTACCAGACTTGTTCCTAAAGTCATCAGTCAATAAAAGACAGTCATTGACTGCTTTATTCTCTTTAGTTTTCCCAAACTTATCATATTCTGATATTAATTTAATGTTAAATTCCGATCCTGCATGTTTCTCACCTTTGCGCGATTTAGCTTGAGGAATTGTTAAATTAAATGTACCTATGTCTGTTACTACTAATTCTACCCCCACAGATTCTGAAATCAACGTGTTCGTTTTTTAGGTTTTGGGGCATTTTTCTGATATAGATTTCCTGCTTGATGTAGGATATGTTTTTTGCATAATTTACGCTTCTGACTCTGACTTATATCAACATTAATCACATTATGTTTCAGGTTTGTTCGATAGCTGCCAGCCTTTTCATAAATTAGATCTACTGTACCAGCACACTCTTCATTGAAAATGACAGTGTGAACCAACAGAATATCTTCAAGAGTTTTAACACATGTAGATGGTAATCTATTCTCCTCATTTAAAACCACTCAAACCTCTTTAGTACCATTTTTCTCTGTACTTATATCAATTCTAATTTCACACGCTACATTGTAAGTCATAGTATTGGGTTCATTTCCGTCACACATTCTCTTGCATCTTAGTCTGTTCATTCAACTTAGATTCCATTAACCCAGACTTATTATTTACGACTGTACGAATATGTTCTAATACAGTAAATTGTGACATTGAGCTTACACTATTGCAGTCATCCTCAATTATCAACAGGGAACTGGAGAGATTTGGGTTCTCAATTTCCCATGCGTTATTCACATCTACCAAATTCTGTGGTGGATCAACCACTGCCTCTTATAAATTAGACAACTCTGTAATATGAGATATTAAAACGTTACTGATGTTAGCATGAGACCTCTCCAATATTTCACTCTGAGTCTCAGAAGTCAAAGATATCCCTGGCCAATCACCTTCAAGTTCATTTACCGACAGATCATAAAAGGGAGTAGCTGGAACAAGTGTAGTAACAATGTCATCCGCCATTTTAGAGCCCAGACATGTCATGGAAGATGTTAAATCCTCTTCAATTCAGTATGGAGGATCAGTAGCCGCTCTTCCCTTTGCTTTGAAAAACCTGGTAATTTTAGCAGAGACCTGCTTGTCCGATATTTGCTTACATGGAGACTTTAATGTTTTAGGGGAGGTGCGAGGATGCCTCAACAAATAAACGCACACTTGTTTTGAAGATGTATTGATTGTGCTATCACTTACAACCGTATCTTCATCTGAGTCCACAACAGCACACGATTCTAATGCCAAACAACATGCTGCCACTTTGTCAGCAAACAACTCAGCGTCCATCGCATCTTTTGCCTTTTCATCTCACGGTGTGATGGCGACACACATTGCGCACTTCACCAGCGACACAGACGTTGCTGTCATGCCGCTGAAGCACTGCTTCATTGCTACCTGCAGGTACATAACACAGGAGCCAGCGGCTCAAAGGGCTTCCCCAAGCAGCCATCACCGGTGTTCTGGGTTGTTGGAGTTTCCTTGCAGTGACAGGTAAGGACACTCACCAGCCCAAAGACAGTTACAAAATGCAAAGCGATGGTTCAGCGTTGCCTGAAATTACGTAACACAGAAGCCAAAGGCTCAACAGGCTCTGCCCAGCAGCCACCGCCAGTCTTCCTCGTTGTTGTCGTTCCCCCGCAGTAACAGGTATGCCGGGCTCACGTGTCATTTTGCAAAAATGGGTCTCGGCGAGGTGCTGTCGCCCCTATGTACCACGGCCCAGGAACGGTGGGTTTGGGGGGGGCTTGCAAGTCTCCACCCTGGGGAGAGAGGGAGTGGGGTGTCATCAGGGGGTGATAGGGAGGAAGCGTAGCTGAGGAGCACCCCTATAGAAAAGGGCACCGGCAAGTAGGGGCAGTCTCTTTGTTCCCTGCTACTGGTTCATGTTGCTTGTTCGAGATGCTGTCCCACGTTCCAGACGAGGAGGGGTTCTGGTTTCCAGGTGTTCCAGGTTCCAGCAAAGGAGGGATTTGGTTCCAGCGAGGAGGGTGCGTTGTTTAAGGAATAATGGTTCCGTTGGAAGGTTTACGTACCACGCAGGGACAGGAATCTTCATAGTTAGTCACCAGGTTGGTGCGCCCGCAAGCATCTAACGCTCACATTGGGAAGAGAAGGTCGTCATATTTCAGCTGCAAAGCCTGGGCCTTGAGATAGGGGAAGACACGCAGTTAGAAGAGGGGCAGATAGAGGTGGAGACCGGATTTTCGCCACTGCAGGGACAGTCCATGAACGCAGAGGCCTGGGCCAGATTTACAGTGCTGGCCAGGAGCATAGGATGGGAGGCGACAATGGTCAAGATGGGGACCCCACAACCAGCAGGCGTGGTCATCACCACCCAAGCCTTGATCTCACCCAACACTAGCTCGGACCCGCAGTCATCATCAGGGTTGGGCGAGTCAATAGGTTCCTGCAAAAGGCAAATTATAATGAGCGATGGCCCCCGGGGAAGGAAGACAAAAAAGAGCTGGAGAACGAATTGGCCGCCATGACTGCCCTTGTTGGTGGCGGCAAGGACAGGGAGTTATCCACATCGCCTGCAAGGGCCCAGTGCAACAGAGCGTGCAACCCGCCTACTAACTACGAGTCGTCGGAGGACGCAGGCCTGAACAAAGGGGTGACGGCACAATTGGAAAAAGGTTGCAGCTCGGAGAGTGAGTTGGACTGTGACAAGAAAGTGGACATGATAATGGAGATACTGCGTGGTGGGGGGCACGGCCACAGGAAAAAGGCACCCCAGTAATGCATGGGGCGGCAGGCCCCAGTAGGGTGTGGACGGGAGTGGGTAAAGCAACAGCTATGAGCGCGAGCACCAGGGGAGTGTTTGGTGCTATGGAAGGACCAGGTGGGCCTGCTAAAGGAGAGCTGCTGGTAGGGGTGAGCACCCTGGCAGGCAGATCAGGGGATGGTTTCCGGGCCATCACAGATGGTAATTATTTATGCGGGCATATACCAGAAAGTGTTAAAATAGATATCGGGAACAGGAGGTTTATCGATATGTTTTCACCCCTAGAGCATGAGACGAAAGGGCATGACACGCTGCAAGGAAGTGGGGGTAGGGACAAGGTAAAGGCCAGGAAGAGGGTGAGGCCGGAGGAGAACCTGCAGAATTGGTTGGTAGGGTTCAGAATCATGGTGCAGATAATAGTGCAGAGGGAACCGGACCAAGGGCCAGCCCTCTATAATTACAGTAAATGTGTGATTGAGGAGCACAGGAAGTGGGGGGGGGCACAGTATGGCTTCTGAAAGACCAAAGGTTTCAGAAAATGACCCCCACATGAAATGGGCTCATAAGCTGGTAAAGGAGCGGTTTGATCCCAGGATGGTGACATCGGAGACACTTCTCAGCAAGGGTTTCAGCAACCCAGTACCAATTACAGAGGACACGTGTCCTGGGCCGCAGAACAGCCACCAGCATCAAGGGTGGACCGGAGGGAGGGGTCCCATACAGAGATTGGTGCAGGACTAGGTGGGGGAAGGGGTATCCAAAACATACAGCAGGGTGGATTCAGAGGAAGAGGGGGTATAGGTAGTCAAGGCCCTGGGCACCCCCCATTCCCTTGAAGAAATTTCAATGATGGACATTCCAATTGGTGGCCCAATTGTCGCTACAGACACACATGTGCTCTATGTGGGAGCACGGGGCATGCAGCTAAGTTTGGTAGACGGGCGGGGGCAGCCCTTGGGCTAACAAAGAGGGTGGAAGACCGAACATGTGATTACAATGGAGAACCAGATGTAATATTTTGGCAAAGGAGGTGTCCTGTATTTACTAATAAATAATGTTGTCTCTCTTTAAGGTGGCACAGTTTGTGTGTCGTTTGACCTGAGGGGGCACAACGCATACCTAAAGCCCGATTTAAGGCTGACTCAGCAATATGGTGAAGAAGGTGTAGTTGTAAGGGAAAAAGGCGATGGCTTGGGGGAGGAGGGTAGAGGTGGGTACAGGCGGACACGCTCTGCAGGCAGAGGGCACGAAGAAACATCAGGAAGTCACAGATCCCGGGGCGGTGGGGGCTTGATTACATGAGTCCCTTACCGATTAAGACTCAGAAGCTAATGCCCTAGTTTGCCCGATACCTCTTAGAGCGAGAGAGGAAGATTTTATTTGAAGGCTTCACTACAGGCTTTGTAATTCCTTATAAAGGCCCCCTGGAGCCACGAACAGCGGAGAACCTGAAATTGGCTAGGGCCTTTCCAGAAGTGCTAATGGAGTAGATTAATAAAGAAAGGGCTTTGGGCAGGGGGTGGGCCCTTACCCGGTTCCACCACTGTATAACCTCATAGTCTCCCCTATGGGGGTTATGCCCTAGAAAGGAGAAGTGCAAGTTTCGCCTTATTCACAACTTGTCCCACCCGAAAGGTGACTCTGTCAACGACTGGTTGGACGAGAGAGTGCGCTCTGTCGCCTACGCATCCTTCGATCAAGCCATCAATGGGGCCAAAAGGGTCGGAACGGGCGCATTATTGGCAAAGGTCGACATTGAGGCAGCATTTAGGTTGCTTCCAGTCCATCCAGATAGTTTCCATCTGATGGGTTTTCAGTTCATGGGGGGAATTTACATGGACAAATGCATGTCGATGGGTTGCAGTATATCTTGTACCTACTATGAAACATTCAGCTCCTTCCTGGAATGGGCCCTAAACGAGTTAGAAATCAGGGGCGGCAGGACACATTACTTGGATGACTTCCTGTACATCGTGGAAAAGGGTTCCGACGTCTGCAACTTTCTCCTGGACAAATTCCTTGGCCTGGCCGGGGATCTGGGTATGTCTCTGGCTGCTGAAAAGGCAGAGGGCCTCTGAACACATTTAACTTATTTGGGCATCGAGACACTGTAGAAGACTTGTGCAAACTGCCGCAGGATAAGGTAGCAAAATGCATATCCCACAAAAACACAGTTCTGGGTAGAAACTGAGCGCCCTTGAAGACAATCCAGTCACTGATAGGAAGATTGAATTTTTGCTGGTAGGGTTACCCCAGCTGGGTGGGTCTTTGCAAGGCGTCTAGCAGCTGCAACAGGGTAGGGTTCAAAAGGCTGGCGCCTGGTACGCCTAAGCGCAGGCTTAAAGATGATCTATGCATGTGGGTGGGTTTCCTGACTGATTTCAATGGGGTGTGTTTATGGCAGGCCCCATAAGTAACTTGTGACCAGGTTCAACTATTTACGGATGCATCCGGCTGGCACGAGTTTGGGGCATTTTGGGGAGGGAATGGTGCAGGGCCAATTGGCCCAAGACATGGGTCAGAAAGGCCTGAAGCAAAAACATGAATGTACTAGAACTATTCCCTATTGTGGTGGCCCTACATATCTGGGTCAAGGAATTGGCCAACAAACGCTTGACAATATGTTCCGACAACATGGCAGTGGTGCAAGGAATCAACACGCAGGTGGTCCACTGACCCGCAACCCTGAGCCTCCTCAGACACCTTGTAAAGATAGGACTGCAGATAAACACGGAGGTAGGAGCTCGACACATCCCAGAGGTCCTTAACATTGCAGAGGATGCACTTTCTCGTTCACAGATGGGGCGATTCCGGAAGGATTACCCAGGGGCAAACGAGACGATGACGCCATTCAACGGTGAGTGGTAGAATCTAGTGTGCTGGAAAAGGGTATGAGGGATCTAGCATCCATGGCATTGTCAGTGGGGCACAAGGGAAAGGTACAGCAGGAACATCAGGACCTTTTTAGAAGCCACGGTGGACATGATCAACAGGGATTGGAAAGGCAAGGTGCAATGCTTCATGCTATGGGCCAGGGACAACCACAAGTCGAAGTCATGGCTAGCAGGTCACCTTAGCGCCATTGCTTTCCACAGCCAACTAGTGGAGGACAGCGATCTGACCAAGAGCTTCCTTGTTGGGGCAGCTTTGATGGGTTGGTTCAGGGAGGGAAGCCCCCCGTAAGGTGTGACAGGCACCCCACACACTTTGATCGGTCATAAAAGATGCTCCGATGTCTCCAGATGGTATGATACACGTCCTATGAATGCCTCTTGTTTAAAGCTTGCTTCACTCTGGCATTCTTTGGGGCCCTGCGCCCCAGCGAGCTGATTGCCCAGTCCAGTCAGCACAGGGAATTTAAGGCACTGGCGAGAGATGACATAAGCATTGCAGAGGGCTCTTTGGGATTAAGGATAAGGAGTTCTAAGACCGATCAAGTGGGCAAGGGGAGGACGAATTTTGCCCAGTGGCGACCATGAGGGCTTTCCTTTGGGTCTGGACAGTTGGGCCAGGATACCTCCCTGTGCACAAAGATGGATCCCCCCCCAAACAGAATTCCAACTAAGGAAGGTAATGGCCACTAAGTTAGCTGGCATTAGGGGCATCGAAGGCCATTACACGCCTCACTCATTTCACATACGGGTGGCCACTACAGCCCATGAGGAAGGGCTGGGGGAGGAAGTCAAAGAGAATAGGCGGGTGGGAATCCGACAAGTTCAAGCGATACATCAGACCAGAGGGTGTGAGGAGGGGGGGCATGCTAATTAAGACCAGGGGTGGGAAAGGGGGAGCGGAGCATGGGCACTGGGGAGGGGCTTGCACAGGGTTTCTTACAAGGTAATTCGCCCAGGTAACGTTCATTCATCTCTCCACAGATTACAAATCGGTACAGATCATTGGCCAGAGCAGCTGAGGGAGTGGTAAAAGAGTATGAGGACGGTCACATGGGCTTCTCATGGACACCGATCTTGTGGATCGCAAGAGGAGGCTTACTATGGGGGGACTTATAGGGGGTGTTGAACAAATGCGACCAGAACAACGCCCTGCCCGATGCTGTAGTCCTTCATTTGGGGGGGAATGACTTGGTTGCAACAGGCAGAAGGCAGTTACTGGCCATAATGAGGGGCACGGTGACCCAGGTGGGAAATGGGTTCAGGGGCACTGAGCTACTTTGGTCAGAAATCTTACCCAAACAATCATGGCGGGGGGCTTATTCTCAGAAGGGGATGGAGGAGTCCAGGAGAAAACTGAATGCAAAAATGTGAACATTTTTGGGAAGTAGGGGCATGGGCTGGATTAAGCACACACTGATTCCCTTAAAAATGCCATCTTGCTTCGGGACAGACAAAGTGCACTTGTCCGAGGTCGGGGTGAGGGTGATGTTAGCGGATATAAAGGATGCTTTGGAAGGAGTAGGCTGCAATTAAACAATGCTTGAGGTGGGAAATTGGGGGAGTTGGGAGACAAAGTGGGAAGGCAGCCACTGAGTTTACTATCTATATGCCATCGCCTACAAGCCAGGGCCCTCCTGGAAGGGAGTACAATGGCCGTTAAAGGCTACAACACGCCCCCTGCATAGGGGTCCTCCTACTGAAAGGAACCACCTGGTCAAGGGAAGACTTCAGTCCAGCACACCTCTGTATTGTCAGTAGGCCCTCCTGCCAGGAAGCACAGACATGGTCGAGCAGCAATTCCCAAGGAACGCCATCATGTAAGGGTGGTGGTCGGGGATGGCGATCCCCAGCACAAAGCATCACGCCACCGGCCGAGTCCAGAGGCCCAGTTTGTTGATTACATTAAAAGGAATGAATGGAGATGTGTGAGCAGGGAATGGGGCCTAGCAGGCTTGTATAGTACTGGCGACCAGGTGCCTGAGGGGGAACTCACTACTGCCGGTTGCCCGCATAGAGTCCTGGTGGAGTCACTGGTCGTTCCCTTCAGAAAGTGCTGGCGGATACCACAAGGGGACTGCAGATCCATCAGCTTAGAATGAACGGCACACAGGAGTATTAGACTCAGGGGAGGCCCATGCAAAAGGTGTAGTGCTAGGGTGCTTGGAAGATCTTCCAACCCCAAATGGGGGAAATTGGGGAGTATATCGAAGGAGAAGGAGTGTAACAACGAATCCTAACAAGGGGAGGGGAAGGAAAGAAGGGAGTTAGGAGAAAACAGGGCTCTGGGAAGCAATGATGAAACAAAGATTTGGGGTAGGGAGAGAATGGGGAAGTGAACCTGGGAAGAGGGACGGTTAGGGCGAGGATAGGAAGAAAATTGGGAAATTTGAAGGGTCTGCTTAGGGAACTAACCTGGGAAATGCCTAGGATGGGGTTCTTGGAATGCTGTGGGAAGTGAGTGGTTAAGAGGAGCAGGGTTGGGAACATTAGGGGAGGACCTGTAGGAGCTGGGTAAGGGGATGGGGATGGGGAAGGAATGGCTAACAGGACCCCGGGGGGGAAGGTAGCTAACGGGGGGGCTCGGTAGAGAACAGTATGGCGAAAAGGGAAGGAGCTTGGCAATGCGAGGCCTGAGGGGGGAACAGCAATACGGATGAAGTTTGGACAGCACTGGATTTTACAATGGGGGAGTCACGATAGGTAAGGGTAGAACGCAATGGGGATCAGGAAATTATAAGGATAATCGAGACTACCTAGGGGACAGGACAAGGGGGTAAAGAAGAGGGTAATGTAGGGGAAAGAAAAGGAATAAGTAATGGGGTGCAAATTGATAAGTGTATGGAACTAATCAAAGGAAATGAAGCGATAAATGGCAAGTGAAGAAACAAAATGGAAATGAAAAGATTAACGATGAAAATGGAAAAATGAAAAGAAAAATTGAAAAGAAAAGGGGCCTGGGGTACAGAGGGACGGATAGGGAGGGACAGGGCCCTCGACGGGTCTGCAAGGACCTTAAGGGGGGGGGTTAGAATGCTACTCTCAGCACAGAATCCTGAGGGTAGCGGCGAAACGGAATACCTGTAAGTTAACTCCTGACCTTATGTATGTTAATAAAGTTTGCTGTGGCAATTTCACTTCCACTCAGCCAACTGGTCCTGCCTCTCATTTGGGTATCTGGGGGTGGAGGCTCCAAGGGAGGAAGGGAGTGTAAATGGAGTGCAGACACAAGGGGGTGTAAGAGTGGGTGGTATCTCGGGATGTGCCTCCGCTGCAGGGTGTTGGTGCCAAGGATACTCACCAGCCCAAAGACAGTTAAAAAATGCAAAGTGCCACTTCGGTCCTGCCTGCAGTTAATTAACACAGGAGACAGCGGCACGAACGGCTCTGCCCATCAGCCACTACCGGTGTTCCTGGTTGTTGGAGTTCCTCGCAGTAACAGGTAAGGACGCTCACCAGCTCAAAGACAGTTAAAACATGATGCGCCCGAATCGCAAAGGGGATCTGATGGGCACAAACCAGATGCACATATTTAAATAAGCAACTTTTTTTTCATGCAAATGATGGGATGCATTCAGTCAATCGTGTCAAATGAAGTTTAATGAATCGGTTCAAAAGTGTATTTCTGACTGAGTTCCAAAGTCGCCAATAGAATAGTAGGCACTCACAATGAGAAGTCAACTGGGTTCATTAGGGAGCTGAAATGTGTCCGTTGGGGGAGATTACACCCAAGTTCCTTGCATTTCGTGCAAGAATAATAAGAGAATCGGCTTTGTGACGTGAAATGTGTAGCTGTGAATTAAAATCAGAAGTAGGTCAGTAAAGACTGGCTCGAAGCGGAACTGGTTCGTACGTGATTAGCATACCTAAAGGGCTGTTTGCCGCATTAAGAGAATATTTATATCAGTATTTTGGCATTCTATTACTTGCTGGGTTGCCAGGTTGCAGAACAGAAATATCCTAATTAAGCTATGTTTAGGCCTGAGTGTGTAATAAAGGGATACACACGCTGCTATTGGTTTTTACTCCCTCGTCGCCTTTTCTCCTATTAAGCCTGTTTTTGAGGAGAGTTTGTCTTCAGTTCTCCTTAGGGTGAACTTAGTTTTTTACCTCTACAAAGCTTAAAGGAGATATTCATTAACTCCAATTAACTTGCGGTTGAGTATTGTCTTGGTGAGCCCATCTTTGCATGAGGTCCACATTATGACTCCAGCGTGAACATGGCTGAATGGTGCTCATCTAACATGTGTGCAATGGATAGGGAGGCAACGCGAAGCAGCAAAATAAAGTGAATGCGTACGATAATGGTGTGCAATTCATACAGCGCGTTCGCCAAAGCACCGTACAGAGATACATATTTACATACCATATTCTCTCAACCGAAGTTGGCAGTCATTTGTCAATCTCGGGAAGATGAGGGGCTTACTTGGCCTGTCAAACCTACGGCATGCAGATCGCAGCAGCGATCGCTCAACCCGCTGCGCTATCATGCCAGCGGTACAATGTCATCTCATCTAAAAGAACATGCAATGGGACCTACAATTTGTTTCAGAGAATGGGACGCAGCGGGCTATGGACTGGTGACAGTCCTCGGCGGGCTGGGCTATTACTGTGCCTTCTTGAGAGCTCTGTTTAGCAGCTGGAGTGTCCCTAGTCTTCCCACTGAGGGCCTGATTGTGATGGAGCATTTGCCCCACTATTTGTCATGCTTATAACATTTTATAGGTACGTTACTGTAGTGCCCAAGTGTCAAGAAAAGTGGCACAATGCAAAGAAAAATGCTTTGCTTTTCATCAGTTTACATAGAAATGGCCCACGGTGTCTCGTGATAACCACTGTCCCATTCCCTTGGCATCATTTTTGCACAGCATCTGAATGTTGGTCATGTCCTGCATAGAAAATGATGGCAGAAAAAAAGGCGCCTTTTTACAGAACGTGATCGAGACCCATTCGGAGGCGCAGCTCCAGGTCCAAGCGTAGCTCCTTGAGCTATTTGGAACGTGCTGGTAAACAACAAAATGTTAATGTGTTCACCAAAGAACCAGATATTTGAACCTACTAAGCCAAATAGGCGAAGCAAGCAGTTAAGTCTGGCGATCCTATGCGCTACTCTTGCAAATCCCAAATCAAACGTGCTTACAGACTTCAAGACCTTCTTTACAGCATGATCTGATGGTCTGTCTAACCTCTGAGTTTGTACAGGGATCAGGAAAGAAATGCAATGTGGGGAAGCGTCCACATGAAAAAAATGTATAACGCACCGTATGCAGATGGACCTAAGTCAACAGAACAAGTGTGCCGATCCGGAAAAATGCTGGTTATTAATTGGAGGTCATCATTGCACTTGTTGCCTTGGATGTGTTCGTCTGAAAAAAGTTGCCTTGGATGTGTTCGTCTGAAAAAAGAAAAGGAAATTGATACTTTACTATAATGAGAAGCACAATTGTGTTGGGTGCTCCTTAACCATCCACTAGTAGACCAAGTTACTGCCACTGTGACGGTTTGCAGATTGACATGTTTATATGTTTTTGTATATTGTTTAATTGTTGTCATTTGCACACTTATGTAGTTCTGCATATCCAATGTTTGCTTCACTTGCATTTTCTGGGAATTTGCACAATTCATGTTTACATCCTTTGCACTTTATTAGATTCATTCAATGGAGGGGTGTGTGCAGATGGTCCTTCAATCACCTTAACCCAAACGGGGCCACCACTTAAGAAGTGAGTACACGATTGTACATAAAGCAAGCTTATTGTACAATTCTCTGGGGAGCAGTTGGATGGTGTCGCAGGACCAAAGTAACTCAAGTCTCAACAAACCACATCAGGTCACATATTTTATACAATTTTGCAACAGTTAAAACGCTCACAGATACTTTATTGCAAACACGATTGGCCAAAAACCTCTTCAAAGAAATACCATCTTCCTACGTTTTCATTGGGCAGTTTTATCTTAATAGTTATCTTCAAATCATATTCATAACACACCTCTTAGGGTTCATCCGTAGTATGTCATGATGTCAGCACATGATTAAACATTGGTATTGTATTGAAACATAATTCATTACTAGCAATAACTGGCCTAAAGCCATTTAAACTCTTGATTTGCAAATGGTTCACCCAGCGATATGACGAAGGCTGGGTAAATGATTTCTCTAAACGGTTCTATGAAGGATTGAGGATTTATTTTGACAAATGGCAACTTCGCCAAATTCTTTCCCCGCTAATAGTGCCCATATTTTTACTGCAAACAGCAGTGGGGGACTCCCTGCATCCCCCTTTCTCCCGCCATTATACATCTTACCCCATATTACCATATACCTTTTTGTGACAAAAAAAATGGTTAAAAAAAAAAAAAAAACCCGAATTCAGCAAAGTTTCCATTCGGCAAAAGTGAGCTAGACCTCCTAAGCAGCATCAGCCATCCCTCTAATCTGAGACACTCATCTTTGGTGATAAAAAAGCCACAATGCTGCACACAAAATGGATCAGTAACCCCACATACAGAAATTGCACACGCTGGATATTTTACTCTGAGTTGACGGTTGCTTTTCCATTCCCATTCCTGCACAGGTTCCTTGCTTGGATCACCATCTCATCCCCAGCCTGTGGACTATACCCTCCAAACCCAAATGAAACACTCCAGCCCCTTCTGAGACACACAAAACGCAACTAAGACCATTGGAAAAACTTGGTAGAACTACTTTTTGGCCCACCATAGCCCTCACCTTACACTAGGACATCATTGAAACTGACAACCCCAATCAAATCCTACACTTCCCAAGTAATGATATTATTATTTCCATCTTGGATATCTTATCCCCGTAGATACCAAAAAACGTCCAAAACCACTGAAAATGGAGGGAATGAAATGGTTTCATGGGTCAATGCATCTAAAGGAATGGTTGGAAACCTGTAACGGACAAGGTGTAAATCCTAATGCCCTCAGGATAAAACTTACTTAAAATTGCTGCTAGGGCATACCATGCTCAAAAAGAAACTTTTATATCTGAACCTCATCTATATAGCGTCCCGGCCAGAAGATAAACAGGAAACTCAAATCTGGCGTACAGTATTAAAATGGTTCATTGGAGCAACAGACAGTAATGCATTAGATTCACAGAGGCTGCAATGTGGTTCTCGGTCCTTCCCTCTCTCCTCTACATGATCATGGCTTCCTTGTGGTAAAATGTCACTGGCCATTTTTGGCCTTTTAACTGCCCCACTCTTTGTTTTTTGGCCTTATGCACTGTGTTTCATGAAGGTTCTCCATACCTTGCACTCTACCTGGCACCACCACCACCACTGGTGTCCTGGGTCATCCACACAAATGTCAAGCGTCAGGCTCTTAAACATGAGTTAAACCATGGGATTCTCATGATTAGCCCTTTTCTTGGGGCTTTTAGGGCCTTCCCTGGATTTGTATCCCCACCACCTTAGGTGTCTTTCAACTCCTTGGGTCTTGACCATCCAACTGTTGGGTGTGTCCTCTGACTTGGCTTCTACTTGTCCTTCTTGCCACTTCTAAAATCGTTCTTTCTAGATTTGACCACCTTGCTTCACTCCTTGCTCACTCTCTTCCTCACCTCCTTCTTTACACCTTCCTCTCCTCCCTCTTACTCGACCACTCTCTAGGCGTTTCCTCCTCCACTCCTCTCTCCTTCCCCCTCTCTTTCGCCTTTCCTCTTGTCTCTCACTCCTTCACCTCTGTTCTTACTTCTGCTCCCTTCAGTGGTTTTTCAGCTCTGCCTCTGCCACCCTCACATTCCCTTCTGCCTCCTTCGACTCCACTCTCACTTCCGGCTCCTTTGCCCCCACTCTGCATCATCCACAAGGCTTTCTGGGGCCTGGAACCACTCTACCTCCAACGTTCTCGTTCAAAACATCTTCCTTCTCGAGCTCTCTGCTCATCACCTCCAACTCTCAGACGGTTCTCCAAGCAGACAGTTGGGGCAGATCTAACTCCTCGGCTGGGGCCTCCCTCTGGAACAGCCTCTATGCCTCTCTCAAACTTGAGCAGAACCACCTCCGGTTCTGGTTCCGGAAGCAACTCAAGACCTTCCGCTTTCTCTCTTCCTTTCCCCTGCTGATGCACCTGACTGCTCTGCACACTGGTTACTTGGTCACCCTCTGAACTCAGGCCCAGGCTCCTGCATATCCAGTTGCCCTTCCACTGCCTCTGGGCTTCCCACCACTTAAGGGTCTGTATCGGCAACCCTACAGTCCCTTCTCTCTGCACTGATGAGACACCCACTCACTGCATTTGTGACTCAACTGCACTTCCCCCTTCCACTCCCCCTGGCACTTCTCCCCTTCCCTCTTTCCAGTACTTGCACGATCTGAATGACACAAGGCCCGGTAAGATTGTTATTTTGTCCTCTCTTTGTTTCCCCCTCCTTGTCTTATCATGCCTAGAAATTTGTGTACTGGTGCATTGTAAATGCTACATCATATCATATCATATATGATACTGAATGTTCAAGCTGGATTTAACATAAACCCTAGTCAGACCAATCATCTTCACATCACCAACCGTCTTTGTGTTTTCCAGGAATGGATGGCTCTTAACAGCCTCTGCCTGAATGGAAGACAATTTGAAATCATTTTCTACAGCATTCCACACTTCCCTTCAAGTGGCCCTCTACTGTGGGCCGTCAACCAACTCCATCAACTCAAGTAAAACATCTGGGATTCCTGTTGAACAACAATTTATTTTTCACTTCTCAAATCAATGATATTCGGCATCAAACCCCACTTCCAAATGGTCATGCCCAGAAAAAGCATGACCCATATTGAGATGAATTACAAAATGTAGATAACCAGCTTTTAGACTACTGAATCTGTCTCTACTTGGGACTCAACCAACACCATCCAATAACTGCAGCTCATACCAAACCAGGCAGCAAGACTATTCACCTTTTATGGCAAACATCCCATCCAAATCACCTACACTTCTGGGCACTTAGGTCAGGCAATATCACGTACATCAGCAGATACTTTCCTACGTCATCATTATTGTACAAGTTACCATATACCATCTCCGGACTTCTTTTTCCCCTTCTTGGCACTTCAGGCCAATAGAGATTCAGGAGTCCTACACAATGTGGATATATATCCCACGACACACTATATAAAATACATATTATATAATTATCAGATATGAGCACCTGTCTGCAAAGGGTGCATGTATAAGAAAGTATTATTTCTTGCATACATACAATGTTAAATGTACAATTTGCGAAATCATGGTGAGCTGATGTTATTTGTTAGTGGTTACTTTTGCAAAGCTGTGCTAAAATAAAATTGAATACATTGTGGCCTTTAGATTTGTAATAATAGCCTATCCTTTATTATTATGGACTTGTAAGAAGGGGTCTCCAAATCTAGTCCTCCTGAACACCAACCACACCAGGTTTACAGGCTCCCCACTGAGTAACTAAATAGCTCCAAGTTAGAGGGTCACTGCAGTCAAGCATATTTGTTAAACTTTACTATACAGAGTAGTTTGGCTACTATGGACTGAAGCTGGAGAGGGTTATGGACAAAATCTTTGCAAACTGAACTCATTTTAAGGAGGGACAACAGGTCAAAATAAGGGTTGGCTGGACATGCTACCTGTTGCTCAAGGAGTGTTTTGGGCGTAGGTGGGAGCGACTTGCAATGAGTATGTTCTATTTCACCAAGAATCCACTCATTTTAGGAAACATGTTCACAAAACATTCAGCCCAGGTTCCGTAGGGGAGAGTGGATCAGTTGATACACATTCAATGAGAACCAACCCTGAGGGATGCATAAGTAAGATTGGGCAGAGAAGAGTGATTTTTTTGGGGTCACTCTGGGCAGTAGAGCTCCACACCTCCCCAAAATGGGATGGTAAAAGTGATAGTTCTAAAGGTATGCACTGAAAGATGCAACATCTTTTCCTGGGACTCAAAAGGGGGGAATTTCCAGCTCCAGAATGTCAGCTGTTGATACAGGGAGGAAGCAGCTGAAGCCCCCTGAATGTTGACAACTAGCTAGCCCATGTAGAGCCATTGCAAGTTATCCAACACCTGATTCCTCACACTGGCAATTATTGCTTCGTCCCACACATACACCGTCTTCATCACACAAGCTCTTCTATGATGTGTCTTTATATGGTAAAGGTAGGTCAAGTAGAATAATCAAGTGTGAAATAATCAACCAGTTGAATGGTGCAAAAATTCAAAATGGTGTGCTGAACAAGGGTGCAGACTACAGCCAGTAAGTATTTTAGTTGTTATTTTTCATCAGGTTACATTGTGTAGCCGTGTAGTGTTTGGTCTGAAAACTGCTGTTCGATCCCCGAGATCGGCTTTAATTCATAAATTCAAAGAAGGCATTCAGTGTTTCTCATTGTAGCTGGGGGACTGAGTGCACCCTGGGAAAATAAGTGGGGGAACGTCCCCGCGTGTACGCTCGTCTTGAGCCCTGCGAAGGTGTCAGTCAGTGGGCACCTGGGAGATGATGCATGAGACCGAAGCCTATGTATATGAGTGACCACGATCGCTGCCTGTGCCCTGCTAACACACACCTGTGTCCCACTGCCCTGCTGCACTGACACCTGTTCCTTCTACCAGGAGGGTCCAGCACAATGAGCGCGGGGAGGAGCGGCCTTGTGGCGGAGTTGTATGCAGGCTATACACCAGCCTGGCGCACCTATCCTATGCCGAACAGCATGCAAGCTGTATCCTCCCTAATGTTTCTCTCTGGTGAATATAGGTGAGAAAAGGGGACAGATAATTGTTGGCATTACTAGCTTATTTGGGTTTTTGAGTTGTAATACTCATCTGTTTTAAACATTTTATATGTAGGTTTCATTGGTAAAATAACATTAACCCAATTAGTAAACAATTATACAGCACAATTATTACAACAATTCAAAGAAAGGACATATCATCCACACAATTTCATTCTAAAAATCACTTTACATACTCTACATTATTATCTTGATATGTGACATATATAAACATATTCATATATGTATAATTCAAATATGTAAAACTATTTTCCTATACAATCACATCAACCAATTAATGAAATATTGTCAGGAAAATTGAAAATGTTAACAATAAAAAGAGTATGCAAAGACTATTCGATACCAAATAAATAATTTGTTTGTACAAGTTGCCAAATATAAAACATGCATAATTCAATTTAAGATCAGTGCCATAATGGACAAGTGACCAAAATTGATCAGAATGTATGCTAATCATAGATGTACCCAGTTATTATAACCTTTCTTATATATCTTAGCCAGTCTGGGGCAACAAATATCAGGTATTCTCAATTTCTCCAGTACATATTCAGCAGTTTCTTTTGTCAGAGGTAATACCAATCCAGCCACCACAACATTCATAGGTGGGTAATTGTTCAAACCTAATTCATAATATAAAACGTCGTACTCTAGGACTCCATATTTTAAGTAAATATCTAAATGGAGTTTTCTTAGTAAAAACTGAGAGTTAGAGGATTTAGAGGCCAAGTATTCAATATTATAGATTCTGTCCCACACCTCTGCCTTGTTTTTAACACCTTGAGAATCTGCACCAATGTTTATTGGTAAATTTAGTTCAAAATCTATTTCAATAAGGAACTCACTGATATCTTCAAGCCAATTAACCAAGGCTCCTGTTTTTGTTTTAAGATTCACTATGTTCCTGATGTAGGACTATATTGAGTGCTGATCTTGGCATAACTCGAGTATTTGTGAGAGAAAATAGGCTACATCGCATTTTACTTCTAGTGGTCATAGATGTAATATCCAAATCTAGACAAATAGTTTCTAAAGGTGTGTTAGGTAAGAGTCCTAGAGCTACGTGCCATCATTTCCCTTCAAGTACCCTAATCCACTTTGGTTCTCTATCCAGAAGGATTTCCAAACCACAAAGAGTGCAGGGACCAACACTAGCATTATAGATTTTAATCAGCACCCTCTGTTCTTTGATACAAACAATTTGATAGCATTGAATTTTTTAATAATTTTGACTTTAATGTTGTTAGCCAATGATTTAGTTTCGAATGAGTCATAAATAGGTGCTCCCAAATAAACATATCTTTTAACTATTTCGATGTTACTTCCCTCAATCTGCCAATTTAATTGTGTTGTTTGTGATTTATTGCTATTTATGACCATAATTTTTTATCTTAGATTATTTAAAGTTCATTATTTCGTTTTAGTATTCATTCACTGCTGTCAAACTATGCTGCAGACCGGTGGGGGTCTGATCCATGACCATCATATTATTTGCTTATGATAAGCAGATTGTTTCTTGTTGACCAATCTTAGTAGGGACATTTCGACATTTGGTATGGTATCCTCCATATCCGATGCATAAAGGTTGAACAAAACAGGTGCCAACATGCATCCTTGTTTCAACACAAAATGTGGTTAATTCTAATCTGCGAAGTGCTTTGACAAAGTGCAGTGTTGTGCAATCCAAACCCCAACTTTGAAGTTTAAACCAAAGTCTCTGCCAATTTACTGTGTCGAATGCTTTGGAATATTATATAAAACATATGAAAAATGGACATCCTTATTTTTTAATGTTAGCTAAATTAAATAAGTGAGGCTCCATAGATGTTCTAAATTATTGAGACCCTTTCTAAAGCCGGTTTGATGGTTTTTAGTATATTGTTCCCATCAATCCATGCATTGATTCTTTATTAATAAAAAAATGACAAAAAATCTTTGACATTGAATTAATCATGGCCAATAACCAGTAGTTTGCAGGTATTTCTCGAGGGCCTTACTTATGTATTGGCACTAAAATAGACTTTCACCAAACTAGATAGTATTGTGGCAGCCCTAATTATTTGATTATACATTTTCTAGAGCACCATTGCCCAATCCGCTAGTGTTTTTTTTTTTTAAATACAACATTAGCTATTTGATCCGCCCCTGGTGCCCTTGAAGATCTTAATCCCTTGATGACTTCCTCAATATCTTTGGCCATTATGTTACAACCCTCACTTTTGCAGGGAAAATAGTACACCACAATTTCCTTGTGAGGAGCAGCAAACTTATTATACAACGAACCGATAAATATCTTCCAGTTCAAATTAGAAATTGGATTCATTTCCCATTTCCCAATTAAATCTATTGTGTGACGTTTATAGATCGACCAACATTTTTGCGAATCACTATTGCACAGTGCATTATTCATTATGTGCCACTGGACCATAGTGGTCGATTGTCTGTGTTATCTAAAAAATCTCTATTATTTTTCTATTATTTTTCAATTTAGTTATTTCATTATGATTTACAGCTTCAATGCCCCCCGGTTTCTTTCATGTCCATTCGAAATTATTTCTTTCTATAGGCAATCGCAGCGTCATAAATCGCCACATGGCCCGACCGATGGAGACTAGTGCTCCTCATACATTTATACAAGGTTTTCAAAATTCATCCCATTTCAACGTAGTATTTATCGGCGCTAAATACATCATCCCTAGATATTTCAAGAAATGTCCTAGCTACCTCAATATTACATTTTCCCATGTTCTTTTCTGTCCACATAATCCAATTTGGCACACTGTTTGTGGGATAGGTTCCCAAAGTAATTTCTTTAGTGTTTTAGTGTGATAATCGGAGTGAGATTTTAAATACAACATGATAACTACGAGTATTCTTGATGAGGTCAAATGCCTCTTTGCATCTAAAGAAGTCCTGCTTTGTAAGTACATAATCTATCCGGGAATGATGATCTCTTTTTGAACAGGTATATGGTTTAGATTAATTTGGCAATTTAGATTGGTATAGTTGTAACATGCCCACAGAACCCATGAAGAGCTCCCAACCATTCCTAGTATGACTTTATATTTCATAATCAGAGTCCATGTCCAAGACCGAAATATTGAATCTATTTTCGACTAGCTTAAAACAAATGTCCCTACATGAATTATATGGTCTGGATGGTTATCATTGGTAGCTCAAATCTCCTGCTATAATGAAATTCCCAGAGGGGTCAATTAATGACCACTCATTAAGCATGTATTCTCTTCACATAAAGTCTCTCGCAGCACCATGTTTGCCAATAAACTGTCTGTAATGTAATAACCAAAGATGCATGAGCTGTAATGACTAATCTGTTGTAGCAATCATAATGTGCCAACGACTGCTACCAATCCTGTACCCCCTGTAACTAAGTTCCTGCAAGTAACAGCACCACAATGCCCCTGGGCTGTCTGCGCACTATATAAATAAATAAATAAATAAATAAATAAATAAATGTGAAAATGTATGGCTTTGTGGTTTTGTGTCTTCGCCTATGTACCCTATACAATTCTACACCATTTTACCAATCTGCACCACATTTTGCACAGTCAGCTGTTAGGACCCCCTGGACATTACTAGCTACATGACATCTGGGCACCTGACCCCTTTCCCCGGATTTCAACAAAAGTGAACATTTAGGTATAGGTTTGTGGGTTTGTGTATTTTCTCTATACAACTCCACACCGTTTGAAGAATCTGCAACACATTTTGCATGTCCCCTGTTAAGACCCTGTGGTCATTACTTGCTACATGACATTTGGACACCCCACCCCTTTCTTGGATTTCAGCAAAAGTCTCTGGGTTTGTGGGTTTGTGGCTTCGCGTATGTTCCCTATACAGTTCCACACCGTTTCACCAATCTGCCCAAAATTGTGCAGAGTCACCTGTTAGGACCCTCCGGACATTACTGGCCACATGACATTTGGACACCCACCCCTTTCTCCGGATTTCAGCACAAGTCACCATTTTTTGGTGGGTTTGTGGCTTGAAGCATTGTTGCTTATACAATTCCAAAACGTTTCACCAATCTCCACCAAATTTTACATAGTTACCTGTTAGGTTGCTCTTGGCAAAGACCATTGCTCTCAGAAGTCTTGGGACGCTGTCTACCCCCTCCCCAAAGGGCCGAGCCCAACAGCCTAAATGAACAGCCTGTGTGACTAGGGCCCCCAGGTAGGAGTGCTACTGGACACACCACTCTGGAACTGGGGACACAGAAAACAGGAGCTACAGAAATGGCAAAGGATAATATAAGCAGGGTAACCTGAAGATACATGAAAGATGCAACCCCAATACAAGCAACAGTTTCTTACCCTCTTCTTGCAACTCCTGGCATCAATGGAATCCTTGTGAAAGACCCTGGTACCTTTAGAAAGACTAAATATTATTCTACAACTAATTACCTATGACCATGGTTTACAAGGCATCAGGATACACAGGTCCATGGCAAAATGAAATCAATACTATTGCGAGACACCGTGTCCTGCTTCCTAGAGCCCGTGAAGAAAAAGCAAAAGGAAAGGAACTCTCACTTTGTGATGTCATAGGTCATGTTCCATTGTGCGGAAGCGTTACTGTGGACAGCGGCGTCTGGCATACCCCAGATGCCACTGCAACCTGAAATGGCAGCGGAATGGCCCCCCAAGCCGCTGTGCCCACTGCAATGCTTTGCAGCTACCAGGGCCAACCCCTGCTGAGTGTTGCTGCAAGTGGGGTGGCGGGGGCGGGAGCTGCATCATGTAGATCCTAACATCATGCCCCCCTCCAAGGTCGCTACCATCCCGCTGGACCTGCTGAATAACAGGACCTGGTTTGTAAGGAAACCTGTAATGGAATCGCTTAACCAGGCGCGTAGCCATGATATCATGGTGAGACACCCAAGACCGTTCCTCCACCGCATACCCTTTCCAGTGAATCAGATTCTGTAGAGTACGACCCTGATAGCAGGAATCTGCAACATAATGCACCTCGTATTCATCCTGGGCCCCCACTGCAGGAAGCAATTAGGACAAGTCTCTGGGATATACCTGTGACTGAACAGCAGGCCTCAAGAGAGAAACATGAAAAAAAACAGGATGGATCCTATACTGAGAGGGTAGTTCTAATTCAATGGCAACATGGTTGATGACATGGAGAATAGAAAAAGGGCAGATAAATGCAGGATTTAATTTCTTGGTACTTGACTGGGATTTTAATATGGGCAGTGGATAACCATACCTGATTTCCTGTCTTGTAGAGTGGGGCAGGTGTTCTTCTCTTGGCAGAGTGGATGTATATGATTTGGCTGTGGCGCAATTGTTCACGGCCGAATCGACCTTGGCCAATTCGGCCGCTGAGACAATTTTGTTGTGGCCAAATCCGGTGAAACATTAACCACCCATTGCCGCCAGCATCCTCCCACCAACCCCCTACCTACCTTTTCACATCTGGTTTTTGTTTTCTTCTGACCCCGCAGCATCAGTTCCGCCCCTCCTACATGGGTCGGATCGTTTTTCTTTTTTTTTTCCCTTGGAGGTGTTTGCATATAGACTGTGTTGTCTCAAACCTCGCAGTACTACCTTTTGGTGGCAAACTTGGAGATCATATGAAGACGAAAAGATTAGTATGTCATCAAGATAAATCACCATGTATATACCTAAGAGGTCTCTGAAAATATCGGTAAGAAAGTATTGAAAAACAGCAGGGGCATTGCAAAGGCCGAAGGTCATCAGTAGATACTCAAAAGGACCGAATGTGGTGGGGAATGTGGTTTTTCATTCCACCCCATCAGTAATCCGGATTAGATTATACGCCCATTTAGGGTGTATATCACGCTGTCTCTAGCTTGATCCAACAATACATGGATGAGTGGCAGAGGGTAACGGTTTTTAACAGTAATGCTGTTTAACTGCCAAAAATTCACACAGGGCTCAAGTTTTTCCTCATCCTTTTTTGGAATAAAAAAGATAGGGGTCCCTGCAGAGGACATGGAGTGCCTAATGAAACCTTTAGCAAGATTGGAATTGATGTAATCTTTGAGAATTATGTTTTCTTTCTCGGACAATCTTATATCCGCCCATACGGAATACTAGCATTAGGTAGGAGTTTGATGCAACAATCATACTTCCAATGTGGCAGAAGTTTGTCCGCTTCCTGAGCATCGAAAACATCTCTGAGTTTCAAGTATTCCTTGGGTATCTCGTTCACAATCACAAGAGCTTGTTGGTGTGAGTGGGAAACTATGGCAGGAATACTGAGCGGGGTAGAAGTACAAGTATTTCCTTGGGAACAAGAAGGAGGACATTGGAAACCCAGTAACACAAGTTTCTGATTTTTTCCAATCTATGGAGTGGTTATGAAATTTAAGCAAAGGTGTTCCCAAGATGATATGAAAATGAGGGGCAGCAATAGAATCAAATTCTAGAGTTTCCTTATGGAAATGAGCACATATAATGGTCATTTCTTTGGTATCTAAGGAGATATCCAGAAATAAGAGGAGAACCATATACCGAAAGAATAGGTTGAGAGGCACCTTTGGGAGTCAAAGGGATTCCATGTTTATGTGCAACCGTGATTTGTATGAAATTTTCTGTAGCTCCCCTATCTATACGAGCCAATATTCCTTCCCATTTATGGGAATCAAGGTAGGGATCCACTAAACTGAACAAATAAGCGGATTGAGTCGGCATGGTAGGACATAATTCATGAGGGGAGTCTGATACCACAAGGTGTAACACTCACCTGACTCCCACGGAGGCGCTGGTCTGGTCTGGGTTGCTGTGGCCTCTTAGAGCGTGATGCGCAAAACTCGGAACACCGACTGAACAGGACCCTCAAATCTTGCTTGTCTGGCCCGTAGGAATATCCTTCTGCAGATGAGAAAGGGGATTAACAGTCTGCAGAATAGTGTGCTTACTCCCCCTTCCCCCCTTCGTTCTTCTCTAACTTCCTCCAAAATCCCCGGTTGAAGCTCACCTTATGGTTTGAAAGGATGAACTCTCCATCCTGCTTCTGGTGCAGGGGCGCGTGTTTGTCCAGTTACTTCACTGGTTTTCAGAATGGCGCTGGCAAAATCCACTTGACTTTTCCGAGCGGAACGCCATAAGTATGAAGATTACAAAAGTTCAAGTGTTCAGCCTCCTTTTCTGTTGCCTTCCTAACCTGTGATCTTTCCTTTATTTCAGGTGCAGAATGAAGGCGATGCGTTGAGGGATTGACTTGCCGATGGTAAACTCAGGTGAGTTAGCGATGGGGGCAATCCCTCTTAATGTCTTTATATTCCTCCAGTAATGTCTTTTGTCCTTTCCCCATAGGGGCCGGGGTGCAGTACCTGCCAACGAAGCAGCGCCGACCCGAAATGAGGAATGATCCACCAACAGAAGACCGGTAAGTGTTATGGCGGAAAATTAGGCTTTCCTCATATGTTCCTTCTGCTCACTGTTTGTCTCTTCTTCTCTCCCCTAGGCGCAGAGATGTGGCGACCGGTGCAGACAGTCGCGGTGGAGCCAGAAGAACTCCCGAGGACAGGTGAGTGAAGCGCGGCGCTGCAGCGAGCAACGCAGTGCTTTTAAATGAAAGTCTTTTCTCAGGAACGCTGACGTGAAGGTTCCGGATGCAGGTAAGAAGTTTGATAAAATTCTTGGTTTTCACCTTTCTCTTCTCTTCTTTCCTTACAGGTTTTCCAGGATCGAGGCGGGCGTGGCTGGGGACCAGATGCAGGAGCAGACACGGTGAGCATTCAGCTGCTTGGATGCAGATCAACGCGAAGCGTGAGCTACTGTCTGGGCGTGGCTTAAATAGCCCCCAAAGTAGTTCCAGGTAAGTATCCTTCCCTGGCCACGCCCGAGTGGCAAAATAGTCCCAATGAAAAAATAGTCCCTTTCAGGTCTCAGGGAGGCCTGAATCTTGCAACATGGTCTGCATCATGTAAGTGCACAAAACACCTTCCTTTATTTGCCTGGCGCCTATGGCGCCAGAACTGATGTCCAACATGAGTCCAAAGAGCCCCTATAAGGGGCCGCTGGGCTTTTACCCGGGGGCATGATGCCTGCTCCCGGGGGTGCTGGGCCTGGCCTGGTGCTCCGGGAATAGGCATCATGACACAAGGCTCAACCAGGGACTCCCTATTGAGTGCAAGCTTGTGCGTTTCCCTGGAATTACCCAATCTTATCATTTCCAATTGATCGTATGATACATCTGGCCGAATTTGGCCAGTACCATTCGATCGATTGGAAACAATCAGATTGGGTAATCACTACAAAACATGGGGAGGGTGGTTTGTGGGTGTCCACCGCTCCCCATGTTGAGTAGTGATGGCCTTTGGGGTAGCATGGGTGTCCCCTGCTTCCAGAGGTTTGGAGGAGGGGGACGGGGAAAAAGAAAGAAGAAAAGCAGACCCAGCAGCGTCGGATCCGACCTGTGTAGGAGGGACAGAACTGACGCAGCAGTGTCAGAAAATAAGCAGATGCCAAAAAGGTAAGTAGGGGGTGGTGAGGGGGATGTATTGGGAGCCACTGGGAGTTTAAGTTTAGCCAGATTTGGCCATGGGAAAATTGTCTTTGCAGCAAAATTGACCATGGACAATTTGGTCACAAAGAATTCTGCCACGGCCAAATCGTATAAATCTGTTTCCTTTTCCCTGACTGGGAAGGTTTCTTCTGGGGCATTCCCTAACAGTGTGGGTTGAATCGCCACAATAGAAACATAGGTTAAGACGTCTCTGTCTTTCCCGTTCCTCGGTGGATACTGGGCCATGAGTGCTCCCTAACTGCATGGGTTCTGCTTCTTGTGTGGGAATATCTTTTTCCCATCTGGGAGATGGGGCCCTATGAAACTCAACTCTTCTCCTTTCCCCTTCTCTCTCAGTGGCTCTGTGATCCATCCTTTTTATTAATGAAATATAGGCCGAGAGGGTGTTGGGGGGTTCGACCACTTGACTAAGGGAGTCTTTCAGCTCTTGCTTTAATCCTTTGCAGAAGATGGCTATGCGTGCGTCTTTGGGCCAAGCGGTTTGGGTAATTAACCCCTTGAAATGTGATATATACACAAGAAGATCTCTAAAGCCTTGTTTGATCCCTAGTAATTCATTACGCACGGCCTGGCCTGTGTACTGTCTATCGAACATGAGTTGAAAGGCTTCTAAGAATCAGTCATAGTCAGTTAAGAGAGGACTATTCTCGTCGACATGCGGAGTAGCCCAGGCTACTGCTGTCTTTTTCAGATTAAGCAGCATGAACAAGACTTTAGCTTGGCCTGAAGTGTACAACTGAGGACGTTTCAAATAATGTATCTGCCATAATGTCAAAAAGGATTAAAATTCTTTAGGATCACCTCTATAGGAGGCATGGGAGGAGATGGAACGCCCAGAGTACCCCCCGGCGCCGGTAAGGTAGCAGGGGCTAGTATGGGTCTGAGCATGTGTAGGTCCCAGAGCCTGCCCCCCAGAAAGAGTCCCAAGAGGTGGACTTTTGTTCCATTTGGTCTACCGTATTTTGTAAGGTAGTCATTGGAAGAGAACTGCGTTCTTTTGGCGAGAGGTAGTTACTGCAACCTGTGGTTTCTGCACAACGGTGATTAGGGCTTTTAACAAGGTTAAGGGTCTCGCAATATTTCAGGTTGCTCTAGGCGAAGAGTGTAGCTCTCAGAAGTCTTGGGACGCTATGTTCCCCCTTCCCTGAAGGACCGAGCCCAACAGCCTAAATGAATAGCCTGTGTGACTAGGGCCCCCAGGCTGGATTGCTACTAGACACACCCCCTCTGGAACTGACGACACGGAAATTAGGAGCTATAGACATGACAACGGATAATATAAGCAGGACAACCTGAATATACATGAAAGATATATAGTGGGCTTAGATAGTTGAGTAGATAACTAGAGCTGGAACCAATGTTTGTGCTACCTATGTCTGTCAAGCAGTGAGCCATCTGGGGTTTAGTAGAGGGTGCTGTGGCAGAAAGGGGCAAGCATCTGTTGCGACCCTTGGCAAAGATAAAAAGGTTTTCCTTAGCAGAAGAAGGGCAGAAGTAGGTCGACCTTGTGCAAAAGGGATGTGACCTAGCAGTTTGGGCTGGAATGCCCCTTTGGTGGTGGGGAGAAGACTGATTTGCATATGGTATTTCCCCTTTTTGTGATGGCTCGGCAGACTGAAGAACGATGGTCTGGAGAGTTGTTGAGAGCAATTGCCAGCGGTTTAACATTAATTGGGAACCTCCCGGCCATCACTTCTTTTGTTTTGATTTGTCACCCAGAGTGGGACGGGTATGCCCAGACGTGGGTCCTGTGCCTGCTGGGTTTAGAAGCCCAAGCTACACCTCACTGAAAAAGCCCAATTAGGCTGAAACATGTCTGCGGTTGCTTGTGGTCACGTGCAGTAGGGATGTGACCTAGCAGTTCAGACTGGACTACTCCTTTTGAGGATGGGACCAAGTCTGATTTGCATATGCTCTTTCACCTTTCTGTAATGACTTGGCAAACTGCAGAGTAATTGTCTCGAGGGTTGCCCAGAACAATTGCTATAGATTTAAGATTAATTCTAACCTGTCCAGCCATCATCTCTTTTTTGAAGATTAACTAGGACAAGGAAGAGGAACTGGATGAGGAAGAGTGTTGAGGAAGAGGGACTGCGATGTGGATGATGGTTGAGGATCAGGGAATGGAACAAAGAAGAGGGTCTGGGGTGAGGAATAGGGATGAGGAAGAGGGACTGGGATGAGGTTGAGGAATAGGGACAAAGAAGAGGGGAATAGGACAAGTAAGAGTAGGAGGAACTGGGACGAGGAAGAGGGGCAGTGAATGAAGGTTGACTGCGGTTGGGAAAATAACTGGGATGAGAAAGGGATTAGAGAAAGAGGGACTGGGTTGAGAAAGAGAGATGAGAAGGAATGACTTAGACCATAAAGAGGAAGAGAGTCTGGGACATTGATTAGGAACGGGGATGAGGAGAAGATAGAGGATTTGGGATTAAAGAGAGGGACTGGGGCAAGAGAAAGAGAAACCGGGATGAGGATAAAGACTGGGACAAGGATGGGGAAGAGTGGCTTGGACAAGGGACTGGAACATGTAAGAGGAAGAGGAACTGGGTGGAGAAAGACGCTGTGAGGAGGCATATGATGGGAGCTAGGAAGAGGAACTTGGACAAGGAAGAGGAACATTGACTGGGAAGAAGAAGAGGTACTGGGACAAGTATGAGGAAGAGGTACTGGGACAAGAAAGAGGAAGAGAGACTGGGATAAGGAAGACTAAGACGAGGGTGAGGGTCTGTGGCAAGGAAGACGGGCTTGCACGAGGAAGAGAAAGAGGGCCTAGGATGGAGAAGAGTGGTTGAGACAAGGAAGAAGGTCTGGGATATGGATCTGGTATGAAGAAGAGGCACTGGGATGAGGACGAGACATTTGGACAAGGAAGAGGAAGATTGACTAGGATGTGGAAGAGGGACTGTGATGAGAAAGAAGAATGAGGTAGGTGGACTAGTGCAAGCATGATGGATGGTAATGTATAGCTGAACTAGATATCAAAAGTCGAAATCTGTCTATGGCCAAGTTCTTTGAAGAACTGCTCAGTAGAAAGGAGAACCAGGCCATAGAACTGGGTCGAAGCCATGACGTGCTCATAAACACATTCATAGACCATCAAACGGAGCTATTTAGAATGTGTATTAAATGTACTTACCTATATTTAAATTCCTTGTTTCACTTGTGTCCAGAAGACACTGTATATGTTTACAGCTTAACTTAATTGATTCTTCCTGTTTATAACAGGCTCCGTTATAGCAGATGGCTGGCCTCTGTTCATAAGGACAGCTTTCAAAGACTTCTTTATTTAAGAATGAATCTTACTGATGTGTATCCCCTTTCAGGGACAGGGGTCAGCAACCTGGCAGCGCAGGGCCTGTTATAATCAAGCAGATGGTAGAGCCTTTTCTCTCCTGTAGCAATCTGTAATGTAAGTTACTCAACATACACATTTGCATATCAGTTTCCCACTATTTACAATAGAATTCTATTTTCTTCATGTGTTTATTGAGCACAAACTCTAATTATAACATTTCTCATGTCTATGAGTTTACACATTACTGAGTGACAGCGTATTTCATAAGACAGGTTCTAAGCCATGTATGCAATATGGCAGTGCAAAATAAATGTTTCTTGATTTGTTTTGATTTATTGATTTATTGATATAGAGCGCTTTACACCAAGGCGCTGTACAGTGAAACAACATAATACATAACAACATCAACAATGTAACAGATGAAGCAAAATTACATCATGAATCATTCGATACAACAGCGAAAAGAGCAATTAACTGAAGGGGAGGGGGAATAGGGAGTGGGATTAGGTGGGTGGGGGAGGGGCGGTGGAGAGATGGAAGAGGGAATTGAAGGGAGAGAGAGGGGGTTAAGAGGGGAGAGAGAAAATCAAGGGGAAGAAAGAGGGGGGAGGGCAATCAGAGAGGGTAGAGGGGAGGTTTCAAGGAGGAGAATGGAGAAGGAGGGATTTAAGGGAAGTACGGAAAGAGGGGAAGGTAGTGGAGGAGCGGATTGTGAGAGGGAGTGAGCTCCAGTGTAGGGGTGCGAGGAGTTGGAAGGAGCGGAAACGGGAGGAAGCACAGGGGGATGGAGGTGCAGTGAGAAGGAAGTGGTCAGCAGAGCAAAGGGAACGGGAGGGGGAGTAGAAGGAGAGAAGGGAAGAGAGATAAGGAGGAGCAAGACCATGCACGGATTTAAAGACAAGGCAGAGAAAGCAAAATTTTAGCTGCGAGTGAAATGGTAGCCAGCCAAGGTAAGAGAGCGAAGTGGAGATGGAGTCACGGGAGGTGAGGAGACAAAGGGTGCGAACAGCCGAGTGGTAGATGGATTTAAGGGGGGCTAGATGAGATGCTGGTAGTTCAAAGAGTAGAGAGGAGCAATAGAAGAGGCAAAAAAAGATGAGAGAGGAGATTAGGAGTTTGGTAGCGTGGATAGTGAGAGAGGGACGGATTTTGCGAATATTGTAGAGGTAGTATCGGCAAGTGCGAGAGGTGAGCGAAATGTGCTGGGAGAAGGAGAGAGAGGAGTCAAAGAGAACACCTAAGTTACGAGCTTGGGGAGAGATGGGGAGATTGGAGGGAGGAAAATGAATGAAAGGGGAGGAGAGGGAGGGGGAAGAGAGTTGGAGGGGAAGAAAAGGACTTCGGTTTTATCGGTGTTAAGAGAGAGAAAGCGGGAGGACATCCAGTTCTTAATGGCAGTAAGACAGGAAGAGAATTTTAGGTGAAGGTCAGTTGAGAAGGAGGAAAAAGAGAAAGAGTTGGGTGTCGTCGGCATAGAAATGGTGGGAGATGCCAAACGAGGAGATAACAGGGGCAATGAGGGAGGTGTAAAGAGAGAATAGGAAAGGACCATGTACGGAACCTTGGGGAACACCGTATTCAAGAGGAAAGGAAGGAGAGGTCCGGCCACCCCATGATACAGCAAAGGAACGGGAAGAGAGATAAGAGGATAGCCATTTGAGAACAGGCCCTTGAAACCAAAAGGAGGAAAGAGTGTGGAGAAGGAGAGGATGATCAACAGTGTCAAAGGCTGTCGAGAGATCAAGGAGAATAAGAATAGAGGATTGCTTGGCATGGCGAGCAGATAGGAGGGAATTAAGGATAGAAGTGAGAGCTGTTTCTGTGGAATGTTTTGGACGGAAGCCAGATTGGAAGGGAGGAAGGAGAGAGGAAGTATTGACAAAGGATGAGAGCTGAGAGTAGGCAAGGCGCTCAAGAAGCTTGGAGAGGAATGGTAGAAGAGAGATAGGTCAAAAGTTAGCAGTGAGAAGTGCATCAGCCGAGGGTTTCTTCAGAATAGGAATAATCGTGGCATGCTTGAACGCAGAGGGAAATGTTGAGGAGGAGAGGCAGATGTTGAAGAAAGAGGTAAGGTAGGGGATAAGAAGAGGGTAGATCTTAGGGATAAGAAGGGAAGTGAGAGGGTCAGATGGGGCAGATGTGGGTGAGCTTTGGATAAAAAGGAGGAAACTTCAGAAGGGGAAACAGGTGAGAAGATGGACATGAAGGATGAGGAAGGAGAGGGGGGAGGAGGAGAAGGGGAATCAGAGAGGGAGTTGATTTTTTGCCAAAGGGTGAGGATTTTGGAGGAGAAGTTAGCAAAGTCAGAAGGGGAAAGTGTGGAATTGGATGAGGGATCAGGAGTGTGAGGAGAGAGAAGACGAGAGAGAGTTTGGAAGATACGACGAGGGTGGGAGGCTTGAGAATGGAGAAGATTAGAGTAGTAGGAAAATTTAGCCGAGGCAAGGTAGGAGTTATATAGTGCGTGGTAAGAGAAGTAGGAGGTTTGATTAGAAAGTGAGGGAGTGTTGAGCCAGAGTCTCTCCAGGCGGCGGAGAAGGCGCCGCATAGAGCGGAGATGAGGAGTAAGGTTGGGAGGGCTTCCGGGTTGGACGGAAAAGAGAGGGGGCTAAAGTTGATCAAGGGCAGAGGAGATAGAGGAGGAAAGGGAGGATAGAGCATCATTCGCAGAGAATAAGGCAAAGTCTTGGAGAGATGGAAGAGAAGAAGAGCAAGTATCAAAAAAGAGGGTAGCGTCGAAGTTACGAAAGTCACATCAAGAGTAGATTGGAGGGGAGAGATTAGCAGTAGAGGAGTGGGAGAGAGGGGAAAGGGAGAATGAGAGTAAGGCATGATCAGAGAGATAAACGGGGAGAGAGGGATAGGAAGAATTGAAGATGAGGTCAAGGGTGGAGCCAGAGGAGTGGCAGAGGAAGGAAGGGGGAAGAGAAGGTAGGAGTCAAGGATGGAGAAGAGGGGAGAAGATTGAGGAGGAGGAGAAGGAAGATGAATGTTAAAGTCACCTAGTACTGATAGAGGAGAGGGGGAGGGAGAGATGAGTGAGAGGAGGTGATCAAGGTCTTCATAGAAGGAAGAGAGAGGGCCAGGGGGACGATAGATGATCAGGAAGGAAATAGGTGGGGAGAGGAGAAAGACGTGTTAAGGAATTCAAAGGAAGAGAAAGAAGGGAGAGTTGGAGAGGAAGAGGAGGAGATGTATTTGGGATGGTAGAGGAGTCCAATGCCACCACTGCGGCCAGAGGGGCAGGGGGTGTGAAAGAATGAGGAAGAGGAGGCCGTTAAAGAAGCAGGGTCAGAGGTGTTGTGAGGGGGAATCCAGGTTTCAGTTAGGCAGAGGAAGTGAAGGTTAAGGCGAAAGAATAAGTCAAGAACAGCTGTGGGTTTATTACAGATGGATCTGGTGTTCCAGAGAGCCATGTTCATGAGAGCGGAGTGGCTGGCGGTAGGAGGGTACAGAAGATTAGGGCAGTGAGAGAAGGTAGGAATGTGACTGGAGGAGTGGGGGCGAGGATAGTGGAGAGGAGTGGGCATTAGTAGGAAAAAGGAGAGTAGGAGGGAAAGGAGAAGGTGGAAGGGTGGAGAGAGAGGGGGAGGGTGGTGGAAAGGAGTTTTGGAAGATCTCATAAAAGAGGGAGAGGGTCAGCGTGGGTGGGATTATTACAGCAAAAATAAGGAGGCTCAAGAGAACCGGGTACCTAAGGAGGGAGGGGAGAAATTGCAAGCGGGAGCTGTTGTATCAGATCCTGGGAGGGAAGGGTCACATGCAGTGGTTTCGGGACGCACTGGAGAAGAGGTGAGGGCGAAGGCAGCAGCAATAGGTGCAGTATGGAGGTGTCAGCGGATGGGATCAAGCAGGCAGGTGAATGGTGAAAAGTAGGGAACATAGGCAGCTGCAACCACAATTGAACAGTGAGGGCAGTGGCACAAGGCACAATGTCGAGGCGCCAGGGGAGGAAAACATGCAGCCAGGATATGAGCGGATGTCAGCGGATGGGATCAAGCAGGCAGGTGAACTCTGGGTAGGCTTTTACATGGTGGCAAAGAGTAGGTTATCCACAATGTGCATTGTGGCTGGAAAAGCTTGGTTTGGTGACAATTTACCATTAGAAGGATGACAAATCATAAACCACAGGGTTTTGCTTAATAAAAGGGCGTCAGTTACATTAAATATGTTTCACGCAATGCATTCATTGAGCATTGTGGGGAAACTATGAAAGAAGTTGGGAGCAAAGGGCTGGAAGACAGTGGAAGGTGTGATCAAATCATTACAAGTATTCAGCTCTGTATCAATAGAAAACATGTGAACAACTTGGGGAGCTGCTTGTGGTGGCAAATGCAAAGTAGAAGCCCTGTTCTTAGATGAGTCATCTGGCTCTTCCTTTGACCCAGATTTAAGCACCCTTGGAATGGCAGTGGGAAGGTCATGCCTCACAACAAGTACACGGTGATGTGTGGGACTTTTTTAAATCATGAATTACAAAGTTCACTATGACCATTCTGTGTTTTCTGGCACTGTTTATGAAGTCTACAGTTTTGTATGTGCTGGAGAGTCAAGGCTGAATCAACATTGTAAGTACCCTTCCTCACAAAATGTGTGATCTGTGGTTTCCCACTGGTTTTGAAAATACTTGCAAATCTCTGCAGAACCTCGTGGATTAATAAAGGAAAAGAAGAAGTGTGATCATATTTTGTTTTCAAATATTCTCTTTTTAAAATGTAAACGCAGCTGTGGAAAGATACGTTGGTTACGTTTTGTCTGACTGGCTGCCTGATTGTATGTTTTGTAAGAACAACTCACTCCCAACATTTGTGAGATTAACTCACATCGAACAATATTCGGAGTGGAGTGCTGTACTTATCTATTGGAGGTATCAAGCAGTGGTTTCTCCATATGTAATCAAAAGTCGTTCAATCATTTCCAAGCTTGCGAGCTTCCCTTTGAGCAATGTTGGAAGATACAGTTATAGTGCTGGGGCAAAGGTGCATCAGGGTCTCTAAGGTGTGTTTCATGGAGTATTACAGAAGAAGTCTAGTGACATACCATATTTAGGTCCCCCCACAATGTATAATAAAATAATAATCATGTTTGGGTGCTCCCTGTAGGCCATGCTCTCAAACATTGGCATTATCACACTAATAGCAAGACATAGGACTGCCAGATTTTAAAACCTAAAGTTTTTGTAACTATTGCATCCAGGAATGTTCAAATACCCATGAAGTCTTCGTTCTGCTGTGTCCCTGCTTCTGAATACAGTAGAAATGATTTCTGCTACGAGTTCAATGTCCCTGTCTGGTTTCAAAGTTTGATGAAACAACTAGACTACTTACTATGAGTAACACAATAGTTTTTGTGGCGAATCAGTAAACCGCGGATGTGGAATCAGATCTGCGGATCTGGTTCCACACATGATTGGTTGTGTAGGGTGTGCAAATCATACATTTTGTACAACACATATTTGCAGTGCGGCGGGCACACAGTCTAAAAACATATATTTATCTTTTGTATAAAGTATTGTTTTATGTTGTATGTAGATTACATAATTGTAACTCTTTTGCTGATAGAAGTATCAGATGTTTTCAACAAATTTAGACATTTCCTGGACTAGAGCCGACACACGACACAGGCTCCGCGCCTCCTTCTGCTCCATCTGGCCCTGTTGCCCGGATGAACCCTCGGACGCACCAGAAATACACTAGATCGCCAACTCCAGTGGTGCCAGAGGGGTGATATCCTGCTTGTATAAGCTACTGTTGCAGAAGATCCCAGAACACCCATCCACATTATGCGATACATGGGCAAAAGAACTTGAACTTGTAATTTCAGACCCCATGTGGAAAGATGTGTGCCCACACACGCAAGGTCTCCCTTAGATTTCGGTTCCATTGCATGCAATACAAATTTCTGAACAGGCTATACTACACTCCTCATAGAATTAATAAATTCAATCGACAACTGATTCATACTTGCCCACGGCGCCAATATGAAGAGGCAGATCACATACATATATTTTGGCCGTGTGCCAGACTCAATACCTTCTGGAGGGAAATCCTGCAGGCGCTCTCTGAAATGACAGCACTACGATAGACTTAGACCCACTTGGGGCCCTGTTCGGGAATTGGAACATTTCCATGAACAGGACGATGCATACCTTTTTGAATGTGAGTTGTCTAGTGGCCAAGAAATGTATTCTGCAACATTGGAAAATGCCCCCCCTACCTTTGTAATGTGGTTGAATGCACTTACATGGACTCTAGCATGTGAGGAAGAGTACCTTAGCTTGCTACCTACACAATCTCGCCCGAAAACGTATGGACTGAATTCCTCACCTACCTTTCCAACCGATCTGAGGCTGCCCCCCTAATCATGGTCCACTTGGTACTCACACACTCCACTGCGCGTAGATATGTAACCCAATGATATTTAAATACTGCTGTAACCAAGCCCTGTGCACCTTTTTGAACATGTATAATGTATCTGTACGCATGCATTGTCTTCCTTGATTGAACATGCATGCTGCATTCTTCTGCCGACACATTCCTGGATCATCTGGGGTAGCCCCCACTCACTCTTGCTGGCCCCTTTGACGTGGTCACCGGGACCGCGGCTCTACACACCCTTGCATATATCCAGGCGTACTGCACCTGCCACAAACCCTTGTTTTCGCTGTACACTCCCCCGTGTGAGACAGATCACACCCACAGTACTGGCAGGATTGTGTATTCACAGGCGTTGGAGGGCCTTCGGTCCGTTTCAGGCACCAGCGTGACTTCCCCGTTGCAGGTCGACCAACAGCAAAAGCCTCCTCACTCCTTCCCGAGCGCACCGCCACCTCCATCCAAACGCCCCGGTTCTCAGCCAGTTCATATGCGTGCCCGGTGTCCAGGATCTGCGTGAGCGTCAGACCTGGTTCTCGAAGGACTTGTCTCTGCAGCTCCCTGAGCTGCACCCTTGTGTCAGCTGGTTACGCACCATCTGTTCTTCATTCACCCACCTGCAGGTGCTCGCCAGGTGTCTCAGCCATGCACAGAACTGGTCTAGGGACTCTTCGCTCTGTTGCTTCTCCGCACACTTAACAAATCTGTCAAAGTCCACATTCGCCATGGGGAGGAAATGGTTCTGGAGAGCCAGTTTGATAGCATCATAAGTGGTCACCTGAAGGTTTAGGGAGTCAAAAATCCTGTGTACCTCTGAACCGGCTGAGTATGCTAGAGTGGCCACTTTTGCATCATCGTCTGTCTCCCCAGTGGCTCTAAAAAACATTTAAAGTTTTTTCACCTACAACAGCCATCTACGTCCAAGTTTAGAGGTGAGGCCTGGCGTGTCAAATTCTGGCATGGGAGCCAGAGTACCTTGTTGCCTGCGTGGTAGTGGCACAGGCGCACCATCCCCATCATCCTGCTCACCCATCTCAGCAGTTAGCATGAAGATGCAGTTGAGTTATCAGCCCTACTGTTAGCAGGATGCTTGTAGCACTATGGCCCCACTGACCTTCTTTCCACTGGGAGAGATGGCTGTAGTTCTGCAGCAGGGTGTGATGGTTTGTCCAGGTTGGAAGTCTTGGGTATCAGCCCACGCATGGGGTGGCTCCTGCACCCTTAAATGTCTGTAGCCACGGCCATTAGGTCACTAAGAGCCGTGGATTGTCCAAAAATTGATTTTCAATTAACCACAGACGGCGCACGAGCACCCTTCCGGGCCGCAACCATCGTGATCGATGAAGGTACGATGGCTGCCGCCAATCTGCGTTTTGTCCGTAGCCACGTGGCGTGATGAACACTTTCTCCGACTTCGAGCGTCGCTGCAGAAATGTTGCACTCACACACACACACAGTACTGCCTCGTCGCCAGTGTTATCAGGTGGATATGCCCCAGGCCGCCCCACATGCATACATACACATGCCCAGTAAAGGTACGCAGACACGTCTTGCCGGTGTTGTGTTCTCCTTCCCGGCCGATGTATCAGCGGGAAGAAGAGAAGGCAGGGCCAGGAGTGGAAAGGCCCTACTGCGCAGCGCGAGCTGAAGAAGGACACGGACACCTGTGTATGTTGCGCTGTGCCCCGAACTGCCCTCGCGAAGCGGGGGCAGGGCTTTTATTCAAAGCGCCTTACGTCACTGTGTAGCGGGACGTAAGGCATACATAACATTCCTCCTTTTTTCCAAACAAAACATTAACCAACATGGTATGTGTCAAAACTGTAATAAAACAGTGTGTTCCAACAACGCTATGTGTTGTGGATCTACCACTCATAGTCTTTTAGTCTTTCTGGAGGTTTCGGCGCAGTTCTAAGGGCATACCGCCCGCCTCTGGGGGCTGTCCCCTGATTCTCATTCAGTTGCGGCTCACGTTCGTTATTCAAGTAGGTCTCCTCTGGTTCGCTCGGCAGCTCATCCATTCCACAGTTCATGGTCGCTTCCCCCTCCAGATGATGTTACTCGTCCTCGATTTGCAAATCTGTCTCTTCCGAGGATTGCTGGTCTCCATTGGTCCACAGTTGTCGTGGCACCTTTTTGAACCATGAGGCGTCCCTGGTGATCTGTTTTTGGCCCCTTGTGGTTGTTATCATGGTACCACACCTTTGGGTTATGGTCCATGGAACAGAGTCGTACTGGGTGTCCAGCTTCGATTTGGACGGGTTTCGCACCATGATTACGTGATCGCCAACCCAGTGTTTGGACTTCCTGGCGTGTCTTTTGATGCTCATGCGTTCGTTCACCACAGTTCTTCTTTGATGGGTGCACTCATTATCATAGGTGTCTGTACCCCTGCTCGGGTGGTGTGGGATGGATTAATTTATTATGGTTCCATACATAACATCTGCTGGGGGTAACGCCGTGGTGCTGTGGGGTGTCACCCTGTAGTTGCTTAAGAACATGTATAAGTAAACCCTCCAGGGGCTTGAGTTTGCTCGGGATAGGTGTAGTACTTTATTCATGGTGTTCATGAATCTCTCTACATCTCCATTGGCTTGTGGCCATCTCGGCATGATGTGGTGGTATTGAATGTTGAGATCGGCTAGGTATTTTTTGAGTTCTTCCCCTTGGAAGGGGGGCCCATTGTCGCTCCGGATGCGTCGCCGGAGGCCATGGGCGGCGAACATCTTTTCAAGAGCTGGTATCACCATCTCTGCTGCTGTGGATGCTACGATCTCAACTTCTGGGTATCTTGAGTGGTCATCCATGGCTACTAACAGGTATGTGCCCTCTTGGATTTTGCAAAAGGCGATGCTAATGGCGTCCCATCTCGAGGACCCTCGCTCTGCCGCCTGTATTGGTTCAGGATCTGCCTATGCGCTCGTGATCTGACATGGGAGGCATGTTGGGATAAGTTGTTCCACTTTGTCGTCAATGTGAGGAAACCATACGCAGTGTCTGATTCTGGCTTTGGTCCTTACTCTTCCCTGGTGGCCCTCATGCGCCAACGCTACGATATTGTTCTGTAGACTTGGGGGGATGACTATTCGAGTCCCTCTTAGTATCTGTCCTTCCTCAGTGATAGACAGGTCTTGCCTTACTGTGAACATTCCTGCGAGGAATTCTCTGGCCTCGGCTGTGCGATTATGTACATTCCTAAGGAAGGATTTCCATTCGCCTGAGATGACAGAGTCTTTAACCCGGTCACAACATGGGTCAGCTTGGGTCGCCTCCATGATGTCTTCGATGCCGATCGCTTTGGGCTTCATTGCGCGGACGACTTGGCAGATGTGTTCCTCGGTTTCTTCAGCCACGTGTACCTCCCCTGGTATGGCCGCTCTCGGGTGCCTGGACAGGAAATCTGCTGGGCTTCCGCTGCCCGGTTGGTATACCAAGTGGAATTCGTACTGCTGTAGATGTAACAGCCACTCCCTTATTCTGGCAGGAGGGTGTGATGAGGAGCCTGTGAATATGGGGATGAGGGGTTTGTGGTCTGTGTAAGCCTTGAATTTGCGGCCGTACAGGTACAGGTGAAAATGGCGACATCCCCACAGTACTGCAATAGTTTCCCTTTCCATGTGTGAGTACTGTTGCTTCGTCGGGGTCAGGGCACGCGACGCATAGGCAATTGGCATCGATTCTCCAGTGTGAGCTACTTGGACTAGGATCGCCCCAAGGCCAACAGGGCTGGCGTCGACGTATAGCTCGTTTGACAGTGTGGGATCATAGTATGCCATGGTGGTGTCGGCCGAAAGAGATGCTTTGATTTGTTTGAATGCTTCCTGGCGGGGGGGCTCCAGGCCCATTTTGTGCTGGCCTTGGCGAGTTCTCTCAGTGGCTCGGACATGGTAGCCAGGTTGGGGATGAATCTCCCACAGTATGTTGCCATCCCTAGGAAACTTCGTACCTCGGTGGTCGGGGGAGAGGCAGCCCGGATGTCTGCCACTTTTTGAGGGTCAGCTGATACACCTGCACTGTTAAACACATACCCGAAAAATTTGATCTCCTCCTTCAGGAATGTGCATTTGTCTTTGTGAATCGTTAGGCCTGCACTCACTAGCCTGCTGAGTAGCATGTCATGGCGACGTATGTGCTCTTCCCTCTCTCTGGCGTGTATGAGAATGTCATCGCTGACTTTGAGTACCCCCGGGATGCCACGTATCACCTCCTGGATGGCCTGCTGGAAGACTTTGGCCGTTGATGAGATGCCGAAGCTGAGTCGTTTGTAGCGGCACAGGCCTAGGTGCGTGGAAAATGTTGTAATGTATCTAGAGTCCCGGTGGAGTTTCAGTTGGTGATATCCAGCATTGAGGTCGACTTTGGAGAAGAATTTTGATCCGGTGAGGTCCGTTATGATCTCATCGAGTGTGGAGGTGATGTGTCGCTCCCGCTTGATTGCTGCATTGAGGAGGCGCATGTCAATACAGATTCTCACCTTTCCGGGTTGTTTTGATTTCTTGGTCACAACCATGGGCGACACCCACAGTGTTGGTCCCGTTCCTTCTTCAATGAACCCTGCTTTTTCAAGTGCCCACAGCTCCTTCTCGACTTGGTCTCTTATATGGAATGGTGTTCGTCTGTGGCGCACTGCTCGAGGTTGTACGGATTCATCGATGTGGAGTTTGCTGGCTTTCCCTTTTAGACATCCGATGCCTTTGAGGAGGCTTGGGTATTTGTCGAGGAGGCTGGTGATGTCTGTTTGATCTGTTACATCACAGATGAAGCTTATGAGTCCCAGGTCTTCTGCCGCATCTCCACTTAGTAAGCAATGCCTGCGTTTACGACATATATTTTGGATTGCAGTGTTCTGTCGCCTCTGCTGAGTGTTGTTCGAAAACGCCCCACAATCAGTAGCGGGGTCTCACATCCATAGGGGAATAGCAGTGTGTCTGTCCTTTTTAGGACTGCTGGGGTCGCAGTTTCCTAAAAACTGTCATGGGCATGACATTAACTGACGCCCCAGTGTCTATTGTCATCTAGGTTTCCTAGCCTTGAATGGTCACTTGGCATCTCCGTCTTCTCTGTCTTTTTCGTGAGCGGTGTGCCTCTAGTCGAGTGCTGATACTAAGTATACTTTTCTCCTCTTTTTCCATTGTGCATTTTCTGCTTCCTTTTGTGAGTCGCCACCGCCATCACCTTCCTCATCGGTCGACGAATTGGTCGTTTCCACCCTCCGGTGGCTGGCTTGTTTCTATTTTTCACAGCGCTCTTATCTTGATGTGTTTGGGGTTGTTGGGGTGAACCCGATGATCTGCAGACCCTTGCGTAATGATCCTTCTGGCCTCATGCCCCGCACGTGGTGCCTTGAGCTGGGCGATTTCGTCTCCCGTGGTGTGTTCCTCCACACCACCCACATTCAGTGGGTCCTGGAATTCTCGACTGCCACCGAGATGCAGTGTTGGTGCCGCCGGGCTCATCTCTAGGCTGTTGGCGGTTTGTGATTTGTGCTACCGTCGCCGCCGTTGATGACAGTTGAAGTTTCTGCATGGTAGTGCTCATGTGCGCCGCCTGGCATGCGATAGCTCCATCTGGCATCCGTATTCTAGGATCCTGGCTAGGGAGATGCCCTTCTTGCTTAACACCATCCTGCACAGTTTTTCCGAATGTATTCTGTTGATGATTTGTCGTCAGATTTCTTTTTCAACGTCGTCAAATGCACATGAGAGTGCGAGTTTCCTGAGCTTCGTGTAGTAAGCGTCAAGTGTCTCATCTTCCAGCTGGATGGTGGTGCAGAAAATGAACGTTTCATAGTCTGGGTTTAATTGAGGCATGAAGTGGGCTGTGAGAGAGTCTTTGGATTGCTGGTAGACGTCTGTGCCATCTGCGATTACAAGTGAATTGAATATGCACAGCACTTCATCACCCACATTGAGTAAGAGGTGCGACCTCATTTTCCTAGGCGTGGTGACATCCTTATAATCCATGGCCATCTCAAATTATTGTATCCACAACTGCCACCGGGGGCCAACTGATGAAGGATCAGTGTATGGGTCAAAAGGACCGAACGCCATTGTTGTCCCTCCCTGCGACTGCATGTGTGGCGTTGTAGGTTATAGGGTGGCTGCAATTCTTGAAGGCGTGCTGGGCATAGGAGTAGACAGGCCAGTTGCCATTGTGAGTGGATGTGATGACCGATTTGGGCAGACGTGCGCTGAGTCCCCCTCTCCTCAGTATCCAGTAGATGACCCTCCTCCGATGTGTCTTGGCAGCTTGGAGGAGGTAGCTTGGCACCAGCATTTGGTGGCAGGATACAACACGAGGCCTCTGCTGTGTCTTCTTGTAGTGTACTTCACTGGTTGATAACTTTCAGTAGTGTTAGGCAGGCCCCAGATGGTTGATAGGGGCGGATGAGGGAAAAATAGATATTTTTTTTTTCTGGTGGGGGATGGGCCCCCCACCGTGCTCCCAAAAATTTAGCCCGTACCAAGGGCTTGCTTATGTGGTCTTTTCGTGTGTGTCACGCAATCCTGTCCTCTCGTCACCAGTGTTGTGTTCTCCTTCCCGGCCGATGCATCGGCGGGAAGACGAGAAGGCAGGGCCGGGTGTGGGAAGGCCCTGCTGTGCAGCGCGAGCTGAAGAAGGACACGGACACCTGTGTATGTTGCGCTGTGCCCGGAACTACCCTCACGGAGCGGGGCTTTTATTCAAAGCACCTTTTGTCACCGCGTAGCGGGACGTAAGGCGTACATAACATCCGGTATGGGGTCCCGGCAGCAACTGCTGTCTCGGGACCTCGTTTATTTAAACGTGCATGCGCGAGCCTGTATTAGGCTTGTGCATTTTCACATCCATTGCGTACTACGCAAGAAAGTGTACATTTGTATGTCTGCTGTGAGACAAAGGGCCTGATTTACAAAAGTGTTTTACAATGGCACAATACCATTGGAAAATGCTTCATAAATCAGGCCCTCAGTGTTACTATTAAATCTCCCAAAAACACTTGCAAAATCAAAGAAAAATGAGGCTTCAAAACACAACAATGATTGCAATCCACTCTTTTCATTTATCTGAAAAGCCAGTATTGATGTACAGTTGGTCGCAGACCAGGACAATTCAACCGATTTATCTTGTTATATTACATCTTATTTAATGAAAGGAAAGAAAAGCAATCAAAGGACCTATGGGATAGTATCTCTTCAGAAAGGAGATTCTCAGCAATCCGTACAGTTTTGGCATAAACAACCTTTCTCACAGTGAGTGTGGAGTATAGGAAGCCACTATCCATTGACTGGTACTGCATTGTACATTAGATCTGTGTATATAATTTAGCCTGATTTGGGACTTGAATCTTCCTGCAAGAGATTTTTTAAATTATATCATGAGATTTCCTACCTATCAGTAGCTGATCCACAGGGCAGGTATATCTTGAAGAATAATCTAATTGACCTATATTACCCAAACAGAAGTTCTGCTCAGAGGTTTTGTGTTTGTACACGTACATACAAATAACAAATATGTGACAGTTGATGAAGATGCTGCGCAGTATGCTATAAGAGATTATGAAGAGCGCTTAGCAAAACAATCCAAAGCTAGCTTTATATATCACTTAATGTTATCCTGGCAGACTGCAGAGAATCAAGAGTTCTACTGCATATCTCGTGTGCAGCTCTTTCCTTCTTGGCATGCTGAAAGTGAATTACTGGAGGACCACAGCCGTTATCAGGAGAATGTTGAATCAAAAGAAAGGTTCATCAATTACTGTAACTTTGACATGCAGAAAATAAAATGCTAGAGGATTAAGTATTAAATGAAGTATTGTTACCATTAGTAATTGTAAAAAAAAAACTCCTGAAGGGAATCCCGTGACTAATGGTGGCAGGACCACTGGGAGAGTCTAAAGTACATAATAAAACAAAATTAGCCATGACTTATGAAGTGCCTTGGAACAAGCTTCAGATCAGGAAATAGAATTTGCACCACTATTTTCTCAATTGAGTGAGGGAAAATTTGGCATTTATGTGAAGAACTCAGAATAATGACATGGGGCTTCATTCCGAGGTTGGTGGTATATGTGAAAAAGAAAACAATACTTGATGAGTCTCACATACACCGTTAGTATGCACGAGTCACAAGGAATGAGTATGGATGTTTCACTTGTGGGCAAAAATGTTTTCAAGAAGAAATGTTAAATAGCATTTTCACATGTACAGGACCTTAATTAACTGCATCTACTAGACTTTTCTGCATTGAAAGTTAGTGCTGATATACCCGGAATTTTGGAGAACAAAAGACTGAGGGACTGATTTACAAAAATAAATTCAATGGGAAAGCATATTGGAAACTGCTTTATAAATCAGGCTCTAAGTTCTTTGTAGACATTCGAAAACAGAAAACAAAACCAGTGGCAGAAACAAAACTTCCTCTTCCATCTAAAGCCTGCAGTTCACAGGATAATCCCGCTAAGGACGCTATTGCAAACTCCTCATAGCAGATTTTCAAGTTTCAAACCACTTCTGGAGTGATTTGATTTTCAAATATAACCATCAATATTCAGTTTCTGCTCTTAGCATTGCTCAACACTGTGTTTGCAAATAATACTAAAAAGTAGAGCATTACATTTCCCATATAGAGATTTTCAGACACATCCAGAGTCCAGTCATAGTATTTCCGGTACAAGTGATTTACTGGATATCTGCACAGGTAATATCCAGTTTTGTCCAAATTTTCAGGATGACCCTCGGGGTATTGTAATATTTATAATGAAAGTTCTTGAGAGGGAAAATGTTCTTGTTATTACACTGTCTAACATAAGTTAAGTTTGTATACTTAGTGCACCCCACTGGAAATCCATGTGTGAGTGTATCACTGTGCCAAGTGAAAGGTTTGTGTATGTTTCAATATCTAACTGTAAACATTTTCCATTCCACAAGATTGTCTATAGCGCTAATAAAAACATGACATGTTGTAGCTACGAGTTATTTTTTTTAATTATCGAATTTAGCTGAGAAAACTAACTTTTTCAAAGATTTAAAACAATTCAATTACATTTACAAATTTACAACTTAAAAAGGAAATTTACAGCAAAAAGTTACAAATTACAGAGACCCCAAGACAAAGACAAGGTGTACTGCCAATGATAAAACATAACATAGAAGGAGTCTATAACAATAATGAACATGTAAACATATGGGCCATTAAACTCATGTTATGAATGGTACACACTTCATATACAAATGACAGCTATTCAAGAAGCTATAAATGAGCCAAGCTTCACCTGTTAGAGGCTATCAAGATGGTAAGATTAGCTGAAATTGTGCACGCAACCCACAATATTCAACAGATAAAGAAACTATTGTTACACATGAAGACCTCCTATTAATTGCTGTATTTCAGGAAAACCCTATACCACCACAGGGACAGTTCCAACACTTAAATTTAAATCATTCATGAAATGATATGTTGCAACTCGAATGCTCATAACTCTGGATGACAAGATGGTTGGCCATCTATTTTCGGGAGACATCAGACCAAAGTATGTCATGTGTTTCCAGAAGCATTTAGCTATTGAATCCATTAAAGCTTGACACTCCACTATTACATGTTTTAGAGTTTCTCTTATGGCAATATCCCCAATAAATCTACAAAAGTTCTCCTGGGCATCAAGGACATGCCTTCTTGCCAAAACATCTTGTGTCAGATGCAGGTTAAATCGTAGACGTAAAATTGATGATCTCAACTGTGGCAACGGAGCTCTACACAAGTAACACTCAAGCTCTTTGAGTTTTTTTGGTTCAAATGCAATTGCATGAATGTCTTTATAAGTAACACATTGGGCCTCATTACGTGTCACCCGGTATGGAAATAACGGTGGCGGTAAACCAACTATAGGACTCAATGGGAATGAGGATTTACCGAATTCCACCTCTGAAATTCCCGGGTCACCGGGGTTGTAATGCCCTGGTAATTCCGGGAATCACGGAGGCGGAATGGTAAGACGAGTCCGGCGGTAACCGAGCCGGAATACCGGCAGGTTACCGCCAGACTCGTAATGAGGCCCATTTACTTCTTGTTTCCATCCAGTCCAATCTGTATATTTTATCCTTCGCTTGATCCGGATTTGTAATGAGTGTGTCAGTGCTCACATCCGGCCTCGCCAGTATTCCGAGTATGCAAGTTAACCATGATTGAACAAATATATCTGATGATGATAACATATAGATGGACAAAGATGCTAGGATGTTATCAGTTTGAGTGTAAATTAAAATTTTCGAAACAAGGCACACAATCGCCAGTTATATTCAACAACCAAAGAGGTAAGACCCAACTCATGTCACTGGTACACATTGTGGAAGATGTAAGACAGCCCTCCAAAATTGTGCCTCTAATTTATTGAAGAAATATGTTGAGATTATATTTTTGGTCTCCAAACCATAAAGAATTGATGGCAAAACTTTCTGTCGCCAATCCATGATTGCAGGTTTGATTTGCCATATTTATATAGGATTAGCCGAGTCTGAGAAATGGCTGGTAATTCCGGGAATCACGGAGGCGGAATGGTAAGACGAGATCAGTTTGTGACCAAGTACCTTTAGTTGTGAATCAACCTGCGGCATTCCATCAAATAAAATACCAAGGTATAGATAGGTTGGTACAACTTCCACACTCACATCATTGATCCTCCAATCCATTTTGGCTCTCTTGGTTAGTCTAGGCGCGTATATCACTATCTGAGTATTCTTCAGATTTATGACTAGTTTGTTATCATCTAGATAGGCACTTAAAGAAGACAAAAGAAGTTGCAAACCTAACAGAGATTTGGAAATAAGCACACGGTCATCCGCATACCATAGAGCCCTAATCATTACACCATTCATTTTCGGCGAGTCTGAACAAACCTGGAGAAAGGCCTGCACCACATCATGTATAAAAAAAATGAAGAGGGCCAAACCAAGGATACACCCTTGCTTCAACCCTCTTGAAGTAGAAATTGCTGCAGATAAGAGGCCTAGAATTGACAACATGATTTTTATAGAGGTAGGTGAATGTAGATCGTAAATAATATCACATAAGGTTGTTGGACACTTTGCCGATAATAAGTTACCCATCAGCTTAACTCGAGTCAAAAGCCGAGTGTAAATCGACAAATGCGAAGTAGATTGGTTGTTTTGTCACCTGTGCCTGTGATTTGGGAGCATTAAGAGTTAAGAGATTGACTATTGTTCCCAACCCAGCGACAAAGCCGGTCTGGTTCGGGTCACGTTGCTTATAAGCTTGCGACCACCGGGAGAAGTCTCTAAGAACTAGTCTTGAGAAGACCTTCCCCGGGGCATCAAGCAGTGCGATTGGGCGGTAGCTTGACGGGGCACCCTGATCACCCATTTTAGAGATTGGAACAATCAGGGAAGATTTCCAAGAAGTTGGTATTTTCCTGGAACCTAAGACTTGTTGGAAAACATTATTAATAATGCCAGCCCATTTCGTCGGATTATGCTTAAACATGAAATTGCTCAAGCCATCCGGCCCAGCAGCACGAGAGGAAGATTATTTATTTATGAGATCTTCAATTATCTCTTCAGAACATTCCGAAGACCAACCCTCTGAGGCTGGATTCTCATACCTATAGTTGTCAAAGTTTGCATCTGCATATAGGTGTGAAAAATGTTACAGCCATAAAGCGTCAGAAACCCCATTCAGTTGGACACTAGTTTGTGTTTGGTTACTTGTTTTATTAAGTAAGGCCCATACTTGGGCAGAGTTTTTGTTATGCACTGATTGCATAAAAGCCTCACTGTCAGACTGAAATATTTTGGCCTTCCTGGCACGGATCCAATGTTGATATTTACACTTAATCATTTTTCGTGCCTGATTACGTTTAGTCAGTGACAATCTGTAGATTGATCTCAACTCTCCTATAAATGGCCCTCGTTTGTTTTATAAGTTGATCATATCTATGCTTATGTGGTGGTCGGCGTGAGCCTTTACCGAGATGAATATTTTGAAAGGAGGACAAGATCTCTACTAAGAGTCAAACTTCGTCCCACTCAGATTACGTGTTGCTTCATTCAAAGCATTAAAAGAGTTATTAGACCATTTGAAGTGGGTTTTAGCATTATTGACACAAAGTTTGAGTGGACCATTGTTGATTAGGCTCAAACCGCTTGTAATCCCATTGCCAGAATAATGTTAAAAGGTGGTGATCACTCAAAGTTTGTTCAATTATTTCAAATTTGATGACCTTGTGAAATATTGTTTCGGACATGAAAATGTAATCAACGATTGATTTGGATGAGCCTCTTTCCCAAGTGTGGTCAGGAGGGATATCTCCCATGAGTGAACCATTCGCCATACAAATACTGTAATCTGCAACAAACCTAAGCTACCTCTCTCTGGCTAGGGCCTGTGATCCTTTTTTCAACAGCTAGCATTCAAGATTCAAATCCCCAACCACAATAGTTGCTGTGATGTTTTGTTCTTGGATAACTAATTCTAAAACACTAAATAGACCCTTGTAAAAAGAGTCATCTGAAATACCAATTGGGTTGCGGCATAGGTTAATTAAAGCCAGAGATTGAGAGGAGTCAGAGATCTTAAACAGTTGTATAAAGTTATTAGGTGAGGACATGTTCATGCTCAAACCTCTGCTTGTTTTAACCGCAACCATAAGACCTGAAGTAGGTCTCCCCCTTGAAGCCGCCTGCGCTGGCAATAGGATAACAACATGATCATCCCACAAGGGGGTTACTTGTAACCATGTCTGTTGAAGGGACACTATATCATATTGATTTAAAGAATGATTTGAGTCTCATTGCAAATGCGTGTGTCCCCTCGTATTCCAGCTAACAAATGATGATGTATGTTTAGTGGTTTCAATTAGTGGTTATGTCTTTCCAAAATTCGCTTTCCGTGGTGTAATATTTCAATAGGGCCACAATATGAGCAAGAGCAAACAGGATGACATTGGAGTTCAGAGATGGACCTCTCTTTTCATTCACGGGATAACTTTCTTTCTTCAATTAAGCGTTCAGGATCCTGTGCTACCAGAAAGCCCATTTTGAACAACTCCATTTTGGATTTCCAAACTAAGTTTAGATTTATGCCTGACCTAATCCTTAGTCGCACAATGGATACATTCTGGTCACAGACAAATTAAATTTGGTCAATATCACTTGAGGATATATCTTGCAGGGTGTCTACATCTCCAAAAATATTCAATATGCTTGTTCTGCATAAGTCATATTTTTCAAAAGGTGCATCTCGGCATTTCACAATAAGTGAGTGACAATTTGCAAAGGTATTCTTATGCATCTGACGACCTGATCTGGCAGCATCATTTTTGTTTGTATTCCTAATTTGAAGGGGGGCTGGAACAGCCTCGACTCGAGTGAAATATGCTTGATGATCGTGGACACTCAATAGGTTGTTTTAAAACGTTCATCGCAACTTTTGCTGTGGGACAAGTAACGTTTTGTATTTGGCACAGATCTTCTCCAGAGTAGATGTAGAAGGTTTGGCCATAATGGCGTGGGAGACACGTTGGATTAAATAGGCATCTACTGCAGCTTTGATCGAGGTCATACGATCCTCTAAGTCATGTTCTTCTGCAAGATCATTCAGTTTTTTTCGCTCAAAACTTGTTGCGGATGCGAGGTTGATTGTGTTCCAGGAGCAGGATTTCGGATGGTTTGCAATGTTTTTTGCACCTCTGCTTCTGGGTTCTCAATCAAGTTCACAATCTCGGTAAGGGGAGCATAATTCAAAGAGCTTTTTTATGTGGAAGATGATTTCCATTTGCCACTTGCTGACTATCCACTGGCATACTTGGTGCCTGGGTTGTCGTTGGAGTGGGCAACAAGGGCACAGGGACCTGTAGATGTACCGCCAGAGGCGGAAGTTCACTTGCTGGAATTGAGGGCAAAATGTGAGACCGCTGCTGATCAAGCTGGAGCGGTCTCAGCATCTTACGAGATGCTGCTTTTGGGTTGGGCGCACTCTGTTTTGAACGGATTGTGCAACTCCGCTTTTGAGAGTCAGCATCAATGCGTGCACCACCAACATTAGATCGAGCTTTTTTCACACCCCTGTCTAAACTAATCCATGAGTCATTTAGATTAGTGACTGCAGATATAGGTTGTTCAACAGGACATATGATGTTCGAAAATAAGGGCAGCACCAATGTAGTTGAACTCCCACTTCTAGAGTCTCTCATCAAGAGTGAGGGTCCGGGGGCTCCTACATTTGTGCTGCTATTACCACCACTCTTGAGAAACGAAGGTTCTGTTGGTAATTTACCAGTCCAGTCAAGTATTTGTTGTATTTGACTGGATTGTTGAGTGATTTTTTTAATCCAAGCACTCAAACAGTTTAAATAGGCTTGCGACTGTGTATTTACAGCAGCTAGCATGATTTCTATGAGCGCTAAGTTTTCCGATGGATGGTCAGAATTATTAAGCAGAAGACGGCGCTGCGGTGTTGGTTGTAAAAAGGAGTCAGCATTGGACTTAATAGATGAGTCCAGGGAACCTGCAGCACCATCATCATTGCAAGAGTCCCCATGTATGCTTAATTTGCCTGTACTTGCATGTATAGATATGTTTGATAAATTAGGAAAAGCTTCTGTACTCTCGTTCACGGGTGACAAGTGTTTGTCATTGAAAGTATACTCTTAGGTGTTTGTGCTAAAATGGTGAGGTCAGAAACAATAGGCAAGTTAATTTCCTTACATAATCCTTTTGTGAGCGTTTAAATGTTTGGATTCACAGACAGCGCTCATCTCTCATGCACTCCTTTCGTTTAGCACAAAAGGAGCGGATGACTCTGTTCGAGAGTGGGGTTCTGAGGACTGGAGTAAGGATAATTGATTTTTTTGAAGTACGAGGGATGGAAGTTGTCTTCTTGGTGGCCATTACTGGCGTGTGTAACAACAGGCCTGAAGTTTCAGTCATATTTGTTTTTAAGGTGTATAAACTGTGTATCATAAAGTCATTTATAACACGCCTGGGTTACACAATCAAACACAATCAGACTAAAATCAATAAATAATATGCAAAAAGACTGCAAACGATTTATTATGCAAATATGCAATTATGCAAGCAATGTTATAATACTTGGGTTAAGGCAGCCCAACCACACATACATTTGGGCAACAGCAAGCAGCACCGCGGCAAAGCGGCCAAGTGGGACTTACAGGGACTTGCTCGGGTGCGCGTGGTGTGTAGTGCCTAAACAAACAACAAATGGCAGAGTATGAATAATGTTGGCACTAAAGTGCAAAATATAGTCCTTCATCTCAATGCCTGCTGTATTCACCTTGTGGGGCATGTAGTTTGCCAAAATGAAACAAAAGAACGTAGCACGGAACACGAAGGAAATTCTTCCAGCTGATTCCAACAGAGTCTCACGGCCAAGCGTAATTTACAGGGATTTGCACGGGGGCGCGCGCGTTCCAGGTTTTATAGACACGCCCCCTTACTGCGTGGTGCAATGCCTTGTGGGGCACATAGTTTGCCAAAATGAAACAAAAGAACATAGCACGGAGCACGAAGGAAATTCTTCCAGCTGATTACGAGTGTTATATAGTATGCACTTTAAAGAACCACCGACAACTATTGTGCAAAGTATTAGGGTTTATAAAAGGATCATAAATGTACTTGGTTATCTTCAGTAGCACTAATATTATTGTTCTTTTCTTTTCAGACATATACCACAGAATGAAGCAGAAGTGATTTGCATGATCAAATTAGAGGCCAAAGCGTACTTTTGTTGCTGAACACATAGATCAAAAAACTTCTTTGAGTAAAGTAAAGAAGGAAGACAGCAAGAAACAATAAAGAAGTAGGCATCACTGTATCCCTCGCTTTACTCTTTGGTAGAAGTCACACTGTGTTTTCTACACTTACCATCTATTTGTGTCTTCAAGCGTATGAAATAAAGGAACCTAGACGCTGTTGTTCTTTGTAATCTTGTATTAGCACCTGGCCTGAGGGAGCCAGCCAATCACCTCTCTCCAAAACCAGACATGAAAGGATAGTGATAACACATGTTTGCAGAGAGCTGCTGGCTGTTCCCCTGTGCGATGAGTAACAGTGGTCCCAGTTCGCCCTCACACTGTCATCCCTTCCCAATCTGCAAGCTATCTACAGTGTTCCTACCTCTGCTGCTTGCACTTGCCTTGGCTGCATGTGGCATTGATGTCTCCTTTCCCCTTATGCTAAGCTTCATGGACAGCAACAAGTGACTTGATCATACCACAGCGCTCTTCGAATCGTCTAACCTTTGCCCATGCTGTTCCCATCTTGGTTTCTCTCCCCATTCGCTACTCATGAGAACACCTCTCTATCAGGTGCCCCAATGTTTCTGCGAGTTTTAAACTTCTCGGCTGGTGTCACCTGAATCAAATTGTGTTCAATCACATTGGAATGACTGGTCAACTTGGGTTGGGTCAGCTTCAGCTCTCATGGTGATTCCTATCCTCCTCCTCTCTGTCCCTCAAAGACTCTTGGTACTCTCAAAGATAAATGACACAGTTTTCTCTCTAGCAGCTGTGCCTCTTCAGGTCTCAGGCCACTCAGGAGTCCCAGATTACACTCAGCAATCCTGATGCTCTCTACATGCTCTGGAACTCGCTGGTATCTTTTGATACATAATTATTTGAAGTACCCCAGTCTCTGCAGACCTTGCTTGTCACAAGGGCACATAAATTAGAGAAAGACTCTTGCTCTCCACATTCTAGATGTTTTAAAGAGGCAACTGCTCCAGAGAGCTCTCATATGATGTCTTAGTTATGATGGGGATCAGGGTGGTTGACTACTTAGCCTATGGTCTATGCTGGCCGTTAAGAGGACTAGTTGATGTTCTATGTATATGTAATATGTTTCATTTTTTAAAAATTGGTACATTTTGGTGTGCATCCTGGGGCATCGTGTGGGGTTCACCAACTCAAAAAAGGCAGGTAATAAAAAATACTTGACCCTCTCAGTTGGGAGAAAACATGTGTCACCTTACCCCTAACTCTAAACGTGACCCTAAATCTAATTCAAAACTCATCTTAACCCTAACTATGACCTGGTACAAACCTTACACCTAACATTATCAAAACAATGATCATTGCTCTATCCTAGCAAAGCAACCCTGACCCTATCCATGACATAGCCATGTCTATGACCTTGATCTTAAACTGAACATAACCCTAACCCTGGCCATGTTCCTGCCCCTGACCATAAATCTACGTTTGGCCACAACAAAATCCTACCTTTAACTAGTGCATTTTAACCCTGTATTTAACATACCTATGACCCTAAACCTAAATGGGGTCATAAACCTAACTGTAACCCTAATCTTGACATTAATAATAACATTATTCTCTCCCTTGCCGTAATAGCTTCATTGGGGTCAATTATATTTTGTATGCAATAAGGTTGCAGCATTTTGGTGGGGGGCGTGGCCTACTACCCTCGAAATAGCCACATAACCGTGGAGCTCAGATCCGCCAGAGACCATCCTTAAATGAATGGCCTGAATGGAAGGGCATTGAACATAAAAGAAGTGGCACCGCTAAATATCTATACACTGGGGACTGCACCGATAATGCTGGCGGTCCTTGTGGGGCTTGAATAGGTGATCAAATGGAGGTTTGAAGATTGTCGGGGAGAGTGGGTGGTGAAAATGGCGGACGCCATTCATGAGAAGCTGCAACGAGGCACCGGAGAACGAGGAGTGGAGCTGTGAGAGCACCAGAGACAAAGGGACGCGCTGCAGCCAAGGCGGCCACCAGGCATGATACAGGTGGAGGCAGGACGTGAGGAGCCTTGGCGTAAAAGCGCAAGAGGTGGCTCGTTTGGCGAGCGGCGTCCCAGGAGGCATGACTGCTGGTGCGGGGATGACACGCAAGCATCCCCGTGAAGAAGATCAGCAAAAGCGGTAGCGTTTTCCGGCCTGCTTGCTCACAGATGAGGGGCTGTCGAGGATGGAGATAGACACTGGTGGCGCTGCGACAGAGAAGGAAGCCCCATTGCAGCAGTCTACAAGGGAGCAGAATACATTAAGAGGCTTCTCAGTACAACACATATGGGTCCAGCCTGGGTGGACAACATAAAGGGCACTGTATGAAGCCAAGAACACACAAATTGGAGCAATGGAGGGGGATTCAAATTATTGAGCATCTGGAGGAAGACTGCAAACAGTGCACGACAGTGATGGTGGTCACTGGTCGGTGCCTGATATTTATGAGCAAAGGAGGGGCAGAACCTAGATGAGCGTAAAAGCAAAATAGATCTATATGGCGCACAGCAGGAATGCAGGGCATATGCCGCCGTATATTGCAACCATGGGAATGGACCAGGCATGCACAGGAGAACCGCTCCAGACTGAGGGTCAGCACTCTATTCCCTGTAATTTAGGTGTCTGCTCTAATAAAGTTCAATGAAGATCAGGTGCAGTTTAATGGTGAAGGCCAGATACAACTGCAGCTAGGCTAGAGGTGGGGTGGCAAGGGAGGCACTATCACGGCTCTGAAGAGATTCGGCATCCGGGCAGAATTGACTGTAAACTGTCAGCAACCCCAAAATGGTCAGAGTTGCTGAGTGTAACAGTTTACGACAGGTTGCGGGCGCAGAGTTAGAAAAGAAGTGACGAAGAAGGCAGTTTTGAGGAGCAAAACCTGTCAGAAGGGGAGTGAAGGGCAGAAGAGCAGTAGAGGAACAGAGAGTAAAAGAAAGTGCTGGTGGCTCGAGGTGGCTTATAGGCAGGCAAAGATGGAGTCACCAAAACTCAACTTAATTCTACAAGAGTTTTCAAAGCTTAATGAAGCCATTGTGGGGATGGACGCTAGGGTGAGAGACAGGCACACTGAAGTGTTAGCAGTGAAGGCGGGCATGAGAAGGCTGGGAAACAGATTGACGATGGTGGAGGAGAGAGTGGGGAGAGTAGAGGAGGAGGCCGACCAGGTATACACAATGCAGGCGCAACTTGAGCTAGTGAAGGTAGCGTGCAACAAACTAGAGGACAGGAGCAGGAGATTCAATGTACGCTTCTTTGGGTTCCCGGAGAAGGTAGAGGAGGGGGTCCCAGTTTCGTTTTTAGAAAAATGGATACCAACTGCCTTAAAGATGGAACTGAGCAGGCCTCTAGAAATACAGGGGGCACACAGGATAAGAAGAAAGAATGGCAGCAGTGTGAAAACAACCTGGCCACGCATTGCATGTCTGTTGCAATACCAACATGTCTGTCAGATCCTGGCGCTGGCCAAAAAGGGCACCCCACGATGTTGGAAGGGCACAAGATATACATATCTGCGGTCTACTCCAGAGAAACCATGGAAACCAGAAAGAAATTCTTACCGCTCAGGCCCCAACTGAGAAAGCTAGATATAAGATGAGGACTGCTGGATCCCGCCACAATGCTGATAATGAAAGGGCAGAAGACATTGGAGTTCAGAGAGCCGGAAGCACTGTGGGAATTCCTGCAGGAGCAAGAACCAACATCTATGGGCACGTCTCAACTAGAGCACCACGGGAGAAGGGCAAGATGGAAGAAAATGGGGGACTACAGAGAGAATACCAGCATGCAGAAAAAGTTAATGGCTGAAAGGCCCACATCACAAAGCATGCCTGGCAGGGAGAGGCAGAGAGAGAGAGGTCCAGGTGCTCAATAAAGTCTCCTCCGTGAAGAACCAGAGAAGCACATAGGTGGATAAAGGAGGGCAATTGTCAAGCGGCAGAGAAATTGATCGGACAATCCCAGGACTTTTGCGCAAGTAAGCAATGTAAGGGGTAATGTAGAGATCGTCAGGATGTCTGGGGGAGGGTAAGGGTTGTCAGAGGGGCGGATGAAATGCTCCTCTGAGGAAAAGTATGGTAAGAGGAGGGGGAAGGGGCTACACAAAATGGTATGAAGAGGTACTTATGGGAAATAAATTGTGTAGAGGAGAGGGGTGAGGGGGCAAACCATGAGACCTTTGGGATTGGGGGTTATTGTATATCATTACACAGCAAGTGCTTATGCATATAAGCTTAGTGTAAACAATCCTTTGGGACCCAGGTGGCAGGCAATGATTGGGGGGCAGAAGTGGTTCAAGAGGCTTTCAATGATAGATCCCAACAAACTAGCAGAGTGCGTAGAATGAGAGGAGGGTGTCAGGGGGCAAATAGGAGAGGGAGTAGATGGTGGATAGGCCCTTGAATATAATCTTGCTGAATGTGAATGTCCTAAATCAGTGTGTCAAGCGCAAGAAGATACCACAATGCCTGTACTCAAAGCATGCAGATGTGGCAATGTTACAAGAGACTTATTTACCTAAAGCAGAGGCTGAGAAACTGCATAGGGGATGGGTGGGGAAAGTGTATCACAGCTGCCGGGAGTGGGGCAAGAAATGTGGGCTAGCCATCAGGAAGTCCATACCTGCAAGGGTCAGTAAGGTATGGGCAGACAATGCTGTCAGGCTGATAGCGATTAAAATACTATGGGGGGCTCCAAGTTAGTGCTTGTGTCAGTGTACACGCCCTCGATGGACAAACAGCCCTTTTTCACCAGCATGTGGATGGGTTGAGGGGGGGAAAGGACATCCCAAAACAGGTCATACTGGACCATGGGTTGGTGGTAGCGTAGAGGCTCATAAATCCCACTGCTAGGGAATACACGTTCTCGTCATATTGTAAATGGCGCGCAATCAAGAATAGACTTATTTTTAGGCTCACAGGGAGCAGTGCCTTAATTAGCGTGAGGGGCAATACTTCCAGCGGAGGTCTCGGACAATGAACCTGTCTTGCTAGTACTAGATGCCGCAGAAAAAAAGCATGGCATGAAAAGATGGAGGCTAAATGTAAGTCTGCAGAAGAATCTGACAGACAAAAAGGAGGCGGGGGATATGATTGACAAATTATATGCAATTAATGAGAGTTCAATTGACAGGTGGATCCTCTATAGGCAGCAGTGAAAGCGTACTTGCAGGGGTTTCTGATTCAGAGTGGTGCTAGGAGGAAGAAGGGGGATGAAGAGAAACTGGTGAGGATGGAAAAGGAGGTGAAAGAGCTAACACCCAAGTATGAAAGAGTGCTTGCAGAAGGGACATTGCAGAACTGAGGAAAGCAAAATATGAAATTAATACATACTTCCCTAAGAAGGGCCAATGTTCTCTTTTCCCAAACGCGGCCCTCATATTATGAGCAGGGGGAAAAAGCAGGACGGTTGCTGGTAGGGTACTTTACACAGCAGGGCCTGCTGGGTTAACATCAGAAAAGCAGTTTCTATACCCATTGTCACTACCGCGGTTGGGATCTGGGAATAAGGGGATGTTGGGGGGTCCTATAAAAGCGGAGGAAGTATGCGAAAGCATTGTAAGTATGAACAGCGGGAGGTTGCCGGGAGGGGATGGCCTGCCGGTAGAGTTTTACAAGGTGGGGGGGGATCCAAATTGCTGCTAGGCTGGTGCAGGTCTTTAAGGAGGCGTGGCGCATGGAGAGTTCCGGGCAGAGTTTAATGAGGTGTTAATTACAGTGCTCCCTAAACCAGGCAGGGGCCATCTTTTTTGCAGCAATTATCAACCAATATCACTGATCAACGCGGATATCAAGATCATTGCTAAGGCGCTGACTTCAAGGGTGAAGAAAGTAATACCAAACTTGATGCATGGGACACAAGTGGGGTTTGTCCTAGGTAGATCGGCGAGAGATAATATCAGGTTACTGCTGCATGTGATGTTGCAGGAGAGAGAAGAGACGGATTCCAGGATAGTTCTCTCATTGACGCAGAGAAAGCGTTTGATCGGGTGAAGTGGGGGTATCTGTTTAGGGTGCTGGAGTGCTTTGGGCTGGGCCACAAGTTTATTGCACTGGTCTGATTGCTGTACAAATGCCCTAGCACCAGAGTAAGGGTGAATGGTTTTGAATCGGAGGCCTTTGAAATTGGCAGGGGGACGAGGTAGGGGTGTCTGCTCACCCCTTTACAATTAATTTTGCCGCTGGAGTCATTATCCGTAGCCATCCGGAGGAATCCGAATATCAAGGGAATAGAAACACTTGTGGGGGAACAGAAGGCGTTATTGTATGTGGATGATATTATGCTGACGCTGGCGGATCCGGAAACATCGGTGCTAGAATTGATTAACACGATTAGGGACTTTTCACCCTTCTCCGGATATAAAATCAACTGGGAGAAATGTGAGGCAATGCCCTTAAATAACTACACCTATAAGGGGTGTGTGTAGTCAACCCCAATAAGATGTGTACTGGGGAGACTTAAATATCTAGGAATATACTTAAATAAGGGCCTGGAGAATATCATTAGGGACAATCTGGAGTGGGCGTGGGAGAAGGCGTGCTGAGAATTTGAAAGGTCAACAGGGTTCAATTCATCCATCTGGGGGAGGACACAGGTAGTTAAAATGGTGAAGGCCGCACGGTGAACCTACATATTTGGCATGTTACCACTGATAGTGCTGGTGAGTCTGATGAAAAACATACTGCAGGGCATCAAATCCTTTGTTTTGGGGAGCAGGAGACCCCGTCTCAAGGTGGACAAGCTATATGCGCTGCCGGGGGCAGGGGGCCTCAGGTTACCTCGGACGGGCATGTACTATATGGCCCAGCATCTATCACAAGTGGTGGAATTCTTCTGAGCAGAGGCACAGAAACCAGGTTGTGTGATATGGGAGCAGAGGCGTGCAGCAAAGGAGGGTTTGGGGGTTATCTTTGGGGTGGAGGGGGAAAACAGGGCACATCTAATACTCAGAACAAATATTATGGCATGGGAAAGAGCCCATGAATGGCTCCAGGTGGATGGCTACTATTTGGCAGAATAGAAGAATACGGATAGGAGGGGGGCAGTTTCAGAGGTGGTGATAGGGCAAATGAGTGAGGTTCTATTGAGGAAGGGGGGCACGGTTCAACAAGACCTGCAGGCCCAATGGGCTTTGGGCACAGAGGAGGGGTGGATACATAGGCAGTTGTCACACTGTCTACAGAAGAAGGTTAGGGAGATTCAGGGGGATGTAGGCAGCTTGCCGCTTATAATGATGTTGGAGAAATGTAGCTGGGGCACAGGACTAGTAGGCAGAATTTACGCAAAATTAATAGATGTATTATACACAAGGGATGTCCAGAGGGTAGTGGTGGAGAAACATACGACCCACGCTATTTTTCACAGTTTTGAGAAAGGGGAGACGGAAGCAATATTAAAACTAATGCACTTTAAGATCATACAGAATTGGTACTGGACCTTCGAAAGGCTGAGAGCAGCATTACTTACACAAGAGGACGGGTGCTGGAGATGCGGTGGAAATGGGGGGAATCTAGGACACATTTTATGGTACTGTCCAGGGCTGCAGGGTTACTGGTCCGAAGTGTGGGAAAAGGTGCAGACCATCATAGGTTGGAGAGCCCTAATAAAGCCAAGGCTGTGTTTACTGCAGGACATGTCGCTGATGCCAAACATAGCGAGGGAAGATGAGAAGTGGTTAAACACAGTACTGATGTTAGCAAAGCAAATAATCTTACGGCTCTGGGGATCAACTACAATTCCAGCGGTACATCGATGGGAACATGAAATGACCAAGGTAGCCACATATGAGCGCTTAATCTACAGGGCGAGAGATAGGCAAGCAGATTTTCAGGTATACCTGGGGTACATTTTTGCAGGGTCTGGGCTGTGATTGAGCTCCAGCATGGAGGGGCACAGTATGGTAGGAAGTATTATGCGGGTAGAGAAGTTTGGCAACATGAATATTACCAAGAGTGCTGCCACAAACTAATTGTAATTAGTTCATACGGTACTGTTGAGTTTTAATTGAAAAACTAATAAAAACTATAATGATAAAGAAATAAATTTTGGTGAAAATACATTTTGGTGATTTTTTTTACCGGCACCCGCGAATGGGCAATTACCAGGTCATTACGACCCAGCCGGACCCAGTAATTACTCATTCGCGGGTGCCGGTAAAAAATGATCCCTATTCCCATTCGAGCCCCATAGGACTCAATGGGAATGGGGAGCCCAAATGCACCGGCACCATTCAGAATGGTGCCGGTGCATCCATCAAGTTGTACTGGCGGGTGCCTTTATGCCCGCCAAGTCAGACCTGGCGGGCATAAAGGCACCCGCGAGTACAACTCGTAGTTTGCCGGTCCGGTAGTAACGGTGCTGGTAGCTTACCAGCACCGTTACTACCAGACCCGGAAAGTTGCAATGAGGCCCAAGGTCTTTTTCATTTTATCAAAAATTTAAAAGACTGATTTAGAAAGAATGCTCTGAGACCGCTCAGAGCGGTCTTTCTAAATCTAACTGCATGCATGGGCTGTCAGGCTTGGGCTGAACAGGCAGGGGAAGACGGAAGTCGGTTGTGAGGCGAGTCTTTGCATGCCTGTGTGTCTGTGTGTATTTTGCTGGGTAATGTTTGTAGTGTGGCAGGGAGGGGGCTGGGAGAAGGTGTGTGTTTGTGTGGAGGAGTGTTTGTTGCAGGGAAGGGAGGGAATGGGTGGGCGAGCAAGTGTGTGTGCGTGTGTTTGTGTGTGTATGTCACTGTGGGGGGTGTGCAGTCATGGTTATGGCGGGGAGGTGCATGGGATTAAAAGTGCTTCGGGGGAGATGGGAGATTGGTTTTCAGCTGTGGGGGAGCTGAATCGTGATATATTTCTCATGTTAGACTGCACCAAATAGGCTGAAAATAAACGGTAATTTTTGCGTGCTGCCTTTCATATTGGAAAATGTCATATAGAACTGGTAAAACTGCAAATATGACATCCAGAAATGCCTGAAAGCTCAGAATAATTTTGCATGTCTTAGAATTGTGTGCTGGCGGTCCTCCAAATGTTGCCAGTTAAAGGCAAAGAATAATTGACGGTCTTCAGACTCCTTAGCTGGCCCAATTAGAGACAATGGCCCTCATTCTGAGTATGGCGGTCTGGAAATAAGGGTGTAGATAGCAATGTACCACCACCCGTTCTGGGCTGCCATACTACAACAATGCCAATAGGGGCCACGGATCCCCGGCAGGCCTGAACTGCCGGGTTTCAGGCCCTTAGCGACATGGTTGTCATGGAAGCACCGGCACCATTAGCAATGGTGTCAGTGCTTCCATGACCCCATTTTCATGGAGCCCCCTTGAAAATGGAGGTTTACCTTTACCTCCGCCCTTGTGATATAACAATACTGGCCATGGTAGTATGGTGGGGGCCCTCAGGTATGTAAAGAGGATGATGGAATTTGTAGAGGGACACATATACGTTTGACAGTGTTTTGGCCACATCATGTAATCCCAGGCCTGAAAGCCCACCACTGGCTAACTGTTGGAGAACAATATTCAAAATGCTTGACAAAATCCACTGTGCTTTTTGAAATAAAGTCCCAACATGCATCCACCATAGGATGACTAGATGCAACCATAGAGAGAACATGAGATCCGCTAACATTAGCCTGCTATCTGGGTTGACCTATAAACAACTATGACATGGCAGAAGGTCCATACATGTGATTGGCCTGATGTTTTGAAACAATCTACAATAGCCATTCAGAACTAAAGAAAGTCAGGCAAGATTTAGAAAAGCAATTAAACCTATTTAAGGAAGTAGTCAATATTTAGTGAACCCTTCTACATCTTGCAGACTATGGGCCTCATCATGGCCTTGGCGGTATTCCAGCAGTAAATGCACAGGGATACCGCAAATGCAAATAGCGTTACCGCAACTCGGTCTGGCTCTATTAGCGCTGGATCCTGATTTGTAGTAAGGCTGTTACTCCCCATTTTGTTAAGAGTCCATAGGACTCTATGGGGCTGTATCAGCGCTATTACCACCGGCGCTAATAGCGCCGCAAATGTGCGGAAAGTGACAAGATTTACCTCCAGCTGAAAGACGGAGGTAAATCTGCTACTTTCCGCCTAAACTCGGTTTTGGGCAGAGCGGTAATGCGGCGGTAATAGAGGAACCGCCGCATGTTTGCCATTCCGCCCAACCCCTGATGAGGCCCCACAACACTTAATACCCCTTAAACTGCATGTCTGTGTTATCCACTTTAATGACCGGTATTGTAAGCTGCAGTAAATGCTTGAGCATCCAGTATCATTGGCAATGAGGCCGGATAAGTGAATGTCGGGTATCCAGGTGGCAAAGAGCCAGACACTGATCAAAAATCCTAGCTAACAAAGCTTTTAGCTTTTGTTCTGTTTACCAGCTCCCTGACATCCAACATCTGGGTTATCCGGGTTGGCCAATATTTTAAATACATTCATTCTATTAACAGCAATGGGGATGCCGGTATATAATGTGCTGGATAATAAAGCGTTCACTGTATTCCAATTAAGTGCTAGCCTTTACCCCCACCACCTTGGTTGATAGCACTGACTCCCTTTAAACTAGTATTTCCATATCATGCACTTACATCACATGGAATATAAAGTCTTACAGTAAATGGTTAGTCTGAATCACTCTCCCCTACCTATGGCCCACCTCCCCTCACAGTTGCTCCCTCCAAACCTTTTGATTGTCCCTTGTGCATAATATGTTGCCCAAATCCCACCTTACTCCCTCTCCTGTTAGCATGAAGCAGTTTAGCCGCAATGGGCACCCTATAGGTCACTGAAAAACAAATAAATATCTTCCTCATTTTCATACTCATGGCAAGCTGGCTTTGGAAGGCCCTGTCACAACAGGAAGTGGACAGCACCTGCCATTGGGCATGTATGCTTCCATTCAGGATCATGCAAGTGTGGGATAACAATGATCAGGTGTTTATATTGCACTTCGTCGTATACCCATCCTTCTTCTAAGCAATGCAATCTGTGTCAGAGTGGTTACAATAATACAAAACACATATAGAAATTATAATAATTATTTGTCCTCGTTTCGTTATTACATACAAAACGTTTTCCCTTTGAATGACTTCATCTATTATAGTTCTATTCACAGTTTTGGGGTAATTGACTATTCTCCTGGGGAGTTTCAGGCCCACCACTTCTCCTCTTATCATGCTTGATTTACTATTTTCTGTTTCTCTTTCTGTTTAAGGGCATATTGCTTAGTTTTGCATTCTTTAATCATTTCAACAAGTTCAATTTGTAGCCCAGAATTGGCAGCACAAAGATGCAGGGTTTTCTTTCTTTTAGATTTCTACCAAGAGAAGTAATCACTCTAGCCGCGGTTGCTATTGTACGTTGTGTGAATTCTTCTGGAAACTCACAGCATTGATCTCACTTAAACAATGTTATCAGAAGCCTTACCGCTCATCTCAGGCAACTTATTCCTGGATAGGCCATACATTTCAAAGACTCAAGTGCTTCCTAGGTGTCTGAGCACCTCATAGATTTGAGGCCATCGCAAAGATCTCACCAGTGCTTTGATCCCATGCCTCTCGGGATTCTCAATAGTGTTTTGCTTTAGGCCTTTGTCTGCACTTCTCACGTTTGAACACCTCTTTAAGGTTATGATGACTTCCTTGGTTGAAATACCTTTCAAGGTTTTCTGCATCTCTTAGATTCCTGTGCTCCTCAGGCATCGTTGCCGCTTTTATGTTGTGTATTTTCTCAAACTTCTCAACACATTTTAGGTAACATGTAACATGGAAACACTTGTGTATAAGAGCAATACAAATAAAATTTAATATCATAAGAAGTGCATGAAGACTACCCAGTACATCGCAGCATCTTCATAGTCAAGGGCTTTTCAAGTCGAACACTCACCAATGAGATCAAGTGTTTGTTTTGGCTTCTCACACCTCAAGATTCAAGTGATCTTCAAGACTTCACCACCTCATTTAGGTCAAGTGCTAATCATTGCTTCTTAGCCTCATGGTAAAGTGCTCTTCAAGACTTCCCCACTCATCTGAGGTTACATGCTCATTTTGACTTCTCAGAACCTTGATGTTCAAGTGCTCTTCAAGACTTCCCCTTGCATCTTAGGTCAAGTGTCCATCCTGGCTATCCATTAACTTGTGGATCAAATAATTTCAAGACTTCACTGTATCTCTGGGCAAGGGCTTGTCTCGCTGGTTGTTCTTCAACACGATCTCCACCTTTCCTCCACTGCTCCAAACCAAACCAAAACACTTCCATTGCAGAGCCGCCCTCCAGACTTCCTTTATCATAAATCCAGCCCCATCCCCATCCATTCCTTTCCATATAACAGGTTGTCTCTCCCTTGATCTTTAAAGAGACTTCCTGGTACTGGTTTAATTCCTCCTCTTTCATTCTGCAATGGTACCTATCTCAGGGAGTTTATAAATAATCTCTGCACCATTTTATTTTCCTTCTCTGACAGTGTTAGCAGATCCACTTCGGCTCTGTCCCCTTCATTGACTCGGTCCATGGAATGGGTTTCTTACATTCATGCTTGAGAGTTCCACTGGTTCACAGACCACCATTGACTGCCTTAATCTTTTGACATTATGACATTTTTGAAAAATCCTTTGCATATAAACCCAGGCACATATGATGCCTCATTGCAGGTCTCAGCTTTCTGCCAAACAGATGTTTATCTCTGTCTTACTGTCTCTTAATCATCAAATCATAGCAGTTCTTATTACCCAATTTATGGGTGCTCGGTTTATCCACCTAGGAAGGATGGGGGGCTAAATCAGCTCTATCAGGATTTAAGCATAAGAAGCACAGGCTAGCTCCATGTTAGAGGCACGTGTTGACATTTGAGCTTACTACCCAGACACCCTAAATGTAGCAAGTGTCTAACAGGTAATCTATACCAGCACTGTCCTTTCTGGATTTTTTCAGTGGTCCCAGAGTATTGAGGAAAATGCTGCTGTTTAATATGCAGTTATTAAAACAATACTACCCAATGGACCAAATCAAGGCAGAGAGAATAAAAGCCATTTGTACGTAAAATGTGATTTCCTTCAAAATGTAAGGGTTCCCTGAGATGCTTCTCTCCTCTTCCACAGCCTTTCCTCCTTGCTCTGCTCTCCCGTAGGTAAGCATGAGCTGGTATTTTGAAAAGCAAACAAAAGAAAGGCAAAGGGGATAGTGTTTGAAGGATACAAATACATTTATAAGCAGTAGAAAATATGTAATTATAGTACACATTTTCTACCTTTCCAGACTCCTGCTGCAGGAGTCTGGAAAGGTAGAAAATGTGTTCTCGAGTGTTTTATTTGTGATGCCAAGATAAGTCAATGGATTTGACACATCTCTGGGGGGCCCCTCCTAATTAAATCAGGAAGTACAAAGTGTGGGAGGAATACGTCCCTGTAGGAGAAGCAGAGTGAACATGGAAAAACGCAGCCGCTTTGGGTAACCTGATTTGAGATACATCTTTTATGTTAGACTGTTATTTGACATTATCACTAAGTGGGGCCTCAGGTTTCACTCCTATGCAGAGCAGATGACACACTTGTGTATCTCAATGCAAATGGGCCAAACCCAAATATGGGTGATTTGATTGGCGGCATGGACAAAGTAGAATCCTGGAATATTGTCAATGGTCTTCAACTTAATTCTCAAAAACAGAAGTTATCTTGTTGGATCCCAAAAATAATTTTCAGAATTATTCTCAATCATGCCCTCCCTTTTTTTTAGCCTATCCAACCTCCTTCTCTGAGAAGATAAAAAAACTAGGATTTTATTGTCCAGTGAACCTTGATATGACTCTCCAGATTAATTAACTAATTATATAATTGTACCACAATCTACTCCAGTTTTGAAGGACCTGGATTTATGTGGATAAAAAGTATTATCTGACTGTAGTAGGTTTCCTTATTAATTCAAGACTAGACTATTGTAACGCTCTTCATGCTGTACTATTTACAGCTACGACATTTGGCCTCCCACCCAGTCAATAAACAAGCGGCATCGAGAACTCCGACACCATTCAAAAAAGGTACATTCACATAGGAAGGAGTAAAAGGGATGATTACTGATATACATGGGATTCTCGCCAATACAGTGAAACAAGCAGTGTGGCCTTACATGTCCAATTGAGAGAAATCGTTTGAGGAAAAGACACCTCAGGGTCAATGGGAAAGATTGTGGAGAGACATCCTTAAAGACATCCTTAAACTAACAAAAGCAATACAAATGTGTAAATTGTGGTACAGAGTGAAGCTCCACTGGCACTATACCCCGGTTAAGCTACAAACCATATTCCTGCAAACATCCCCAGAATGTTTGAAGGTATGCGGACAAAGTGGAAGATAGATACACCCTGGCCCCTGCCCTGGCTGACTTCTGCAACCACTCTCTTTGCCACTGGAGTCTTCCCATCCTACCTGAAGCACTCCCTTGTGCACCCTCTTCTTAAGAAACCCTTTGCCGATCTCTCCTGCCCAGATAACTATCGCCCAATCTCCATCACTCCCTTCCTGGGCAAGCTCCTGGAGAAACTGGCCATCTCCTAGCTTAATCTCCACACTGAATCTGTTGGTTGTCTTCATGACCATCAATCTAGCTTCAGATCTGCCAGAAGCATGGAAACTGCTCTCCTGAATATCTGTGAAGACTTGCTCTCTAACCTTGATTCCAGCACTCCCTGTGTCCTCATCTTACTTGATCTCTCTTCTGCCTTTGACAGTGTCAACCATGCCATCCTGCTAAATTGTCTCCGTGATAACCTGGGCATCACCGGTCAGGCCCTGGCATGGCTGACTTCCTTCCTCTCTGACCGATCCTTCCAGGTCCAACTTGGGTCCTTCCTCTCTGCTATCTTTTTCTCTACCTGTGGTGTCCCCCAGGGGTCTAACCTCTCTCCCTGGCTGTTTGACCAATACCTGGCACTCCTTGCCCACTACATTGCGGCTCTCTGCCCCAACTTTCAGTGCTATGTGGATGACACTCAGTTCATTTTCAGGCTACCTTCGGCCACCTCCTCTCCATCCCTCATCTCTGACTGTCTGTCTACTATCCAGGAATGCTGTGCCACCAATGACCTCTGCCTTAATTCCAGTAAGACTGAGATTCTCCTCATTGGCTCACCCACCCCCCCCTTTCCTATAGCTCTCTGGCCGGACTCTCTTGGCCCTCTTCCTGCTCCCACCTGCAAGGCTAAAAACCTTGGGTCATCTTTGACTCCACACTCTTCTTCTCTCCTCACATCTCTGACGTCTCTAAGAAGTCACACTACCAGCTGTACCTCCTCAGAGGTATTCTTCCTTTCTTCTCCTTCTCCCAGAAGCTCACTGTCTCCAGAGCTCTGGTTCCCTCTAGGCAGGACTATTGCAACAGCCTCCTTCTAAATCTGCCTGCTTATACCCTCTGCCCTCTGCAACTCATCCAGAACAGGACTGCTAGACTTGTCCTTGGCCTCAAGCCCAGGGATCATATCTCTCCAGGACTGACATTTCTGAACTGGCTCCCAGTGGCTGCAAGGATTAAGTTCAAAACCCTCTGCATCGTCCACAAGGCCTTCTGGGGCCTGGGGCCTCAATACCTTCAACTCTCTCTTCCTAAATATCTTCCTTCTCGAGCTCTTCGCTCATCCGCCTCCAACTCCCTCAGGGTCAGTCACTTCTCCAAGCAAAGATTGAACAGATTTTTCATGGAACAACCTCCCTGCCTCCCTGAAACTTGAGGAGAACCATCTTTGGTTACGGAAGCACCTTAAAATCATCCTATTTGCTTTTGCTTTGTGTCCCCTTTTCCCCTGCTGAATTCCTGGCTGAGACTGCACTAGTTACCAGGCCACCCTTCTGTTCTCGGGCCCAGCCCTGCCTGTTGCATGCCTACACTGCCTCCCTGGCAACCCCTGCACCCGGGGACTGTTTTCTGTATCCCTACAGCCCCCCCCCCCCCATCAGCACTTATGTCTGCACTCACCCTGCACTTGCCACCAGCTGGCCGTTTTTTTATTTATCTCATTATTTTATTATCCCATTTATTGCACTTTCCCTTCCACCTCCCCCCCTCACTTTTCCCTTTCCCCCTTCCCTTGCACTTGCGTGATCTGAATGACACCTGGCCTAGTAAGATCGTGGTCTGTCTTCCCTCTGTTTCCCCTCCCTTGCATAGTCCCGCCTTGAAACACTTTTGTATAGGCGCGTTATAAATGCCATATCATATCATATATGGTGGGAATGTCTGAATCTACAGGGATTCTGTGAGGTAGTCCAGAACTCTACTTGCTCAATATTTCATATAGAACATGTTCATTCATCAATGTGCCTTTTGTTGGGAGGGCAAGGACCTAAGACTAAAGCGTTGAGAAGAGCTCTTGCAATATTGGTCATTTCTGCGCTTCTACTTACAGCCCAAAGGTGGAAGGGGGGCGGTTCCCAACGTTTCAGGAGTGGTATAAAAATAAATATGGGATTTTGTTGTCTTAGAATGGATGACAGTTTAATAGTGATTGGAGGGAAGTCCTGAACTTCCATAAAGAAGACTATAGACTGCCGTTCTGTCAGCAAAGATTAAAACTACTGGTCATTGGGCCTCATTTCGAGTAGGGCGGTAAGGGTTAACGGTCACCGGTAACGAGACCGGTGCTGTTAAACCCTTACCGCCCTACTACGAGTTTCCTTTGCGGGTCCTTAAGGACGGGACCCGCAAAGGGACTCCGGGGTCAATAACAGTACCGTAATTTACGGTACCATTACTGCCGTCTTCCCCCTTCCCATTGAGCCCTATGGCTATATCATGGCTATTCAGGAACTAGTACTTTACCTCTGTACCATTATCTTTGACAAACAAAACGCAACGACAGCGCCATTGTGCGTTTGAGTGATTGCTGTGCTCTAGGAAATATAAATACAAATTCCCCGACCATAGAGATCTCGCGGCATTACTTAATTCGCTGTAGCCTTTTTAATATCTGCAAATATTTTGAGCCCAACGCATTCTTGATCGCAGGATTTCAAAAATGTCTGTAAATTATTCAATTGCTACATCCCCTTCTGACATTCTGTTTTCTGCGTGATTGAAGCTTGTTGGAGCCTCCATGCTAGACATGCTGAAAAAATTGCATTGTCTGAGTCTTTCCTCTACTCCCATAGGTATATTCTGAGCAGGAAATGTAATTCACAGTGTCATCTTGCCTATGTATCGCTTCTAAGTTAATTAAAGTAATTACTCCATGCTAAAGATTGAATGTCAGTTATATCTACACTTGCCCTAGATTTCATTTCATATTGAATTTAGTAGCAATTAGCCCACAAAATGCCCATGTTTCATTTTCATTTCCTAATAGACCGCAGTAATTAGACATTCAATAATTATTATAAGGTTATCCTTACATTTAAAACATTCTGATTCAGTAAGATGTGAATGCCATATGCAAATACTTTCAGCTGGAATGTCAAACAAACAAAAATGTAGCATGAAACGCTGCAAACAGTTTTTAACAAAAGGATCCGTGTTTCTGAAGAGGCACAAGGACATTGTTGTAAGCACTGCTTATTCAGAAACATAGAGTGATTGTTCACAAACTTCCAATAAATTGTTAGAGCATAACACATTGAATGAAAAAACGAATTGAACCCTGCGTAAATCTATAAAGGTTGCAAACAAGATCTCTTTCAATTTCAAATTCAGAAATATACATTCTTACATTAGAACTAATTGGCGAGCAAAGCAACAGTGGCAGGTGATCAATCCAGAACCTTTCATTAATTTTATTATTCATTTCAAGTTATCACTTCAAGGAAAAAGCAGCAATGCACATGGCCGTACTTTAAGGACATGTATATTCCATGTAGTCCCATCATAACATTACTTTCTAAAATTGAATGAATGAATGGGATGGCACCAAGCGTCCTGTTCATTCATCCAAAAGACATAGCGATCAGCCCCCCCAGGTTACTGGATTGGCAACCCGGGGTGCTAATAGCAATAATTCCAGGCTGGAACACCTGGTAACGACACTGGGGACCCTCGCTGAAGGCCTTGCGCAGGTGATTATTGCTAAATTATGATACAGTGGCTGTGTCCATCTTTTAGAGTATTTTTTTTTATTGTGAATTGGTTTACAAGAAACCTTACCCAATTCACAAAGGTTAGAAAAGTATGTTACATGTAAACGAAAAAAAAAGAATTCACACAACTGACGTCATTGACTCAATTGTGTTCACAAAGCGAACATGTGCAATAATTAAGGATATGTTATCACCCCACATGAGTCTCGACCACAGTAGTTCCTTTGAGTAGTCACTAGTGAAGCTTTCCAATTCCCTAGAGGAGGCGATAGTTTGAATTGCTGCCAAAGCACAACAGTCCAATACCCAGGGTCTTGGCATTTCGGAAGCTGGCTTAGAGTTAAAAAAGCGACATGACAACAAAAGGTCAGCGGGCAAATCCACAAGTGTGATCCTAGACCAATGATGAGTCCTCTCCTTGGTGTGAAACATATTCAGTTTGAAGTGCACATATGTATTATGATTCTTGTGGCAGGGAAAGCATCTTAAGTAGACTGGTAAGAGGCCATTCGTATGGGGAAACCTGGCATACTCACTATATGAGTGGTAAGTAGAAAAGGGCCCTCATTAGGACCCTGGCGCTAAGTGTTTAACAGCGCCGTAAAAGGCTGTGGCGCCGTTAAACACTTAGCGCCTTACTACGAGGTCCCTTTGCTGGACCCGACCTGAACGGCTGGTCTAGACCAGCCATTAAAGAAGGGACCCTCAAAGGGACTCTCGAGGTAAGTACAGTACCGCAATTTGCAGTACCGTACTTACCGCCTTCCCCAGTCCCATTGAGCCCTATGGGGCAAAAATGCGAATGGGGAAGGGCCAACGTTCAATGGAGAATTACCGTCCGCCAACCTTGGAATGGGGTGGTAATTCCCCAATTGAACATTGGCGGACTCGTTACGATACCGGCACCAACCATGGTGCTAATAGCACCATGGTTTAGCGCCAGTATCATAATGAGGGCCAAGGCTTCGACGGTCAGCTGCCAATTCTCTATAAAGAGTTTGGATTTAGTCGCAGCGGGGTTGGACATAAGCTCCAACTCTGAAGAGCCAATTTGCTCCAACAGATTTTGCATAAGGTCGATGAGATTAATAACTGAGGTTTCAGGGCAGTCTTCCAGGATCTCAAGCAAGTCAGTGAATTGGTTGGAGGGGACAAAAATCTAGAATAGATCGATAGCTGCCGCCAATGATACCATGCATGTAGAGACATTAAATTCAGTTTGTGGCGTATGATAGCATTTGGAATGAAGATAGAAAGTTGCAAGACCTTCTTCTAAATGAGGCCCTGTAAAGAGTCATGGTAAGGGCCCAGTTTTATGCAAGCCAAGTCCAGCCCGCATAGTAAGACTGCTCGATCTTTCCCATGTAATATTTCAGAATAGGAAGTATAGAAAATCTACAGAGTAGCTTCATGTGTGCTAACAGTGGAGAGAGCTTGTCTTTCAGGACTGCCTTCCACATGGATAGAGAAGAGATGTTCGTTAGCTTGTATCCTTAGTGGAGAGATGCCATCAGTTCAACCCTTTCGGAGCCCATAGACCACCACATAGTTTTAGGTTTATTAGGTTTGAAAAATCAACCACCTTAGATTTAGCACCTTGGCCACCAGGTTGTTCCTTACAGTATAGGAATAGGAGATGTTAAGTTTTGTTGGAGGCCACACAGGGTCCTGGCAAAAAGTATAATGTCATCTGCAAAGGTCACCCAGTGAATCTTTAGGTGACCCAGCGTTACAGGTATTAGATGAAGGGTACACCACAGATCATCTATGTCACTTAAGTACATATTGAAAAGAGAGGGTGCCAAGATGCAGCCCTGTCTAAGACCAAGGTAAACCAGAACTCGACCAGATACCGCACCTTCCTTATTTAATCGGATTGTCAGAGTGGAGTTATGGTACAGGAGGGCTATCAGCTGAATGAGTTACAGTGGAACGTCGAACCCGAGTAGCTTGTACCACAGCCACTCACGCACAATGCAATCAAATGCCGAAGACATGTCCAGCGAGGCCATATAGATGTTGGCGCCCTGATTTGATTTTACATTAAGCAGTAGATGTTTTAATACAGTGGCATTCAGAGACATGCCCATGTTTTTTTGACAGCCCATCCGGAAAGCGAGATAAAGTGTCAAACTGAATCAGGAAAATATTTAGGTCTCCCTTCCTATAGATGGGGATAATAATAGACTGTGACCAGGAAGAGGGAACAATGTGTGTTTCTTACATATAATCAAAGTGGGGCTTGAGAGAATAGGCCTATACCAAGAGATCCTTTTCCGGGATAAACAGTGGGAGACCATCCGGTCTAGGCGCCCTGGACGGTTTGAGTTTGTTAATTGCCCATCCACACTATGTCATCTATTTCCCAAGGGCAAGGACTGGGAGCAACCGAGCCACCAAGGTGATCAGGACAATTGGTGAATCTGGCCGGAGTGCTACATTTCTTAGAAAAGAATCGCACCCATGTGTGTTGTTGTTCAGAATCAGAAAGTGAAGAATTGCAGGCATCCAATTTTTTGTTGATGCAGGCCCATAATTTTCTAGAGTTGGAATTCAATAGAGTTCTCAGCATCAACAGAGTGTATTTTAAGGATTTAACAAAATGCCTGTGGCGGTGACAGGTATGCTTTTTTTGCTTTACGTAATCCACTTAGGAAAGGTTCTGACCCTTTAGGCCCTTGATATCCCGTTGTCTCTGCCCTTTAGATAATTTGATCCTCTAATCAAAGTAATGCAGATGGATTCTTTTAAGTAATCAAGCTTCGGTATCGAAGGATACCTTCTTGATGCTTTCAATGATGCACTCAGCTAAAGGTTTATGGCCTAGTTGTGCAGAAGCCCCACCAGTAAGCGCCCCCAGATCGTGAGACCACATAACATCCCTAAACAGAAGATTAGTTAGTTTGTTATACAAGCTTCCATCCCAGCGGCAGCCCCGGCCACTCCTATCTGGTGTGACTGGACCCAACAAAGGACGGACTTCATACTTCAAGATTGAAGATTTTAAAGGTAAATTTAACTATTAGGTGGTGGCCTACCAGGGGGTCAACAAAGATCAGTCTGCTACACTTCAAGTCATGGGAGGAAGAGACAAATAAGTAGTCAATTCCATGATGAAGAGAAGTCGCGGTACCAACTGAAAATAAATGTTGTGGTGGATTTAATAACATCCAATTGGTGAAAATCCCAACTGGACATAAAAGAGTCCCATGCAGATCCCTGCGTAAGACTCAAAATGGGGAAATGGGGAGTGCAGGAAAGTAGATTGTAGCCATGACCACCTTCACAATTAGCATTGAAGTCTACCCCACAATAATCGCGTGGAGGTGAAATACTAACAGCCAGGATTCAAAGATTAATAATAGGGATAAATGGAAATCCTTGATTGAGTGCTTGGCCGGGTTCCAGTATAGGTTGACTAATACAAATTCCCCAGATGATTCAGAAAAGACTACATGAACAGCCAAGATACCCTCACTTGCGAACCACCCTGTGGAGTTAATTTTTGGACTAGTGTCAATGGAAATAGCTAGCCCACCACTGGGACGCCCATTGGTCAAACGTGGGGTTGGAGAGGAAAAAGTAGAATACCCCCTGAAGCTGAGGCACTCCATAGACCCAGTTTCCTGTATAAACAAAATATTGCACTATCGTATGTGGGGGGAACTATTCCATGCCTGACAGAAATGTTTAAGACCATATGCATTCCAAGATAAAAACTTGAGGTCCTGTAGGCTAGGGTTGATTTAAGCCCTGGGTTAGAGTCGCAAGAGTTTTGATAGCAGATTCCACCCATGACCAATCCTGAACCTCTTTGATCTTGGAAATGAAAGAAATCTCAGAATGGGGATAGGGAATGTAAGCAGCACCACACTACCTTGAGCTGTCTGCGATTTCAATACCAACATTGGAGGAGTTAAAAAGGACTCCCCTGCATCAGTAGAATCGAGTTCACGCAGATCGAATCCCAGGCAATGGAGAATAGCCCTCTGTTCCCATACCAAATTAGTCACAATGTCAGAGTAAAAGTTAGACACCATACAATTGTTATTCAGCAAAGGCATAGAGATAAACTCAGGGGGTAATTCATAGATTTCAGCGCAGAGGCAGCGCAACAGAGCAGAGAGGGAGCGTGCGCCAGTGTGCGCCAGCCATGTGCGTTAAACAGCATTCTGGCGCACCGCATATTCATAGAATTTCAAAGCCATTTTGAGCACTGGCGCAGAGAACATCCCGCAGCGCCAGTTACGCCCCCAAGAATGCCACTTGCACAAGGAAAAGGCATTGAAATCCCCAATGCAGCGAAAAAGGGCCACGCTAACCCTGCACCAGTTTACAGGGCCGGTACACTGTAATTGCGTGACAATGCTACGCGTACCCTGCTCACGGCAGCCAAAAGCGTGAAAATTTACTGACGCACCCCTCAGAATATGCATACGCCGCTCGCGCCAGGTAAATTGTGCAGAAAAAGCACCCCCCTGTGGCATGGGCTGCCTGTGGGGCATGGCCAGGGTGGATGGGCTGCCTGTGGGGCATGGGGATGGTGAGTGGGCTGCCTGTGGGGCATGGCCATGGTGGATGGTGTGCCTGCGTGTATTTCGGGGGTGCACGGGAAGTATCACACGCCATAGGCCTTGTGTGAGCGGGGTATGTGTATTTCGGGGGAGCGCGGTAAGTCTTACATGCGATAGGCCTTGTGCGAGCGGGGTACGTGTATTCTGTGGGTGCACGGGAAGTTTTACACACGATAGTCCTTGTGCGAGCGCGGTACGTGTATTCTGGGGGTGCGCGGGAGGTTTTACACGCGATAGGCCTCGGGCGACCGGGGTACGTGTATTTCTGGGGTGTGTGTGAAGTTTTACATGCGATAGGGCTTGGGCGAGCGGGGTATGTGTATTTCGGGGGTGCGTGGGAAGTATCACATGCGATAGGCCTTGTGCGAGTGGGGTACGTGTATTTTGGGGGTGCGCGGGAAGTTTTACACGTGATAGGCCTTGGGCGAGCGGGGTACGTGTATTCAGGGGGTGCGCGGGAAGTTTTACACGCGATAGGCCTTGGGCGAGCGGGGAACATGTATTTCTGGGGTGTGCGGGAAGTTTTACACACGATAGGGCTTGGGTGAGCGGGGTACATGTATTTCGGGGGTGCGCGGGAAGTATCACACGCGATATGCCTTGTGCGAGCGGGGTACGTGTATTTCGGGGGTGCGCAGGAAGTTTTACACGCGATAGGCCTTGTGTGAGTGAGCTAGGTGTATTTCTGGGGTGCACGGGCAGTTTTACATGCGATAGGCCTTGGGCGAGCGGGGTACGTGTATTTTGAGGGGTGCTCGGGGAGTTTCACACGCGTTTTCGCTAGCGCGAGAGGGGTACGTGTATTCTGAGGGGTGCACAGGGAGTTTCACACGCAATTGGGCAGTGTGGTCCCTCCCTGGTGTGTCCCTACCCCCCCCGCCCCATGCCCCGCAGGCAGCCCATCACCCCTGGGCATGCCCCGCAGGCAGGCCGCATGGCACCATGCACCTGGGAGACTTCACACATGTCCCCCACCCACCCACCATTGACAGGCACCTGCCAGCAGGCCCCGACTCATGTCCCCCCACCCACTCACCCACCCAGCTGTGACAGGCACATGCCAGCAGGCCCCGACTCATGTCCCCGCCCCAACACGTCATTGCGATCCACAATCATGGCCCTTATGGCCACCCAAATCCCACCCCACGCCACCCCAGTCCAAACACCCAACCACGTATTACATCCACCCCACATTGAAATCCCCATTACATGATACATCCCAAATGGCAAGTATGGACATCAATACATGTCCGTCACACACACACAATGGGTGCAAGTGAATGGGAAAACCCACATCGGGACATGCATGAAACCAATGAGAGAATACCACACATTGAAGTATGAAACAAAAATGTATTAAACACAAAAGCAAGGGAATGAAATGAAATCACACAATAATGGAAATAATGGAAATAATAAACAAAATGCTGCATGTCCAAAATAATAGAAAAAAAATGTATGAAAGCAGAATCCAAATAAATCCGAATGAAAATGGGGCCCAAAGTGTCCGTCCCTCAAACCAAATCCAAAGGTAAAAAATAAGACAAATCCATTGATCCATGGTAAAATCAAAAAATAATGAAGTGAAATCCAGTCTTCAACTATATACAATGTACAAATCCAGGGTCAAAGGAAACCTATAAAAAACCCTACCTGATAAACAACTATATACAAAAAGGTGGGGCATAGTCCAAGCACCCCAAATGAAAGAAAAACAGAAAGGAAACCTAACACTAATTAACTATATACAATGGCGGCAGGCAAGTCCTAGGGCTCACTCTGTGATGTTCTGGGCCAGGGCATCATCGAACTCCACATCGATGTCGCGGAGGCGGGCCTCTTCCTTGTCCTCGAGGTCTCGCAGGGATGCAGTCATGGCCTGTTCCAACTCCCTGCGAGTTGCCTCGAGGCACTCAGCCCACCTCAATGCCCTGCGCATGGAGTTCTCCGCCCTGACGATAGTGAGCCTTGCCTCCTCCGCCCGCCCCCGCTCCGCATCTATCCGCTGGCCCAACCATTGCCACACAGAAAATACTCCCATTCCAGGGTCCTCCTGCCCTCTGGCCGATGCCTGCCCCTCGGATTTGATGGCCCCGACCCATGATGCCTCCCACGTTGAGCCTGCCGCTGCCTCTGACGCAACTACCTCTGCCAGCACAACGGCATCCGTGCTGATGGTATCCACCGGCGCCGTCGTGCACGTGCCCTGCCCGATGATTCCGGCACATCCTCCATCTGCTGGGGTCCAGTTGCTGGGGTGTCCACCCCTGCTGGACCTCCGACTCCCGACTGTGGCAGGGATGGGATCTCCACCGAGCTTGCTGCATTGGTCGGGGCAGGTCCACATGGGTCCCTGGTGGCATCTGGGCCGGAAGACGGCATGGAGAACGACTGGCGCATAGTCTGCACAGAGGAGGAGAGGGCCGCCAGAGTGCCCGACACATGTAGGAAACCCCCAACCATGGCCCCTCCCAACTGCGCCACGTTGGCACGCAGCTCTTCGTGATGACGTGCATGCTCCCCCCAGGAAGCACGCACATCATCAAAAATGTCACGCGTGCGTAATGTGACACCAATCAGGATGGTCTCCATATGGTCATGGGTCCCCTCGTCTGTAGGTAGAGGAGTGCCAGATGACGTGGACCTCCCCCCGTACCTGCAGACGTGCCTGGGATGGGGCATCCCTGCTAGTGCATGGTGGTGCAGTCACAGCATCAGGGTCAGTGACATGCGCAGGCACCTCCACGGCGACCTGTGCTGCCTCTTGCCCCTGCCCCTGGGCTGCACCACTTGCACCAGTGGTACCACCCCCACCAGACCCCATGTGCGGCTCAGTAGAGGCCTCCTCCTCCTCTGTGCAAACCACCAACCTGGATGGCTCCACACCGTCTTCCGCCATCACAAGCCCATGTGGAGGCTCAGCCATACCTTCCGCTGCAGCCGTAATGGCAGATGCGGCACCAGTCCCCTCGCTCCCAGATGATGGTAATTCCTGGGAGGGTGACTGGGCCTTGCGTCGCCGGCCGGTGGAGGCATCCCCGCCGCTTTGCTCTACAGCGCCGTCTCCGCCCTCTTCTTCACTCGCCACTGTGTAGAGGGAGACATAGAACACAAGCATCAGGGTACTGTACAATAGTTCCCTAGACAGGAAACAATAGCACATGAGTGGCACTGTCAAACGTCACTTCCATCATGTCCCTCCACAACACATGGGTCAGTGCAGGCAACACACATGCAGAAACAGGCATGGCGCATGCAAAGAACATTTGCATACATGTCCAAGGAACTGTTGAAACATACAATGGTGGTTTGAAACTCACATGCATCATGGGTCATACTGATCACATGCACACACATCACCATAGTTTCATGCATCTGGCCTCATACACCCCAGACACAGTGGATACAAGGATGACTAGGCTGCATCAGTGAATCAGAACATCGTCACAGACATGTGTCATGCCTCCATGGCGTTTACAAGTCACACACATGCTACTCAGACACACAGACATGTACACCATACATGTCCATGACAGCAGCACCCATCTCTCACACCCCATCCATGTCCAAGAACAGAGACAGGCATGCATTCATGTGCGCATTCCACATGCTGCTCCGCATGTTGCATTGTAACACATGCACCATCCATGTGGTTCAAGCATGACTCGTCTCACATGCAGCACCATGATGTCCCTGTGCACACACATCCATACATGGCCTATGTCACACATACAGGCAAGTAGCTGACTACCAGCACACTGCAACATGCCCTGTTTCACACAGCAATGCATGGCCACTTACCGCTCGACTCCAGACGGGCTTGCATCCTGAGGATCTGGTGGTGAAGCACTGGGTGAATGCGCTCCAGGACCCTCATCTGCTGGTTGGTAAGCTGGCCCCGGTGCCTCACTGCATCCTCTGCGTCCAAGAGGCGCCGGGACTTCTTGAGGGTCCTGTAATTGTAGTCCTCCCAGCGCTTCTGGACGTGTTTGATATCGCGGGGTGCTACCCCCTCCGCGTTGATGGCACCCACTATGTCCGTCCAGATCCTCCTCCATCCTTCCTTGTCGGCGCGCGATGTTGTGAAGAGGGCATCATATTGCCCCAGGACATGCTCCACCAGGATGCCAACTTCATTGGAAGTGAAGCTGGCAGCCCTCTGCCTCTCTGGCTAGGGTTTGCCACTGGTGCCCAAAGGTGTTGTGTCGGACATGGCAACCCCCAAGGCAGGTGTAGGTGGGCAACTGTGTCCTGGGGCTGGGCTGTGGAGCGATGGAATACCAGTCGGGAGTCCTCTGTTCCAGCAGGGATGGTCACAGCAACTGGACCCCTGGAGATGGCAGATGTGCAGGCACCAAATGGCAGGGCACGGTGGCAGCTGGCAGGCAGGCAGCAGCAGATGGCTTGTGGGAGGCTGCTCTGGGCTCTGGGGGGCAGGAAAATGGCCTTCTGGGCAGGAGCGTGGTCTTCCGTGTGTTCTCGCGTGGCCAGCTTGATACGGAGTGATTTGGCACGTGAAAATACTGCACGTCAGTGTGTAATTCGAGCAAAGGGCCTTAGCGCATAAGCGCGTATGTGATGTAACACGCACAGGCATTTCCCTGCAACGGGTTGAGGGTCCCACGTGGGTTTCCATCGCTCTGTAGGTGCTTTTCGTGGAAAGCGGTGCGTGTGTTTTCCAGGCGTTGGGGTTCACACGCAATTACTTCAGAGCGGGTGGGTGTTGGCTACGTGTTCTTCTTCTACACGCAAGGCAGACAGTGAGTCGCACATGCTATTTTTCCCACTGCGGGTGTCCCTGTTTGTCGCGTACCCCTTTTTTTCCGCCCATACTAGCCTGCGTGTTGATCACATACGTATTTTTGGGGTTCCTGGCTGCCACAGCGTAATGCGTGCGTTTTTTAACATGCATGTGGGCTACAGTGGTCGCTTATCTCTTTTTCTTGCTTTTATGGGATGCCTGTGTTGCGTGACACGTCATTTCTCCTAGGCGGCCACAGAATGGGACATTCATTGTAGCTGTATGTAGTACGTGTTTGTTGTTTGCGCACACTTTTGATATGCGCAGGGACGCTACCGCGTGCCTTTGTGTGGCGGACATGTTTAGGCCTGTGCGCGCATATTTTGGCGCACGGATTTCCCCTGCTCGATTCCATGAATATGTGTTGTTGGCACTCGTGTGGGCGTTGCGAGCATTTACCTCCCGTAATTCCCTGTTACGCCCACATTTTCACGTGTTGTTCCCCATTCCGCGTGTTACGCCCCATGTTACGCCCACTTTTCTTGTGTGCGCTACACGTTGTACGCTTCGCACACAGCTTTTGGTGACGTCTGTGCCCACGTGCGCCACCCACTGATTTGGCGCACATCCCAGAGTTTACACACGGAGCGCATTCCATGAATCGACGAACGGCTGCGTGCGCGGCTTTTGCATTCGTGCGCTGCGATTTTCACGCTTGCGGCACACATTTATTCCATGAATTACTCTGTCAATGTCCCCAGAGTGTAAAGATCTTGGAGGGGGGATCAGAGTGAATATGTCCAACACCTTTGATCTATTCAATCATACTGAACCATGCTTCATGGTGTTGACCTCCCAGCCCATTATTTTAGAAGAGCAAGTGGCTGTAAGATCAATCAGTGCTAGATGGTCAGTGTTATTGTCCTTCTGTTTGATCGGTGCGAGAGAGGTCATCAAGCTTGAAGAGTTAATACTGGAACACATATCTGATGATCCGAGGATGTGTCAGAAGTCATGGCCACAGGACCCTTTGGCATGGTAGATGAAAAGTCAACTTGTCCCAACGGGACGTCCGAGGCCAAGATAGAGGTATACCTTTGAGGCAATTCAGACTTGGAAGAAGAGCGAGCACTAATGGATGTAGAATTGGAAAGCCTAAATGAAGTGACTTTAGACTGAAGACCTCTGATAAGTGCTTCAGTCGATTTCAAATGGCTCCACCAGATGAACCCATAGTATTAGTAGGATTGGACGGTGGAAAGAAATTCCCATTGAATGATTCATAAGTATGGGGATCTACACCAGTTTCACTCATCAGGCGATAGGACTGGCGGAGCTGTAAGCTACCAAAGACACTGGGGGAACCAGACCTGATTTATGCATTTTTTTTCACTTTCACACGCCCCCCCTCCTGTGTTTTTGATGAGGAGTTGGCAGGTGAAATATCCGATGAGTCATTGGATTAAGCATTTAGGTCAATGATAGTATCAGCAGCAGATAGTTGGCCCACATGTTTTTAGAGGCATTTCTAGATTTAGATTTTGGAGCTGCCTGATTGTTTGGCTTTTTTCCCTTGTTGATTTTCCTCCTTTTTTCCCGTCACATATTTTGTAAACGGTGGAGAAGAAGGAACCACAATAGCCGGGAGAGGTAGATGTTCTTCATTAACCTTTGTGTCTCCCCATTTAGCCATCGGAGAATTAGATGCATTGATGACCAGGGGCGTTATGACGCTAGTAATACAGAACACCAGGTGAGATGGAGAATTAGGGGGCCTGGTATTGTCAGAAGAAGACAACCCATGCAGGCTGGCACAAGGGAGGGGAATCTAAATGCATTTGCATTAGGCGTGTTGACCCATGAGCCCCCACAAAAACCCCTCAACAAAAGACATTTTCTCATTAAATTCATTGAGAATTGCAGTGTTAGACATCACCACGCAGGAGACCAGTAAAAGGGATAGTCCAGTAAAAAATGATATTTAAAAAATAGATAGGCAATATAAAAAAAATAATACTAGCACTATTTTTTTTTAAACTTCCTATGGAAAATTTTGAGCTATTCAAGCTCAAAATTCGCAAAAGGAACCGCAAACATAAATACAACGATTTTAAAGCTGCGGTTTTATTTCTAAGTTATCCGGGCTCCTCCAGCCCGGAAAACTTAGAAAAAAAAACGCAGCTAGTGCTTTTTTTTTTTTTTTTTTTAAATAAATAGCACTTACCGAGATTCAGCTGCAGCTTTCGTCTCCGGTCCGCGTCCTCCGAGTCCCGGCACCAATGAAGGAAAAGCCACCCAGCAGTAGCTTTTGTTTACTACAGCTGGCTGGATTTTCCTTCATTAGTGCCGCAAAAGCAAAAGCCAGCACAGGCGGGCATCCATTTCACAAAATGGATGCGCCCATGTGCTTGCTTTTGCGAATTTTGAGCTTGAATAGCTCAAAATTTTCCATAGGAAGTTTAAAAAAAAATAGTGCTAGTATTATTTTTTTTATATTGCCTATCTATTTTTTAAATAAAATGTTTTACTGGACTATCCCTTTAATGTTAAAGTTGGTTAATGTTGGTCGTATAAAGCAGTTCATTCCTTCTTGATGTCAGCTGAGAATTTCCCCCTTGTTATGGTGTGCTTAGAGGAATGACCCATATTGTGGAAATTTTGCATCGGTGCAAGTGTATTTTGCACTTTTGACGAGAACAAAAATTACCCTGGTGCAAAAAAACAACAAGGCATGTTTTGATGCATTTAAGCACCAGGGCAAATGTTTAGGTCAAACGGATGCAAACTTGTATTGAAAGAATATGTTGTATTTCAGTAGGGCTGTGTCTGTCCCAGTTGTTATTGCAAAGCATCTATAATGCTACCCTTCATGGCCGTCGACCATGTGGCAAATCCTAACATCGTCTCCTGCGCAGTGGTATATGCTATTTGTGAGCCTGAGCAGGCGCAGCTAGACCAGAAACATCAGCGCAATTTGAACTATCTAGATTCCCTTGGAATGTGCAAATACTGCATGCGCAGCACTGTGTGACGCAATAGAATGAATATACGATAAACTTGAACCCTCCATAAGTAGCATTTTCTGTAAAGTTGAGAATTGACGCGATTCACGGATGATGATTTGAAGGCCACTTTTTTTTAGGCGGGGTGGGCCACTTTTTTGAGGCACGGGTGGGCCACTTTCTAATGGGTGTCAGGGCCTATTTCTTGTCCCAGTCTGACTCTGGTTGCCAGACCCACTATATTCAAAGGCCTGGTTCGGGCCCTGTGTTCTTCAGACCTTTTGGGCATTAGCACTTCAGAGGCTGGAGATGGACCACCTGTGATTGCAACTTTCTGGCCTCCAACTTTGTTTTTCGCATTAGTGTTCACCAATTATTGCACAGGATTCTTTTTTTTTTTTTTTTATTGTATATGGTTTACAAAAAGAAACCTTTACAAATACATTAAGTAACAAACATTTCATATATATTAAAAAGATAGTTAAAGACCCATTCATCCCTTTTTAAGAATGAGAAACACATAACAAATAATTTAAATAAAAAAGAATTCAGTGCAAGTTAAAATGCGAAATAATTTTGCCGGTTAAATAGCAGTTTCCCTTTACATAACATCAATCTTAAAGAGATAGCAGTAAAATTACAGCTATTTCATAATGCAGATTATCAAACAGTTTAATCAAAGGGCAGGCGCATACAAATCTAAAAATTTGACAAATCCAGCCACAGCAAGACCATCTTTAATATTAGAGATGGCAAGACACCGAGACCATATGAGATTTTCTGCCCCTAAAATACCCAGGGTATTGAATCTTCCTAGATAAAGATCCCTAGGACCTTTCAAAGCTGTAAAATCTAGAAAGAGATGTCGAGTAGATTCAATTACCCCAGGAGTATGACAAAACCGACATAGAAGATCTGAATCACTAATCTCCTTCCTTCTATGAAGAACTTCCCTGGTAGGGAGGAGATTTCATCTGAGCTTGAGAAGAAGTGAGCGATAATGACGGTTAGGGAATTGAGTCAATATAAAGGACAAGCAACCTCTCTTCTTATGGTCAAATAATTGTAAGTCATTAAGAGAAGGATAAACATGTAATTTTTCAAGCGTGTGACTCCAATCAGCACTAAAAAGGGATTCCTTGACTTTATTGGGATTTGTTAACAGGGTATCCCTATCTGTGGAAAGGTCTGATAACGTCCTGTCACAGAGATCACAGAAACTAGAACAATATGGATTACGGTCTGAAGATCCCTTTGCAAAAAGGGTTTTACCCACATCAACATAGAGGGTGTCCTGTTTCGGAGAGAGCAAGGCAGAAAAAAGGTTTAAGACTCTCCAGAGAATTCGAACTCGCAGAGAGACCAAGCCCAATTCGTATTTTATAGCCACTGTAGGGACACAATTAGGTAATTTCAAAATTTTCCTCCAATAAATACCCGCAAGGGTATCCCAAAAGGTCAAAAGGGCTAGATAGTGCAGTTCCATTCCAAAGATTAATTTTGGGGTCACCTTACCCTTAAAGAAATCGACAATAGGCTTAAATGAGAACATACCATACTTGTTATGAAGCTTAATCGATTGGGAAATAAGCGGGAGCATTTTATGTCTGAGGGAACGCCTTAATTCAATGGCTGATGGCTGAGCCAGAATAAGGAATCCCAAATAGACAATTTTATGTGCTCTGATTATTTTTACCCCGCCAATTTTCCAGATTTTTTTGTTCCCCTCTCTCCCCCTTGAGAAGACCATTGTACGAGTTTTACACGGGGTGATTTTTAACCCGTTAAGGGTGGCATATTCTTCAAATTTGCAAATAAGCCTCTGAAGGCCGACTTTAGTATGATCGAAAAGAAGAAAATCGTCGGCACATGCCAACCAAGAGAGCCTAAGATCCCCCAATTTAGCATTAACCATGCCTGAATTTCCAAGGAATCCCTCAACATCTGCAAGATAGAGGATAAAAAGGCATGGGGCTAAAGAACTGCCCTGTCCTAATCCTTCTGGAAAGAGTTCCTTCAAGATCAATCCTAATATGGACCCCTGAATTCTCATACATTGCCATTATTAAGGATAAAAGACTTGGGGGAATCCCCCACTTTGCCAACTTTCCCCAAAGTCTTGACCTGATTACCTAGTCAAAAGCATTTGACAGATCAATTGAGGCAACATACAGGGAAGCAACATATTTGCACCAGGTTGAGCTTTGGAGGGCAGATAGAATAAAACCATTCAGATTGGTAGAATGGCCAGCCCTGAACTCTGTTTGTTGCTTCGGGAGAATATGGTTTTCCTTAATCCAGACAGTCAGATGAGAGAGAAGCATAGAGGCGAAGAGTTTACAGTCTGCATCAAAAAGAGAGATTGGTCTATAATTTTTTACCAAAGATCGTTGGCCTCTCTTAAAGATGGGGACAATAGGTGCCGTCTGCCAACTGGTTGGAACATTGCCAGAGACAACAATATTTTGGAATAACAAACATAAATGTTTTGCCCAAGTTTCTGGTTCCGCTTTAAAAGTATTATTTGTTAAACCATTTGGCCCAGGGGCCCTTGAATTCTTAGCTCTGGCAATGAGGCCAAGTATTATCTCACAGTCAATGAGGGGGACCCAAGGAACAGTTAGATCATTCTGCCCCGTTGTACAAGGTTCTAGCCTCTCTCCCCCTGTGCCATAGAGTTCAGTGTAGTGCTCGACCCATTGATCCTCAGAAATGGCATTCAACTGGTCAGCCACCATCACATCATCTTGGCTAGAGAAAATGGCCCAAAAGCCCTAAGATCTCTCTTAACAAGTACTCTAAGCATAGACTCCGCATCATCTTGTAGCAGGGTAGATTTCCTAGATTTGCAATAATTTTTATATTTTTGGCGGATTGTTTTAATTTTGGCTTTTTTATTATCCCAGTCAATGTCGAGTACTTGAACCTCTCTAATAAGTTTCTGAGTATATGCCTTTTCATTGGCCAACTCCTGATCAAACCTATGAGAATGGGATTTTTTAGGGAAACCCTTCCTAAGAGAGCCCGAGATACTACCATGGAGAGCACCAAGAAAACTGTCAAAGTTTAAAGTGTTAAATACTGCCAATTTCCACGAGAGAGAAGTATGGTTAAATGAGGAGATCAGTTTACAATTAAGGAGATTAATATTGGCAGGTGACCAACGTATCCCTGTCCCTTGTCCCACTGATCTAAAATGACAAGAGCCCCCAGTGGTCAATAACTTCATGGGAAAGGGAGAGGGAAAAGTAACTACCAAAGACCCATGGTCACTCCATAGGTTAAAAGAAACCTCAACCTCAGGCGTGAGAGAAGACAAGGAGTGGTCTACAAAGACATAGGGGGTCATTCCGAGTAGGGCGGTAAGGGTTAGCGGTCACCGTTAACGAGACCGGTGCCTTTAAACCCTTACCGCCCTATTCCAAGTTCCCTTTGCGGGTTGGTACTTAATGCCTGCTTTTTGCAGGCGTTAAAAAACCAACCCGCAAAGGGACCTACGAGCTAATTACGGCACCGTAATTTACGGTGCCGTAATTAGCGCCTTCCCCATTCCCATTGAGCCCTGTGGGGCAAAAATGGGAATGGGGAAGGCCCCTTGGTGAATGTGGAATTACCGACCCCGCCAACCTTGGAATGGGGCGGTAATTCCGCCATTCACCATGGCGGAGTCGGAAAGATAACGGCGTCAACCAAGGCGCTAATAGCGCCTTGGTTAACGCCAGGGTCGGAATGAGGCCCATAGTCTATAGTAGACACTGAAACACCTCTATGCCAAGTGGGACGTGAAGGAAGAGTAGCATCATAGAAACCATTAAGGCAAGTTAGCCCAACCGAGTCCAGGGCTAAATTCCAAAGTTTACCCCAATAAAATTTCTGTCCTCGCCGATTATCGTCCTCCCAAATCAAGGCCAGATCATCATATTTGGCCTCGGATGAAATTGAACAGTCAGAGTTAAGATCTCCAGCCAAGATCAACTTCCCCCTAGGATATAAAGATCTCCATGCAAGTACTATATCCGTTAGACTTTCCAAAAACGACTCAAGTACAGCAATGCCCTTATGCCAATATACGTTAATGAGAAGAATATTAACCAGGCCATGAAGGGAAGTGACGTCCAAAGCCAAAATACCAAAAGGCGTATCCGCAACAACCATACTCCTGAAGCCAAGAGAGGCTCTAGTTCCAATAAGAAGGCCCCCAGAGGCCCTCCCTCCTAAACTGGATTTAGCACTTTGGGAATGGATAACAAATCTATCAACAACGGGTGGGGAGAGCAGCCAGGTTTCCTGTAAGAAAAAACAATGTGAAGCTCTAATCATACGAACTGTATCAGTATTAGTAAAAAGATGAATACTTCCCCTAGAATTCCAGGAGAGAAAAATAAATGTATTCAGGGCCGGAGCATGTATAGATGTGACAGGGCACTTAGAGGAAAGATCATTTCCACAGACCTGAGGTAACCTGAGCCCAGCTTCTAGCGTTTCCATTGAATCTGGGCGTAAATTGCCTCCGCTGATATTGTGGAACTCTTTCCGGATGGTACACCATTGTAAGGTTTCCCCTATACTCTTCACACCCTACATATTTACCAGGCGGATGATTAGTTTGTAATAAATTTACTTCAAAACCAAGCTGCATTAAACCATCCCTTTGGGCCATTATTAGTTCTAAGACCAGTCTAGATTTCAGAACAATATTGCTCAAATCTACGCGTCCCTTAATGGGAAAGAAAATCCTCTCCATATCATAACAAGAAATGAGTGAAAGAGATGGAAGTTGATGGAAAATGTTTAATATATTTCCACGATTGAGACAGATAGGCATATCCTGCAAAATATCAAGGGAATCTTTAACCTCCACTGGATGAGGTAAAGAGTCAGTTATACATGTAGTAAACTGATTTAGCGAATCAGCTTCCAGATCAGTGCCCCTAGTCCCAACGGAAATCTTTCAGGCAAATGAGAAAAATTCTCATCTTGAGAGAATTCGGGGCTGGTGGAAGAGCTTTGATGACCATTAATTAAACCTCCATTTGGCACCTTAGACTTAGTTAAATTAAGGGAGTTAGGAATATAGAGGCCATCCACTGGTGTAAATCCCATAACACTCGCCCCCTTTGTAGAGTCTCTATTGGTCAGATGACCGTCAGAGTGACAAGAAGGAAGGCTATCTATAGGAGCGGAAAAGGTATTCGGAGCCCCATCCTGGGGCAAACACGTAGCTGTATTAGGAACCCCCCCCCCCCAGTAGATGTGTTCTTAGTAAATAACTCCTGAAATAGTTGTTTTACCATGTTGAGGTTGACCAAATTTGCTCATAACGGAGTGATAGTAGGCTCAGGATGGGTAGGAACTGATGTAGATGAAGCATTGCACGGAGTGGTTAAGGGAATTGCATCAGAAACAGATTCTATCTGCTTACATACAATTTGGGGATCCAATATAACTGGAGCGGTATTGTTTATAGGCTCCGGTTGAGTTAGAACTATTTTTGAAAGACATGTAACAGAAGTTTCCTCGACCCGCCCAGTAGAGGCAACCTCCACCCCCGGAATATTATCCCCTAGTATAGGACTAAGTACCAAAGGATCAGGCTGACTAGGTATAGCCAGAATAGACAGTAATGAAGTTAGTCCAGCAGAAGCAGTAGCTACAGTAGAAGTAGCGGTCACAGGTACTGTTAATTCCACCGGATTTGTAATCCCCTTAGAAGGGGAGGGAATTGTTGCACACACAGGGGCACTTGCCAAAAAAAGGTTTTTAAAGAATTGATTAGTATAAGAATTTATTTGTTTCATATTCTTCTGATTTTTTGTTTTCTTTATTTGTTGGTTATGCTTTTTTTTTTAACTATATGAGAAAAGCCCTTTGACTGAGCCGAAGCCTTAGTCAGGTCGATAATATCAGCCTGTTTATCCACAGTAAAGTCAGGTTAAGAATCTAATAATGGGGCAATATTATTTCCCTTAAGTGACTCAGCCATTAGTTGAATGGTAGGTCCTGAGGATAGACCCTTAGAAAGTGGGCTTAAAGATTTAGGAATCGACCCCTCTAGGGCTTTCTCTACTAGTAGTTTGGTAGTTACTTTTGTAGAAGTAATAACGGGATCTACATCAGGGATATGACCCACTTGTGTAGCCTCAGCCTTCATAGGGGAGATCAGGGGGAGTTGATTAGAAATTCCCCTGTCCATACCATGAGAGGAAGTCCCCGAGGCCCTATTGATGGGGTCCCCTGGGAGAGTAGCCGTTTGAACACTTAAGGCTATTTTGACCGAAGGTACTTCAGTAATCGGAGTAGAGAAAACAGAGTCTGAAGACTGTTTTGTTATTAAGGGATGTTCTTCCTTAATAATTTTAACCAATTCTTCAAATCTATCCAGACCTTCCAGCCTGTTACAGATTTCAGAAAGTAAGACAGAGTGTGATCTGACCTCTGACCATATATTGTCATAAAGACCCACAAAAGAACTAAGAACCATATTCAATGCAGATAAAGTGGGTTGAGTTAATTGTATTCTATCATCTGCCTCTTTAAGGGTGTGGTGCATAACAGACTGGCTAGCATGATCCTTTTGTGAGTCTAAAACTAAACCCCTTTCTCGAAGCCAGTTTTGCTTCTCAGTATACTCATTAATAAAATCGGTGAGTTTTTCCGAAGGAGAGCCCACATAAGAGGCATCACAGGTTTGCTGAGTGACATTATTTATGTTAATGGAATTAGGATCCAAATGACTCTCAGCTATTGCCTTATCTGCACACTCTATGATACTAATATCATCAATATCATTATCTCCGGGGTCTTCAGTGTCAAACTTCTTTACTACAACTTTTTTACTACATCCGCCAAATGCGTATAATCCAAAGTGGCCACTGATAGGACTGAAAGCGGAGGTTTGATAAGGGTACTAGTGGCTGTCCTTTTTCCCAAAAAATTGCCTCAGTTGATAAATTAATACCAGAAGTACCAAAATTCCTATCAGCCTCTGGTGGAGGCAATTGTTGCACAGTAGACTCTTTAGAAAGAGCAGGAGATTCATTAGCATTCATAACAGAATCATCCGACATGAAGGCAGGTAAAGACAGCCTAAGTTGGAGTGGAACGGGGATTGGGTGCACAAAGTTCACCGTGCTAACATTCAGGTGATTAGTGTGCATCTTTGCCCTAAGTAGGCTGCCCCCTTCCTCCAAATTAGAAGCTATAGTGGACGCCAGACGATCCTCCTGTGCATCTATTGAGATATCTTGATTTCCAGTAAATATGCAGCTATTATTGGCTGGAGGGCGTGCAATAATACCCATCAGGTTAAGTAAATCTGTCCTTTCTTGTGAATGAATTTGAGAATGAGCCATACATTTTTCGGAAACAGAATCTTCCAGAGTGTCTACTATTGTATGTTGTGACTTGCAAAAAGAAGTAGAAATGGGTTTTCCTGATGGAATACCATCCATCGACGAAGGAGAAAGAGCCAACACTACGGGGAGAGTAGAATCCATAGAGGCCTCCAAAGCTACCTGGCTCCTAAATCCCTTACGTGTCATTCAAACCAATGTAGGTCAAAAAGGGACAAAAGCAGAACACCGTAGGGATGAACAGTAAAAGACAAATCTATTGATAATAAAGTAGAGGGACTCCTAAAGATAATATCTATGGCTAATAAAATAGTAAGTAGTATATAAAATGCACTGAATACAAGGATTAGCAAAAATACATGAAATAACACGAAAAATACGGTTTAAAGCACTATAATAGAATACAATAAATATGGATCTCCTTCAGAAATAGGGATAAAATCGGAACTGGATATAGCAGCAAGTATATCAATTGTTTGATTTGTTTAAAGTGTCAGTCAATAAAAGAGAACCATTAAGCAGCGAAGATCTTGAGGAGGTCCCAGTAATAGGGTAAGGAACGCCCGACAGCTCGAGGAGCGGCCAGAGTCCGACTCTCCCCCCTTACCCTAATTACAATTTAGTATTAGGCAGATGAAGGAGCGTAAGACCTTAGACTGGGGTACTCACGAAGCCGTTGCACAAGGACAAGTCACAACCAAACAGCAAAACAGCAGCTCTAGCCCTTACTGCCTCCAGGGCTTAATGCCTCAAGGGTGGTTGAGCCGGCACTAAATGCGGGCTAAGAGTCACGTGATTCGTCACGTGACCGCGACAAAGTCCGCCTCCTCCAGGAAGCCAAAGAATACCCAGCAAGAGCTCCGCTCAGCACGCAGTGCTGGTAACACGAGGAGTGCTGCAGGCAGGCAGGGTAGGTATGTAAACACAGATGCGCTCCTTCAGGGAGAAATGAACCACGCCGCTTGGGCGGTTGAGCTGGCACTAAATGCGGGCTAAGAATCACGTGATTCGTCACGTGACTGCGACGAAGTCCGCCTCCTCCAGGAAGCCAAAGAATACCCAGCAAGAGCTCCGCTCAGCTCGCAGTGCTGGTAACATGAGGAGTGCTGCAGGCAGGCAGGGTAGGTATGTAAACACAGATGCGCTCCTTCAGGAAGAAATTGCACAGGATTCATCATCATTCTAAGAGCCAGGTTTGAGAAAATCGGGTCAGTATTGTGGATCTTGAATTCTCTGCTCAAAACATTGATTTGTACCATGGTAGGGAACATTGCAGGGTGCTATTGCTTGTGGCCTGGTCATATACGATATGATAGGTTATTTATTTCACACTTAATACCCAGAGGTTCCTAAGCGTGGACCTGGGGATCGAACCTGTGTTGCACTGTGTCGTTTTGCTTCCAAGGTGAGCACGTTGCTGCTGAGCTATCCTCCCGAGACATATATCATTATGCTGATAAGACATGGAGGCTGCTAGGTATGTATGCTGTTCTCTTTGCCCTATAACTAAACTGGTATTCCTGCTGCTCACATTGGCTTTGAATGTTATTTGGTGCTCACTTCATTTAATCAATAAATCAATTACATTATTAAAAAACAGATACTGAGTACTGGAAATTGATGGTATATTTAGGGTTTCTTAAAAAAATCCTACTCCAAAGGTTGGCTAGAGTCACTCTGTAACATCTCTTTCCGCGGCACTCAGTTGGTATAACCTCTCTTGCTCCATCACATGTCTATGTTACCACATGCCATTATACCATGGGAAAAAGTGGTTGAAATGGGTTTTCTTTCTCTCCCCAGTGCCAAAGCCACTGGACCAGGATTTCACCTGTGATGTACGTGTATGCATGATTGGAATGTTAAAGCATAATCCTAACTGGGAAGCAATGGAGCTCTGTACAAAGGGGTGAACGCCCAGGGGGGTTATTGGTAGGGTGTATTAGTAGAAATTGAGCTAGAATGGGTAGTAGGAAGTGATCAGGGGAATAGTGGGGATTTGAGGTTTTGAGATTTTCCTTTGATCCAGAGGAAAATATTGTGCCATCTTCCCCTTCCTACTTATCTTTTTTCGAGGTTCAGGGAAAGAAATGAAACAATGGGAGAATTCATTGAGCAAATGGCAGAGTCCAAACACTGGTTCTCTCAAAGCTGGACTATGGCAATGCTCTTCTCACTGGACTCCCAAACAGCACATTTAACCCCCTGCAAAAATTCTCTGCCAAATACCCCTTTGTTATGGTCCAGGGTATCTCAGATTGGATCTGTTTAGGGCAACAACCCTAGCACCCCGAATCCCTTGAAAAAATTCATATTCTGGAAGTGCAAACTCTAGTATTCTGAATGTACAAGGTCACACACAAAGTGTGAATTCTACTGCACTGGGAAGGATGCCTAGTGTTTGAGTTTTTATACATTTTATTGGACTAACTGAACATATGATGCTGAGTTTTAAATTGCATTGATGTTCTTACTCATATGGTAAAAAGCAAGCGTGAGAGGAACGAGCACAATGTGAGTTTTATACCCAAAGCTAGCGTACTAGTAAGGCAATGTAGTGGTCACATTACTTTATTTTTTAAACCACTGTCTGTGCTACTGTTTGAATCTATGTCTTATCTCTGAAAATATATTATACTTACTAAAGGCATTCTGTTCTTATGTACGTTTTTAAACATGTAATAAAAATGCTTTCTGAATCTGGGCAAGTTGATTAGAAAATATGTATGTTTTTTTCTAGTCCGTGTTAAAACTGCCTGGGGTGCCGAGTTTAAAAAAGCAGGAGAAACATGTGTTCAATGGTGCCAAAGTTGAACATTTTCAAATTCTGGTTGTTTATTCTGACGGCCCATTACTAACTGCCTGATCGGATTCTAACACTTAATAATACCTTACAGAAAGTACTTTGCACTGCTGTTTGTAGTAAAATGTCACAGTAACTACATGAACCTGAGGGACACATTGCCAGTGTTCACATGGCGTGCTGCATGACGGGCCAGGCTTCAAGCTTCTCCATTGTGAGACATGAAACCCACGTCTCTGAACAGATTTATTTTAAAACTGTACTAACAAACTTTGCTGGTACTAAAACCAAAAAAGAAAAATAAGCTATTTTCATTATAGAACATGTTAGTAATGAAGTGTTAGCTAAATTGTTTAGGAGAACATTTTACATAGTATGTTATATATGTAATCATATAAAGGACATTAGCACCTGAACTTGCAAATATCCTAAAGTGATATCACAGTATGTCTTTTTTTGAGTCCTCAACTTGTCTCTTCTTCAGGAGTAGACAATGCCTATCATTCCTAAATGCTTGAAAATGTATGTATACAATAAAACGTACTGCCTTGTATATTTATTTATTTAATGTGCCTATGCTATGGTTTAATTAATTTGCAATATAGGAACCTAGATTTTTTTTCAATTGCTGTCCCGACAGGATGAATCCATCATCCACTAATATCTCAAACAATGTTGTGAAAGTGTCTCCGACAGATCGCTTTAACATACATTCCTAAAAGACACCAACAAGAAAACTCTGTCTATTGCCAACTACAATTATGAATTTAAGATAACAAACTGTTAAGCATTTTCTTTTTATTTCTTCTGAACACAAGGCCACATCGTTCAGCCAAGATTAAATAGTTGCCATCTGCACCATGGTAGTTATTGTTTCAAAGCAATCATTTTAACTCTAATGGTAACCAGAAGACCGCAGCAACTACTGACCAATCAGCAGCCTCCCATTTATCTGAAGAATCATTAAAAAGGCAGTAGCCAATCAACTAAATGAGCAGATCAGCCACTCGAATATGGGCTCCATTCCAAAGGCAGCAGAGAAACAGCTACTTTCCAGGAGAATGACAATTGTGAGACAGGCATGGTATCAAGAGATGTTATGTTATGTTATGTTATCGGTATTTATAGCGCACCGTCCGTCACCAACGGAATTGGTCCCCAGGCGCTCTGGTGGATCTGTAAATGAGAAGATGGGATGGGTTAGTGAGGTAAAGCGGGAGTAGGATAGTGAGAGGATTGGTGTACTGTTGGCAGCTTCAACTCGGAAGACACCGGGTGCTGAGCTTTGGTGCGAGCATTGGATCGGTGTCCGTCCGCGTATGCTGTTGGTGCGACTTATGTGTTGTTGCAGTGTGGTGAAGTGTGTGCGGCTTGTTGTGCGAGAGATGGTTGTGTGAGTTTTTTAAGTATGGAGAGAGTTTGACAGGCCGATTCATGGAATTAATGTGTGCCGAAAAAACGGCGCACGCGTGCGAAAACGTGCGATTCGCAGTGAAATAGCAAAAATCGCAGTGCAAGTGCGATTATTGCACAGAAAACATCGCACATCAATTCGTGGAAGTCCGTGCACGCGCAAAATGTGGGATGTGTGCTGAAAAAGTGTGCGGCGCACGCTGGCGCACAGGTCATCGAACGCCGTGCGATAAGGCCTCAGCGAATTCGCACATAGCGCGGCGCACATAACAAAAGTAGGCATAACACGGGGCGTCACACGCAGAATGGGGAACAACTCGTGAAAATGTGGGCGTCACGGGGGAAGTACAGTAGGCAAATGCGCAGAATGCCCACACGCTCGCCTGCAACATGTATTCATGGAATCGAATAGGGAAAAACAGCGCACGGCCAAAGACGCGCACAGGCCCATACATGTCCGCCACACGAAGGCAGGCGGTAGCGTCCCTGCGCAGGAAAAAAATGTGTGCCAAAGTTCTACACGCGCGAGAAGGCCCACACGCGATCGGGCCTGGGGGAGCGTGTGCGTGTATCTCAGAGGTGCGCGAGAAGTTTCACACGCGATCGGGCCTGGGGGAGCGTGTGCGTGTATTTCAGAGGTGCGCGAGAAGTTTCACATGCGATCGAGCCTGGGGGAGCGTGTGCGTGTATTCCAGAGGTGCGCGAGAAGTTTCTCACACGCAATTGTCCTGGGCGCGTGTATTTCAAGGGTGCGCGAGAAGTTCCACACGCGATTGGCCTGGGCGCGTGTATTTCAGAGGTGCGCGAGAAGTTCCACACGCGATTGGCCTGGGCGCGTGTATTTCAGAGGTGCGCGAGAAGTTCCACAAGCGATTGGCCTGGGCGCGTGTATTTCAGGGGTGCGCGAGAAGTTTCACACGCGATTGGCCTGGGCGCGTGTATTTCAGGGGTGCGCGAGAAGTTCCACACGCGATTGTCCTGGGCGCGTGTATTTCAGGGGTGCGCGAGAAGTTCCACACGCGATTGGCCTGGGCGCGTGTATTTCAGAGGTGCGCGAGAAGTTCCACACGCGATTGGCCTGGGCGCGTGTATTTCAGAGGTGCGCGAGAAGTTCCACAAGCGATTGGCCTGGGCGCGTGTATTTCAGGGGTGCGCGAGAAGTTTCACACGCGATTGGCCTGGGCGCATGTATTTCAGAGGTGCGTGAGAAGTTTCACACGCGATTGGCCTGGGCGCGTGTATTTCAGGGGCTCGCGGGTGTTTTCACACGCGATCGGGCCTGGGGGAGCGGGGTACGTGTATTTCAGGGGCTCGCGGGTGTTTTTACACGCGATCGGGCCTGGGGGAGCGGGGTACGTGTATTTCAGGGGCTCGCGGGTGTTTTTACACGCGATCGGGCCTGGGGGAGCGGGGTACGTGTATTTCAGGGGCTCGCGATGTGGTTTTACACACGATCGGGCCTGGGGGAGCAGGGTACCACTCACCGTCTGCCTTGCGTGTAGAAGAACGCGTAGCCAACACCCACCCGCTGTGAAGTAATAGCGTGTGAACCCCAACGGCTGCAAAACACACGCACCGCACCCCACGAAAAGCAACGCCCGTGCGCGATACGTCACAGACACGCATACGCGCTAAGGGCCTTTGGTCCAATGGAATCGCATATGCGTGCTGACGCGCTTACGCGCTAAGGGCCTTTCCTCGATTCACACGCTGACGTGCAGAATTTTCACGTGCCAAATCACTCCGTATCAAGCTGGCCACGCGTAAGCACACGGAAGACCACGCTCCTGCCCAAAAGGCTGAATTACTGCCCCCAGAGCCCCGAGCAGCCTCCCACGAGCCATCTGCTGCTGCCTGCCTGCCTGCTGCCACCGTGCCCTGCCATTTGGTGCCTGCACATCAGCCATCTGCAGGGGTGCAGTTGCTGTGTCCACCCCTGCTGGAACAGAACACTCCCGACTGGGATACCATCGCTCCACAGCCCAGCCCCAGGACCCAGTTGCCCACCCACGCCTGCCTCGGGGGTCGCCATGTCGGGGCAAACACCATCCGAGACCACTGGCGACCCCCAGCCAGAGGGGCAGAGGGCCACCAGCTTCAGACAGAAGGAAGTTGGTGTCCTGGTGGAGCTTGTCCTGGGGCATTATGATGCCCTCTTCGGATCACCCCGCGCCAACAAGGAAGGACGGGACAGGATCTGGGACGACTTTGTGGTTGCCATCAACGCGGAGGGGGTTTCAACCCGCAACATCAAGCAAGTCAAGAAGCGCTGGGAGGACTTCAGGTCCAGGACCCTCATAAAGGCCCGGTGCCTCGTGGAGGGGGGCCGGGGCAGCATGAGTACCATCCAGCTGAGGGTCCTGGAACGCGTACGCCCAGCGCTCCATGCCCAGATCCTTGAGAGGCAGACCCGTCTGGAGTCGAGCGGTAAGTGGCCAAGCATTGCTGTGTGAGACAGGGCATGTTCCAGCGTGCTGGTTGTCTGATACTTGCCTGTATGTGTGACATAGGCCATGTACGCGTGTGTGTGTGCAGGGACATCATGGTCATGCATGTGAGACCAGTAATGTGTGAAGCACACGGTTGGTGTATGTGTTTAAATGTAACATGGGGAACCCTATGCGGAATGGACACATGAGAGCATGCCAGTCTCTGTTCCTGGACATGGGTGTGGGTGAGGGATGGGTGCTGATGCCATGTACATGTATGGTGTCCATGTCTGTGTTTCTGACCTGCGTGTCTGTGACTTGCGGATGCCATGGATGCATGACACATGTCTGTGACAATGTTCAGATTCACTGATGCAGCCTAGTTATCCTTGCATCCACTGTGTCTGGGCTGTACGAGTCCAGATGGATGAAAGTACGTTGAAGTGTGTGCATGTGATAGGCATGACCCATGATGCAAGTGAGTCCAAAAACAACATTGTATGCTTCAAGAGTCCCTTGGACATGTTTGCTTATGTCCATAGCATGCGCCATGCCTGTTACTGCATGTGTTTTGCCTGCACTGACCCATGTGTTGTGGAGGGACATGATGGAAGTGATCTTTGACAGTGCCACTCATCTGCTATTGCTTCCTGTCTAGGGGACCATTGTACAGTACCCTGATGCTTGTGTTCTATGTCTCCCTCTACACAGCGCAAAGTGAAGAAGAGGGCGGAGACGGCGCTGTGGAGCTAAGCGGCGGGGATGCCCCCACGGCTGCAGCGGAAGGGGTGGGTGAGCCCCCATAGGGGCTTGCAACGGCAGAAGGCGGTGTGGAGCCATCCAGGTTGGTGGTTTCCACAGAGGAGGAGGAGGCCGCTACTGAGCCGCACATGGGGCCTGGTGGGGGCATCCCTGCTGGTGCAAGTGGTGCAGTCCAGGGGCAGGAGGCAGCACAGGTCGCCGTGGAGGTGCCTGTGCATGTCACTGTCCCTGACACTGTGACTGCACCACCATGCACCAGCAGGGATGCCCCATCCCAGGCCCGTCCGCAGGTAGGGGGGATGTCCATGTCATCTGACTCCCCTCCATCTGTGGACGAGGGGACCCCTGGCCGTATGGAGAAGGTCCTGATTGGTGTCGTGTTGCGCACGGCTGTCATTCGTGATGAGGGGCGTGCTTCCCGGGGGGAGCACGCACGTCATCACGAAGAGCACTGTGCCAACGTGGCCCAGTTGGGAGCGGTCATGGTCGGGGGTCTCGTACATGTGTCGGGCACTCTGGCGACCCTCTCCTCCTCTGTGGAGGCTATGCGCCAGTCGTACTCCATGCCGTCTTCCGGCCCAGATGCCACCAGGGCCCCCTGTGGACCTGCCCTGACCAATGCAGCCACCTCGGTGGGGATCCCATCCCTGCCACAGTCGGGAGTCGGAGGTCCAGCAGGGGTGGACACACCAGCAACTGGACCCCAGCAGATGGAGGATGTGACGGCATCATCGGGCAGGGCACGTGCACGACGGCGTCGGTGGTTTTCATCAGCCTGGATGCCGTTGTGCTGGCACAGGCAGTTGCGTCGGAGGCAGCGGCAGGCTCGACGTGGGAGGCATCATGGCTCGGGGCCATCAACATCAGGGGTGCAGGCATCGGCCGGAGGGCAGGAGAACCCTGGAATGGGAGTGGCTTCCGTGTGGGAGCGGTTGGGCCAGCAGATAGGTGTGGAGCGGCAGCGGGCAGAGGAGGAACGGCTCACAATGGTCAGGGCGGAGAACTCCATGCGGAGGGCGCTGAGGCGGGCTGAGTGCCTCGAGGGTCTTCGCAGGGAGTTGGAGCTGGACACTGCATTATCCCTGCGGGACCTCGGGGCCAGGGAACATGCCCGCCTCCAAGCCATTGAACAGGAGTTTGATGATGCCTGGCCCATGACAACAACCAGTGAGCCGTCGGACTAGTCCGCTGCCCTTGTAAATAGTTATGTAGTTAGTGTTAGGTTTCCTTTGCTTTTTTATTTATTTTGGACCTTTTGGACAATGGGCCATATTTTTGTATATAGTTTTATTTTATTAGGTAGTATTTTTATGTAGGTTTCATTTCTTCAGTTGGGATCATGGGCCCTGGTTTGTTTATCTGTATATAGTTGACTGTTGGATTTTATTTTTTTTTGGATTTACCCATGGAGCAATGGTTTTCGGTTTTCTTTTTACCTTGGATTTACTTTCTTGAACTGTGACTTTGGACACCTTTCCTTTGGATTATGATTTGTCGTTTTTCATTATTTTACGGACATGCTGCTTTTGGTTTTTGATTCCCATTGTCATTTGTTTATTTTTAATTCCATTTATGCTGTTTTTAATACATTTTTTCATTTTCATCAAACTTCAATGTGTAGTATCATCTCATTGGTAACATGCATATCCTGATATGGGTTTTGAGATTCACTGACACCCATTGGGTGTATGTGAGGGCCATGTGTTCATTTCCAAACTTGCTATTGGGGTTCTATCATGTCATTGCCATTTCTAAGTGGGTGGATGCAATACTCGAGTGGGTGTTTTGCATTTGGAGGCTGACCATAAGGGCCAGGGATCTAGATTGTGATGACATGTTGGCTGGGGGACATGTGTGGGGGCCTGCTGGCAGGTGCCCCGCAATGCTGGGGAGTGGGGGTGCAGGGGGACATGAGTGGGACATGAGTGGGGGCCTGCTGGCAGGTGCCCCGCAATGCTGGGGGTGTAGGTGAAGGGGGACATGAGTGGGACATGAGTGGGGGCCTGCTGGCAGGTGCCCCGTAATGCTGGGGGGTGGGGGTGCAGGGGGACATGAGTGGGACATGAGTGGGGGCCTGCTGGCAGGTGCCCCGCAATGCTGGGGGGTGGGGGTGCAAGGGGACATGAGTTGGTGATCAGTAGTGCAAGGAGACATGTGCCTTTGCTGGGGGGCATGCCCATGTTGGGTGGGCTGCCTGCGGGACATGACCAGGGATGCAGGGTAGTTCCCTGTGGTGTGGGCTGCCTGCAGGGGCCGTGGAGGGTGTACAGGGGACACCTGGGAGGACCCACAATGCCAAATCACATGTAGGACTCGCCGGCACCCCTGAAATACACGTACCCTGCTGAAATTGCGTGTGAAAATTCTCGCGCACCCCTGAAATACACGTATCCTGCTGAAATCGCGTGTGAAAATTCTGGCGCACCCCTGAAATACACGTACCCTGCTGAAATCGCGTGTGAAAATTCTCGCGCACCCCTGAAATACACGTACCCTGCTGAAATCGCGTGTGAAAATTCTCACGCACCCCTGAAATACACGTACCCTGCTGAAATCGCGTGTGGAACTTCTCGTGCACCTCTGAAATACACGCGCACAGGCCAATCGCGTGTGTAACTTCTCGCGCACCTCTGAAATACACACACACGCTCCCCCAGGCCAGATCGCATGTGGAACTTCTCGCGCACCCCTGAAATACACGCGCACAGGCCAATCGCGTGTGAAACTTCTCGCGCACCTCTGGAATACACGCGCCCAGGCCAATCGCGTGTGGAACTTCTCGCGCACCTCTGAAATACACGCGCCCAGGCCAATCGCGTGTGGAACTTCTCGCGCACCCCTGAAATACACGCACACGCTCCCCCAGGCCCTATCGCGTGTGGAACTTCTCGCGCACCTCTGAAATACACGCGCTCAGGCCAATCGCGTGTGGAACTTCTCGCGCACCCCTGAAATACAGGCACACGCTCCCCCAGGCCCGATCGCGTGTGGAACTTCTCGCGCACCTCTGAAATACACGCGCCCAGGCCAATCGCGTGTGGAACTTCTCGCGCACCTCTGAAATACACGCACACGCTCCCCCAGGCCCGATCGCATGTGGAACTTCTCGCGCACCCCTGAAATACATGCGCACAGGCCAATCGTGTGTGAAACTTCTCGCGCACATCTGGAATACACGCGCCCAGGCCAATCGCGTGTGAAACTTCTCGCGCACCTCTGAAATACACGCGCCCAGGCCAATCGTGTGTGGAACTTCTCGCGCACCCCTGAAATACACGCACACGCTCCCCCAGGCCCAATCGCGTGTGGAACTTCTCGCGCACCTCTGAAATACACGCGCCCACGCCAATCGCGTGTGGAACTTCTCACGCAACTCTGAAATACACACACACGCTCCCCCAGGCCCGATCGCTTGTGGAACTTCTCGCGCACCCCTGAAATACACGCGCACAGGCCAATCGCGTGTGAAACTTCTCACGCACCTCTGGAATACACGCGTCCAGGGCAATCGCGTGTGGAACTTCTCGCGCACCTCTGAAATACACGCGCCCAGGCCAATCGCGTGTGGAACTTCTCGCGCACCTCTGAAATACACGCGCCCAGGCCAATCGCGCGTGGAACTTCTCACACACCCCTGAAATACACGCACACGCTCCCCCAGGCACGATCGCGTGTGGAACTTCTCGCGCACCTCTGCAATACACGCGCCCAGGCCAATCACGTGTGGAACTTCTCGCGCACCCCTGAATTACACGCACACGCTCCCCCAGGCCCGATCGCGTGTAGAACTTCTCACGCACCTCTGGAATACACGCGCCCAGGCCAATCGCGTGTGGAACTTCTCGCGCACCCCTGAAATACACGCACCCGCTCCCCCAGGCCCGATCGCGTGTGGAACTTCTCGCGCACCTCTGGAATACACGCGCCCAGACCAATCGCGTGTGGAACTTCTCGCGCACCCCTGAAATACACGCACACGCTCCCCCAGGCCAGATCGCGTGTGAGACTTCTCGCACGCGCGTGTTCCCGAAACCCGTAATACACGTTCCCCGCTTTGCGTTTGCTGTTTGCCAGTCCGGAAAACTGGTACAGGGTTGGCGCAGCCCTTTGCAATGGTTTTGCGATCTTGATGGCTTTTCCTTGCGCGAGGGCGTTCTTCGGGGCGTAACTGGCGCTGCTGCAGGGTCGCTGCGCCACTCTGCGCCACGTCTGCTTTTGGAGGCGAGAATCCATGAATACGCTGTGCGCGGAAATTGGTTTTATCGCACGCGGCTGGCGCAGACATTAGCACGGGCACGCTGTGCGCCAGCCGCGTGCGACACTTTTGTGAGGAATTCCATGAATCGGCCTGTGAGTTTATATCGGTTAGTGGGTTATGTGACATTAACAGGAAAGCATTCACAGTTCTGTCTAAGTGGGCACTTGCTGACCTACATAATTCAGTCAGAGTGTGGCACTCACCAGTCCTCACAATACCATCCAGATACGGCACAGGCCAGTGCCCACAACTCCATCCAAGTGCGGGACATGCTAACATTCTCAATTCCCTTTAAGTGTAAGAGATGACAGACACAAGGGATATGCTTCAAAAACCTTTATTTTACCGGTCAGGGTGGTGCAAAGCCTAACTTGCCCTAGCTCTTAGGAGGGATTGTTCATTATTTAAAAGTGTCTGTCAGTCCAAAGCAAAATACTGCCTGTGTCATAACCTATGCATGTCCTCACTTCTATACAATAACAATGTGTAGGGAATGTCCATATCTTAATAAACTAAATAGGGTTGAAAAGTAAAAGAACTTGTCGTCGCTGCTCTTCTATAGCTCCCTTCTCCAAGTTCAAGACACTTAGGTTGACAAAGTTCCACAAGCTTATCAGGATTCACTTGCCAAAAGTTCACAGTACTTTAGTTCACAAAGTTCCTTGGGCTGGGTTCCCTTTTATCGAACTCAATGCCCTCTGGTTCACCCTCTTCAATGGGTTTCTCAGGCTTCCCCTACCCAAGTTCAAACTCCTTTGATTTCACACCAATGTTCAATTTGTCAAGCTCCACTTTTCTAAACACAAGAGTTCACCTTGCTTCTGTAGGACCCCTCTTCCCCATATTCCATGGAACACAAAAGTTCAACTTGTTAACACAACATTTCAGCTGATTTCCTTAGGGGTTCCCATCCCCATATTAATGAATCTTCTTGGTTTATTCAATGTCAACTTGCCACCCAGTTCACTTATTCAATGGGGTCTCCACTGGTTGTGATGCAGTTGTCAAACTGCACAGTCCACCCATCACAGGTCACGCAACCAGGTGCCCTGGGCTTTAGCTGTGCCCTCTTGTTAAAGTTCATTAGCCAAAATAAGATTCTCTTTCAACATTCACTTTCTTTATAAATTATTGTTTCTTCATATTTTCTTTATCAGGTTTCTCTGGTTCTCCTGGATCACTCCCCTGCCTGGAAACATTCCAGTATGTAGGACTTTAAGGTGGGGTATCTGGGCCCTCCTGGAACACTCTCCTGACTGGGGGCCACCTGATGCTTAATTACTCTTTTGCTGGATCTCTATGGGTTTCCTGGGTCACTTCCCTGCCTGGAAATCTTCCGGTTATACTTGTTTATGGTGGGGTCTCTGCGGCATTCCTGGATCACTCTGCTGCCTGGTGGCTACCTCAATCCTTAATAATTCTTTATAGTTATTCTTGGGGAGTTTGCTGAAACTTAATTTCTTCGCATAGCTCTGCTTTTTTCGCAATGCCTTTTTGCTCACACTTTACGGCTTCACATAGCTCCTCCCTTCTAAAGGTCTTCTTTCTTGACACAAAGGCTGTTTGGTTTAAAGTACATTTCACATGAAGACTTTTGAAAATGTCCCTTCCCTTCTTTGAAGGAACGCAACCACTCCAATACAATGTATACTGCTTTAAAACTAGATAGCATAGACGTTCGTCCTCTAGCACGCGTAATCAAAGTCAAACAGGGTTTTTCAGCATCTCACCGGCTCCCCTTTGAAGACTTTCCTTTCTATTGTGCTTGCCACAAACTAGTGAAATGCCTCTAGGAGTTTTTGGTCTATCCCTCCAGCACTCCAGCACTATCACAGTGCCCCAGTAGGGCAAGCACTTCACTTGGTGGGTGGAAGAATGGCCCCTCAGCTGGCCTCCATCCTCTGCTTCGCCTCTGTCCCAAGGACCTCCAGCTCTTAAGCCAAATCTGCCAGGACCAACAGCCTTCCTAGTCATCAGGATGTGGGCGCTTTCCAGGCTGCAGCACTGCACACAACTGCTACCCTCAGAATCTCACCTCCTTTCAGCTTCTCTTCTGGCTTCACAACCACATCTGCTTCTGTCACTCGCAGGACAGCTGTTGCTGTTGCTGCTTTCTCCCCACTTTGTATACACCTGTGACTGGTTAATGGGTTGCAGGTGGGTATACTTAGTTTCACTTGCCTGATCTTGCCTGGCCTTGTTATGGGGCCATCTCCATTGAGTATGCTGGTGTGCCTCTGTTTGCATCTTCTTCATTCCAGTACGATACTGGTGTTTCACATGGAAAGTCTGTATCCTCCTGACTCCCTCTTCTTCGTAAAACAGAAAAAAGTGTCTAAATATAAAGACACTCCCGTCCCCTGCACACCATTAAAGCTGATACACAATCAGTCAATAGTAGTAAAAAGTTTTTTACTGGTAAAAAATAAGACGTAGTCAAAACAAACAGTTTTTAGCACTGTCGTTACCAAAACACTTCTGGTTAGCATGGAAAAGTACAAACATCAAATAAATTCAATAAGGCTTTTCATAGAACGAGAAAAGTATAAAAAAAAAGACAAATGAAACAATGATGTGTAATATAAATTGCAATGGGCAAAGCCAAGTAATAGTCTTGTAATAAACTCAGGTGCTCAGGTGCTCTACGCGCTTCGGGGAACACCCCCTTCTTCAGGAGCAAAGTGATCTGAAATTATATACATTGAAAACAGACATCAGTATCATATATACAATATAATATTGTTAGTGTACACAAAACTTGAGAAATCCAACACATGAAATATAACAAATGTTGCCTAATTTAGAATGCACACAGGCATCCACATTTATGTAGTTGCAATCAAACCAAAAATAATTATATAAACATAAACAGTCAGACTACCCATTGGTGTGACTCCAAAGAAGTGGAACAAGGATAGGCCTCAAATGGGCATTCAAGTATACCGAAATAGCAAACAATAAAAAAAAAGAAATAAAATGGAATGCAAAATACCTAGGGGGAGAACGGGCGTATATATTGGGTTGACAGCAGCAATGTGTAGAAATATCTGACGAGTTAAATGATCCAATTGCTGCTAAGGTACATATGGACTAATTCAAAGTCATTGTCCTATTGTGGAAAAATGAATAAAAGTTCGTATGTAGCAAGATATGTATTTGGTGAACCTCATGGATAAAAAAATCAAAGACACATTAAACAAACTCAAGAAAAACTGCTTACCACTAATTAAAGCCAAAGTCACTGTAACCGTGATGAAGTACTGGAGGATCCAAATGGGGCCATCAGATAAGATGTAAATAAAATCCCAGGAAATTCAGATGTCACTGCAGGAGGTACCAGGGAAATGCCATGGTTGGACGAGTGAAGACAAATACACCACTACATGTATCGAAAAAAAGAAAGAAAGCAACCACTGAAAAAATCATGTAATCCAACTATTTAGATGGCTAACAAGTCGATAGCCAAGGGAGGAGTCATTCGAGTAAGATAGAAAGGAGACTAAATAAACATGACAAGTTCCAAGTGCAAAATACACCTAAGGCTGAGCTCCCAAGGGTAAAAAACACTGAAAAAACGTGCACTCCATTCAATCAGGGAATTGATGAACCAAATGCCTAAGAAGCCAAATTAAAGGTAAGTGAAAGAAAAACCTATTACCAAAGACAACCCCTGAGTGCAGATATACAACTCAGATTAAAGTTCACCACGATAAATAAATGAAGCCTTTCTGTCTCTAACACTCACCGCGAAATAAAAAGCAGTCGCCAACACACGTCACGGCTCGAACAGCTCTGAAGATTACAACCGAAGGAGTTCTATTTAGCACTAGTTAGCGATCATGTGACAATAGCACGTGATTAGAAACGTAGGTAACAGTACGTGCCGACAAGGTAAGTAAAAGCGGAACTACCGTCGGCAATTAAACAGGAAAATACACAGCTGAAGAGCAATTCTATAGTGAAAACGTGTGAAACAGGAAAATGAAATATGGAATATGCAAAGAAACAAAGTATACTGATAACAAAACCTGGATAAATGGAAAGCAATAGTCAAACACAATGAAGTGCATTTAAAGAAAACTAATGTGCACGTAAATGGCATTCTAAGAGGGAGGAGGAACAACAATGAGTCGCCTGGAAATAGCATGATCAAAAATAGAAAAAAGTGACCGCGCAGAGGCATAAGGAATGAACTAAACAAACCCAGGAAAATAATGTAACCAAAAAATTGCTGACAAGCCAAATACACAATATACTGGCCATGCACCGCAGAAACGATGCCCGAATGTAATCAATGTATAAACAATTAATATCAAGAAAGAAGATAAGTTGAGCACCATAGACGGAGTAGGTAAATACAAAGAGAGGCTGGAAAGCCAGCACAACGCAAAATAAAGGAGTCAAATCCATGGGGTGTCAAGGGTAGTTTAATGAAAATAAAATCAAAGGGATTCAAGATGCCAAGTAAGGATCAAATTCAAACAAAACAATTAAGAGAGAATTTCTCATTCAATCCTCTTGGTGAAATGGTATCAAGGTAATCTATCCAATACATCTCCCTTTGAGCAAGGGTTCTCATATAGTCACCTCCCCTGGTTGGACGTTTGACAACCTCCAAAATGGTAAACCTAATCTGGGCTATAGTGTGACAAGCCGCTGTGAAATGTCTCGAAACTGGAGATTTATTGTTATTGCAGCGAATGTTAGATTTATGTTCTGTCCACCTCTCTCGGGCAGACCTGGCAGTCTGACCACCGTACATTAGACCACACGGGCACTTGATGCTGTAAATAACTCGACAAGTTGCAAAGTGTCTCAATTTGATTTTTCTCCCCGTATGTGGGTGTGTAATAAATTCACCTTTAGCAACATTATTACATTGGCTGCAGGATAAACAAGGAAATGTACCTTTTTTCTTTGTGGCCAATGTTGGTTGAGTTTCCTTCGGTACACGTTCTGCCTTCACCACTCTGTCTCAAATGTTAGTGCCTCTTCTGTATACCATCATGGGTGGTTCAGGGAACAACTCATGTAGAGTTGGATCATAATGTAAGATGGACCAATGTTTTTGAATGATGCGTTTGATATGAAATGATAGTCTCGAGTATTTAGAAATGTGAAGAATAGCTCTATTCTCTTTTTTAATTTTCGGAGTCAATAATTGTTCTCTAGTCATGGGGAGTGACCTTGCCTGTGCTTCTTCTATTATTTCAATAGGATACCCTCTCAAGGTAAATCTCTTCGACAAAGTCCCGCACTCATCTTGTAAGACATCACAATCAGGGATTATCCTCTTTAAACGTAACATTTGGCTGTATGGTAAGCTAGCCATCATTGCCTTGGGATGAAAACTTGCATAATGTAGTAAACTGTTTACATCAGTAGCTTTGTGATATAAAGATGTTTTAATTTGGTTTTCCACAATCTCTAACTGTACATCTAGAAAATGGAGTGTAGGTTCCCCGATATCTAAGGTGAATTTGATTTGTGTATGTACAGAGTTAAGATAGTCAAGAAATCCTTCCAATTCTTTTTTGGAGCCACACCACACACCAAAAATATCGTCAATGTACCTTTTCCATATAATAATCTTTGATGACCATTCCATATTGTCCAATACAAATCGTTTCTCGAACCAATACATGTATATATTTGCCTATACTGGGGCCATTGCTGACCCCATCGCTGTGCCAGATATTTGAGAAAAATACTCTCGTTGGTATCGAAAAAACTGTTATGAAGAATAATGGTAATGAATTGAATGATTAATTGTGGATCACACTTGACGTTGCTTGATTGTAATAATAACCATTCTACAGCCTCAATACCCTCCTGATGGGGAATGTCGATTCGCGACTTGTCGATCAATAGGAGTTATTTACAGCATCAAGTGCCCGTGTGGTCTAATGTACGTCGGTCAGACTGCCAGGTCTGCCCGAGAGAGGTGGAGAGAACATAAATCTAACATTCACTGCAATAACAATAAATCTCCAGTTTCGAGACATTTCACAACGGCTCGTCACACTATAGCCCAGATTAGGTTTACCATTTTGGAGGTTGTCAAACATCCAACCAGGGGAGGTGACTATATGAGAACCCTTGCTCAAAGGGAGATGTTTTGGATAGATTACCTCGATACCATTTCACCAAGAGGATTGAATGAGGAATTCTCTCTTAATTGTTTTGTTTGAATTTGATCCTTACTTGGCATCTTGAATCCCTTTGATTTTATTTTCATTAAACTACCCTTGACACCCCATGGATTTGACTCCTTTATTTTGCGTTGTGCTGGCTTTCCAGCCTCACTTTGTATTTACCTACTCCGTCTATGGTGCTCAACTTATCTTCTTTCTTGATATTAATTGTTTATACATTGATTACGTTCGGGCATCGTTTCTGCGGTGCATGGCCAGTATATTGTGTATTTGGCTTGTCAGTCATATTTGGTTACATTTATTTTCCTGGGTTTGTTTAGTTCATTCCTTATGCCTCTGCGCGGTCACTTTTTTCTATTTTTGATCATGCTATTTCCAGGCAACTCATTGTTGTTCCTCCTCCCTCTTAGAATGCCATTTACGTGCACGTTAGTTTTCTTTAAATGCACTTCATTGTGTTTGACTATTGCTTTCCATTTATCCACGTTTTGTTATCAGTATACTTTGTTTCTTTGCATATTCCATATTTCATTTTCCTGTTTCACACGTTTTCACTAAGCTGTGTATTTTCCTGTTTAATTGCCGACGGTAGTTCCGCTTTTACTTACCTTGTCGGCACGTACTGTTACCTATGTTTCTAATCACTATATATTGTCACATGATCGCTAACTAGTGCTAAATAGAACTCCTCCGGTTGCAATGTTCAGAGCTGTTTGAGCCGTGACGTGCGTTAGCGACCGCTTTTTATTTCGCGTTGAGTGTTAGAGACAGAAGGGCTTCATTTATTTATCGTGGTGAACTTTAATCTGAGTTGTATATCTGCACTCAGGGGTTGTCTTTGGTGATAGGTTTTTCTTTCACTTACCTTTAATTTGGCTTCTTAGGCATTTGGTTCATCAATTCCCTGATTGAATGGAGTGTACGTTTTTTCAGTGTTTTTTACCCTTGGGAGCTCAGCCTTAGGTGTATTTTGCACTTGGAACTTGTCATGTTTATTTAGTCTCCTGTCCATCTTACTCGAATGACTCCTCCCTTGGCTATCGACTTGTTAGCCATCTAAATAGTTGGATTACATGATTTTTTCAGTGGTTGCTTTCTTTCGTTTTTTCGATACATGTAGTGGTGTATTTGTCTTCACTCGTCCAACCTTGGCATTTCCCTGGTACCTCCTGCAGTGACATCTGAATTTCTTGGGATTTGATTTACATCTTATCTGATGGCCCCATTTGGATCCTCCAGTACTTCATCACGGTTACAGTGACTTTGGCTCTAATTAGTGGTAAGCAGTTTTTCTTGAGTTTGTTTAATGTGTCTTTTTTATTCATGAGTTTCACCAAATACATATCTTGCTACATACGAACTTTTATTCATTTTTCCACAATAGGACAATGACTTTGAATTAGTCCATATGTACCTTAGCAGCAATTGGATCATTTAACTCGTCAGATATTTCTACACATTGCTGCTGTCAACCCAATATTTACGCCCGTTCTCCCCCCAGGTATTTTGTATTCCATTTTATTTCTTTTTTTTTATTGTTTGCTATTTCGGTATACTTGAATGCCCATTTGAGGCCTATCCTTGTTCCACTTCTTTGGAGTCACACCAATGGGTAGTCTGACTGTTTATGTTTATATAATTATTTTTGGTTTGATTGCAACTACATAAATGTGGATGCCTGTGTGCATTCTAAATTAGGCAACATTTGTTATATTTCATGTGTTGGATTTCTCAAGTTTTGTGTACACTAACAATATTATATTGTATATATGATACTGATGTCTGTTTTCAATGTATATAATTTCAGATCACTTTGCTCCTGAAGAAGGGGGTGTTCCCCGAAACGCGTAGAGCACCTGAGCACCTGAGTTTATTACAAGACTATTACTTGGCTTTGCCCATTGCAATTGATATTACACATCATTGTTTCATTTGTCTTTTTTTTATACTTTTCTCGTTCTATGAAAAGCCTTATTGAATTTATTTGATGTTTGTACTTTTCCATGCTAACCAGAAGTGTTTTGGTAACGACAGTGCTAAGAACTGTTTGTTTTGACTAAGACTTATTTTTTACCAGTAAAAAACTTTTTACTACTATTGACTGATTGTGTATCAGCTTTAATGGTGTGCAGGGGACGGGAGTGTCTTTATATTTAGACACTTTTTTCTGTTTTATGTTCTTCACAAACCCTGTTTCAGGGCTTGTATTCCTCCCCAGCACCCAGACTTATTTAAGTGCTTTATATAATTATTAACTTTGATCCTTTAATTTGGAGTGCACCTATCGATTCCTTCTTTTTTTGCTATTATCCCTCTTCTTCGTCACAGCACTATAATGGTGTTTCCTTTGGGAGTCATGCATTAATCTATGAGACGTCATCCTCGTCCCAGTACTTGGTGTAATCTTAGGGGGAACATCTTCATTAGATGACGTCCCTTTGACTCTGGTTGTTCTTTCTTCACTCTCTTGTAGGAATGGGGTTTAGTAAGAGAAGTAGGTGGTATTTCTGGTTGCTTTTTCCCGACCTCAGTGTCCTGGACAGGATTGACAATAGCCCATGAAGGCTAAGGGAGGGTAGGGTAGGTTGGTATAAGGAATGGGTGGATACCATGTCTCACCCTTGAGTGTCCCCTCTACAATCCCCAAGAACCACCTACTCAGGTGATCTTCCCTCCCTTGTCCACCCCCAGGGTCGGGATCCAATAGCGATGGCTTCCCTGATCACCTGAGCAAAGGATCCTAGGGGCGTAAATGTGAGGACGCCCTCAGGTTTCTCACACAATGCTATCCAGACAATGGACAAAGGGGACTATTTCCCTCTGGTCCATCTGGACCTTTCGGCTACCTTCGATATGGTTGAACACCACACTCTGATCAGCTTTCTTGTGCAAGGAATGTGCTTCTCAGTGATGGTTCTCAATTGGCTCTCCTCTTACCTATCAGACAGACACCGAGCTGATCAGATGGGTACATTCAGATCAAACTACCACTGAGGTACCTGCAGCATTCATCATGGTTCAATGCTTTCCCCAGTCCTTTCCAACCTGTACATGGAACCACTTGGTTCACTCCTCGATGATCCATTTATCTCTCTACACCAATACATAGAATATACTCAACTGTACATAAGACTGAACTGCACCTGCGGCATCAAATGCCTCCAGTAATGTCTTGCCACTATTCAAATGGGAATGCTAAGCACATACCTAAAGCCCAAACCAACCAAAATGAAACTTGTTCTCCTCCATCACCCATCAAAATCACCTAAGAATGTATGAATGACATGGACCCGGATCAGTTCACTCCTCAACTGGTTCCCTCTGCCAACTCCCTCAGGTTCATTGTTGACAGTGACATCCTTGTGCAGAAGCATATTAACAAAAGGGCTCAGACCACTTGTTATCAGTGCACACTGATGCATAAAGTTAAGCCCTTTCTTGGTACAGGCCCTAATATGTGCACACATTGATGAGAGAAACACCCTCATTGGTGGGATCCCTGCTTTACACTTTGGCCCTCTCAAGGCATTCCATCTTGCTGTGGCAGCCTCATAATAGGTTACAAGAAATGTTAGCACATCATCCCATTTTGTGAGCCCTATCCTGCATTACATACAAGGTACCCACAAATCTAACGCCTGCCTACCTTATTGTCAAACCTACCAGCACTGGTGGCACTTGCTCCTCTGGGAGCAAGACCATCTCAAGGCTTGATATAAAGCCACCACACAGACAGAAGACCAAGAAGCAGTCCTTCTCCTGCTATGCCACACCATTCTGGAATACCATTCTGGGCGCAAACCAATGATCCTGCAGTTCAGAAAATAACTTCTTAAGATTCTTCTTTTTAGGGAATACCTAGGTCTGATTTAGGATCCACTGTCCCTGGAGCTGTTCCTGGATTACCACCACTCCAGGACTGTCTTGTACATTTTCGCATCTTGTTCCCTCTAATGCATGTACAGGTTACCATTTCTCCCAGGCCAAGTATGGGCTACATAATATAAAATTAAAATACAAATATAATGTTGTTGCTCAACAGGCATTTCTCATTGTTCACATCTTCAGTAAACCATTGAGCTATGAACTATAATTATGAAGCCAAATAGTATGTCTTAAGGTGTGGTGTACCCATCCTCAATGGTTTGTATTAGAGCCCAAAGGCAAACGGCACCTATTCAGTCCCCAATCTAATTTAACTAACATGTTGTCCAGGTTCTTGAATATGCTGACTGGGATATAAAAGGAAGAGCCTGCTAATATATATGAAAGCTATATGTAAGCTCTGCTAGAGCTAAACAAGCTCCATATTCAGCGCCTCGATGCCTCCGGGCTGTAGTGCACTCTACAAATGCAAACAAATAAATAAATATTCATGAAGTGCATGCAGATCTCCATGCATGTTTATCCCCAATGTATTTAAGGACTTGTGAACCCATGGGAGGGTAAGTGTAGATAGATCTTTCATATCAATGCTGCGGGTGCTCGCAAGGCAAACAGGCAGTTTTTGTTACAGTTAATACTCAGAGCACAGTCCATCGTTAACTATGATATATGAAAAGTCACTTATAATTTACCTGCACACAAGTGTTTCTAGGTGCGACAAGAGAAAGGGGGGAAGACAGAGGGAGGACAAGACAAACTATCTTACTAGACCATGTGGCATTCAGATTGTGCAAGTGCAAGAATAATAAGTGCAAGGGGAAAAGGGGGAGAAGTGCCATGGAGAGGGGCAGAGAAACAGGGCAGAGTGAGTGTAGCACATGCAAGCACGGCCCTGGGTAAGTGCAAGAAGGCTAGGGACTTTAGAGTTTACAGTTTCAGAGCCTAAGTGCACGGAGGGCCCAGAGGCAGTGCATGGAAGACAGATCAAGAGAGAGCCTGCTACCCAATGAGACCCTGAGGGTAGCCAAGCAACCAGTCCGTGCGGCAGACAGGTGGCAGGGGAAGGAGAGAGAGAAAGCAGATGAGAAGAGGACAGTTTTGAGCTTTTTGAGCTGCTTCTGGACCTTCTGGTGGTCTGTCTCAAGTTTACGAGGGGCAGGGAGGCCATTCCAGAGGGAGGCACCTGTAGAGGAGAGAGATCTACCCTCCCCCCCCACTCTCTGCCTGGAGAAGTGTCTGACCCTTAGAGAGTTGGAGGTAGCTGATCAAAGGGCTTCAGAAGGAAGGTATTTAGGAAGAGAGCGTTGGATGTAGTGTGGGCCCTGGCATCAGAAAGACTTGTGGACAATGCAATGGGTCTTGAACTTGATCCTTGCAGCCACCGGGAGCCAGTGGAGAGATTTCAGGGATGAGAGATATGGTCCCTGTGCTTGAGTCCAAGGATAAGTCTTGCAGTCCTGTTCTGGATTAGTTGCAGAGGGCGGAGAGTAGCCGAAGACAGATCGAGAAAGAGGCTGTTGCAATAGTCCAGTCTAGAGAGAACCAGAGCTCTGGAGACAGTGAGCTTCTAGGGGAAGGTGAGAAAGGGAAGAGTATCTTTGAGGAGGTGCAGCTGATAGTGGGACCTCTTGGCGACATCTGAGTAGTGAGGAGAGAAAGAGAGAGTGGAGTCGAAGATGACACCAATGTTTTTTGCCTCACAGGAAGGTGAAGGAAGAGGGCCCATGAAGGGCAGCCAGAGTGAGAGAGTGTAAGCGGGAGCAGGAGTCCCAATGAGAAGGATTTCCATCTTAGTGGAATTAAGGCAGAGATTGTTGGAGACGCACAAGTCCTGAATCGTGGATAGACAGTCAGAAATGAGCGAGAGGGGAGAGGAGGCTGAGGGGAGCCTGAAGGAGAGCTGAGTGTCAGCCACATAACCTTGAAAGCTAGAGGAGAAGGTAGAGATCAGGTAGGCCCAAAGGGCCAAATAGAGGTTAAAAAACCAGGGTGAGAGGATAGAACCCTGGGCAACGCCACAGGTGGAGAGAGTGGTGGAGGTGAGAAATGGACCAAGTTGGACCTGGGAGGTGGGGTCCAAGAGAAGGAGGTAAACCATGCAGGGCCTGACCCGTGATGCCCAGGTTCTCACTGAGTCGATTGATCAGGATGGCGAGGTTGACTGTGTCAAAGGCAGAGGAAAGATCAGGGAGGATGAGGCCAGAAGGAATGCTGGAATCAAGGTTAGGGAGCAGATCTTTATGGGTGTTCAGGAGAGCAGTTTATGTGCCTCTGGTAGCTCTGAAGCCAGACGTATGGTCATGGAGACAACCAACATATTCAGTGTGAAGAGTAAACTGGGAGATGGCCATATTTTCCAGGAGTTTGCACAGGAAAGGGTGATAAAAATTGGGCGATAGTTTGCCAGACAGGTAGGATGAGCAGATGGCTTTTTGAGGAGGGTGTGCACAAGAGAGTGCTTGAGGAAAGAGGGGAAAGTTCCAGTGGCGAAAGATTGATTACAGAAATCAACCATGTCAGGAGGGTGTCAATATGGTCCTTGATGGTTCTGGGTGAGCATTGCAACACCTGTTTGGAAAACACTTTCATAGATTGGACTAGTCTGGAAACCTTGTCAGTTGTTATCAGAGATAAAGAGGAAAAAGGAGGAGTAGAGAGAGAGTTGGCCAACGGGGGCTGAGAGAGGATGAGGGAGAGGAAGGAGAAGAGGAGATGGATGACAGGATGCCCTGAGTTTTAGTGGTGAAGTGAGAGGCCAGGGCAGTACAGAGGGCCTGGGAGGGAACAGGAGAGATAGAGACTGCAGCAGGCTTGGCTAGTTCCTTGCAAACTATCAGTGCCAGCATATTAGGAGCAGTATTATTAGGCTCCCTGATAAATAGCAGCATATCTGTGTACAACTATGGGCCTTATTCCGAGATTGGAGGTAGTCATGGCGCTATTTGCGCCATGACTGCCTCCAATAACGGTACCGGCACCGGTCTCGTTCAATGGGAACATACCGGTGTAGTCCGACCTTTGCGGGACCGTTAAGTCCTCATTGAAAAAACCATTCCCCATTCCCATTTGAGCCCCCATAGGGCTCAATGGGAATGGGGAAGTAGCTAATAACGGTACCGCAATTTGCGGTACTGTTATTGGCTCTGATTTCCCTTAGTGGGTCCTGTCCATAACGCCTGGTCAGACGAGGCGTTAAAGGAGGGACCTGCTAAGGGAACTCGTAGTAGAGTGGTAAGGGATTACCGGCACCGGTCTCCTTACCGGTGCCCGGTATCCCTTACCACCCTACTCGTAATGAGGCCCTATATGTTCAATGCCAGAACAATGGCAACTCACATTCCAAATCCTGTTTTTCAAATATTCTATCACTAATGCAAAAAGAAGAGGGAGAGAGAAGGCATCCTTGCCTCATTCCTCCCTAGCCTCTCCAGCGCTCTGCGACCCTGTCACCAGTTCCAATTCTAACCTGTGCATTACTACGCTGCAGTCAATCCACATTTAAAAACCCAAGGCAGAACATTCCTGGATTCCAAAACTAAGACCATGAATTCCCATTCCACAGAGTCAAAACTTTTCTCTTAGCAGAATGAGGTAATAACCGAGTCTTCTAACTTATAACACTACCTCACCCAGGGGGATAAACCAGATTGATCCTTGTGAACTAATGGTGGTAAATATGGTTGTATTCTCTGGGATAATACTTTAACCGATTAGCTCGGATTCCACATTTTGTGACAAAAGTGGCCAATACAAACCACAATTTTAGCAGGTCCCTCCTGGGTTTAGGCGCGTACGCCACTGTGGCTTCTTTCATGGAGCCAGGAAGAGACACAATGTCAGTACTTCATCTAAGACCTTCTTTAGTTTGGGGGAAAGTATATCCTTAAAAGTGGTGTACAATTCAAATTAAAAACCATCTACGTCCAACGGCTTCACCTTTACTCCTTGATGTAACCACAAATGTTTTAACTTTTCATTACATACAATTGTGTTACTTTGTTCTTTCATTTTTACAATGCGTGAGTGATACCTTCATGTAACATCACAACATTATGGCTCTTCTTGGTTGTCATCGCTTGTGCTTTTATCAATCAAATACTGTCTGAAATAACCCCACATATCTTTTGGACGACTTGTCATCGGTAGGAGGCTAGTGTATACTTCTTCATAATCATTCGCCTAGGTCATAGCTCTCACCCATTCCTCCAGCCCCGGTGAGTCCTTATTCTTCCACTCTAGTAGTATTGCCCACTTGGTTAAGAGCAGTCCTGTATTTAACAATTTGCGCTTGATTGGGTTTATCTTGCCAACATAGCCTAGCACACATGATTCTGGTGACAACTCTATAGGATGGCCTAGCATCTCTTCCATTGCTATGCAAACATCACAAGCAATCTGCAAGACCACAACATGTGCGATATGCCCGCCTCCTCGCTTCCACATCTGGGGCATCTCCCTGTTGCTGTGACATACATTTTCTTCAATCGAGCTGGGGTGTAGGTTCCCATGTTCACAATTTTATAGTGTATTAGTCGGTACCTTGAATTGCATGAGATATTTTCTGTCAGTCTGCATATCTGTGCCCAATTTGTATCTGTGATCCCTATCCCCAGATCCTCCTCCCATTCTTTTTTGATGTCTGGTGCCTCGTCTTCGCTAGTAGACAGTGTGATCTTATACAATGTTGAGGCTGATTTCTTTGTTGTGCTAGGTGTGAGAACCTATCCTAGGCTTGGATGTGCTACTGGCTCTGCTGGGAAGCAGTCCCACATGGTTGCTAGTGCCGAGCGTAGCTGTAGGTACTGCAGTTTCTGCAGTGTGGTGTCACCTAACAGTGTCTTAATGTCATCCCATCCTACAAATTGTTGTTCTTGGAATACGTCTTTGAATTGTTGTATGCCCCTGTCGCGCCAGTGTGTTACCAGTGCGATGTCTTGTGTTGGGGGGAGGCAGGACACGCAACATATGGGCATGTCCGGATTGTGCATCACAGTATTTTTGGGCTGGGAAGTTAGCCAAGCCCATGCCGTGCATGAAACGTTTGCAGGGTCAATTTGATTGTCGCTTCTCTTCTTCCCTTCTTTTAGGATATGTAGGAGTTCCGCTGGGTCTTTCCCCTGTATTTCTAATGTTCCTCGTGATGCTTAGGGACCTCCCTTAGTCCAGTACATCGCATAGTAGGCCTGGCCGATGTAAAGTACAATTCAAAGTCGAGGGCCGACAGTCCTCCCTTTTCATATGGCATTGTGAGCCTTTTCCAGCTCACCCATGCCCGTCCCTTCCATACAAATGTAGAGCCAACCCCTTGGATTTTTGCGAGGTTGGATCTCCCTGGCCACACCGAGACTGTGCTAAACAAGTAGAACAGTTTAGGGAGGATAATCATTTTGATCAGTGATAATCTGTCCATAAGTGAGATTGGCAGTTCATTCCAGCGTTGGAGTTTGGTGCATAATGTGTCTATTAGCTCTCCGTAATTGAGGGTATGCACCTGTTGTGGTGTCTGTGCTACCTCCAACCCCTAGTATTTCACCCTGTGAGGAGCCCATTTAAGACTGTGCAGGTCCAACGGCCTCCCTGTTGTCTTTGTTAGGGGAATATCTCTGATTTGGCAGTGTTTAGTCGGAGGCCTGAGTACTCCCCAAATTTTTGCACAGTTCTCAGTACTGCTCTCAAGTTTCTATCAGGATCCTTTACATATAACATGATGTCGTTGGCATAAAGGGTTATCAGATCTTTTCTTTCCACTATCACTATTCCAGCGTGGCTGTGTCTTGCTCTCAGTATATCAGCCAATGGTTTGATCACAAGGGCAAATAGCAACGGGGACAGTGGGAAGCCCTGTCTTGTTCCACCTGCCAATTCTAAGATTGATGACAGTAGTCCATTAACACATACCCTCGCGTACGGTTGGGTCTATAGTATGCAAACCCATTTTATGAAGTTAGGATCAAACCCATAGTTGTTCAGTACTCTGATCAAGAAGGGTCAGTACACTGTATCGAATACTTTTTACATATCCAAGGCAACTGCAGCCCCTTTGGTGTCCCTCAGGATTTTTGCAATTATGTGATAGCACCGCCTAATATTGGATGCCGTGGATCTGCCCTGTATGAACCCTGCTTGTTCCTCGTTAACCATATATGGCATTAGGGGGTTCAGTCGGGTCACCAGTATCTCCGCGAATATCTTCACGTCTGTGTTTATGAGGGACAGCGGGCGATATGAACCGCAGTCCTCATGCGGTTTGCCAGGTTTAAACAACAGGGTTATGACAGCTTCTCGCATGGTATCTGGTTACACCATTTTTCGCAAAGTTCTTAAAACCGAATCATTTAATTAATTTGCATAAAAATATCATAAACTCTGACTCTGTTCCAATGTAACCAAAGGACATACTGTATACCTTGCTTCGTGAAACTTAACTATTCTTGCATTGTTTTCAAATGTCTGCACTGTCATCTCTCTGTACTGCCTCTGCAACTAAGAACGTTTTCTGCAACAGCGCCACGATGCTTAAGGGCTAATGTACGTGTTACAAATGGAAATAGATAAATAAATACCTGTCTCCAACGCTTCAGTCCAAACTGAGAGTAGTCGGGGGGCCAATATGTCCATCAACTTTTTATAAAATTTGGCACCTAGTCCGTCTGAGCCTGGAGCTTCCCCCCTGGGAGGGCTTTTGTAGCTTCCTTTATCTCATTCAATGTTAGAGGGGCCTCTGGGGCCTCCCAGGTTGCCCTAGACAGAAGAGTTGTGGGTATCTTCGCAAGGTAGCTATCGATTTCACTGTCTGTGGTTTCGCTTTGGGGGGAGTATAGTTTAGCATAGAGGTCATAGAACACCTCACTGATCTCTTCTTGTTTCATGACCACCACCCAGTCCCCTCTGGTTATGTATGGGATGTTCGTGCTCCCCCTCTCTCCGCGGACCATATATGCCAGAAGTTTCCCTGGCCTTCCCTGCTCCCCGTACCTCCTTGCGGCTGCTGGTCTGCCAAAATATCGTAGTTCCCTTTCTGCCACCACCCGGAATTCGTCTAAGTGTGTTTTAATATCTGCCACCGTTTGTGCCGTTGGGGCAGTCAAATATTGTATCTGTAATTTAGCAATTGTCTTCTCCCACCTCCCCAATTCTCTCCATATGTCCAGCAGGACCCCCAGTTCTGTGGACATCGCAATGCCCCTGATATAGGCTTTGAATGCCTGCCACAGTACTGCATGTCTAGCGAATGACTTGTCGTTGTTGACAAAGAAATCTGTAACATGTTGGGTTAGGCTCACCTTAAAGACTGGATCAGCCAGTGATGATGTGTTGAATCGCCATGGGATCGCTCATGGGGCACTTTCAGGGATATCAAGTGTAAATGTCACTGGTGAATGATAGGACAGGTTTCTGAGGAGCATCTTGGCCTCTGTTGTCCAACCTAGTACCCTCTGAGATACTAACCATAGGTATATCCTGGAGTGCATATCATGCCCTGAAGAGTAAAAGATATAAGCCCGCTGTGTCCCGTGTAATGTTCACCTAGCGTCACGCAGATCCAAATCAGTGATATGCGTGTGTATCATTCGCACAGCTCCAGATAGGAGTCTGGGGGTGGTTGATGTTCGATCCAGGTGTACATATAATATAGTATTGAAGTCCCCCCCGCATATGATTTGGGCAGTCAGGTGTTTTGCGCATTTTTAGAAGACCTCCCCATAGTATTCTGGATCATCAATGTTGGGAACATATATGTTTATCAATAGTATTTCCATGCTCCCCAGTTTGCCATGCACCACCACATATCTACATGTAACGACAAATGTAATTCCCTTCAGTGTGAAATAAGGGTCTAGAGTTGATGTCTGTTCTCAGTTAATTTGAGGAAGGAACGTCCTACTATGAACGCTAACATTTGCTCACAATCCACCTGTGGAGATTGGGAATATAATGAAGATAATCGGCCTCATTCCAAGGTTGGTGCTAGTCATGTCGCTATTAGCGCCGTGACTAGCACCATTACTGGTACCGTGTCCGCCCTCGTTCAATGGGGACTTACCGGTCTAGTCCGACCTTTGCGGGACCGGTAAGTCCCCATTGAAAATGTCAATCCCCATTCCCATTTGAGCCCCTATAGGGCTCAATGGCAATGGGCAGGGTGCTAATAATGGTACCGTAAATTACGGTACCATTATTAGCTCTGAAGTCCCTTTGCGGATCCCGTCCATAACGCCTGGTAAAAGCAGGCGTTAAGGACGGGGCCGCAAAGGGACCTCATAGTAGGGCGCAAAGGGTTTACCGGCACCGATGTCCTTAACGGTGCCCGGTATCCCTTTGCGCCCTACTCGGAATGACCCCCTATATCTCTTGAAGACTTCTTTGATAGCCTCTTACACAATGATTATGTTGTGATTCTCATCACTAATCACTGTCATGGAGTTTTTATTCTGAAGGGGTGTCAACCAACGAGGTCAATAATCCACTGGATTAGTCACCTTGACTATGGTTAATTATCCATGAAGCTCGGAATGCAAAATCATGCAGTGTTTCTGGGGTATTGACATGTATCATCAGTCATGTGCCGGTTTCATAGAATGTTAAGAATTAGGTGCAATCAAGTTTTTAAGCAAGCAAATTATCCCTTTATTTATTTTTTAAGTTGGCCACAAAAGAATTTCCTAGTGACAGTAGATACTTCTAGAGATGTTATATCCCCACATCACCATTTTGGAAGCATCCCTAATGATCACTTTGGAGATTTTAGCGTCATCATTATCTTGAATTAATATGATTCTATTTGATTTCGGAGGGCTTCTTTGCGAGCAATATCCTCCAGGGATACCACCGTCAAATGCCACTGTGGGATCACTACTATCCACCTGCATCAGTGCTCGGAATGCAGAATGGTTGGAGATTACCCTTGCTAAATACTGCACTTCCCCAAATCTGTGAAAAGGCTCTCCTGTGATAAAAAGATAATCCACTCATGTATGAATGTCATGTATTGATGAGCAATAACAGGATGTATGCTCTGTTCTATGTTGTTCTTGCCAAGTAACAACCACCCGATTTGCCCTAGTGCTTAGTTAAGTGATTGGTTTGTGATGTACGTTCTGGGTGGGAACGGCCCATGTATATATCAAGAGTACAATTCATATTGCCTGACCATATGACTAAGTCACATATTGAGTGTGCACCTATTGCAACAACTGAGGTGAAAAGGGATATCTCATCAGTTTTTGGGGTACATTTGTTAACTAGGAACATCTTCTGGCCACTTAGAGGGGTTACCAGTCATTTGGTCGAAAACCAAATGATCGAATGACCATTTGATGGAAGTAAAATGGTCGAAAAAAAAGGTCGAATTATTTTTATTTTTATTTTTTTTATTTTATGGGGGGGTTGCCCCAACCCCCTTTTTCATTATTAAGAAAACATTTTTAAGCAACCAAAACTAAAAAAAAAAATATACATAAATAAATAAATAAATTCGACCTTTTTTTTCGACCATTTTGATTCGATCAAATGGTCATTCGACCATTTATTTTCGACCAAATGACCGTACACCACTTAGAGGATGTTAAATGGTAACGTAGTGCCCATTTTAATCTATCTGGGTTCTCGTCCTAAAATTGTCTGTGGCACCCCAAAAAAGACTGTTATCAGGAACTTCCTCTAGCATGACCAGAATATGTGCCCCCCCCAAACACCTGCTGTCCCATCTCTTCTCCAGTTCTGGTAACTCAGCGGATAACAAATGCGTTTATTGTGGTAATGCAATTTGCACCTCATGTCTATGTAAAAAGCACCCACCCTGTAACCTCATGACGTAATTACTCAATCCACACACATTCCAGGACATAAGTGTAACTTCACCCATTGAAATCATGTACATTTCAAATTTGAAAACCACATAGTCCCATCAGGAACGGTACAAAAAATCCGAAACGATTATTTAAAACATCTCCCAACTGAACCGACCTACCACCCACCTGGCTGAGCCCATACCATGTCCACATTGGCTTTGTCATTCATCAGTGATGGAACTCTCTTTTGGTAAACATGGTAAACATGGGTCAGACTACTTCATCTATACACCTGAAGTGAACAAATAGCAAGTAGTGGAAAAGACCCCCTAGGTGGGAAGCGACACACACAAAAAGGAGGGCACGTTTTAAGTAGCGTGCATGGCATCCACATGGTCTATCTTACTTTATATTAATAATTAATGGATCTGCCATAGAACACATGATAGTTTCTGACACTGACTAAGAAAGCGTCATAATCGAAAGATACAACCGGCGGCAGCGTGTACCTTGAGCAGTGTACCTCAAAGACTCAAACCTTCAGATTAAGCCTGCATTTCAAACTTTTGGGATCTAAAGTGGCCACTCCTGAGGTGATTCTGGGCAATCAAAATTATTCCATCGGGATCATATGCGCTGTCAGGGGATGTTTCTTTACAAGGTGATCTTGGAAACAGCCTGCATAGTGACGCTCGTTGAGGGCTACTTTTGGAAAGTGAGGACTACAACTCAGGGCTCTTTGGCCGTGTGGGGCTTTAGGATTATTCCATTTTATCTTTCTTGAAGATGTCCTTCTCTCATTCATTGATTTATTCAATCTTTGAGTTTCCAAAGATTCATTTGCTCTAGCAGGTGGCTCAAAGATGTATGCTCAGGCATTATGTGGTATCTTCAACTTCACTGGAAAGATATGCATATATTTAAAATTATATTTTTGGAGCGTTCAGTTCTTGGAGTAAGTTCGTCACTTTTTGTACAGCCTCCTTGCACGCAGGCTATACTGAAAGACGGCAGCTGCCCCACGTAATCTTGTCCTTGCTTCTTCCGGTCACTGGACCGCTTCTCTGTTGTCATCGAAATTCAAGAACTCTATAATATCATAGAAGATATGCCTTGGCTTCCTGCGCTGATTACTAATTATAATTTTAGGGTGTCAAAATATTCCAAGAGTTTAAGACGTTTCTGTGATTGTCTCAAATACTGCATTGGAGCTAGTGGTTTCTTGAATAATATATGTGCCTACCCTATGTACATACGTTTATTGGTTTCCAAAAGTATTAGTGCCACATTGTTTTAAAGGCAACTCATTTAGCTCACAAAACGTAGTTAGTGGTTCCTAAACTATTTGTTGGAATAAGCCCTTCATTTATTCAAAGCTACTTGCACATTTTAGTTTGAATGTCCTAAGTTTAGTTCGTACAACACTTATATTCTCTTCAGGTGAGCCTCCACTTGTTTCGAGCAACTGTATTAACATTTATGGTACTTCATTGACAGTCTGTTCGTATGGTTTTCTGTTGGACAAATCAACCACAATCAGAATTAATTTCTAATCATTCACTAATATCTGTGTCATACATTAGAGCCCTGATGAGGAGCTGTGTTCAAAAGACACAGAGGCTCCTTTTGAATCCACTGCCACCTCATATATCTTCCTAGTGCCTCTCTAGGTTGTTTTATTGCCTGAATGAGTTCAATAGTTGTCATAGATCCAGGGCCTACATGTCTTCAGCCTCCTGTATCGTTTCAAGTGTAGCAGTTTCTGTTGAGTAAACTTCTCATGTTAAGTTTTGTATTAGTTTTAAGCTGCTCACCACCTCTCACTGCATGATCTAAGGTAAGGAGTGTGACAAGTTATTGTTGTTTGGTGCTCAGGCACGAGGCCAAGGGAAAAAGGAGCACCTCCTGGTTATCAGGAGTTACGTCTACTACCTTATTTTTTTCTTTTAGCCTTAATCCGTCTCATCTTGAAGAGGAACAAAGGTGATCACAGAGCTGACGTGAAACAAGGTCAGAGCCTGTTTTGTTGTTTTAAAGCGTGCTGCGGAGGCACGGGGACATCTGGTTAGTACTTCCCCTGTGCTGTTGAAATTGGAAGCCAGCTGCTGATGAGTGATTACTGGTGAAGCTGGACATTGCATAGGAGCGGGAGCTGACGGCGAAGGGAAGGGCGGGTATATAGAATAACGGCCTTTTCTTTCTTTTGGATTTACTGCACAGGGTGAACATTTACATCAAGGCAAAACAACTTCTCTGGATAAAGTCCTCCATTGACAATAATTATAATGGTACGGTCCATCAAAATAAAACCTACAAAGCCTGTGCTACCCCACTCGGGCGCACTTAGAAGTACCCATTCTTCTCGCTCAGCAAGAAGCTTGCCTCTGGCGAAACAGTCATGTTCTCAAATGGCTAAACCCCCAAAAAAACAAAATTCTCAGAATGTTAAGATGACGCCCGTGCAACCAAAGATTGCCGGCTTCTATGCTGCAATGTAAAGCCATCTTCTAGCAGTGTGAGTCTTGAATCTGCGCACTTAACGGCAAGTTCACCCACCATTTCAGCAGACTTTGGTAACGACAATTCATTAGTAAACTTGTGTCCGAATCTACAGCGGGAGAACAAGGAAATGACATCATCTGTGGAATGCCTCAAATCCCCACTCTTGAAACCAAAAACCAACAGTATTATATCCACAAACATATCGGCATCTCCCGATCTGGTTGGTTTGATTAAGGACACTACACAGAGCCCCGCAACCGGTTTAAATTGCACTAACCCTTCAATTCTATCTTTATATTGTAACTTGGAAAAGCCTCTTTTAACCCCACCCAGAATTCAGTCGCAGTTACGATCAAAGGAGTTTTTGGCCTTTGCTCCACATCACTGCAAGAACAAAATAACATGAAGCAAATTCTAGCTCGGGTGGTGGACATTATTTTGAAAAATAGTGACAATGCGGGCCTACCAATGGTGGATTTGGATACCAGATGTGTGAGCATATACCCCCAGCTATCCCTAGAGTGTGGTATAAACTCTGTTCAGCTTTTAAGATCTTTCCATCAATATGGTGCAGCAGCAGCTTTCGGCCACAGAGGTGGCACATACGTTGAATAAGGGGAAAGGGCAGACAACGGCTGGGCCTGTACAAGTGGAGCAATGGGTGTCTCCTCTTGCCATTCAAGGAGCCTTAAAGAAATGTAAAATTAAAAGAAGAAAGAGGGCAGTGTCACGCCGCCCGCTCCTCTACGACAGCAGGATCAAGGGAGGGTGACTGTGGCGAGTAAAGAGCATCCTCTTGAGGAGAGGAAAAAGGGGCAACATACACAATCATCTCTTCCCACCAATGCATTGTGTGCAGAACCATTGGTGCTGAGTCTCCAAAATCGAACACTGGATAAGTGGCTCCAAATCTTGGGATCAGTTCAATGCTGTTCTTACAGCCAAAATGCACCTACCCATTGGCATCGCTCCAGTAGGAGCCTGTGTGCCATCAAAATCCAGTAATAGTACAGTTGGCAAACAATGCAACTCCTCTTCTTCCCATTTTACGAGACCTATTGGTGCCCAGCAAAGACCACAGGGCACATAGATGGACCAGCTGTGGCCCATTGGCAACTCCTCAACCTGAAGGACAGTCGGTGGCATTGGAGAATGTATCCTCTCTGCTGGTTAAATTACGTTTCGTTTCTTTAATCACACTTGTTTTTTGGAAATATTCCATAATATTCCTGAGTTGAGGATTACTTCATCGAGTGACATTAAATGTCTGGAACTTCCGGATTTCTACAGGACATCAAACTGGATGTTGGCTAGTTTTGTGTCTTCAATTACTGTAGAATGAATTTGTATTCATTCCTTGGCTTTGCAAAAAATGGGATTTGTTCTCTTATTATTTCAACCCACGTACTAACTGGCCCTGACAACTTGGCCTTCGTAGTCAAAGGCAGGAGAATGTGATTAAATGGGTTTTTGTGGAAAAATATGCCACTTACAATAATCAACCTCCTCTTTTACATCCGAGTTTTTTAAGAAACATGAAGCCCGAGTCAAGGCTGGAAAGCTCATGGGTTACAATGGTGTCCCGCCTTGACTGACTGTGGGCCTCATTACGACCCAGGCGGTAAGGGGTTAACGGCAGCGTTAGCTGCGCCGACCCCTTACCGCCTGAGTACGAGGTCCCTTAGCGCCATGGCGCTTTTAACACCTGCTTTTAGCAGGTGTTAAAATCCATGGCGCTAAGGGACCATGGAGTTAATTACGCCACCGTAATTTACGGTGGCGTAATTAACGCCTTCCCCACTCCCATTATACCCTATGGGGCAAAAATGGGAATGGGGAAGGGTAAATGGGGATTGGGGACTTACCGCCCCGCCAAGGTCGGAATGGGGCGGTAAGTCCGCCAACCACCATGGCGTAAACGCAGTTTACGCCATGGTGGTAAAGTCACGGCCCAGGCGGTAACTTACCGCCTGGGTCGTAATGAGGCCCTGTGTCTGAATTTGATTTGGATGGTTATATGATTGTGTTTTCTTTGATGTAGGCCTCCCTGGGGGGTCGCCCAAATGGTGGCTTGTGCATTGGAGCTAGGTCTCATTTATCACTAAGTGCATACCCAGAGGCAAGGCCTCATTCTAACGTTCTGTGCACAAAATTACTTAATTTTCCCACGATTGGTAAGCAAACTCCCGTGCTTACGCTGTATGACTCCCCCCCCTTGATGGTGTGCATACTGAGCAACTTATGTTGCCCATTGCGGACCCCTTATTGGCCTGGCACCCAAAGAATCCCCATGATGGTGTCATCTTGACAGGAGATTTGAATGCCTCATGTGCTCAGGGGAACGGGGAGGAGGGCTCACGTGATTGTGGGTGGATACATGGAGCAGTTGATGTCACCAAACCTTTGAAAAGAGGACAATTGTTGCTGGACGTATTGATGGAGTATGATATGCAGCCTCTCAGTCCCAAGGATCATTAGCCCTATGTAACTTGGAGCAATGGACATGCTGAAAGCTGTATTGCCTATGTAGTTGTTAATTATGCAATTCGTCATCATGTTCTGGATTTCACCATTGTCCCTACTGCTCTGAGTGGCCACGTTATGCTTAATGCAACCTTTTGTTTAAGCATGGTTCGGGTTACAAATGTTCCCTCGAGTCAAAGTTACCATCAATTTACAACGAAATAGGATCCTCTGGACGGAGGCAACTATTAATGGCTAAAATCAGTTGCTATCTATATGTGGTTTCTCTTCCATTCAGCTTCTATCTTATGGTCAATGGGATCAAATTGGAAAATGCTTCAGCTCCTGATCAGTACACATGACAACAGGAAGATCTGGCATTTGTTTCGTTCATGTAGGTCAGGGGAGACATCTAATGAGATCTGTGTTGTATCGGAGGAGGTCGGGGGTACCCATATTGCAGGATCATACTGGCACTTATCAGTATTTTTAGATCAGGACGCCATGCTTACTGTTTATGATAACAGTCAATTTGCCATTTTTGAGTAAGAAGATATTCGTTGAGTTATTATACAACTTAAAGCTTCGAGGTCTCCTGGCCGTGACGGCCTTGCCATAAAAGTATCTCTCTTCCTCCTCCAAATTCGTAGATGGCTTTTGACCCTCTCACCCTCGACCAAACAAGAAACACACTGCAGCACACCACTGGGCTCTGCAGTGTTCTGAGGTTAAGTAGGTAAGAGACCTTCTCTTCCTCTGTAGCAATGCAATAGGCAGAGTAAGGAACAAGTTACTTACCTGTAACTGTTGTTCTCCAGCATGGGTCTGGCATGAATTCACATGCTCATGAATATTCCCCGTCGTCAGGCCGGGAATCCTCGGTATAGAAAAAAATCAGTATCAGTTTCGTTTCTGATCTGTCTTTCTTAGTAGTAACCAATCACTGGTCTCTGGGTCATACTGCCCCCAGCCAATGACTGCCCTCTCCCTAAGCCCCGCCCCTGGCAGCCATCCTCAGATTTGGTAGCACGTAAAGTGGCAGTATGACCAAGTGAAGAACCGCAGAGGGGTAGGCGGGAGGGTTCGCATGTGAATCCATGCCAGACCCATGCTGGAGAACAACAGTTGCAGGTAAGTAACTTGTTCCTTCTCCAGCATGGGGTCTGGCATGGATTCACATGCTCATGAATAAGAGAATACATAGCAGTACACACATGCACAACCACGTGAGGAGGCAACAGGCTCAACATTAAGCAATACAACAACTCAACATTAAGCAACTCTTACCTCCTCACCAGGCTCACCTTAGGCAAACAGGTTGCGCAGCACTGCTTGGCCGACCCTGGACTCCTCCCTGGAGTCCCGATCGACGCAGTAGAATCTTGTGAAGGTGTGCGTCGACCTCCACGTCGCAGCCCTGCAGATGTCCAGCAGGGGCACACCAGACAGGAACGCCGTGGTAGCAGCGATCGCTCTGGTCGAATGGGCTCTCGGACGGCCGGGCAGCGGTCGGTTTGCCAACCGGTGACAGTGCATGATGCAGCCGGAGAGCCATCTGGAAATGGAAGTCTTCGAGAGAGCCTTCCCTTGATTCACAGTCCCAAAGTTCACAAACAGCTGTGACGTCTTCCGAAAACTCTTTGTGTGGTCCACGTAGAACTTCAGCGCTCTAGCTACATCCAGCGAGTGCAAAGTCCTCTCGGCCGGCGACGAAGGCGACGGGAAGAAAACTGGCAACACCAAGGGCTTGTTGAGGTGGAAGTCCGACGGCACCTTGGGCATAAAGGAGGGGTGTGTCCTCAGCACCACCCTCATGTCATGAAAAGTCAAGTATGGAGGCTTGCAAGATAGGGCCTGGATCTCTCCCACTCGTCGTGCGGAGGTGATGGCCACGAGGAAAGCTGTCTTCCATGACAGGAACTTCAAAGGCGCCAAATGCATAGGCTCGAATGGGGCCCCCACAAGCCTGGTCAGCACCACAGTAAGCTCCCACGCCGGGGCAGGAGCCTTCAGCGGCGGGAATGATCGGAATAGTCCCTTCATGAATTCTTTCACCAGGCGATGAGACCACAAGGACGCCCGTCCCATAGTCCTGGTATATCGGGAGATTGCAGCCAGATGTATTTTGATGGAGGCGTGGACCAGTCCAGCTTTGGCCAGCGACAGTAGGTATGGCAGTACTTGAGGGGCGGTAATCCGCAGAGGGTTAATCTTCTGTGCACGGCACCAGACAGAGAACCTCTTCCATTTATGTCTGTAGCACTTGAGAGTTGAGGACGCCCTGGCCTTTGCAAGAACCTCTCTGCAGTCGGCCGGGATGTCGTACCCTCCAAACTCTAGTGCTGCAGGAGCCAGGCCTGCAAGTTCAGCGACTCCGGGTTGTGGTGAAGAATGGCCCCTCCTTCTCTGGAGAGAAGGTCTGCGTCCGTCGGCAGCTTGACTGGTGTGGACGTTGACAAGTCCAGAAGGTCCGGGAACCAGATCTGTCTCGGCCACGCCGGTGCGACGAGGATCATCCTGCACCAGGACCTCTTAAGCTGGTTGATGAGCCGGAGCAGCAACGGCAGCGGAGGGAACGCATAAAGAAATAGGCCGTCCCAGGGGAACTAGAAAGCATCGCCCATGCTCCTCGGCTGGGGGAACCTGCTGGCGAACCTCCGGCACTTGGAATTCGTCGCCGTCGTGAAGAGATCGATTTGGGGTTTGCCCCATCGTCGGAAGAGTCGATCCACTTGATCCTGGCGTAGTTCCCACTCGTGGCACGAGCGCAGCTCCCTGCTGAGTGAGTCGGCGATCGTGTTTTTTATTCCTGCCAGATGAAGAGGCACCAGAAACATCCCTTGGGCGACGGCCCAATGCCACAGATCCTGGGCTTCCTTGGATAGGGCCGGGGACCTGGTTCCGCCCTGCTTCCGGATGTAGAACATTGTGGTGGTGTTGTCGGTGAAGATGCTTACCACCTTGCCCTTGAGGGACGGAAGAAAGGACCTGAGGGCCCAGAACACTGCGCGGAGCTCCAAGATGTTGATGTGGAGAGACTTCTCCTCCGGGAGCCAAAGGCCTCTCACGTGAAGATCTCCGGAGTGCGCTCCCCAACCTTCCAGGGAGGCGTCAGTCGTCACCGTCACCTGGTGAGCTGGGGTGTGAAAGTCTGTGCCCGCCGACAGATGGGAGCGGGTACCCCACCACCGGATCGCCTGACGGAACGTCTCGTTGAGAGGGATCCTGTCCTCGAAGCTGCCCGTCGACTGGACCCAGCGGGCGTCGAGGAACACTTGTAAGGGGCGAATCCGAAGCCTGCAAAGGCGCACCAGATAAATGCAAGAGGACATCATCCCGAGGAGGGATTTGATGGATCTTACCCTGGCCTTGTCCGTGGCCACCAGACGCTGCACCTTGCCCAGAATGGTCCTGGTCCTTTCCTCCAACGGCGAGGCCAGCCGCGCCACTGTGTCAAGCTTGGCTCCCAGAAACAGGGCGACTTGCGACGGAACCAGGTGGGATTTTGGAAAGTTGATGGAGAATCCCAGGTCCGTGAGCAGCTGGACGGTCTTTGCAGTGTGCTCCACGGCGAGCTCCCTTGTCCTTGCCCGGATGAGCCAGTCGTCCAGGTAGGGGTATACGTGGATCCCCTGAAGGCGCAGCCGCGCCGCCACCGGTGCGAGGCACTTGGTGAACACCCTGGGTGCCGACTTCAATCCCAACAGGAGGGCCTTGAACTGGTAGTGCCGCCCTTGGACCACGAACCTGAGGAACTTTCGGTGTCTTTTTAGAATGGGGATGTGGAAGTACGCATCCTCCAAGTCCAACGACGACAGGAAATCACCCTCCTCCAGCTGTCCCAGCATGTGCTGGAGGGTGACCATACAGAACTTCTGTGCCTTGATGTACTTGTTCAGTCGTCGTAGGTCCAGGATGGGGCGCCATCCTCCTGTCTTCTTTTTTACGAGGAAGTACCTTGAGTAAACTCCGGAGCCCCGAAGCCTCTTTGGGACGAGCTCGATGGCACCCTTCTTGAGCATCGCCCTTACTTCCAACAGTAGTTGAGGGACGTGATTTTCCTTCCTGGCCATGGGTGGAACGCGATGGCACTTCTTCTGAAACTCGAGGGCGTGCCCTTGGGCCAGGGTGTCCAGCACCCAACGGTCAGTGGAGATGGACTCCCACACGCTGACGAACCTCGCCAGCCGGCCTCCCACCGGGGTGCTTCGGCGGGGGCCCGACCCCACGGTCGGTTCAATCTTGTTTGGAGGCCGCCTTGCCTCCTTGACCTCCCTGTCGACGACGACAGGCACCACCTGACTTGCCGCGTCCCCTGTAGGCTTCCTGGGACGAAGATCTTGCCACTTGGCGCTACATGGAGGAGCCACTGCCGGATCCCTTGGAGGCACCTTGTCTGCCTCCGGAGCTCCGAAAGGACGGCCGTCGTTGTTGGAGCACTCCCAGTGCCTGGGCAGTCTCTGTGTCTGTTTTGATGGCCTGAAGGGACTCATCAACCGCCTTCCCAAACAGGTTGTTCCCATCGAAGGGCATGTCCAAAACCTTGGTTTGTACGTCCTGGCGGAAATCCGTGGCCTTGAGCCATCCTCGTCGTCTCAAGCAAACGCTGTTGCCCAACTGACGGAAACCGGTGTCGGCGATGTCCGTTGCCACCGTGATGGCGTGGTCCGAAGCAATCTCACCCTCCTGTAGGATTTCAAGGGCCTCAGCCCTTTTGGCGTCCGGAAGGAAGTCCAACAGAGGGGCAATTTTGAACCACAACTCCCTGTCGTAGCGGGCTACGATATCCAGGGCGTTGGCCGCCTTGATATTCGTCGCTGCGGATGAGATGATCCGTCGTCCCATCGTGTCCAGCTTCCTGCCCTCGCCGTCCGGCGGGGAAGTTGATGTCGAGGCCGATGCCCCCCCAGCTTTCTTCTTTGGTGCCGCAGAGACGACTGAATCCGGGGTAGGTTGCGCCCGAAGGCACAAGGGGGCAGCATTGTGGACCCGGTACTTCTTCTCGTACCGGTCCCTCTTTGCCGGCGCCGTGGCAGGGTTCTTGAGGAGGGCGAGCCCCTCATCCCAGATGTCATCAAGAAGCGGTACGGCGAGGACCGTCTTCCTTTTAGCCTCGCGCCGTTGGTAAAGGAACCCTTCCTTTTTCTTCTCTTCTGGGCAGAGCTGGAAGAGCTTGGATGCCCTGGAAATCATGGCATGAAAGGATCCAATCTCGTCGGGCGAGGACGCCCGAGCAGGGTGCGACGGGGGACACGTCCCGCCGTCGCCTCCGTCATCATCTGTACCTGTCGTAGCCGTGTCCGTGCCTGTATCATCCCCGCGGGTAGTAGACCAGGGGGAAGGCAGAGCAGGCCGCAGAGGTGGGAGAGGTGGCATAGGATGCGTCCTCCTCCTCTTATGCGGTGGACTTTCCGAAGGTTCCCCTGTCGGGTCTGGCTCAGGTACCTCCATCGGGGGGAGGGGCAACCTTGTCCTTATCTCCGAGCATAAGGACTGAATCGCTGACAAAATGGCCACCGAAGTGTCCTGCGGCGCCGGAAACGACGGGCGCGAGGGCTCTTGAGGAGCCTTGTCGGCGACACCGTCGCTCTCGTCATCACCCTCGTCGGGATCCCTCCCGATGGGCTGGGCCTCTTCCACAACTTCGATGAGCTCTTCTTCAGAGGTCGTGTCCGTATCCACGATGGCCACCAGCCCCTCCCCCACCTTTTCCAACAAGGACTTCGTGGGGGTCTTCTCAATGGGCCTGAAAAACGACTCCCTCCGCGGTGGCAGGGAGACTCTGGGTCCTGAGGTTGCCTCCACTGGTGTAGCCTCCACAGGCTGAGCCAGGGCCGCGGCGACATCCTCAATCGAGGTCTTAGCAGGGTGAATTAAGGCCATCGTCACCTTCTGGATGCCTGGGGCCTTAACCTTGGGGGGAGGGTCCGAGCCTCGCTCCCCCTCTGCCGGAATCTTCGAGATCGACCGGGGCTTCTCCAGAAGCTTCGCCGGGTTCTCGGACTTCCTCTTACCCGAGCCAGAGCGTTGGCTCGTGGTTGATGGTGCCGGGGAGGATGCGCCCTTCCTGGCAGCCAAGGAGTCCGACCGTTCGGCGCTCCCGGTGCCCGCGGACTCGCGGTGCTTAGCCTTTGTTGGGCCCCCGTCGCCGGGGCGCTCTCACAGGACTTAGAAGACCGCTCGGACTTCTTTTCCTTCATCTCGCCTGACGGGCTCTTCCCTTCCAGCCAGTTGGCGAGACGGAGGTGGCGATCCTTCATGGTCCGCTCCGACATGTTCCCACAAAACGCACAGTCCTTCTCCGTGTGCGTCTTGTCCTCATGGAGACAGTAGAGGCATAACGAATGCTCGTCCTCCTTTTAAAACATTCTGAAGCTGGCATCCAGGGCAGGTCCTGAACAGCTTCCCGGGCGTCGAGCTTCCTTTCTCCTGGGCCATGTCCGGGGTAGGCCTCGGAACTTCTGGAATCCTCCAAAAGCGTAACTCGACGAAATCTTCACCCTTGAGGGGCGTAGAAAACTCCGAAACGGATCCCCGTTGATCGGATGTAGAAACGGTGGAGCTTGAGGCTCTACTTAACCAAAAAATGAGAAAAATCTCCTGAAAAAGCGTGAAAACGCAGCAAAAGCTCAAGAGCTACAGCACAAGGACTCCCAACACTTGAACGTGCGGTAAAAATCTGAGGATGGCTGCCAGAGGCAGGGCTTAGGGAGAGGGCAGTCATTGGCTGGGGGCAGTGTGACCCAGAGACCAGTGATTGGTTACTACTAAGAAAGACAGATCAGAAACAAAACTGATACTGATTTTTTTCTATACTGAAGATTCCCGGCCTGACGACGGGGAATATTCATGAGCATGTGAATCCATGCCAGACCCCATGCTGGAGAAACAGACTGTTGTCCCGGCTTTACGAATCACACTGCAGCACACCATCATTAAAAGAGAGCCTCAATTAAGGGCAAGTATATTGTTTGAGCTTTTTTCCACTATTCCTTACATCGGGCAAATTCAGGTCAGCTGGCAACAATCTATACTGATACTCATACATAAAAAGGGCCCCTGCCTCAATCTGAATAAGGACCACTTATTAGAAATAGTCAATACAAATGGAGTTGTATGGGTATCTGGATTCTGTCTCCTCCCCAATACTTATAACACATCACGAGCAGAATCTATTTTAATAAGACAATTTATACCTACAGCTTATGTCCTTAACTCTAAATACATGTCCCTATGGGGGAAAGGTGTCCGTCCCTGGTTGGATACAGGGGCCAGCCAAAGGGGAACTGACCCTACCCTGGCTCACTACTTTCCTAAAGTTCTAAAAGGTGCATGCTGTATGGGAGTCAACAAATTTCTTTATTCGTGTTGCTGCCCCTTGGTGTGATTTAAAATAAAATCACAGCAATCTGTGGTCCAATATTCATTGGTTACATTACTGATGTGTGTTGTAAAAACAATGGATATCTTTTTACCAAGCTCATATATTGATTTTCTATGAGTCAAGTGGGTCAGGTCATCACCCTGAGCCAATATTTGTCAACCGGTTTCAGCGGGGAAATAAAGTTTGCCGCTTTCTTCAGGACTATAGATTATGCTTATTTTGGGCACTCTATAGATTCATAAACAGACAGTTGTATCATTTCTCTGCCCTTCAATTGCTTTGTCTGGATCCGGCGTGTTCCATTTAGATGGGACATCTCATCTGTACATCGGCTCCCTGTAAGGGAAAGTGCATAAATCAGGGACCTGGAAGGCATCTGACTAACAGTCATTCTACAGTTCATACTTTTTAATTCCTCTTACCGCCATCCGTTGTCTACTGTGGTAGAACAGCGGGTCGGTCTCTGTACTGTTTCTCCCAATCTCTGGTCTCTGTCAAATAAATGACTTCTGGTCAGATTCATGTTACACCTTCCTTTTTGTTTTTGTTTATATTTATAGGGACTGTTTTTTGTATCGCAACACTTACCGTCACCTTGGTTGTATTAGTGCTCGGTATTCATGTGTTTTCTTATCTTATTTCTTTTCACGGGCGTTGTTTCCCAGGGGCTGTCATGCCTGCAAGGTGTAAAAGGTAAGTGTGTCAGCAGTAGATGGTGTATCCCTGATGTTACACTAAGTACATCAGTTCTTGTGTCTTTAAATGGAGTTCTAGAAAATCATCCCTCCTGCTCGGTACAGGAGGATTTTTCGATCCTCTGCCGAGGTATCTTTCCCTCAAGAGTGCTGTATGCACAGTGCCTAACCAACAGTTGACTCATTGTCACATGTTAGTGTTCGCGAGTTGTAAAACTACATCTTTTCAAGTTGCGCTTTCACAGCATGTCGTGTCAGCTGTAAGGGGCATGAACGTTATTACTAATTTTGGGCCCTTCACAAGTGGGAGCGTGCCACGTGTTTTGGTACGCATTCTGATAGACTACACGTACCGTAGCGCATAGTGTTTCTGCTTCTGTGAAAATGAAAGCAGACTGCGCGCTGCGCGACGTGTGGGAATTGTTTTTATTATCATTTCTTTTGCGTAGCGTGCCCGGCGTTCTATGTATAAGTGCCTCCCTCTTTTTATCATTAAGGACCGCTTAATGTCCTACTTCGAATGTTTTGTTAATGCAGCTCCAGTCGGGTTAGTTTCTATTCCGGTATCGGCCGCCATCTTGGGAGGGGTTTATTTATATAGTGGTTGTGGCCACTAGTCCTACTCCTATTTCTATTGTGATTTGTTTACCACCCAGCAGTAGGTTGTGCTATGCCCCCTAACGGCCGTCTTATCATTTTGTAAGGCATAAGAATGTAATTGCTAGCACATAACATATTTACCTGATATTATGCTGTCCAAGTAGTATTTAAACCATGTGTGTGGTATTGCTGCGCTATTAGTTACTTCGCGCCAATTACTCACAGTGTGAAGCCTGTATTATGGTGAGTTTCTTCTGTTCTGGGCAACCTTAATTTGCCTTGATGTGCTTGGAATGTAGATGCCTAATGCCATAGCTAAGGCAGTGTCTGTAGTATTTTCACCTTATTCTACCAATCCACTAGTAGTCATTCTCTGCAAGCTCACTTCTGGACTGCTAGTGTTTGCCAGCATATACCTTCATTAAGGCCAATGATATGTCTCTTTAATCTGAATACCCACAGTTGTTCTCATTTCAACAACATAGCAGCTAGATTTTCACCCCTCCGTGGTGTCTGTACCTTTTCAAGGATAGTCCAGTTCATCTCATTTTCAGACTGTTTATGTAGTAGATAATGTTCTACTAACAGAGCAGTGGTTCTTTTCATCCTGATGTTGGATCTGTGTTCTGCTATTCTTGTTTTTATTTTTCTGATAGTCATCCCAATGTAGATTTTGTCACAGGGGCACTTTATTAGGTAAACCACATTCGAGGTGTTGCAATTAGTCAGCGTCCTTTATTCCCATGGCGTATTCCTGCCAGTTTCTACTGTTGTAGATCGTTTTGTAAATGGACATGCTGCACAGGCTCCACATGGTGTATATCCTGTGGCCTTCGCTGTGTTCCACATTGTGGGTTGTTTCTCGTTTTCCTCTTTGTAAGTATGTACCAGGATGTCCCTTACATTTCGTCTCCTTTTAATGGCGAAAGTGGGGGGGTCTAGTGTTCTCTCACCAACATTAAGGATGGGCCAAAGTTCCTTTTTTTATGCGATTAACTATAGGTGAGTGACTAAAGACTGCCGTGATCTGGTTATCATCTCTTTCTCGTCTTGGGTGCTGTTCCAATGTTGTTTCTCTTGGAATGTTGCGTGCCCTTTTCTTCGCATGCCGGATGATCCTGCGAGGATAATTTCTTTCTTCTAGTTTTTTGGCAAAATTCTCAGCTTGGGTGTCATATTCATTTCTCGTGGAGCAGTTGCGCCTGAAACACAAAAACTGTCCCAAGGGTAGGTTTTCTTTTAGGAATCTCTGGTGGAAACTGATGAATTCTAATAGTGAATTTCGGTCTGTTGTTTTTTGATAGACTGTTTTCTCAATTTTTGTTCCAATCCTTAGGAGCTTCAAATCTAGGAACATTGCTGTTTCTTGCTGGATTCAAAAGTGAATCTCAAGAATGGATTCTTTATGTTCAGCCATTCTGTGAATTCTTTTAGCGTATGTTCATAGCCCTCGAAAAGCATCAAAACGTCATCAATATAACGTCGCCAGCTCAAGATGTTCCTTACAAATGGATTAGTCTGCTGGTAGATGATGTTTTCCTCAAAGTCTGCTACGTACTTAGAGCCAGGATAGGGTGAGTTCCCCTTTGGCTGTCTCCTGTATCCAACCAGGGACTTACACCTTTCCCCGATAGGGACATGTATTTAGAGTTAAGGACGTAAACTGCAGGTATAAATGATCTTATTATAATAGATTCCACTTATTAGAAATGTTAGGTTCTTGTGGCTTTGCGCCTCTTGGATAGGCTTACCAGGTGGGTTGTGACAAATAACCTCCTCAGCCGACAGCAAACCGGTTTCAGAAAAGGTTGTGGCACAACGTTTAGCATCTGGGTGCTTCAATCATTGATGTCAGATACCTATCTAAATGCACAGGCCAGCCTATGTCTTTGCTACATAGACTACTGTGCAGCATTTGGCAGTGACTCGCTTGTCAAACCATGGGCTAAATTAGAGTTATGGGGAATTGATCCAACTCTCCTGTATTTCATCAAACAGCTCTATAGTGAAAAATCGGTCACGGTAAGGCTGACACATGAGGGAAGCACTACGAAACCTCAATCGACTAACATTGGTTTAAAACAAGGATGTGTTTTGTTTCCCCCCCTTTTCAATCTCTAAGTGGCTGATTTAGACATAGCCCTGCAGTCTGTACGTAATTCTACTCCATAATTCGGCGGCAAAACAATTCTATGGCTCTCGTATGCCGATGATACAGTATTGCGGGACCAGAAACCTGTCGGCTTACAGCAGTTGTTGGATTCTCTGCATTCTTATGTTTTGCTGAACGGTCTAAAAATGTATTTGACTAAGACAAAAGTCACGATAGTCGGCATGAGAGCTCATCGCCCTCTAAGCTTCCCCTGGGCTATGGGCGGTCAGAGCCTAGAGCAGGTAAAAGTGTATAAATATCTGGGTCTGCCACCACCCCTATGTGTGAATGTATACTAGCATCTTGACCAGACCTTCACCCCCAATTGTATATACATTGTATGATACCTCACTATTGTTTTTATTGTGTTTTCATTTATAATATAAAGACTGTATTTACCCTGTGCCTGTAACTATGCCGTGATACCTCCGTGTCTGGGCGTATAACAAATTAAATAAATAAATAAATAAATAAATATGGAATTTGCCATTGTGCATCATTTTATGATGAGGTTCTGTCGCCCAAATCATTATGTAAAGGGTTGGCCATCCAAAGTGAAATGGGAAAATGGGACACCCCCTTCCCCCCATTCTCATCCAGACCCTGGCCTAGAGGATCACGACCCAAGCACCCCCCAAGAGAGGAGTTTGACCCGCTCACTTCCTTACCATATGACAAGGTACCATGTGTCCGCGGCCCACATGCACGAGGAGCATGCCCATTAGCATGCCCCGGTCAAGCTGATGCATGCGACATGGACCAGATTGACTGAAACAACAGATGCAAGCCATCAACATTGTTAGAGATGCCATGACGATATAGCCAACTGACAGGAACACACGTGCCACCATGCACACTGGTCACTCACACACCAATCCACATGAAGAACATACCCAGTGCTATGACCTAGCGGACTGACTCATTCACGGACGTGCATCGTTGTTATTTTTCACATAGGCCCAACAGCACCGCAGAAAGGCAAGATGCCTGAAGAGCTTGTGTATGCGCTTGCCGACGCTGTATGCTACCTGATCCCTATAGAGATACCTTCATATGTACATACAGTACTCCTACTTGCTATACTCTGTTGCCCAGTGGCACCCATATTGTGGAACATACACTGCTTCCCAGGAGCTAAGCCCGAGTAAGGCCTCAAGCAAGAGTCCCCAGCCCGGAGAAAACCCTCCCGAGACTAAACGCACTGCGCTGACCAGGCAGAGCGAGCTTCAGCGAGTGCCCATCTCCAAGGCCGAAATGTTGCAACCCACATACCGAGCTCTCAGCGCCAAGGTTACACCTGCCGCAGCCAAGCACCCCCCGAGCCAATAAGCCAAATTAAATGCTCATAATTATGCTCCAGCTACGGTCTCTCCACACGTGACCAAGCCAATCTGACAAGGTGCCAGACTCCCGAGTCAGAAAGTCGCACAGGTTTCACGTCTGGGACACAGGTTGCAACGATGCGCCGAGTTGGACATTTACACCGATGGGAAAGGCGTGATCATCTGCCACAGGCAAAGACCTGTCCATTGTTCCCCGCTAACACATAGTTACACAATGTTGCAAATGATAGGTACCTCTCGGCTGGGAACAGCGATGGTCCCAGGCTTGGGGGCTCACGAGGGAACCAATCAGGGGACATGGGCTCTTTTACTGACGCCATTTTGGTTAGCCAATCATTGAGGGTCCCCATGTAACAAGTTCAGTGTAGCAAGCGTTAGAGACACCCCAAAGTGTGCCACCTGACCCGTCCTTACCCAATAACCTTCTTTCAGATACGGTTCTATACTAACCCCACCACTCGGGGGAACCAACCCGAAGTAGCAATAGGTTTTGTGACGATTTTTCTCAGGTGACGGGAGTAGCGAGTCATGTTATGGCAAAAAGGGCCTGCGAGCCCTCCTAAGAACAAGAAGGTCTCCCCGGATGCATACGGGCGAAGCTCTATCAATGCTGTGTTATAATAAACAGCATAAATTACCTTGCTCTTGCGTGTGTCTCATACTCCTTTTGGGACGCGGGAGGAGTTGGGGCCTCCCCAGCCCCGGAGGGCCGCAGGAGGCTCTGCCGGCCCCCGGGAGATCACCCCGACAAAAGCGTGGTTTGTAAACATGGTGGTCATTCCATTGAAGCCATGCTGGAAGTCTATAACAAATGCATAATTCCTGGCATCCTGTATGCGCTGGAGGTTTTGGCAGAGAGTTCTGGTAAGTGGCAGGATAAGGCAGAGGCAAAAATGTTACGGTCTTTGCTGGACATGCCCAGCACCCTTCCCTCCTTATGGAAAGTGGCAAGATGCAAGTTTCTCTAGAAAATTAATATGACTGCGGAGTCCAATAGATCACTACTAGGCCTGACGGAGGCGTATGATAGATTGAAGTCAGCTAACAGTTCATGTAGGCAACTGGTCACCATTGTAACAGCCCATCTTGAAGATACTGATCTGGCTCTAGTTGCTGAAAATGAAGCAGGTGTGTTTTTGAAAAAAATGAAACTAAAACAAGGGAGTGGTATCGTGTCCAGTCTCTGTCCATACTTATAAAAAAAGAAGATTTAGGGCCTCATTTCGAGATTGGCGGTAGTCATGGCGCTATTTGCGGTTTGACTGCCACCAATAACGATTCCGGCACAGGTGTTGTTCAATGGGGATTTACCGGTGTAGTCCGACCCTGGCGGGACCGGTAAGTCCCCATTGCACAAGCCATTCCCCATTCCCATTTGAGTCCCCATAGGGCTCAATGGGAATGGGGAGGGCGCTAATAATGGGCTTGCGACTTGCAAGCCTATTATTAGTGCCCTGGTCCTTTACCGGGACCCGTAAGGGACTTGTGGTCATCCACACGTTCCTTACGGTCCCCGCCAAGGAACCTTGGAATAGGGCGGTAAGGGATTACTGGCACCGGTATCCCTTACCGCCCAGGTCGTAATGACCCCCTTAATCTTTATTCGCATCAAGGCTCTTTCACTAGTGCTCCACGTAGTTATTTAATTAAGCTACATAATCCATCTTTGGTCCGTATTATAGCTGCATGTTCTTCGGCATTCTTCCAGTGATGGAATAAACAGGTGCCTGGAGGGGTATTTCCCCGGGAAGATCAAGCATGTCGCCTATGTGGTAGATGCATTGAAACAGCTAGACATGTTTTAACGGCTTGCCCAACAGTTGAGCCTGAATATTCGAAAGCATATATACGATTTGCCAACTTTGCCACTGTTCTATTTTGGTCTATGAGTTATGGGGCTGAACATTTAGTTATCACTGCTGTGCAACATGTTTGGCTGAAGGCTAAAGTATTGCTTGATTTATTGCACACATGTTAGGGTATTGTTGCTAATCTTGACTGTATATTTTAACTTTGATTCTGGTATGAGGTTTCTCGTTTTAGAGTCGTTTTTTACTTTTTGGCCTAAATTTGTAAATTTTTAAGTGTACTAAGCGCCCCTCCAGGCCTTCTGGTCTCCCCCTTGCCTGCTTTCCCCAGCCCGCACCTGCTTCCTGGTTCTCCAATCCCTCCTGCGTCCCGCCCCGCCCCCTGCTCTGATTGGAGCAGCCACCTGTGTTTGCCTGGGTGTATCAACCCGTGGTAGCGTCTGCTCCCTTTTTTACTAACACGGAAGCCAGACGAGCATGTTGCGGGAGCCTTGCTCCTTTTGGCCTACATTTGTCCATATTTAAGTGTACCAAGCACCCCCCATGCCCTCTAGGCTCCCCCCTTGCCAGCTTTCCCCAGCCTGCACCCGCATCCTGCTTCTCCGATCCCTCCCCCCTCCCGACCCACCCCCCTGCTCTGATTGGAGCAGCCTCTCATGTTGCCTAAGCCATAACTGGCCTTCCCAGGGCAGCCCTCTGCCCGTGCAGCTCCTGTGGCTAAGGGCCCCAGGCAAAGGGTGGCTCCAACAGAGGCAGCTCCATATGCTGTCTGCAGGTGTCCGCAGGGGAAGCCAGCGGCCAGCCATCAACCAGAAGCGACAAGCACGATAGGGCCAGCCTACGGGGGAGTTGTACACAAATTGCATTGTTAGGTGTAGGCCTCTCTCCCACTATACATGACTTTCAAATCTAGCTGTATTTAGTCTTGTACACAAATTGCATTGTTAGGTTGCTGTGTTTAGTCTTGTACACAAACTGCATTGCTAGGTCGCTGTGTTTAGTCTTGTACACAAACTGCATTGTTAGGTTGCTGTGTTTAGTCTTTTACACAAATTGCATTGTTAGGTGTAGGCCTCTCTCCCACTATACAGGACTCTCAAATCTAGCTGTCCTTGGACTTGTACACAAATTGCATTGTTATGTCGCTGTGTTTAGGCCTGTACACAAACTGCATTGTTACGTCGCTGTGTTTAGTCTTTTACACAAATTGCATTGTTAGGTCGCTATGTTTAGTCTTGTACACAAATTGCAAATTTTAGGTTCCTGTGTTTAGGCCTGTACACAAACTGCATTGTTAGGTTGCTGTGTTTAGTCTTTTACACAAATTGCATCGTTAGTTGTAGGCCTCTCTCCCACAGGACTGTCAAATCTAGCTGTCCTTGGTCTTGTACACAAATTGCATTGTTAGGTAGCTGTGTTTAGTCTTGTACACAAAATGCATTGTTAGGTGTAGGCCTCTATCCCACTATACAGGACTCTCAAATCTAGCTGTCCTTGGACTTGTACGCAAATTGCATTGTAAGGTGCAGGCCGCTCTCCCACTATACAGGACTCTCAAATCTAGCTGTCCTTGGTCTTGTACACAAATAGCATTGTTAGGATTAGGCCCCTCTCCCACTATCCAGGACTCTCAAATCTAGCTGTGTTTATTCTTGTACACAAACTGCATTGTTAGGTCGCTATGTTTAGTCTTGTACACAAACTGCACTGTTGGGTTACTGTGTTTAGTCTTTTCCACAAATTGCCTTGTTAGGTGTAGGCCTCTCTCCCACTAAACAGGACTCTCACATATAGCTGTATTTAGTCTAGTACACAGATTGCATTGTTAGGTCGCAGTGTTCAGTGTTGTACACAAACTGCATTGTTAGGTTGCAGTGTTCAGTCTTGTACACAAACTGCATTGTTAGGTCACAGTGTTTAGTCTTGTACACAAACTGCACTGTTAGGTCGCTCTGGTTAGTCTTGTACACAAATTACATTGTTAGGTCTAGTCCTCTCTCCCACTATACAGGACTCTAAAAAAAGCTGTGTTCAGTCTTGTACACTAATTGCATTGTTAGGTCGCAGTGTTCATTCTTATACACAAACTGAATTGTTAGGTTGCAGTGTTTAGTCTTGTACACAAACTTCATTGTTAGGCTGCTGTGTTTAGTCTTGCACACAACTTACATTATTAGGTCTAGGCCTCTCTCCCCCTATTCAGGACTCTAAAAACTAGCAGTGTTTAGTCGTGTACACAAATTGCATTGTTAGGTCGCTGTGCTTAGTCTTGTGCACAAACTGCATTGCTAGGTCGCTGTGGTTAGTCTTTTACACACATTGCACTGTTAGGTGTAGTCCTCTCTCCCACTATACAGGACTCCCTAATCCAGCTGTGTTTAATCCTGTACACAAACTGCATTGTTGGGTCACAAAGGTAGTCCTGTTCTACCTTGTACTCAACCTGCATCGTGAAACGTAGTCCTCAATCCGTAACATAGTCATCAAGGCACCATGTCATTCACTGGCCACACCTGTGCAGCTCCCTGGCACAACCCTGGCCCCACTGAGACCCCCCGCAGTCGCTCTTTACCCCCACTACCACACAGCTCACCCCCTTCCACAGCGCAACTGGCGCCCCTCAACCCCATTTTTCCCCCACCCCAACTTTAACCCCTGCTGCATATTGTCACTCTCTCCCCTACTCGCAGAACGCGCTCTGCACAATTAAAAGCAGCAAGATGGAGAGATGGATCAGATAGCTCCAACCACAGAACACACAATCCCTGACACAGCTCACTCACTTTCCCCCAACCAAATACAGACCACTCCCACCTCCCACATCCCCTCACATAGCACAGCAAGAGAAGCTATAGCCAACACTCCACTCAGCATGGAACCACCCACTCTCTCCCACACTGCCATGATCGCACATAATGCAATGAAAGGGGTAGACCGCAGACACCGAATGCCCCCCCAGCATCTCCCATTCTCCGACACAGTTCGCAACCACGGCCGCCACAATACAGGAGCAAAAACTCACCGCCGCACCCAACCTAGTCCTGGCTCTCTTCCCCTCCCTCCCCTGCCCACCCACTCCAACTACCCCTTCATCCCCACACTCCACCTCCCCCCTTCCTTTCCCACCCTCACTGCCACTCCCCACATCAGACCCCGCTCTCTCCCCAAACACCACCCTCCCTCCACCCACAAAGGCGTTCCTCCAAATATCCTGCACCCTAATTAACGCCAGGTCTGTTTCCAAAAACAAACTCCACATCTACGACCACAACACAGAAGAAAGCCAGACATCCTCTTCATTACTGAGACATGGTTCTCGGATGACTACGAACCTCTCGCGCACAAGTCCTTCCCACCTGGTTACACTCTCACCATTCGCAACAGATCTCGTAGGGGAGATGGGTTTGTCATTTACACAAAGATCGACTTAAGCTATTAACCATGGGCATCTCCACCAGCACCACCGACTATGAATCCCTCTTGAAAAAAATTCAAACTCGCACCATCCACCTCACACAGTTTCCTACTCATCTATAGACCCCCGGGCTATAACAAAAACTTTGCAGACACATTTGGTGAAGCTCTGGCCGTCAACCTCATCCAACACCCAACTTTCACTATCCTAGGAGATTTCAACATATGGTTCAACTCACCATCTAACCCATGACCAGGTCACTTACAGACAATCTAGACCCACTCAACCTGAAACATCACACATCCACTCCCACCCACATGAGAGGCCAAACCCTTGATGCAATATTCAGCACCTCAAACATGTCCACCCAACCCCTGCGCCCACTATCACGGTCTGATTACTGAGTACTCTGTTTCAGCATACCGCTCAACACTGTGGTCAGCGGCCAACTCCCAACATGCCCTCCACAAACTGCCCCCTCCACTTTCCCATTATGGAACAAAGTGGTAATCTCCCCAGATCTTGAACCCTCACTCCGCAAATCCCTCAACTGACACTTCCTAGCGGAAGGACCACCGGCTATTAACTCCTTCGACTATTGGCTTTCCAATGCCCTGAAACCCCTCACCCTGTCAAAACGTTCCTCACAGAGATGTGGACCATCGCCGAGCTGCTTCTCCACAAATCTCAAACCCCTCAAAACGCTCAAGCACCATCTGGAATGGGCCTGGAGAGCCGACCCTTCCACCCAAAACAAAAATGCCCTAGCGAGAACAACCAGAACCTGCAGATAAGAAATTTAAATAAGCAAGAAATCATACTGTGGGAACCGAATCCAAAATGCCCACAATCCAAGTAAGGAACTACATAAAATCATAGCAGAATTCAAATCACCCTCATGTTCTCGCCTGACCATCCCAAGCTTCCAAGTCTTATGCGACACCCTCTCGCTCCACTTCTACAATGCCGCCAACGAAAGACACAACGTCATCATCGCCAAATAAAAAATCCTACCACCAGTGCCCACCCTCCCGCAGCTCCCCACACAAACCACACCTCAATCTCAATTTTCCTTCGACTCTTTCTCTCCCATCACACACCAAGAATTCCTGTCACTGTTTGCGGCCAGCCGCCCGTAAGGCTCCCCGGAAGACCCATGCCCGCCCTCATTGCTCAAGAAAATACTAAGCGCCACCTGTGCAGGTAACATCACTCTTGCAATCCTTAACCACTCACTCAGCTCAGGAACCTTCCCGAAAGCCCTAAAAACATCCTACACCAAACCCATTCTCAAAATACCGACACTTGACCCATTGCTTCCCCCAAACTAACGACCTATCTCCAATACGCGTTTCATCGCCAAACTGATTGAATGCACAGCTTACAAACAGCTTGGCCAATTTGCTGAATCCAATAACCTCCTAGACCCAGCCCAATCAGGTTCAGACCACTAAGGGGAACAGAAGCCTCCCTAGTCTCCATCTGGAATGGCCTAAAAAGAACAGCCGATGCAGATGGATGCGCGGTTCTCATCCTTCTCAACCTGTCCGCAGCTTTCGATGCCATCGATCACATGACTCTTTTAGACAGACTACAAACACTAGGAATCAAAAACACAGCCCTGTCGTGGATCTCTTCCTTCATCTCTAACCGGTCGCAAATCATGCACGTCAACTAATTCACATCCATTTCACGTCCAGTCTGCAAAGGTATTCCCCAAGAAGCATAAACGTCACTGCTAATCTTCAATTTCTACATACAACACACTCCTGCAATCATCTGTTCGTACAACCTTACATGCTACAACTACGCAGATGATACCCAGATCATCCTCAAAATCCCAAATTCTGAAGGATCCGGCAGCCCGGACCTATCATCGTGCCTCTCTGATATTGATCACTGGATGACGACCAACCACCTCATCCTCAACCCTGGGAAAACCGATATCCTACTCTGCGGGAAAACGTCCCTCATCCCCCAACCTATCCCTTGGCCTTAATCACTAGGACAAGCACCGGCACCCTCAAACGTGGTTATAAAACTTGGATGCAAATTCGGCTCAGCTCTATCCCTCACTAGACACACCACCAGCGTATCCAAAACCTTTTTCTTTCATTTATGTATCCTCAGGCAGATTATCCCCTACCTCACCTATCCCCACCGTTTCTCGGCCATCAACTCCATCATCCTCTCCCGCCTTGACTATGCAAATTGCCTCTACCTAGGAGCCCCGCATCCCAACTACAGAAACTCCAAAGAATCCAAAATGCGGCAGCACGCCTGCTCTTTAACCTTCCTACCAGAAAACACATCAGCCCTACCTTGAGAGTCCTCCACTGTCTCCCTATTGCTCGAAGCACCACCTTCAAAGCCATGTGTATCATCCATCGCACAATCCACAACACTGGCCCTGAATTCCTACAAGACAAAATTGTCCCTTACCAACCTTCCAGGAACCTCCGATCTCGCAATGCATCTCACCTAGTGATCCCACTGCATAGCTCCACAATACTTGGCGGCTCCTCCTTCTCCATCCAAGCGCCAATCATCTGGAATTCCATCCCCCTACACATTTACGACATAGAAAACCACCTGAAACTCAGGAAATCCCTTACAATCTGGCTCTTCCCAATACTCTCCTAAGCCACTGCACCTCGTGAATACTCCACTAATAAACTCCACCGCTTTCGATCATAGCTCAGGGACCAACAGCTCTCGCAGCAGTTTCACCTGACACACCACCAGATACCGCCCAAACACACTGCCTGCCGTCTAGAACTCAAGGTTAGTCAGCAGCTTTTTGTTGTGGCTTTTCCTGATCCACCAACATTCCACCCACAACAGCATTCCAACCCAACAAACACCTGAGCTAAAACAGCAGCCTTTGTTGTGGCTACACTCGCATCACACTCACTGCGAAACCCTGCCCACCAGCACATATGAGAGACAACTAACAATGAGATAAGTGGCCCTGTCTAGCACACGCACATCATTAACTATTCACTGCCACTGTTAACCCGCAACATTCATCCTGGGAAGCTCCCAACACTAGCAACCCCTCACCACAATCCTATTCCCCAAGCTAGGTCCAACAAGCCCTCCATGTCTGTTACACTACGGATACTTACTGTACAATAGGCTGAAACCTACGGCCTTCATGCCTAGGCCCCCTCCACCTACACGAATCGAGGGGTAGCCCCCTCCATTTTGTTCATTATATATGGACACCTCCTGCACCGCGAAACCAGGGCCTCCTGCCCACCATAGAGGATTCTCAATTTAGGTGCAGCCCACCTTCTTGGCTTACTATTTGATGAATCATACTGCAGGGGGATACCCAGGGCTCTCCCACCTTTACAGAATCCTCAAATCTAGGTGTAGCCTCGATCTAGGTTCACCATATGCTTAAACCTCTAGCACTGTGAAACAAAGGCCTTTATCCGACTGTACAGGATCCTCTAATCTAGGTTTTGACTCCGTCTCTACTTACAATACGCGGATACCGCCTACAGTTTGAAACCTGGGCCCATTGCTACAGGACTCTCAATTCTTGACCGGGGCATATAAGCAATCTCGTAGCCTACGGTACGTATAGCTCACACCACTAGAGTGGAAACAGGCCGCAGGAAAAGCCAAACATCCATGCACTATAGAACACGTCTATGGCTAAGCACATCCAGCCTAGTTTCAGACATAGCCATCCAGACTGAAACACCTGACATACCCAACACCTCTGCCACTAGCATACAGCGACCACCTCCCGAAAGGAAACCGGTATAGCTGGCCTCACATAGACTCTCTTGACAACTGCAATCTATATCTAACCCTCAAAAAGCATCCACCAACGTGTCTGACCTCTACTGGGCTGCTTAGTCGAGCCTTGCCAGCCACCAAAGTCTTAGAATGGCAAACATGCACAACGCATCTAAACTTATCCCCTAAAATCTCTAATCACATCGACTACGGTCACCAAGGGCATTCCAACCAAGGAAATAGCACATTGAGGCCACAAAAGTGGGGAAAGAGAGCTATATAAATAACAAAATACAATACAATACAAGTGTATCACCATTAGGATGAATGTGTATGTTTTAGAGTACAAAGGCTTATTTAATAGCCTTAAATACTGTTGAGGAACCTTTTTGGGGGTACCCCGTAGTGGATCTCAGTGCCCTCTTTTATTTTGGAAACTTCTCTTGTTCACGTTCGCATGAGAATGGTAACAACAGAGTCGTTGGTTCCTCTACTCCGTTTACATGGAAACTAGTATTGGCAGTTACACTCTAGATCACTCATGAGCTCAGGGTAAACCGAAAAAAGAAGACAAATGACCTCTTTTTCGGTGTTAGTTAATTTTTTATGTATTGACAAAGCCCTCTGTGATGACACATGTTTCGACGGTGCTTCCGTCTTTTTCAAATCAGGGCTAAATATGAAGAACATATATATTTGTAGTGAACATTGGCTGAAAATTAGATGACATTTTTGTGATATAAATTCAATAAAATTAAACAAAAAACATTATTAGTTGCAATTTTAACATGATGAAACAAAAAGAAACGGCCATTGGTAAGTGTTCCACAATTATAACATTCATTGTAAAACCCAAAAGAAAATATAATAAAACAAGAGAGTGGCCATTTGAGGAGGGGTAAAGGGTAGGAGTTTTTGTAGGTATTGAAAGAAAGATAAATGGAAAGAAAAATTAGATACCATTGCATTGTTACATTTGTAATATTCAAACCTTCAAATGTTTGATATATTGGCATGTATGGTACTTGAAAGGGATCTATTTCCGCATACCCGATTTAGGTTGTTCATATATGTATTTTAACGTCTTTACTATCAGATCTCGGGTTAATCCCAGCCTATTCAAAGACCAAAAAATACATGTTTATGTTTGGATCTGTTATCAATTTGATCCGAGTCCCTGTTGCCCAATTCAGTGTGGCCTGGGGCCCAATCACGTTAAACTAATGATATTGCACACATACAGAAACCTAATAGTACATTCTCGGTTTACATTTGGAAAAAGCAAAAATTAATGGTTAGCTTCCTTGTTTAATAACTATTGATGTGGCATTCATCGGTCTGTACATGCTTAGTCGCTGGGAACGTCCCAGTCCTTGTTACTTACATGTTCTGTTTAACGTTCAAGTATTGAGAGCTGGCACTGTTGCACGCAATAGTAAATGCTGGAAAACTTCTATTACAACCATTTTTATTCCGCCCGCACCTCACTGTTACGTTGTGGTCGGTGGGCACTTTACACGTGTGGACACGTGTCTCTGTATTTCTGTAGTCAGGATAGGGGGCTCGGAGCTGTGTTTACCTCCAGTTGTCCGCTCCATGTAAATCTGTCCGCGTTCAGCGCGAGCTTGAAACTGACACCATTTAGTTGTTGTTCTCTTTTGCCTAGCAATCAGGTCCTACTTCGCTGTCTAATGTGGCAGCCATGTTTGGGCTTGCAGATACGTTTTCTATTTGAAAACGAGTTTGTTTCTAATTTTATTTTTAATATATAACAATGCCTTAATACAAAAGTATGAATGTTTTGTTGTGCTAGTTGCGCAATGTTCTATGTGTGTGATTTTTGGGAATTTTTGTGATTATACAGTTTGCACATCTTTGCGCTTGTTTTATTATTATTAAAGTGGAATCAGTGGGCTTTTTCCTGAGCCATATGTGTTTGTCCTGGTAATAAGTATGTAATTGCATTCCCTGTATCTGATTGCTCATTGGTTGATTAAATGGAGCGGTTTCAGCATTTGTCCTTACTAAATTAAGTCGCAATTGGCTGTTGCCAGATTCATTTCAATTTAGAAATAGTACCATACATTACCATAGTATCAAAGAGATATGCATTACTCTTTGTGTGTACATTCAAAGAAAAATATTCATGCTAAATCTCTGAAACATTGAATTACAAAAAAGAAGCCATCTCATTGTCTGAGTTCAGACCCCTCTCTACTTAGCGAAATTTACAGATTAATTTGGCTTCTTCTTGTCTCAGTTTTGTTTCCTGGTTTCCCGCTCTTGGTCCAAGTGTCACTTTTTTCAGGCCTACAAATCTCAGCAGTCCCTTGTCATTCCACTGGTGTTTTTTTTGCAATGCTGTGCTAGTGGTAAATTAATGTCTTGGTTCCCTATGAGAAATGTTCTCGTATTCTGGTTTTCAACTCTCGGATGGTGCTCCGTATGCAGATCTTTTCACAGTGACAAATTATGGCATAAATGACAAATTTCGTTTTGCAATTAATGTAGTCCTCAATTCTGTATTGAATCCCATATTGGTCCTCAAAAATTGATGTGTTGTCTAAAGCATGCTTGCACACAGAACATGTACTACATTTTCTAAAGCCCTTCGGTAGTTGAGGTAACCATGTTGTTGGATTGTCCATTTTGATTTCTGGGAGTAATGAGGGACTCAGTATGTTTTTGATTGTCCTTGCATGCTTGTATATCATGGAGGGACTTTCCTCAATGTAATATTTTAAATGTACATCCAGTTGTAAAAGATACCAGTTCTTCTTCAAAAGTCTCTTCAGAATTGCATTATTCGCACAATATGTGGTGATGAAACTGATTTTCTCCATTCGGTTTGATCCCACTGTCTTGGGTCTTAAGGTATTTTCCCTGTTCAATTTGTTCGCTCTTTCCTGGGCTCTGGCTTTGGTTTTCCTACCATAACCCGTTGCCTTGAACCTGGTTGTGAGTAACTGATATTCTTTTTCAAAATCTCCTTGTTCTGTACAGTTCCTTCGGGCTCTGACACATTCTCTGTTGGGTATGTTTCTAATTACTGGATTGTAATGACAACTAGTGGCAAATAAAGTTGAGTTTGCCTCTGAATCCTTTCTGTAAGTTTTTGTCTTAAGTGAGTTATTTGAAACATAGATATTAAAATCCAGAAAATGTATATCATTAGCACTTGAAGTTCCAGTGAACTCAATTCCCATTATATTTTGATTGGCTATCTTCCTGAAGTCTTCAAGTCCCCCTTCTCCTCCTTTCCAAATTAGCAGAACATTGTCTATGTAACGGGTCCATAGAATCACATTACGGTCATATGTTACATCTTGATAGATATGTTTGTCCTCGTACATGGCCATTACAAGGTTTCCGAGGGCGGGGGCATATTTGACCCCCATCGCTACCCCTCTGGTTTGTTTGTAAAAATCACCATTGAAAATGAAGACATTGTTTTGTAGGGTTAATAGAAGCATTTCTTTGAGCATGCTCACTGATTGAAAATTGGATGTGGTTTCCTTAGAAAAAATATAGTCAATTGTTTCCACGGCTGTGTCATGTCTGATGGACGTGTATAACGATTTGACATCCCAAGTGGCTAGGGTGTAGTCCTTGTGCCATTCCACTGTAGCTAGTTTATTTATTACTGAAGTTGTGTCTTTCAGATAAGATTTAGTTCCACTGACCATAGGTCTTAGTATATTGTCTAGGTAATCTGCCATGTTCATAGCGGCCCATCCTATCCCACTCAAAATGGGTCTCCCTTCGGGGATTTCTTCATAGGCCTTATGGATCTTTGAAAGGAAGTATATGGTTGGCAAAATAGGTTGTTTCATGTCCAGGAATTGCTTCTCTTTGTCCGAAATTAGACCTTGCCTGTGCCAGGTTGTTATGGCATCTTTCAGTTCAGTCAATATTTCCAATTTGGGATTGGTTCTCAGTTTCACATAACAAAATGGTGCATTTAAGTGATTCATTGCCATCGTTATATAGTCCTCTCGATTCATAACCACTATTTTACCTTCTTTGTCTGCTGCTTTGATGGTCAGGATATGATCTTGTTTTAAATTGGACAAGGCTTTTCTTTCCATGTTGGTCAAATTGTCATATTTGTGTCTGAATTTCCCACTTTTATTGAGTCTGGCATCCATAAAGTCATTCAGGTCTTTAGTGATTGAGTTGTAGAATGCGTCCACTAAGTTATCCGACATTAGGAGCGGTGTGAATTTGGATTTGGTTTTCATTTCTTTTGTCAAAAGGCTGGTTTGTCGTATTTGTAGTTCCTGCAGGATCTGATGTACAGGTCGTTCCCTTGTGTCTTCTAATGATCTAAGAAGATTATTATTGGTCAGATCTTCAATGGTGAGGTTGCTCCTTTCAATTTCAGGTTCTTTAGCACAAAATGCTGAGACTTGTGTGACAAAGTATTTTTTTAATTTTAATTTCCTAACAAATTTGAATAGGTCTATGTGTAACTCTGTAGTTTGAAAATCCGTGGCAATGTAAAACCTTTATTCAGTAGCAAAATCTCTTCTGATTTTAGTTCATTTGATAAGTTGAGTACTAGGTCATTCACTTGTTCCTTTTCGCTGCCTCTCTCGCCCCCGCTCTTGTTAGACGTCTGAAATCTTCTAGAGCGTCTGGGTTCCCTATGTCTACCATTCCCCCGCTTACCCCTCCTCAAGCGGTCAGCTGTTGCTGGTTTGTCTGTTGTGGTAATAAAAAACAAACTTGTTTTTGGTACGTCATTCGGTTTCCTTTTTTATACCTCCTAATTTGATTAAAAAATCCTTGTCCTTCAGTAGTTTTGTCTGGTTGTTCTGTGTCCTTGTCCTGATCTCCTTCTGAGTCTGCGTACGAACTGCCCGGTGAAGTGTTTGGAGTGCTTCCTTGTGAGACCGGTTTGGTAAGTTATCTGTATTTGTCCTGAAATGTATAAACTTTTTCGTCCTGATAATCTCGATCATCTCTGAAGAATTTCCTCATTTTTCTTAATTTGATCTCATCCTGGTAGTCCTTGAGAATTTCAAACATCTTCTGATAGTTTTTCTCTTTTGTGACTTCCAATGCTTTCGCCTCCTTGATTTCCTTCTTGATTGTTTCTATTTGTTGAGTTATTGTTTTGTGTTCTCGTGAGGCGTGTTCAATCAAAAATTCTAGCATGGTGTTTGACCTTTGTTTTAGATTTTGGTCCCATGAGTCCGCCAGATCTTTGTCTTCATCTTTGGTGAAGTCTGGAAAGGTTAATATCCTTAATCCTCTCGGTATTTGAAAACATTGTTCTTCAGGGAGTGTTACGCTCACCTGACTCCTACGGAGGCGCTGGCCTGGTTTGCGCTGCTGTGACCTCTTCTAAGGTGATGCGCAGGGTTCGGAAGACGGACTGTATTGGGCCCCCAAATCTGGCTTGTCTGGCTCGCAGAAGTATCCTTCTGTAGGCGAAAATAGGGGATTAACTGTCTGCGGGGTAATGCAATCGGCCTCCCACTTTCCCCTCTCACCCTCCTTGAAACCCTTCTGTGATTTCTCGTAGCGTCTCACCTTAGGGTCTGGAAGGACGAGCTCTCCATCCTGCTTCTGATGCAGGGGCGCGTTGGTATCCTGTTACTTCACTGGATTTTCGGATTGGTGAGAACCAAACTTGCTTGGCTTCCAGGTAAGTTTTTTTTGATAAGAGGTTCCCCTTGTGTCCATGCATTAATGTACTAATGCTAGTGTCTTTTTCCCCATAGGGGCCGGGGTACGGAATGCCGGGGAACAGGCACCGACCCGAGATGAGAGGTGAAATCCTTGTAAAAATCAGGTAAGTCTTTAATGAGCGTGTTTTGGTAATGTCTTTTCATTCGCTCATTAACGCTGATGTCTCTTTTTCCCCTTATGGGCCGGGGTCTGGAAATGCCAGGATGCGGCGTGGACCCAAAATGAAGAGGGAATGAATCAACAGGTAAGTCTTAACATGGAGATTTAGCTTTCCTTATTCCCTTCTCTCTCTCACCTTTTGTTCTGGTCTTTTTCTCCCTAGGCGCTGGGGCGTGACTGCGAATCCGGATGATCGCTGCTGAACATGGAGGCGCCCTGTAAAGGTGAGTGGAATGCGGCGCTGCAGCGATCAACGCAATGAGCTTTTAAATTAAAGTCTTCCTTTTCAGGATTGTCGGCGAGATGTCTCCGGGATGCGGATTTAGCAGGTAAGGACTTTTCCTTCTTCTTTTCTCTTCTTCTCTTCCTTTGCAGGTGATCCAGGATGCTAGCAGGCGTGGCAGAAGTCAGGATGCAGGAGCAGACACGGTGAGCGTCCAGCTGCTAGATGCAGAACAACGCGAAGCATGTGTGGCTGTTCGGGTGGGGTTTAAATAGCCTTGGAAGAAGTTCCAGGTATGTATCCTTCCTCCAATCAGGTATGTATCCTTCCCCGACCACGCCCGGATGGTAAATTAGTCCCACAGGTAAAGTAGTTCCTTTCAGGCCTCAAGGAGGCCGGGATCCTGCAGCATGGTCTGCATCAGGTAAGTGCACCCAAGCATTCCCATAATGAGCCTGGCGCCTATGGCGCCAGGACTGATGTCTTTTATGAATCTGGCGCCATAGGCGCCAGGACACTGTCCAAAGGGCCCCTATATGGGGTTGCTGGGTCCTTCCTTGGGAACTGGATGTCCGCTTTCGGGGACGCCGGGCTTGAACCGGCTCCCCGGGAGCGGGCATCATGACAGCACTCCCCCCCAAGGCCCCTCCCAAGGTTGTTCCCTCCGGGGGTTTTGGTTTGTCTGGGAAGAGTCGGTGGAATTTCCTGACTAATCGAGGTGCATGCACATGGTCGCTGGGTTCCCAAGACCTCTCCTGAGGTCCGTACCCCTTCCAATCAGTTAGGTAGAACAGTTTTGACCTAAACATTTTTGAGTCTAAAATGTTCTTCACTTCGAATTCGGGCTCCCCATCTATTAGAATAGGTTCTGGAGGTTTGAGTAGTCGGGTTCCGGGTACCACTGGTTTCAGAAGTGACACATGAAAAACAGGGTGAATTCGCATACTAGCTGGTAAATCAAGTTTAACAGCCATTGGGTTAATTATTGCCGTAATAGAATAAGGTCCCAGATATTTTGGGTTAAAAGTTCGAGGCCCTTTGAGTGGTAAATGTCTGGCAGCTAACCACACTTGATCCCCAATCTGTACTTTCTCTTGGCTTGTTGTAAATGCGTAGTTGCCTCTTTGAAGGCTTGGGTAATTGTAGAATGCAGATGTTCTACTGCAGGCATTCCGAGGTTCTGAGGTGAGTCAAGGTTTGAGGTTCTAGGGTGATGCCCAAACAAAGTATAAAAGGGACTGTGGCCAGTTCCAGAGTGTACCGAATTATTATATGCGTATTCGGCTATCCAAAGAATGTCTTTCCAGTTGCTTTCAGATTGCTGTAACATACACCGTAAGTACTGTTCAAGGGTCTGATTTGTCCTCTCGGTCTGACCATCGGTCTGAGGGTGGTGACTGGTCAATAATCTTACGTCGATCTGCGCCATTTGACAACATTTGCGCCAGAAGTGGGAAATGAATTGGCTTCCCCGGTCAGAGATTAGTATAGATGGGAATCCATGGAGCCGAACAATATTTTCGAGGAATTCTTTGGCTAGGACAGAAGCTGAAGGTAAACCTTTCAAAGGAATAAAGTGGGCCATTTTGGAAAACAAATCCACAATTACCAGAATAGTATTGTACCTCGAACAAGGAGGCAGGTCCGTAATAAAATCCATTGATAGGGTGTGCCAGGGTGCTGGTGGTATGTCTAGAGGTTGAAGGAGACCGGCTGGTCTTTTCTTTTGACTTTTATTTTGGGCACAAACACCACAGGACATCACAAAATATTTAACATCTTTTCGCCAAGAGGGCCACCAAAATTGTCGTTTCACCTTTTCCTCTGTCTTGGCAATACCGGGGTGTCCCTCTATTAATGTATCATGATAACCGGAAATAACTAGTTCGTGAAATTCCTTATGTGGCAGGAATAAGCGTCCTTGGAAATAAGGTAAACCATTATCTATGGTAAAGTCTGATCCCTTTTGTATCCATTCCTGTAAGGTTGTAGGGTCCAGGAGTTGTTTCACTCTGGCTTGAATGTCTTCAAGCGTCTGTAACGAACTCATGCCTAGAATCCTCTGTTCGGGAATTATTGGTACTGGTTCTGAGTTTGTATCAGATTCTCCCATTCCAATTCGGGATAAGGCGTCTGCTTTGCCATTCTTGCAGCCAGGTCGATAGGTAATCACGAAATCAAATTCAGCGAAAAACAAAGCCCATCGGAGCTGCTGTGATGACTGAGCCTTGGCGGTTTTCAAATACTGTAAATTCCGGTGATCAGTGATCACTGTGATGGTATGTCGAGCGCCAAGCAGATAATGCCGCCAGGCTTTAAAAGCGGACTTAATGGCTAACAGTTCTTTGTCCGTGATTGCATAATTAACCTCGGGTGCCGAGAATTTTCTAGACCAAAATGCTACGGGATGCAGTTGGTTGGTTTCGGGATCTCTTTGGGACAGGACAGCTCCCATGGCTAGGCTGGATGCGTCAGTCTCGACGACATAAGGGAGATCTGGACGCGGGTGTTTCAATATAGGTGCGGAGGTAAACTTAGCTTTTAAATCCTGAAAGGCCTGCTCGGCTTCTTCAGACCATTCAAAACGTTTATTTTTCCGCAAGAGTGCAGTAATGGGTTGTACCACGCGTGAAAATTCCGGGATAACCCTGCGATAGAAATTGGCAAAGCCGAGCATGCTTTGAACCCCTTTTACAGAGCTAGGTGATGGCCATTTGAGGATGGCATCCACTTTTCTTGAGTCCATTCGGACTCCTTTAGGTGTCAGGATGAAACCTAGAAACTCGACTTCTGTGGTATGGAAAACACATTTCTCCAATTTAGCAAATAGTTTGTGTTGGCGCAGTTTTTCAAGTACTACCCTGACGTGTTTTCTGTGATCAGATTCCGAAGAGGAGTACACCAGAATGTCATCGATATATACAACAACACAAACATCGATGAGTTCCCGAAGGACATCATTCATGAAGTATTGGAAGGCAGCCGGCGCGTTACACAATCCGAAAGGCATCACCTGGTACTCGAATAATCCGTATTTAGTACGGAAGGCAGTTTTCCATTCGTCGCCTTCTTTAACTCGTACCAGATGATGAGCCCCCCAGAGATCTAACTTGGTGTATATGCAAGCGTCCTTCACCTGGTCAAGGAGTTCAGGGATCAGAGGCAGAGGATAACGTTTTTTAACCGTTATCTGGTTCAATGCGCAGTAATCGATACAAGTTCTAAGGTCGCCTTCTTTTTTGGGCACGAAGAACAAAGCCGAGGATGCCGGGGACTTAGACGGGCGAATAAAACCATTAGCTAGGTATTGATCCAAATATTGGGCCTCATTACGACCCAGGCGGTAAGTTACCGCCTGGGCCGTGACTTTACCACCATGGCGTAAACTATGTTTACGCCATGGTGGTTGGCGGACTTACCGCCCCATTCCGACCTTGGCGGGGCGGTAAGTCCCCAATCCCCATTTACCCTTCCCCATTCCCATTTTTGCCCCATAGGGCATAATGGGAGTGGGGAAGGCCTTAATTACGCCACCGTAAATGACGGTGGCGTAATTAACTCCATGGTCCCTTAGCGCCATGGATTTTAACACCTGCTAAAAGCAGGTGTTAAGTCCGCCATGGCGCTAAGGGACCTCGTACTCAGGCGGTAAGGGTCGGCGCTGTTAACGCCGCCGTAAAACCCTTACCGCCTGAGTCGTAATGAGGCCCATTGTCTCAAATGCAGATTCTCAGGTTCAGTAAGGGCATAAATCCTGCTACAAGGGGGTTGTGCACCGGGCACCAGATCAATTTGGCAATCGTACGATCTTTGAGGAGGTAACGTGTTGGCCTGTACCTTTTAGAAGACGTCCTGAAAGTCTTGGTATTCCGGAGGTAGTTGCATGGAGGCAGAGGTTACAGATGCTAGATTAATCTTCAGGTTTTCTGGGTAGCAGGTTTGTGTACAATCCGGGAAGGTTATTCTCTTAGCTCGCCAATCAATTCGAGGATTATGTGTCTCTAACCAAGGTATTCCAAGAATAACCTGAAACTGTGGAGCCTTGATTACATCAAACACAACACCCTCCCGATGGCCGTCGGGACCAATAAGAGTCACCTCAGTAGTGGAATGTGTTACCGGTCCAGAGGCAATTTCAGTTCCATCGACTGTGGTGATGACATCTTTGCTGGTTTTAGGACAGAGAGGGAGGTTAATCCTAGAGACCAATTCACGATCCACATAGTTTCCAATAGCCCCACTATCGATGTATGCCTTTATTGCATGCAATCGCTTAGGCTGTTCTGGATCTACGAGAACCATTGGCACAATGAAATGCGAGGTCTGAGAGTTAGTTTTCAAGCTCGGCAAGCGGACCCCTACACTTGTCGGGCGGAGTCGTTTCCCGAAACAGAGTCTTCATGGTTTTTATCAGCGGCTCCTACCGCCTTTCTGGGCGGTTTTGCCGGGCAATCTCGTAGAAAGTGTCCAGAATTCCCACAATAAAGACATAATTTTAACTGCCACCTCCTTTCACGTTCCTTTTGAGTTAAGGGTCCTTTAACCCCTCCAATTTGCATAGGCTCAGAGACATCAACTCCCTTGGGATTAGCATGGGTCTTGACCAACACCCGGGTCTCAAACCTGGACCGATCTGCTTTTCTGTTTTGAAGTCTGTGATCCAATTGGACCACTAAGTCTATATACTCTGTGCATTCTTGGGGCGGATTTACAACTTGGGCCAAGACATCTTTAAGTTCTCCGCGAAGGCCTCGATAAAACAACGTGACTCTTTTATCCTCTGGCCATCCCGTTTCCACAATTAGTCTATTAACGGTTGCAATATAGGATAGGAGGTCCTGATTGCCCTGTCGCAGGGATAGAAGTTCGTCATCCAGAGCCTGCCCCTGAGAGTGTCGAGCAAATAACCTTTCCATGCTTGCTTGAAACCTTTGAAAATCACGGAGAATCGGGTCATCTTGAGTAACCAGTGGAACTGACCAATCGGCAGCGCAGCCGCTGAGATATGACAATACAAAGGCTACCTTGGTCTGATCATTAGGGAAGGCCCCAGGTCTGCATAGGAAGTGCAAACGACACTGATTCATGAATACGGCGATTCACGAATCGTTTGGGGTCCCCAGCAAAGAGTTCGGGTGGGTCCAGCGGCATGTTTCCAGGTAGATTCATCTGCACAGGGCTACTGGAAACCACAGGAGCGGGGTTCCCTCCAGAACCGGGTAGAGGAGTTTGCCCAGCTTGACCTTGCAAAAGCTGTCTGGCCAGGTCATCAGTTCTTTCCTTTGATATTATTAATTCCCTCCTGAGGGCATTAGTCTCTTGACGAGCAGCATGTACTTCTGCCCGTAATTCCCCCAGTAATTGGGCCAACTGATCAGTCTCAGAACTTTCCATAGCGCCTGGGTGGGAATTTGTAGGAAAGCTTCGCGTTCTGTTACGCTCACCTGACTCCCACGGAGGCGCTGCCCTGGTTCGCGCTGCTGTGACCTCTTCTAAGGTGATGCGCAGGGTTCGGAAGACGGACTGGACCGGGCCCCCAAATATGGCTTGTCTGGCTCGCAGAAGTATCCTTCTGTAGGCGAAAATGGGGGATTAACTGTCTGCGGGGTAATGCAATCGGCCTCCCACTTTCCCCTCTCACCCTCCTTGAAACCCTTCTGTGATTTCTTGTAGCGTCTCACCTTAGGGTCTGGAAGGACGAGCTCTCCATCCTGCTTCTGATGCAGGGGCGCGTTGGTATCCTGTTACTTCACTGGATTTTCGGATTCGTGAGAACCAAACTTGCTTGGCTTCCAGGTAAGTTTTTTTTGATAAGAGGTTCCCCTTGTGTCCATGCATTAATGTACTAATGCTAGTGTCTTTTTCCCCATAGGGGCCGGGGTACGGAATGCCGGGGAACAGGCACCGACCCAAGATGAGAGGTGAAATCCTTGTAGAAATCAGGTAAGTCTTTAATGAGCGTTTTTTGGTAATGTCTTTTCATTCGCTCATTAACGCTGATGTCTCTTTTTCCCCTTAGGGGCCGGGGTCCGGAAATGCCAGGATGCGACGCGGACCCGAAATGAAGAGGGAATGAATCAACAGGTAAGTCTTAACATAGAGATTTAGCTTTCCTTATTCCCTTCTCTCTCACACCTTTTGTTCTGGTCTTTTTCTCCCCAGGCGCTGGGGCGTGACTGCGAATCCGGATGATCGCTGCTGAACATGGAGGCGCCCTGTAAAGGTGAGTGGAATGCGGCGCTGCAGCGATCGACGCAATGAGCTTTTAAATTAAAGTCTTCCTTTTCAGGATTGTCGGCGAGATGTCTCCGGGATGCGGATTTAGCAGGTAAGGACTTTTCCTTCTTCTGTTCTCTTCTTCTCTTCCTTTGCAGGTGATCCAGGATGCTGGCAGGCGTGGCAGAAATCAGGATGCAGGAGCAGACACGGGGAGCGTCCAGCTGCTAGATGCAGAACAACGCGAAGCACGTGTGGCTGTTCGGGTGTGGTTTAAATAGCCTTGGAAGAAGTTCCTGGTATGTATCCTTCCTCCAATCAGGTATGTATCCTTCCCTGACCACGCCCGGATGGTAAATTAGTCCCACAGGTAAAGTAGTTCCTTTCAGGCCTCAAGGAGGCCGGGATCCTGCAGCATGGTCTGCATCAGGTAAGTGCACCCAAGCATTCCCATAATGAGCCTGGCGCCTATGGCGCCAGGACTGATGTCTTTTATGAGCCTGGCGCCATAGGCGCCAGGACACTGTCCAAAGGGCCCCTATATGGGGTTGCTGGGTCCTTCCTTGGGAACTGGATGTCAGCTTTCGGAGACGCCAGGCTTGAACCGGCTCCCCGGGAGCGGGCATCATGACAGGGAGATAATTTCCCAATACTTATCAACTTCCTTGCGCGATGCTTTCTCTAGTTTAACAAATTTGTAACGAAGATCCTCTCTTGGTTTGGGCAGATTCGATGCAAAGGCATGTGCATTGCTTCCTTTCGGAGCAAAAAGGTTTACAGCGTATTGTTCCCTGTTCTATAAGTATTCTGCCATTGTGGCTGATATCTCTGTGGCTAATCCTCGGTCTGCGAGGTCCTGGGTACCTGTCACACAAACTTAAAATACTGTTGAGGAACCTTTTTGGGGGTACCCTGTAGTGGATCTCAGCACCCTCTTTAATTTTGGAAACTTCTCTTGTTCACGTTTGCATGAGAATGGTAACAACAGAGTCGATGGTTCCTCTACTCGGTTTACATGGAAACTAGTATTGGCAGTTACACTCTAGATTACTCATGCGTCCAGGGTAAACCAAAAAATGAAGACAAATGACCTCTTTTTCAGTGTTTAGTTCATTTTTTATGTATTGACAAAGCCCTCTGTGATGACACGTGTTTCGACGGTGCTTCAGTCTTTTTCAAATCAGGGCTAAATACGAAGAACATATCTATTTGTAGTGAACATTTGTTGAAAATTAGATGACATTTTTGTGATATAAATTCAATAAAATTAAACAAAAAACATTATTAGTTACGATTTTAACATGATGAAACAAAAAGAAATGGCCATTGGTAAGTGTTCCACAATTATAACATTCATTGTAAAACCCAAAAGAAAAGATAATAAAACAAGACAGTGGCCATTTGAGGAGGCGTAAAGGGTAGGAGTTTTTGTAGGTATTGAAAGAAAGATAAATGGAAAGAAAAATTAGATATCATTGCATTGTTACATTTGTAATATTCAAGCCTTCAAATGTTTGATATATTGGCATGTATGGTACTTGAAAGGGATCTATTTCCGCTTACCCGATTTAGGTTGTTCATATATGTATCTTAACGTCTTTACTATCAGGTCTCGGGTTAATCCCAGACTATTCAAAGACAAAAAATTACATGTTTATGTTTGGATCTGTTATCAATTCGATCCGAGTCCCTGTTGCCCAATTCAGTGTGGCCTGGGCCCCAATCACGTTAAACTAATGATGTTGGACACATATGGAAACGTAATAGTACATTCTCGGCTTACGTTTTGAAAAAGCAAAAATTAATGGCTAGTTCCCTTGTTTAATAACTATTGATGTGGCATTCATGGGTTGTAGATGCTTAGTGGCTGGGAACGTCCCAGTCCTTGTTACTTACATGTTCTGTTTAACGTTCAAGTATTGAAAGCTGCCGCTGTTGCACACAATAGTAAATTGAAGCCATCTCATTGTCTGAGTTCAGACCACTCTCTACACATATGGCTCAGGAAAAAGCCTACTGATTCCACTTTAATAATAATAAAACAAGCGCAAAGATGTGCAAACTGTATAATCACAAAAATTCACAAAAATCACACACATATAACATTGCGCAACAAGCGCAACAAAACATTCAGACTTTTGTATTAAGGCATTGTTATATATTAAAAATAAAATTAGAAACAAACTTGGTTTCAAATAGAAAACTTATCTGCAAGCCCAAAACATGGCTGCCACATTAGACAGCGAAGTAGGACCTGATTGCTGGGCAACGGAGAACAACAACAAAATGGTGTCCGTTTCAAGCTCACGCTGAAATCGGACAGATTTACACAGAGCAGACAAATGGAGGTAAGCGCAGCTCCTAGCCCCCTACCCTGACTACAGAAATACAGTCCACACGTGTAAAGTGCCCACCGACCACAACGTAACGGTGAGGTGCAGGCGGAAAAGAAATGGTTGTGATAGACGTTTTCCAGCATTTACTATTGCATGCAACAGCGCCAGCTTTCAATACTTAAACGTGTAAAGCGCCCACCGACCACAACGTAACGGTGGGGTGCGGGCAGAAAAGAAATGGTTGTAATGGTTATAATTTTTGGCAGAGTTACTGCCGGTGGAATTACTGCGCAGTAAATACACCAATTTTCAGTGGAAAAGTTGTGGATTCATCTCCAGCTCGCTCCTGCAGGTAAATCCTGTTTTACCTCCCTAAATCCATGGATGGACTCCAAAAATTGGGAATTACCAATTGTAATCCCACTGTAACTCCACAGAACCAGGTGGTGGTAACTGTAGTTGAGTATTTTGGCATTTTGACAGATTTATTGCTGCAATACTGCCAATCTCGTAATGAGGACTGGGGTCCTAATGAGAGATCTACGCACTCTGTTCCAAGTAAAGCTACCAGATCCCTGTTTAACAAATGGGGATTTGCGGGCAGAATCCCCGTTTTTCGGCGCACAAATTCAATGAATCAGCCCCTAAATCCCAGCTGAGCCTTCCACTTTAGATGGCTGTCAGGCAAGGTGCTGCTTGGGGCATCCTCACCTCAGGCTGTTTTCCTCTACATCTTGTGGACCATGTTTGTCATGTTTTGCTTGTAGCTTTCATGTTAAATTATTAAGTGCTTGTCGTCTCATTGTAGCCCCGGAAAGTGTTCAAACACTACTAGGACATCATAATATTACATACATTGAGTAACATTAAATTGGGTGATAAGATGAACTATAATACCTCCTACACTTAGAAGCCTGATATATCCAGTATGAATCCTTATATGAAAGCTGATATTCGCAAATTTGTATTGTTGTTATTATTATTTTAGCACCGGCTCTGCGCGAGCAAGTTTTTGCAGGAATGTTCGCGAGTGCCTTTCAAAACACGTGATGCATGCTATCCAGTCCACGCGACTTGCAGGACTGCACAGTGAACGGGGTAGGGACACGGCCTGCTGTGGAGAGAGGATTTCTTGCTTCGCGTGACCCCATCAATCGAGGCAGAGGCAATTGATGTCACAAAGTATGCACCTGTGACTGCTACATCCAGTTCAACATTGCGTGCGGGAACCTGAAATAAATGAATGTGCTCCGTGCAAGTTGGCGCCGTTCGGTGAGAGTAGAGGAGGCTTTCTTCTGCACCTGCCCTGGCACGTGTCATCTGACTGACTTCTTTACAGTCTTTTGTCAACACAAGGTTGAACCAATCCGGGAGGCAGTTAGCTAAGAAGACGTGGTAAAACCTTCTAATCAAATAATTCAAACCGGAGTAGCTGCAGTTTCACAACCAGCTGGCGTGCCCTCAAGAAGCAGAAACCTTGTCTCTTGTACATAATTCTATGCATACTTGTTTTTTTTCTTCTATTTTGTTGTTTTTTTTTCATAGGAAAGCATATCCATGAATATTAGCAGTAACACGTGCAAGCATATACACTTTTAAATGCATTTTTGTCATTTTGTTCCAGAGAGAGATATTGTTACATTCCGCTAATTATCCAAACAACATATTAATACCAGTCATATGATATACATAATCTGCCCTAAGGATGGAACAATGCAAATTTGGAGGGAGTCCATAAAAGTCTGGCGCTGCTAGCATGATGGACTGAGGAAAAGTACCGAAATAACTCCTCAAACAAAAATTAATGCACATCTTTGAAAATCGAACCTTTTTTAATTTTCAGGTGTCTGTTTGTCTTGGCCAAGGCGCAGACACATACCAGACTTGAGTGTAATCTTTTAGTTTAACTCCTTGTTTTCACAGTGTTGCAGTTCTTACGAACCTCCCACCCCTGAAAACAATGGGGCAAGGGCACATGCTGCGTAGACAGGAGCAAGGAATATCCATCACTCCCCTCTCTCTCCATATGTATGTGTATACATATTCAGTGAAAACACTTTGTTAAAGGGACGTTATGGTTAAGTTGCACTCATTTTCACTACATTTCATAGGTTTTTACCAGTGCACCCTTAATTTGCTACAAGTTCCTTATATTGTACTGCCCTCCAATGTATCAGCTGTAGAATACGAATGTCCGCAGACATGAAGCAGCATTCACAAAGCCCAGAAGCACAGTGGAGAACAGAAAATGCTTTAACCCTCTAACCTACAAATACATATAAATTAAAAAAAATTACTTACTGGACCCAAATATACCATTTTGTACAAATGATTACTTGAAAATGTACACATTATTTTTTATTTATAACAGAGAATATAATGGATGCACCAAGCTTAAACCATAACTGTACACCTCAGATGATCACTTCAATATAACTGTTCAGAGAGAGACACTGGGCCTCATTATAAGGTTGCCGGTCCGGTAACAACGGTACCGGTAAGCTTGCCGGTACCGTTGTTACCGGACCGGCAAACTACGAGCTCTGCTCGCGGGTGCCTTTTTGCCCATCAGGTCTGACCTGGCGGGCGGACCGGCACACGCGAGCGGACCATGTCAGATCCACCGGCAACATTCCTGAATGATGCCGGTGCATCTGGCCTCCCCATTCCCATTGAGCCCTATGGCGCTCGATGGGAATGGGGAGCATTTTATTCCGGCGCCTGGGAATGGGCAATTACTGGGTCCGCTGGGGTTGTAATGCCTCAGTAATTGCCCATTCCCGGGCACCGGAAAAAAATGACTCCGGTTTTACCGGCATGGCTACCGCCGGGGTCATAATGAGGCCCACTGACATACACCAAGCGCTTATTCTAAAACAATCTCTCACCAAATAGTAAGTACACTGTATTTATTTATTTTTGCATTTATTATGCAAACATGTCTTATAAGGAAAAAGCACTATTGTTTCATTTTCAGAGAAATGGCAAACACACTTGAGTGGTTAGAGGAGAACTTCCCAAAAGAACAAATGAGTGATGATAACATTTCTAATGGTATACAATACATCTTTTAATATAAACAAATAATGTCATTTATACAGACCTCACTGAAATAACAATTTCATTTTTTCTTACAGTACATAGTTTTTCATGAAGAAACCACGCCCCAATTTAATGATACACAATCCCAAGAATCACACAGAGAAGCCCTATCCCCAACTGTACATAATCAAATCATGAACTTGTCTGCAAAATTGGACTTGGATGACCCTGAATCATGCTGTTCCCATCTTCATCTTGTATCCTGGCTTGCAACATTATTTATTACTGCTGACTTCTGCAGTTGTATTCGCTCAACCCTCTTGCTTCTCCACTCTTTTTGACTGCTTACTCTCTGTTCTCTCCTCCCATCTCCCTTTTCCTATCTCCTCCCCTCCTCCCCTTACTTTCGTCTATGCACTTACTCTATCAGAATTGTCGTTGGACCTAGTATGATAGCAACCTCATCTGTTGCTCCCCCATCCCCTTACTGCCCCCCCCTCCAGCACTATATGAAATGTTGTCAGGCCTAGTACGATAGTCGCTTGTTTTGTTCCTCCCCTCCCTTTCTGCACCCCTCTCCCTCACCTTTTGTTTTTCTCCAGCTCTACCAGAAATGTCATCAGTCCTAGTACAGTAGTCACCTGTTTATTTTTATTACCAGTGCATAAGAAAGGCGACAAGAATGACCCGTGCAACTATAGGCTGCTGTCGATGCTTGACTGCACTGGTAAACTTTTTGCAGGCCTAATCTTAGAAAAATTACAAAATTGGGCTGAGAAGGAACAGATCTTTAATTGTTTTCAAAGTAGTTTTCGGCGGGGCTACTCAATGACACATAACTTAATTATTCTAGACTCTCTGCGTACCGAGGCCAGAAAAAGGGGAAGTCCGCTGCTTTAGGTGCTTTTTGTGGATTTCAGAGCAGCATTTGATTTGGTCCGAAGAGATATCTTATGTTCCAAACTTGAACTGCTTGGTTGCCCAAAAGGCCTTTTATACTATCCTAGGCTTTTTCATCAGAACAATGCAGTCTCCCTTAAGCTTGATCTTCAAGGTAATATGACTGATCAAGTCGATCAAAACAGAGGAGTAAAGCAGGGCTGCGTTACGGCTCATACTTTATATAATCTATTTACATACGATTTACCGGTAGCAATTGGTAAGATACACAATTGTCCTCCGAAAATAGGCGATAAGCACTGTTCAGTCCTTGCGTATGCGGATGACCTAGTGTTATTAGATCATACATTTAGTGGTCTGAGGAGATCGGCCGAAGCACTATGGCTATACTCTAATCACAACGGATTAATAATAAACTTACAGAAAACCCAAGGGCTGTTATTCGCAATAAAAAGATAGCACTTATCAGTCTGAAGATACAGAACTCGGAAATTCTGTATACCCCAAGTATAGGTACATGGGAATTGACATAGAAACTCTAGGTGACTATCTCCAATGTAAACAGAACAGAAAGATTAGAGCAGCCCAAATTACATTGCTGGCATATAGCTTTACTATTACTCAGTCAGGTTTTACAATTTGGGCTGTACGTCTTTTATATCAACAGGTCCTAGTTCCGATGATGATCTACGGTATAGAAGCTCTCCTAAATATGGATTTAAACTGGTTACAGGTTGTGGAAGGCAAATATTGGAGAAAGATCTTAGGCCTCCCAACCTGCATACCGATGGCCATAATTAGGCTGGAATTAGGACTGAGGTTGTTAAAATCCTTAGTGCTTAAAAAAGGGCAGAATTATATCTACTGATGCTGAGTAGAACAGGTAACCCTCTTGTTGACACCTTGAGGGTGGAATCTTGTAAAGAAACTGGAATCTTTTTTCTCAAAGATAAGGTTGATACCTATTTGAAAGACATTGGGTGGCATATCCGTACTGATGGGTTTACTCCTAAAACTAGGATGGCACTCTCTAAAAAATTGGATATGCACGATTGGATAAGAAATTACGCCCACTTGGAGAACTTAAAGTCCTATTAATTTACTAAGTATGTTCTGTACTCGTACAAAGAGCCACAGTTTTCTTTCAATCTTTGTCCAGCAGTCAAATTGAGGCCTTTATAGTGCTACTTAGGGTGAACTACCTGCCGGTTTTGGTTTGTACTGGCGTAATTAACCAGGTACCACAGTCTGAACGATACTATATGTCAGAACCAGTCAATGGCAGAATCGGGGAGACATGTGCTAACTAGTTGCCCTAAATTACGTATAACATACCAGACCCAATACGGGAGATATGTACATAATCTTGATTCCATTTCAGAATTGACTTTCTGGTGGAGCAGTGTAAATTCACAGCATATGAGCTGCTTGATTGCAAAGTACAATGTTTGGTTGGGCCGCCTGGGAATTTCCATCTGAAGCATCCGTGTGTTATGGCCATCTTCTTCTTGTATGGTCAGTTCTTAATTTTTAAGTTATGATTTATTGTGTTTGCAAGTGTGAAGATCTATAATGAGACATATTTATGGTTTTATGAAATTTAGATATCTAAGTATGTTATCATTTTATCATGTTTTAATGTGTATATCAATTGATTTTCATGATTTTCATAATTTTAGGTTTATATGATTGAATAGTTCAGGTAACAATTGTTAATTGTGTAATAGTTAATTAGTGTTTATATGTGAAAATAATATGTATTTGTATTTCATTTTTATGTGTCAAATTTATTTATAAACTATATCACATTAAAGTAAAATAAATAAAAAATGTAGTCGCCTGTCTGTTTCCATTTCCTTCCCACTCTCCCCCCTCCCTTCCTTATCTATGTCTTAGCTCTTGCACTATATGAAATATTGTCAGGCCGAGTACTATGGTTAGTACTCCACTCCCCCCAACCCCCCACCATAAAGGGAGACGGGGCTCACCACCAGGCGAAGCCGCAAGGAGAAGGCCAGAGGACAAGGCCTGCACTCCTCTTTGCAGCTCCGCTGCGAGTGCCTCCATCAGCTGTGCTCGATCAGCTGTCTGCTGACTTTCATCTTCTTTTCGGAGCCCCAGCTGATCCAGCGCGTCTCGTGCAAATTGCAAAGGCCTACACCATGGAAGGTATGATCACCGCCTACAATGCTTTTAAAAAAGCATCTTTCGAATCTCCCGCCGAATCGATGCCGCTTCCCGCCCGCAGCCCGCAGCCTGATATGGCTTCCCGCCCTGCCGGCTCCAACCCCCCCACCATAAAGGGAGACGGGGCTCACCGCCAGGCGAAGCCGCGAGGAGAAGGCCAGAGGACAAGGCCTGCACTCCTCTTTGCAGCTCTTCGCTGCTCGTCTGCCATTTGCCACGATACTATGCAACATCACAGGGGTAAGGAGCTTGCCCACTGCCTCCTCCTACACCAAGACTTGGCCACCAGGAGCTCCAGACTAGGTGCTCGCACTATAGAGCCCACCATCAGCTCCAATCCCCTTCCCACTAACATCTGCAATGCGCGGCTATGCTCCCGTATCTCGCAACCCACCCCACCCACTTACATGGCCATACTCAGGCGGTTAACCACAAAGCCTAAAGCCTTCTCAGTTACCCCCTATAAAGTAGCAAATGATACACTCCACCCCACCCCTAATTGTACCACCTCTACCCGCAATTTCTCCCCATCCGTGCCCACCACAACTGAAACTGCTCCCCCCAGTGCAAAATGTGTGATATGCAATTCTTCTACCCCCATTGTGAATGCTATTGTGCCAAATGTGATCTCACCTATGCCCACCACCACTGAAACTGCGCCCCCAGTGCAAAATGTGTGATATGCAATTCTTCTACCCCCATTGTGAATGCTATTGTGCCAAATGTGATCTCACCTGTGCCCACCACCACTGAAACTGCGCCCCCCAGTGCAAAATGTGTGATATGCAATTCTTCTACCCCCATTGTGAATGCTATTGTGCCAAATGTGATCTCACCTGTGCCCACCACCACTGAAACTGCGCCCCCCAGTGCAAAATGTGTGATATGCAATTCTTCTACCCCCATGGTGAATGCTATTGTGCCAAATGTGATCTCACCTGTGCCCACCACTTCTAAAACTGCGCCCCCCAGCGCTAAATATATGATATGCAATTCCTCTACTGCCCCCCACCACAACGCCACTGGAGCCCCCAGCTCCACACCGACCATGCCCATCACCTCACCCTCTCCTCCCACAGACCCCTCCCTACTCGTCACAGAACCCCACCTCAAATGCGCCATGATCAATGCTAGATCCATCAGCGCCCACGCTCTAGACATTCACGACCTCATAACCACCCATGACCTTGACCTGCTCATGATATCAGAAACCTGGCTACACGATGCCTCTGGCCCTGCGCTCTACCTGGCACTCCCTTCTGGCTACTCCATCACCATACAAGATCGCCCCTCTAAAGGTGGAGGTGTCGCAATCATCGCTAAGGACTGCTATAGTATTATAAAGGTAGAAAAATCCCTACACAGCAACAGCGACTACCTCCAAGTCAAAATTATCCTCTCCCCCAACTGTACCATTACCGCTCATATTGTCTATCGCCCTCCTGGCCCAATAGAAGACTTCCAAGCCGCCCTCATCCATCTCCTATCTGACAACCTCAAAAAACATTCGAAAGCCATTCTCCTTGGGGACGTCAACCTAGGCCTCCAGGATAAAAAGGACCCAGCAGCCAAATCCTTTGACTCAGCCCTAACAACACTAGGCTATAAGAACACCATCTTTAGCCCAACGCACACTCAGGGCAGAACACTCGACTGGATTGCTCAGCACAACTGCCCACTCATCATCACTGGAAACACTCCTACCCCATGGTCTGACCACCATATCATCACATTTAGCATCCTCACCACCAGCTCCTCTACCCCGCCACCCCAACCCCTACCACCTTGCCTCACAAGAAGCTCCCGCCAGCTCACTAAGGAAAGACTACTGCCCTTCCTCCAAGGCCCAGCCTTCAGACCACCTTTTTCCACAGACCCAGAAACTCTTGCATCAACCTACGATGCTGCCATTAAAGCAGCTATCAACTCCATTGCCCCACTAAAACCCCGTAAATACAAACCCACCACCCACTCTAACTCCTGGTTCACCCCAGACTTGCTCGCACTCCGAAACGAGAAAAAGGCAGCACTTACTCAGTGGCAAACGTCCCACACTGACAAAGACAAGCTGATCTTTAAAGCCTGCTCTAGGGAGTACAAAAAAGCTATCACCCGGGCAAAATCCAAATCTTTTGAATCCAGAATTTCGGAAGCCCAATCCAGCACAAAAGAAATCTTTGCAATTTTTAGGGAGCTAGAGACTCCTACTCCCACCCCCCAGAACTTCACCAAAGACAAAGCCTGGTGCGACAAAATTCAAACGGCAATGCTAACAAAACTGAGCTGCCTCCAAAGCAAAATACTAGCTACCAAACAAGCCCTGCCCAATACTCATATCCCTGTCCCACCACCAGCCCAAGACCCTCCCCAACCCTTCTCCTCCAAATCCATACAGGAAAAGGACATCATTAACATAATGAAGAACATCAAAGCATCCAACTGTAAAGGTGATGCCTGCCCAGCCACTCTCATCAAGGACTGCACTGAAGCACTTGCTCCCTTCCTGACAGCATTTGTTAATGCCTCCTTCGCAACAGGGAAAGTCCCCACCTCCCTCAAGGAAGCATGGGTCCGCCCCCTCTTAAAAAAACCAACTCTCGATCCCACCTCCCCCAACAACTATAGACCCATCACCACTGTCCCTTTCCTCCTCAAAATACTCGACAAAACAGCCTATCTGCAGGTTCAGCACTTCATCGAAGAAAACAAACTCCTGGGACTCCGCCAATCTGGCTTCCGCCCTAGACATGGGACTGAAACCGCCCTACTTGACCTGAAAAACCAAATGGACGATGCCAGAGACATGGGCAAACCAGCTCTTCTCCTACTCCTTGACTTATCTGCAGCGTTCGATCTCGTAGATCATGACGTCCTTTGCCATCATCTCTCCTCCACTGCCAAGTTCTCCCCTGACGCCACAGCATGGATCACATCCTTCCTACAAGACAGAACCATGGAAGTATTCTCCGACCTAGCCTCTGCCTCACCCACTACCATACTCTTTGGCGTGCCCCAAGGCTCATGCCTCTCCCCCACACTCTACAACATCTTCACACGACCCCTCTTCCTCATCCTCGACGCTATGGGTATATCCTACACTAACTACGCGGACGATACCCAGATCCTCCTTACCCTCACAGGCAACTACGACACTGACTCCATGACCCTTAACAACCTCTACAACACCATCCAAGCCTGGATGGCAGACAATGGACTATGCCTCAACTCTGACAAGACAGAACTCCTACTGGTAGGTTCCCCCGAAACGCTAAAAAAACTTGACTCCCAATTCAGTCACTTCACCATCGACACCATCAAAATACCTGTTTCAGACTCAGTCAAAACTCTTGGAGTCTATCTAGACTCTAACCTTTCCATGGACAGACAAGTCAACGCCATTGCCTCCTCAGCCGCATATCATGCTAAACTGATCAACGCAGTCAGGCCTTTCCTCTCCAAAGAGAACTGCACAAACATAGCCAGAGCCATCACCGGCTCCAGGCTAGACTACTGCAACATACTCTTCCTAGGAACCTCAAAAAGAAACTTTGAGAGGCTACAAGTCATCCAGAATAGTGCTCTCCGAGCAGCCCAAGGTATTGCCAAAAGGGACCACATCTCGGAAGCCAGAAAACTAGCCCACTGGCTCCCAATAAAGGAGAGAATAATTTTCAAAGCGCTCACACTGACACACAAATACATCCATCTCACTGCCCCCGACTACCTCTCACAAAGAATCCACTCCGTCGCCTCTACAAGATCAACAAGATCACCCTACACCAACATGCTCTCTGTGCCACTAGTAAAAAGATCCAGAGCAGGTGGATCCAGCTTCCCCTATCTCGCACCCACTCACTGGAATGCCCTACCTCCCACCATCCGCAAAGAGCCCTCCCTCCCAGCCTTCCGCAAAGCATTGAAAACCACCCTCTTCTCATAAAGTCCCTCACAGCAGCATAATACCAACCATAGGACCCACTGCCTAAGTTGTATTGACCAACCGCATAAGCTGTAATGATAACCTTGCTTGTTCCTATCTGTAATATGCCTCTTACTGATACCATGCCTGTAACTAAGCTCATGCAAGTAACAGCGCCTCAATGCCCCTGGGCTGCTTGCGCGCTATACAAATTTAAATAAATAAATAAAATAAATAATTTCACAACCTTACTGTTCATGGCCTTTAAGAATGTCATTGTATTTTCCCTTGTTCCCTCCATTACCTTGAAATGATTTGAAACACATTGGCCCTCATTACAACCCAGGCGTTAAAGGTGGCGGCGCCGTTAAACCCTTAACGCCTGAATACGAGGTCCCTTTGCGGGTGGCACTTTAACGCCTGCTTTTAGCAGGCGTTAAAAAACCAACCCGCAAAGGGACCTAGGAGCTAATTACTGCACCGTCATTTACGGTGCCTTAATTAGCGCCTTCCCCAGTCCCATTGAGCCCTATGGGGCAAAAATGGGAATGGGGAAGGGCCATGGCGGCATGGGGAATTACCGCCCCGCCAACCTCGGAATGGGGTGGTAATTCCCCATTCTGCCATGGCGGAGTCGGTAAGTTACCGGCATGGACCATGGTGCTATTAGCACCATGGTCCAACACCTGGGTCGTAATGAGGGCCATTGTGTATAGGCGCTACATGCATAAACTATCGTATCATATCATAACTAAGGGCCTCATTACACGGACGGCGGTGGACCAAGGTGCTATTAGCACCTTGGTCCATGCCGGTAAAATACCGGCACCGCCTTGGTGGAAAGGGGAATTACCGCCCTATTCCAAGGTTGGTGGGGCGGTAATTCCCCCTCCCCCCATTGCCCTTCCCCATTCCCCTTTTTGCCCCATAGGGCATAATGGGAATGGGGACGGTGCTAATTACGGCACTGCAAATTGCGGTACGGTAATTAGCTCCCTGGTCCCTTTGCGGGTTGGTTTTTAACGCCTGCAAAAAGCAGGTGTTAAATTCTCCAACCCGCAAAGGGACCTCGTAGTAAGGCGGTAAGGGTTTACCGGTACCGGTAAAATACCGGTACCGGTAAACCCTTACCGCCTACCGTGTAATGAGGCCCTAAGTAATGATTTTAAGGAGCTTTTACAATATATCAAATATCTTGTAATTAAAAATGTTCACTATTGCTGTCGTTCTTGCACCTCTCCCCCTTTTACCAAGCAACCATCCCCATTAAATTCCCAACATTTAAATCAAAGACGCTTTGATGAAACCTCACTCCCTTCCTCCACTGATCATTATTGTACAGAAATTCCGAATTCTCCCATACATGTTTCCCATTGCGATACCCTATCCCTTTCATAAATAAATGTATTTTTCATACTATAAAAGTGTTGTATATTGTTCTGTGATTTTTTTTTTAAAGCCAAATTATGAGTCCACGGTCAGTTCAACTGTCCGGGTGCACCTCTATTTTAACAACTGTCCGGGGGTCTTTTTTCAAAATGGAGATGCCCCCGGACACAGTGTCGGAACACATCCGTTCTCGCATGTCGCACTTTTAATTAGTCAGTGGAGAGTGCGCCTGTTCTACAAACACCCACGTGCATGCTCCCTGTGTCTGCTGCCCGATGGGTGTCAACAGACAGCCGCCAGGGCTGCGGACATCTCTGGACATCATCATGTGACCACACCGTGCAGCGTGATGGCCTGAACGCGGACAGTGTTCGTGCTCTGTGAACAGTTTAAAACTGCATTTCTGGCCAATCTAGGGTGTTTCAAGTTGAAAGTGTACCCTTCCACAGCTCCTAGAGCCATGCTTAGTTGATCTAGCAACTTTTTACAACTTTTCAAGGTCAATTTGCGACTCAGTACTCCACAGACAGTCACGCAGTCCGCGGACAGCTCCTCCGAATGGCCCCACCTTTACCTTTCCGCATTCTCAACCTGGCTATCCAGGAGAGAGCACCTGCTTTGGAAAGCTATTTGAGAGAGCTGCAATCTTGCTGAAAATGGCATCTGCAATAGCCATTCCTCCTCCACAGCCACCCTCACCACCATCACCATCTGGAGGGCCTGGACAGGAGAACAGTACGTGATACAGATCAGGATGAAGAGAAAGAGGATGATGAGGTGGAGGAAGTCACTATCTCCAGCACCCGGAGTGAGTCCCGGGTGTGGCAATTTTTCACCACTGCTGGGGATGTCCTGAAGGCTCTTGCAGCCAAGGTCAGATGCACTGAGTGCAAAGTTGTACTCAGTCATGGAAAACCTACTTTGTATTCCTATGGGACAACCTCCATGAGGCGCCAAGCCAAATCTAACCTCCTTAGTGCTTTAAGGAAGGTGGTACCTTTCTCAGGGAAAAATAGGTTGACACCCTTTTCACCATCTTCTTCAACTGCTCCTGTTACCACAAAGGATACTCATATGGGGCAGTCGATCCCAGCAGCAGCCTCACAGGCCATATAGAACACCTTTACCCCTTACCTTTCAAGGGCCACAGTACTATGTATGTATTGTGATGCACCGATCTGTAGGAGGAGCAGTTTCAGGGTGCTTTCGAGGCCATGGCCAAGGAGCACAAGAAACCCTGCACCTTACCTTAAATTTCTGTCCACCTGCCCCTCCATCTCTGTGGTTGTTTCCCCTTCCCTCCCACCCCTCTCTTCCTTCCCCCACCTTACCTTGCCTCTCCTGGAAAAAAACACAAAAAAACAAATATATTTTTCCTTTAGAAGCCAACTTTCCCAGTTAAAAAATAGACGTGAGAAAAACGTCACACACCCCTTTGTAGGCTGCATAGTTACAGACAGTGCAGTAGTCCGCAGACACCTATAAATAATTCTAGGCATGGGGTGGGGGAATGAAAATCATTTAACTTGGTTTCATGCAAAAATTGTGGCTTTAAAAGAACATTTTTTGTCTTTTTGATTTTTAAATATTTTTTCATTATTTTGTTTTATATACTAAACTAACAAAGATTATACTAAACATAATTATGTGTTCATAAAACTGCTTCAATGCATTTTGAACATTTTCCCAATAAATCTCATTGCCCACATCAGTTAGATGCAGTCCATCTCTCTCAGAAATGTAGACAATATCAAATGTAATGTTCTCACTATGAAAATGTGTTATGCCAACATCTCGAAAAAATGCACACAGAACTTTATTCACGTTGTGCCTTGCTTTTTTCCATTTGTGGACAAAATAAATTCGAACTCATCAACTGTCCATTTGTCTCTGAGCAATCCAATAAAAAATAATTTTGAAATTTGGAAACATTTCCATCAACTTTCCAAATGTCTCCTTCATTGCAAACTGCAATGACATTTCAGTAATGTACCCCAAACTGTTCCCTCCACAATGAACTACAATGATGTCCAGATGATTTAAGTGAACCATATTCACACAAAACGGGAGCAGGTCCGCCCACTTCATCCCTCGCACTCCATACCATAACATTTCAAATTCATGGAATCCAAGATTTTCAGCCAATCCACATTGCTCAGCATAGACCTTTAGCTAATGGACCAGAGAGTCCCCCAAAATCCATACACTCTGCCTCCTCAAAGACATAGCCATAACCATTTTCAGTGGTCTCAAATCTCCTGCAAACGATACTCCTGCTACCCTCTCTTCTTGTACACCACACCAAAGTAACCTGATTGGTTCATCCCCACAGTCCCCTTTCCATGCCAGGCATTCTTAAAAGACAATGGGCCTCATTACGAGTCTGGCGGTAGCCGTGCCGGAAAAACCATTCCGCCTCCATGATTGCCAGAATCACTGGGGCATTACAACCCTGGTGACCCAGTAATTCTGGAGGCGGAATTCCGTAAATCCCCGTTCCCATGGAGTCATACAGGACTCCATAGGGATGGGGGCAATGGAAACACCGGTCCCGTCTATGACGGAGCCGGTGTTTCCATTTCTGTCTGCAGGCGGGTGGCATTACTCCCGCCAGGTTAGACTTGGCGAGCGTGACACCTCCCGTCTGCAGAACTCGGAATTAGCCCGTCCGGAAACAACAGTGGCGGTGGATTTACCGCCACTGTTGTTTCCAGCCCGGCAGGGTCATAATGAGGCCCAATTTAAATTATTTATTCTTTAATGGTGGCTCTTAAAAGAACCTTTGTTTAGGGATTTGTTAACAAACACCTTTTTTTTCCTTTTATTTTGTTTTTATATACAGTAGTACTATGCACATTTTTCTTACAGGAACGTTTTCAATGTATTCCCAACATTGTAAAGAAATATCGCAGTTCCGACATTTGGAAAATGAACTCCATCTTCACCAAAAAAATGTACACCATCAGACCTTATATTCTCATTCTCAAAAGATGACATTCCTGCAGCAAATAAAAAACAGATACCGCTTTATTGACAAGCTGTCTCGATTTTTCCATTTGTGGACTGAAAAGGTTTGGACATCTCCATGTTTGCCTCTGATTCATTTCAGAAAACAATAATCTTTGCAGCAGGAAAGAGTTCCATTCAGCTTTTCAAGAATTCCCTCAGGGGAGCCTTCAAATACATTGCACTCACATGCCGCAAACTGCCCCTTCCACAATGCACAATTACAATGTCAGGACATTTATAGTGAGCCATACTCTGACAGAATGAGAACAAGCTTGCAGAATTTAAGCCACAAACTGCATGCCACAAAACGTCCACTTCTGACAATCCAATACTTCCAAAGATGCCATGATTTTCAGCATATACCTTGAATGAATTGAAGAATCTCCCAAAATCCACAAACTCTGCTTCTTATAGGCATAGACACATCTATCTTCAACTGTACAGAACAAACAAAACACCTGCTATCCTGTCTTCCTATAAACCACAACCAGAACACCTCCTTGGCCAAACCCCACAGTCCCCTTTCCATTCCAGTCATCATCAAAAGACACGGTTGGGGCACGTCCATGGACACCATAGCACAGACAGCCCTTCTACCCTTTCCACTTTCATGTTGTCAACACTTCTTCATTGTCTGCTTTCAAAGAGTCACACATCCATCTACCAACAACATCCAAAATCTCTACACATAACAGTGTCATCTCAGTTCAACACTTAAGATGTACACTTGAACTCTTGAAGGTACATATCTCCTGTTAATCAAAGGCATCTGTATCAAAATCTACTCCTAAACTGTCTAAGATTTCTATTTCCATATTCAACAAGATCAGCATCTAACAAGACATAGGGCCTCATTACACGGATGGCGGTAATGGTTAACGGCCACCGTTAATGGTAACGGTGGCCGTTAACCATTACCGCCTTACTACGAGGTCCCTTAGCGGGTTGGTGTTTTAACGCCTGCTTTTTGCAGGCATTAAAACCAACCCGCTAAGGGACCTCGGAGCTAATTACGGCACCGCAAAATTGCGGTGCCGTAATTAGCGCCTTCCCCATTCCCATAGAGCCCTATGGGGCAGAAATGGGAATGGGGAAGGGCAATGGCGGAAGGGGGATTTACCGCCCCACCAACCTTGGAATGGGGCGGTAAATCCCCTTTCCGCCAAGGCGGTGCCGGTATTTTACCGGCATGAGCCATGGCGCTAATAGCACCATGGCTCACCGCCTACCGTGTAATGAGGCCCATAGTACGGGTAAGCTTACAATTAAAAAAAAAAAATCTTCAAATCTTATATAAATATATATATTTCAACCCCTGTTGCATAAGCTGGAATGGGGGATAACAGTCCAGAGCTCTTATCCGCTTTGCTTGGGCCAATAACTTGGGCTGCCCGGCCGTTATCCCCCATTCCAGTCAATGGAACTGTTGTGAATGGGGGGTGAATGCCACACTATTCCCCTTAGCATGAAACAAAATGCTAATGGGAATGTTGGAAAATCTTATTGAGTCGATGTACTTTATTGAGAAATGTAAAATAGATGGAGTCTATAAGATTATGTTGTTTAGTGATTATGTTGTTTAGTTCTTTTTTTTAACTGCGAAAGGTGGTTCCTAAAGGAACCTTTTTTTGTTGTTTTTTTTTTTATTTTATTTTTGTTGCAGGAGAGGTTAGAAAGTAAAGTGGCGATGGAAATGAGGCAAGAGGCACCAATCACTAATATGGAGGGACAGATGGGCAGAGGAAGATGTTGCACATGTGTTACATCTAAGGTCGGGGGCAGTGTTTCTCTTGCTCCTTCATTACAGCTTGAAAAACTCTTCGAAATTGCCCCCCTGCAGAGTGGTATGTTGCAGTATATACAGAGCATTGTTTTTGAAAGATAGGGATCAACAGCATCTTTTATTTCAAGGTAGCTGGTTGGATTTTATGTCCCACAGAAGTAGGCTGTGTGGTTACAGTATTGGTTGAGGAAGATGAGGTGTAGGACAACAGCCTACTACTTGCTAAAATGGGAACAACCTTTCTGAGAGCAATGCAGTGGTTGGATTGGGTGTGGCGGGGCATGGAGCTGGTCCCATAGGAGTACTGTCCAGGTAGTCTGTGACTGAGTACAATGTTGCACTCAGTGCATTTCACTTTGGTAGCTTTAACCTTTGGTATATTTCCAACAGTGGTACAGAACTGCCACACCCATGATTCTCTCTGGGTGCTAGAGGTAGGCACTTCCTCTACCTCATCATCTTGGTCCTCTTCATTGTCTTTGGAAGTACTGTGCTTTTTTTGTTGTGTAGGTCCTCCAGCTGGTGGTGGTGGCTCTTGGGGATGAGGGATGGCAGTAGCTGATGCCATATTTAAGATAAATAGCAGTTTTGCTAATATTATTCCAAGAATGTGCTCTGTACTAGACTGTTAATGGATAATGAATAAGAATGCTGGGCAAGGGTACATTTTTAGCTTGAAAGTTGCTAGATCAGCAGAAAATGCAGTAGTTTTAGGAAATTAGCATGCACTGGTAGAAAAAACATGAAATTCACTGAAAAAGCATTGTTAAAAGGATGTATGGTTAAGCTGCCTTAATAAAAACCTAAGAAATTCACTGACAAAACGTTGCTAAAGGGATATTATGGTTACAAGTAACAACGAAAAACCTCAGCAATTTGCAGTCATGATAAGCTAAGCAACCATAACTCATGCCACCACTGATGATGATTTATAGTATGGTTGCTGGCATGTATTGGGCGTTCAGTTTTATGGCATTTTTTCAAAGATGTTTTTATTTATTTATATACAGGAGGAACAATGCTCTTTGGATCTCAAAATAATGTACACTAGATAAGAAATCATATTTGATGGGGTGCGATGAGCTTCTTACAGTGTAGTGAGTTTGAGGGACATTTTGACCAGGTTGTGGTGGGGAGTAAATGGAACAGTCACCAGGGACAATACAGGGACACTACTTAAGTAGACTTACATAGATTAAGGACACTGAACATTGGATGTTTTTAAGAACAGGTAGGCGGTATGGCCAGCTAAGCTCGGGATGTGACCATGATGGGTGAAGTGTTAAAGGGGAGGCAGAGGATGTGAGGGAGAGAGGCAGGTTAGAGCTGAGGGCGAAATATTAGCTAGCAGTTAGATGAGAGGTAGGTTGAGAGGTAACTCATAGGAGAGGAGGTAGGCTTTTAGTTTGGTTTTGAAGAAATCCATGTAGACTGTTTCTCGGATATCTGGGGGAAAAGAATTCCATACAAGTGGAGCAAGAAGAGAGAAAGAACAGAAGGGAGAGGAAGCACAGGGAGGCGAGGAGCCACAAGGGTATTTGAGGAGGCAGAGCACAGATTATTAGAAGGCTTGTACAGTTGGATAGAGGAGGATAGATACAGTGGCGCATTACCGTGGGTAGATTTGTGAACCAGGAGACGATTTAAATCTTGCCCTGTTTTGCATCATCAGTCATCGAGCCTGGTGACGATATGAGGTAGTAGGTGAGAAGTGAGGGATTTCAAAGAGAGTCCTGGTTGCAAGGTTAATGATTCTGTTAAGAGGACATAAAGCATAGTTGTGGAGACCAAAGAGGATGCTGGCACAGTAGCCCAGTTTAGAGAAAACAAAAATAATAAAATAATAATTTAGCATTTATATAGCGCTACGAACCCTCAGGTATCTGAGCGCTGCTTATTATTACCCACGGTGTGTGGTGCTCATTTATCGACCTCGGAAGGATGAAAGGCTGAGTTTGGCCCTGCCGGGATTCGAACCTGCGTTAGCAAGCTCTGTACGGATGTCAAAGCGAGCGCTCTACTCGCGTTAACAAGCGTTGTTAAGAGATGCTTGGTGATGTTGAAAGGAAGGAGGTGTCTATTTTTCCTAATATTTAATAGGTTGAGGCGAGCTGCTGTTGCAGTTTTCGAGATAACAGTAGAGAAGGGTCATAGATGGCACTGAGGGTTCTAGCTGAAGAAGAGTAGAGGAGAGTGTAAGGTGGGAACTGAATAGACAGAGGAAGGGATGAAAGAGAGATTTTGGCAGGGAAATAGAGCACCTCCGTTTTGGTAGAGTTTAACATCAGAGAGTGTGAAGCCATCCAACATTTAATGGCAGAGAGACAGTTTGAAATATTGGTAGAGAGATCAGAGGGGAGTTCAAGAAAAGATAAGATTTGGGTGTTGGGCTTGACTAGCCAAGAGCAAAGGGGTCTGATGGGGCACAAGAGGTGTTAGCTTTCAGTAGAAATAGCAGTATTAGTATGACTAAAGTAGGAGATAGATGCACAGGATGCTGGTAGTGTAGGCATGGTGTACAATGTAGGTTGAGGGAGTGTAAGGACAAGTCAGGAGAGAGTCTCTAATTTTGGAAATGTTTGCAGCAAAGTATTCAGCGAGGTCATTAGCTGTCAGAGTGGATTTGATAGTCGCAAACTTAAGAGAGTGAGGAGTGAGTTTAGGATGCCCTGTAGCTGGCAAGGATGGTTGGAGTGAGAGTCAATAAGGGTTAAAAAGAATTCCCTTTTTACTCTATCAAGAGTGGACTTGAGAGAGTTTGGGGCAGGGAGGTAGAGTTGCAGGTCCTCATGCGAGAGGCTACGCCTCCATTTGTGCAGCAGCCAATGCATGTCTGTGAGGGCAGAGCAAATGAATGGGGTGACCTATGGCTGAAGATCCTGAGACTCAGGGGTGAAAGAAAATCAGTTATTTCCTGTGTGTGTAGGTAGGTTATGGACAGAATGGAGAGCGTGGTCACCAAGAAAAGACTGAAGTTGAGATTTCTGAGAAGTGGTTGGAGAGGGAAAGTTAAAGTCCCCTAAGAGAATGAGGTGATGTTTAGTGGATTGAGCATCAAGGAGTTACCCAAGATTATCAAAGAGTGGTCCAGTGGGAACAGGATGGCGATATATGGTGTTGATTTTAACTGAGTAAGGCAGAGCAATAGTAGAGATGGTGTATTCAAAAGAGGTAGGAGAGGACGTGACATTGGAGAGTTGTGAGGCATTGAGGCGGGAAGAAAGTAGGTGTCCAACAACTCCACCTCAGCCAGTCATTCGAGGAAAGTGAAAGAAGGATAGTTTGGAGTCATGTAGGGCCGCCAGAGTGGCAGTGGCAGATGGCGAAATCCAGGTTTCAGTGATAGAAAGAAGGTCTAAGGGAGGAGAGCTGGAGTGAAAGTAGTCAGTGAAAAAGGAGGTTTTGTTGCATACAGACTGAGCATTCCAGAGTGCACTGTTCACTTGATGAGGTAAATAAGAGTATAGAAGATGAGTCTCAGAGGAAGAGAGGCGAGGTGGATAGGTGTTAGAGGAGGTATGGTTAGCTTGTAGGCTTTGTTTGTTGGAAGGAGCTGGAAGAGAGATGGAGTAGTGGGAGTTTTGAGTTGTATGTTTTATAATAGGGATAGAAAAGAAAGAAGTTGTAGAGGGATTGAAGAAAGGATAGGGAGAGGTGAGTAGGAGAAGCAGCAGGAGGAGCATGAGTGATTGAATTATAGGTGAGCGGCACAGTGTGGAGAGACTGTACAGTACTTAGGGAGCTAGGTGTACCCACATTGCTAGTATATATTACGGGTGCAAAGTCATGAAAATGATTTAGCCTGCCATTGCTTGCATATATTGTGGACACTAATTCATTTACATTGGCACTGCCAACATATATTGTGAGCATAGCTTCATGAAAGTGATTTGCAATGGCAATGCTGCCATATATTGTGGATACAGGCATTATGGAAATGGTGTATTTAAAATACTCCTGTGTACTGTTAGTGACCTGGCAACTACTCCATTTTTTCATGTAACTCTAGAGAACTGATTTTAAATTGTATGCCATTTTTCAAACTTTTTCTCAAAAGTGTGCTGTAAAATGCGCCATTTCAAACCCTTATTTGAAAAAATAATAACACCCAATCCCCCGACCTTATTTTGTGATTCCTCCCTGTGCTTGCTCACTCACGCTACTTCCAGAGAGATGTTCACCAGTCGCAACCGACGTTGAATCATTTAGAAGCCTCTGGAGCTGCCTGTCCCCAATGGCACCAAAAGCTGCCTCTGCCAGTGCATAGCCTGAGCAAGACTGGTGTATTCACTACTAATTTCTGGCACTGTTTAAATGTGAGAAGCAGACATTTTATTTGAAAGGCATATACTGCACACATGTTGCTAGTCATTTTAATAGCATTCGTTTTGTTGTTTGAATATCTGTTCATGAAATGGGCATAGAAAAGGCATTTATTTAAATGTCAATGAATTTTAAAATGTGATCACTATCATTAAGACTCCTTGCTGTGTCCATATCTGGTCAGCAGAAAACACTTAACAATGCAGGGGCTACCCATCATTTTTCATTATGCCACTCTCCGCATGCATACACTCTATTTCGCTCTCTCTCCTTGTACCCCCCCACTCTTTCCCTTGCATTGCACTTCAGTTGCTCAAATAAAAAGTTGTATATTGCTGATCGTTGACACAAGTCACCCACAACCCATGCTGTGTGTATCCTACTGCATGGCATCCAGTGAAGTATTGAGTTGCATGTGCCTACCTTACAGCATTCGCAGGATGCACACAGGACAAGATAATGTAGAATGCAGTATGAGAGCATGAAATTCAGGCCCCTCTCCCACTGAGTGCAGAGGGAGAGATGTAGTACTTCCCCACTCTCCTCCCACTGCACACTCGGCAGCATCTCCACTACTTTGCATGACATGCTTTTTACCTGGCCTCAGCGTCAAAGTCAAGAGTGTTGGGAAACCAGGTGAGGCAAGGTACATTCCGGGATTTTACAGTCCTGAATATCTCATTTACCCCTGCTCCCCACACCTCCCTGCCTTTGCTGCCAAAGACAGCAATGAGGTAGAAACAGTCCTGGCTGATAGAACACACTCCTTTTCTGTGGTAAGATCCTTATTAGTTCCGGTGCATGAGAGAAGAATGCTGCATTGCTGATCCTTTGGTCGTATATCCTGTCACACCCTGCCCGTCTGCCTAAGGAGGGGCATCAGTTGTGAACTGTGGTAACTGGGCGTAATGGAATCAAGTCTTGGGGTGCAAACTGGGCATACTATAATCAGATATTGTAGTGCTAATTGGGCATAGTAGATTCAGCCTTTTGAGGGCTAGTTTGAAAAAATGAAATTGCTAAAATTACGGGGTAATTCATAGAATCCAGCGCACAAGTGGCGCACGCGGCTGGCGCACAGTGTGCGCATGCGACTTTCTGCGCCAGCCGTGTGCGCTAAAATCCATTTCCACGCACAGCGTATTCATGGATTTTAACATCCAAAACCAGCCGTGGCACAGAGTGGCGCATCGACCCTGCAGCAGCGCCAGTTACGCCCCCAACCCCTCCCTGCGCGCCATGTACAGCGCACAAATCCCAGACATGGCGCACAGGCTCACAACCTCGAAAACGCCTGTAAAACTCCCCGCCCACCCCTCCGAATACACGTACCCTGCTGCGCGGGTAGTCTCACACGCGATTGGCCCTGTGCGAGCGGGGTACGTGTATTACTGGGGGTCACGGGAAGTTTCACACGCGATTGGCCCTGTGCGAGCGGGGTACGTGTATTACTGGGGGTCACGGGAAGTTTCACACGCGATTGGCCCTGTGCGAGCGGGGTACGTGTATTACTGGGGGTCACGGGAAGTTTCACACGCGATTGGCCCTGTGCGAGCGCGGTACGTGTATTACTGGGGGTCGCGGGAAGTTTCACACGCGATTGGCCCTGTGCGAGCGGGGTACATGTATCTCTGGGAGTCGCGGGAAGTTTCACACGCGATTGGCCCTGTGCGAGCGGGGTACGTGTATTACTGGGGTTTGCGGGAAGTTTCACACGCGTTTGGCCCTGTGCGAGCGGGGTACGTGTATTACTGGGGTTTGCGGGAAGTTTCACACGCGATTGGCCCTGTGCGAGCGGGGTATGTGTATTACTGGGGTTCGCGGGAAGTTTCACATGCGATTTTGCTGTCAGAGCGGGGTACGTGTATTTCAGGGGTGCGCGTGAAGTTTCACACGCGATTTTGCTGTCAGAGCCGGGTACGTGTATTTCGGGGGTGCACGTGAAGTTTCACATGCGATTTTGCTGTCAGAGCAGAGTACGTGTATCCAGTGGGGTGCGCAGAGAGTCCTACACATGAATTGGTAGTGTGGGTCCTCCAAGGTGTCCCCTCTACCCCCTCCATGGCCCCTGCAGGCAGCCCACACCACAGGGGACTACCCTGCACCCCTGGTCATGTGCCGAAGGCAGCCCATCCACCATGGGCATGCCCCTCAGCCAAGCCACATGTCACGTTGCAATATGATCACCAACTCATTTCCCCCTGCACCCCCACCAACCCAGCAGTGAGGGGCACCTGCCAGCAGGCCCCCACTCATGTCCCACTCATGTCCCCCTGCACCCCCATTACCCAGCAGTGAGGGGTACCTGCCAGCAGGCCCCCACTCATGTCCCCTGCACCCCCACCCCCCAGCAGTGAGGGGCACCTGCCCGCAGGTCCCCACTCATGTCCCCCAGCACCCCCACCCCCAGCAGTGAGGGGCACCTGCCAGCAGGCCCCCACTCATGTCCCACTCATGTCCCCCTGCACCCCCACCCCCCAGCAGTGAGGGGCACCTGGCAGCAGGCCCCCACTCATGTTCCCCTGCACCCCCACCCCCCAGCAGTGAGGGGCACCTGCCAGCAGGCCCCCACTCATGTCCCCCAGCACCCCCACCCACCAGCAGTGAGGGGCACCTGCCAGCAGGCCCCCACTCATGTCCCACTCATGTCCCCCTATACCCCCACCCCCCAGCAGTGAGGGGCACCTGCCAGCAGGCCACCACTCATGTCCCACTCATGTCCCCCTGCACCCCCACCAGTGAGGGGCACCTGCCAGCAGGCCCCCACTCATGTCCCACTGCACCCCCACCCCCCAGCAGTGAGGGGCACCTGCCAGCAGGCCCCCACTCATGTCCCCCTGCACCCCCACCCCCCAGCAGTGAGGGGCACCTGCCAGCAGGCCCCCACTCATGTCCCCCAGCACCCTCACCCCCCAGCAGTGAGGGGCACCTGCCAGCAGGCCCCCACTCATGTCCCACTCATGTCCCCCTGCACCCCCACCCCCCAGCAGTGAGGGGCACCTGCCAGCAGGCCCCCACTCATGTCCCCCTGTACCCCCACCCCCCAGCAGTGAGGGGCACCTGCCAGCAGGCCCCCACTGATGTCCCCTAGCACCCCCACCCCCCAGCAGTGAGGGACACCTGCCAGCAGGCCCCCACTCATGTCCCACTCATGTCCCCCTGCACCCCCACCCCCAGCAGTGAGGGGCATCTGCCAGCAGGCCCCCACTCATGTCTCACTCCTGTCCCCCTGCACCCCCACCCCCCAGCAGTGAGGGGCACCTGCCAGCAGGCCCCCACTCAGGTCCCCCTGCACCCCCAGCCCCCAGCAGTGAGGGGCACCTGCCAGCAGGCCCCCACTCATTCCCCCCCCAACATGTCAACATGAACCACAATCATGGCCCTCATGGCCACCAAAATCCCACGGCACGCCACCCCTGCCCAAATAACCAACCAAGCATAACATACACCCCACATTGAAATGGCCCCCTGTACCCCCACCCCCCAGCAGTGAGGGGCACCTGCCAGCAGGCCCCCACTAATGTCCCCTAGCACCCCCACCCCCCAGCAGTGAGGGGCACCTGCCAGCAGGCCCCCACTCATGTCCCCCAGCACCCTCACCCCCCAGCAGTGAGGGGCACCTGCCAGCAGGCGCCCACTCATGTCCCACTCATGTCCCCCTGCACCCCCACCCCCCAGCAGTGAGGGGCATCTGCCAGCAGGCCCCCACTCATGTCCCACTCCTGTCCCCCTGCACCCCCACCCCCCAGCAGTGAGGGGCACCTTCCAGCAGGCCCCCACTCAGGTCCCCCTGCACCCCCACCCCCCAGCAGTGAGGGGCACCCGCCAGCAGGCCCCCACTCATGTCTCTCTGCACCCCCACCCCCCAGCAGTGAGGGGCACCTGCCAGCATGCCCCCACTCATTCCCCCCCAACATGTCAACATGAACCACAATCATGGCCCTCATGGCCACCAAAATCCCACGGCATGCCACCCCTGCCCAAATAACCAACCAAGCATAACATACACCCCACATTGAAATGGCCCCCTGCACCCCCACCCCCCAGCAGTGAGGGGCACCTGCCAGCAGGCCCCCACTCATGTCCCCCAGCACCCTCACCCCCCAGCAGTGAGGGGCACCTGCCAGCAGGCCCCCACTCATGTCCCACTCATGTCCCCCTGCACCCCCACCCCCCAGCAGTGAGGGGCACCTGCCAGCAGGCCCCCACTCATATCCCACTCATGTCCCCCTGCACCTCACCCCCCAGCAGTGAGGGGCACCTGGCAGCAGGCCCCCACTCATGTCCCCCTGCACCCCCACCCCCCAGCAGTGAGGGGCACCTGCCAGCAGGCCCCCACTGATGTCCCCTAGCACCCCCAGCAGTGAGGGGCACCTGCCAGCGGGCCCCCACTCATGTCCCACTCATTTCCCCCTGCACCCCCACCCCCCAGCAGTGAGGGGCATCTGCCAGCAGGCCCCCACTCATGTCCCACTCCTGTCCCCCTGCACCCCCACCCCCCAGCAGTGAGGGGCACCTGCCAGCAGGCCCCACTCAGGTCCCCCAGCAGTGAGGGGCACCTGCCAGCAGGCCCCCACTCATGTCTCCCTGCACACCCACCCCCCAGCAGTGAGGGGCACCTGCCAGCAGGCCCCCACTCATTCCCCCCAACATGTCAACATGAACCACAATCATGGCCCTCATGGCCACCAAAATCCCACGGCACGCCACCCCTGCCCAAATAAACAACCAAGCATAACATACACCCCACATTGAAATGGCCATTACATGAAACAACCCAAATGGCATGTATGTACATCAACACATGTCCGTCACACACACACATTGGGTGCCAGTGAATGTGAAAACCCACATCGTGACATGCATGAAACCAATGAGAGAATACCACACATTGAAGTATGGGAACAAATGTATTGAACAAAAAATGTGGTGAAAGAAAATCAAATACCAAACAATTGACATAAGGAAAACAATGCAGAATGTCACATAATGATAAAAAAAGGAAATCAGAATACAAAATATATGAAATCAAAAATGTCTCCAAAGTCTCCTTCCAACAAAGCAAATCCAAACAGAAATGAAAAAGTAAAACCCATTGCTCCAGGGAAAAATCAAAAAAGAAAATGCCGACAAATCCACACTTCAACTATTTACAAGGATGAAATCCTGGGTCCTTGAGCCCAACTGTCCAAATGAAACCTACAAAAATACACTAACTAATGAAGAACTATATACAAAAATGTGGGGTATTGTCCAAGCGCCCCAAAAAAAAATGAAAACCAAAATGAAACCTAACACTAACTAACTAACTGTTTACAATGGCAGCGGGCTAGTCCAACGGCTCACTTTTGAATGTCCGGCCCAGGGCATCATCGATCTCCCGCTCAATGTCCTGGAGGCGTCCTCTTCCATGGCCCCGAGGGTTCGCAGGGACGATGACATGTTGGCCTCCAACTCCCTGCGAATTGCCTCGATGCACTCGGCCCGACTCAGTCCCCTCCGCATGGAGTTCTCCTCCCTGACCATTGTGAGCCGTGCCTCTTCTGCCCACTGCCACTCCGCATCTATGGCGTGGCCCAACCGCTGCCACACGGAAGACACTTGCAATCCTGGGTCCTCCTGCCCTCTGGCCGATGCCTGCCCCTCCGATGATGAAGGCCCCGAGCCATCATTGCTCCCACCATGTTGCTGCTGCTGCTGTGCCTGTGCCTGCGCCCTGGCTCTTGCTGCCTGCACGTCCTCCTCCGGCTGGGGTGCAGTTGTCGTGGTGGCCACCCCTGCTGGACGTCCGACTCCCGACTGTGGCAGGGATGTGTCCTCCACCAGCCTGGCCACTGGGTCAGAGGCAGCTCCACAGGGTTCCCAGGTGATACATGGGTGGGAAGATGGCATGGAGGACGACTGGCACGTAGGGGGTTCAGGTGAGGAGGGGGGTCGCAAGAAGGTCCAGCACACGGAGGAATCCAGCACTGGTGACCCGTCCCAGTAGGTCAACGCGGTCAAAGAGGCATCCGAGATGACGTGCAGTGTCTTCACGAAAACACCGCAGGTCACCTCGCATGCCCCATTGATGCAACGCTATCCCAGCCAGGACAGGCTCAACACGGTCCCGGATATCCACGTCTGCAGGGAGAGGAAGGCCAGTTGTTGTGCCCCCATCCCATCCCTGAAAACAGGTCTGGACGTAGGCATCCCTGCTGGTGCTGAAAGATGCAGTCACAGGATCAGGGACAGGATTACACACAGGCACCTCCGCGGCGGCCTGTGCTGCCTCCTGTCCCTGCCCATGCACTGCACCACTGGCACCAGTGGAATGCCCACCTCCAGACCCCGTGTGTGTCCCTTCCACAGCCTCCTCCTCCTCCAAACCCCCCACCAACCTGGATGACTCCATGCCATCTTCCTCCGTCGGACCCTGTGGGGTCTCAGCTGCCCCTTCTGCTGCCGAGGAGTCCATCACCAAACTCCGCCTTTTGGACCTAGCCTTGGCAACTGCGGCCTGGGACGGGGCACCAGACTCCTCACTCCCCGAAGAAATGACAATCTGGGAGGGGAGCCGGGCCTTGCGTCTCCAGCTGGTGGTGCGATCCCTGCCTCTTTGCTCCACAGCACCCTCTCCGCCCTCTTCATCAGTTGACGCTGCAGACAGGGCGAGATAGAACACAGGCATCAGGGGACTGTACAATGGACTGATACACACATGACAGTTGTACATGGGTAGCAGTGTCAAACTTCAGACATGGCATCACACTCCCTAACACACATGTCATTTCTGCTCACACACATGAGCAATTCCACAGCATACACATACAACAGCATCAGCATCCGAAGGTGAGCCTGACGTCACTTGAAACACGGGGAGTACACAGCACATGCACACACACCAACACACTTACATGCATGTGTGCATGTCCACCAACTGTCAGAGTGATGAGATCGCCATCCATGTCACATCTGGCATTCAGCCTGCTACATGTCACTGCCACATGCATCCATGTTGCATCACAGTTGCACACTTGTCAAATACACACACATGCACATGTACACCGTGCAGATACATGCAGCTGGAACCAACATCCATGTGTAACACCACAACCATGCCAACGTACATACACAGTAATTCAAACATGTGTGCTCCCACATCTGCATCTGGCCTGCATGCTTACCCACACATACACCATCCATGTGTCTCACACATGAGAGGACTTGCATGTGTAAGCCTCATGCCCCTGTACATACACATTCATACATGGCCCTACAAAAACACATGTGCAACCTGCACACTACTGGCACACCACGACATGCACAGCGTCCAATCAGTATGCATGTACACTTACTGCTCGACTCCAGACGGGTCTACCTCTCAAGGACCTGGACGTGGAGCGCTGGGCATATGCGTTCCAGGACCCTCATTTGGTGGTTGGACAGGTGGCCCCGGTGCCCCTTGGCATCCGCTGCCTTCAAGAGGTGCCGGGCCTTGTCGAGGGTCCTGGACCTGAAGTCCTCCTAGTGCTTCTTGACATGTTTGATGTCACAGACTGCCACCCCCTCCTCATTGATGGCAGTCGCGATGTCCATCCAGATCCTGGTCTGTCCTTCATAGTCGGCGCAAGAACTTCCAAAGAGGGCCTCATACTGCCCCAGGACTTGCTCCACCAGGACACCAACTTCCCTGGCACTGAAGCTGGTTGCCCTCTGCCTCTCTGGCTGGGGGTTGCCAGTGGTGCCAGATGGTGGTGTGCCCAACATGGCAACCCCAGAGGCAGGTGTGGGTGGGCAATTGGGTCCTGGGGCTGGGCTGTGGAGCGATGGTATCCCAATCGGGAGTCTTCATTTCCAGCAGGGGTAGTCACAACAACTGCACCCCTGCAGATGGATGATGTGCAGGCGGCAAATATCAGGGCACGTGGGCAGCAGGCAGGCAGCAGCAGATGGCAGGTGGGAGCGTGCTCGAGGCTCTGGGGGGCAGTAATTCGGCCTCCTGGGCAGGAGCATGGTCTTCCGTGTGTTGTTGTGTGGCCAGCTTGATACGGAGTGATTTGGCACGTGAAAATCTTGCACGTCTGCGTGTAATTCGAGGAAAGGCCCTTAGCGCGTAAGCGCATCTGTGACGGGACACCCACGGGCGTTTCCCTCGTGACGTGGCCATAGTGGCTCATGGCGCGTGAAAAAACTTCACGTCCGCGTGTGAATGCGTGTAATCCGAGGAAAGGGCCTACGCGTCTGTGACATGATGCATGCGGGCGTTTCCATCAACACGGGTGCATGTTCATCATACACGTCCAAAAACTGCACGTCCGAGTGTCAGCTCGTGTAATTGGAGGAAAGGGCCTTAGCGCGCACACGCGTAAGTGGCGTTGTACGTGTGGGCCGCTTTAAAAGGTACATGTAGGACCTCATGTCCTTGTACGTGCTTTTCGTGGAGAGCGAGTGGGTGAATTCTGTACTTCTTGTCGGTTCACACGCGATTACTTCACAGCGTTTCAAGTTCGTACTCCCTGTTACCTCTGACAGCGTTCATTTTTTTTGTTGGGCCTGGTTCCTCAAACAGCGTTCACTTCTTCTTTTGTCCTGTCTCCTCAGACAGCGTACAATTCTTCTTTTGGCGGGGGTGTTGCACGTTCTTTTTCCAGGCAGACGGTGAGTCGTGCACGCATTTACCAATTGTGCTTGCCCCGTGTGTCACGTACCCCTTCAGAGGTCATTGTAGGCTGCGGGTAACACGCGTATGCTTATTTTTGTGTTCCTGGGAGCCACAGCGTAGTGCGGGTTCATTTTTCCATGCACGTGGTCTATGAGGGGTTGCGTGCACGTGAATTTTTGTTTTCGGGGTCCCTGTGCGTTGCGTGACCCGTCATCTTCCCCCAGGGGTCACAGACAGCCTTGCTAGAACACTAGGGTACGATTTCCATATAGTACCCTACCCCTTTCACCCCCAATTGCCCAGGACAATCGTTTACTGCTACTCCCATGCGCACAACAACATCAGTGCCATGGTTGAGAGGCAACCAAGCGGTAAGGGAGGCAAAGGTGGCCGACCTCCAAAAGTTGGGCATGGTGGGTACGGTAGGGGACGTGACCAGGATTTGCAGGGTGCCCATAGACCCCCATGTGTGGAGGACCAATCAGGGACACCCATGCCCCCCCCATGGTTGTGGGAAACGTAGCTGACACCATCCCAGCTCAGCCCTTGTTGGACCAGCCCATTGTGGCACCTGACCCGGCACAGGATGACTCCAAGGCTGACTTCCAGGTCAGCAAGTCTAAGCCACGTGTGGTGGTGCAAGTTGGTGTCACCAGGCCACGTGGATCTGGGGCAGCAATGTCATTGGCTGCCCAAGTAGGCAGGGTGGGGAGGCTGCAGGGGCAGCTGCAGCTCTATCCACCCCAGCTCTGAGTCCCCCAGCCGGGACAGTGCCGGTCCAGATCCATCAAACCGACGTTGCCCCTGCCAACATCACACTTCAGCCAATGCCTGCACCAAGACCTATGGTCATTGTGCCTTCGCACACCCCCAGTACCCAGTCCACCAGTGCTTCTGCCCCTACTGACCAGAGTGGCGTAAGCCACTCAGGCTCCGCTCCACCTTTTAGAAAGAGGAAGAAGGGTGTTCTGGCACTGCAGGCTGAGACCCCAGACACGGCTACATAGTCCGGCACATCAAGGAAGCCTAGCTTTAATGATGCCGAACTTGATGCACTTGTGACCTATGTGTCGGCACATAGCCGTGAAATGGTGGTGACTGCAGGATGCAAGACCACACCTGGTCAACCTAGGGCACACTGGCAGACCATCGCGGACCGCATAAGTGCCCTTGGATCTGTGAGGCGCACAGCTGATGATTGCTACAATTGGTGGAATGACCTGAAACGCAGAGCAAAGAACAATCTGGCCTCAAATCATGCCGCTACTCTGGTGACTGGCGGTGGGTCTCCACCAGAGGACAACAAACTCACTGAACATGAGTCTGTTGCTGGGACCTTCGTCACAGAGGAACAGATCCAAGGCGTGGGAGAGCTACCTGATTACGACGCATTGTCCGGTGATTGCCCATGCATGTGTGTGTAATCCATGTGTATGTTGTTTGGGTGATGGGTTCTGATTGAGTGCCAGGTGAGGGTGTGTACTCCTGAGTGTTATGGGTCACCCATGTGCTTCCTCCAATACACTCACGTGCCTTTGATTTGGGTATGACAGTATCCCTTCTGCCCACAGTAGCCAATTAGCCCCACATTACTGCTGTTGCACTTGAACTATCATCTTGCAACAACATTGTTCTGATTTTTCTGTGTTCATTCAGGCTGATTGTTTAGATCATCCCATTTTTCATATGCTTTTTTCATCCCTAATGCCACATATGTGACATGCTTCTGTCATTGTTTACACCCCACATTGTGCCAATTTAGTTACCTGGTTATATGAATGATTAGACCATTCAGGGCGAAGGAGTATTGGCCTGCTGAAATTTATTTTTAGGGCCTGTTTGCATGTGGAACATGATAGTTGTTTCCTGTCATGTTGAAGTGGCCAACCATTGATGTGCACATCTGCCTACAATCACTGTCTTATTGTACACTGGATGTGTTGCAGTGTGTGGCACATGCATATTTTGCAACACTATTCTGCATTAATCTTCTCATCATGTCCATGTGACATGGATGTGTGACAGTACTCAGTCACTGACATATCGCTTTAGTTGTCTAATTTACAATGGCTATGCTACATGACATCTGTGTGCTGGCATATGTCATGTATGTGTATTGGACATGCCACTCACAGGCTGATGTGTGATGCCAGTGCTACACAACATGCTGCAAATGTGTTGCTTTTCCATCTTGGTGTCCTCATTGTCTGCCTTTTTGACTCCCCTTCAAACTCATTGACAGTGCATGCATGCCAGGGTTATAGTCATGTGGGACATCTGTAAACCATGTAGAGGATTTCTGTCTTGTCAGGCCTATGTGTGTGCTATGGTGCTCATGCCTCTTTCCATTTCTTGTATTTCATGTTTTTGCAGGTGACGACACACTTGATGCTGGTGAGGTTCAGGAGATGGTGCAGACCCAGGAGGATTCTCAGCCACGAACAGGCATCATTGGGGGACGTGGTGTGGTGGTGGGTGAAAACACTTGCAGACCATACTGTCGAGGGGTGTCTCTGGGTGCAGCTCCCCAGACCTCTATTCAGGTGCTGAGTAGGATGATGAGACTTATGTGCTGTCGCAGGTCATTGCTTAGGTCCGCCTTTGGCGTTTACGGATGCAGGGTCACACTCCACAGCATCTGATCCTGTTCCTGGGCCAGCAGATCAGAGGGGGAATGCAGTCCTGCAGCCTCAGGCAGTGCCAGCACAGCAAGGTGCAGATTGCCTTGCCCCAAACAGGTGCGTTGCCAGCCGACGCAGTGGCCGTGCGCCACCAGGCAATACTGTATGGGAAATCTCCATGTACGGTATGGCGACCCAACAGGCAGCATCATTAGAAATGATGGCTCAGGCAATGGAGAGGGTGGCCACTTCCATTATCCCCCCTGAAAGGCAGAGGGAGCAACAACAGCAGGCAACAGACTCCATTTGCCAATCACACAGGGAAGACATGTTGGCGTTCAACAGGGACCGACGGGCGGCACTGGAGACTCTGCGCAAATCCATATCAATAGAGTCACAGGGCCACAGGGAAGCCCTGAGGGTAGAACTCCATAACCTCAGGCAGAGTCTGCTTGAACTTGAGGCTTCCCGAAATTTTAGGGCAGAAAAGCAGCTGGAGCAGCTCACACGTTCGCTCTCAGCTGAGCTGCAGGGAACACGTGAGGAGATCCGGGCAGCCCACGAGGCCATGCGTGCAGAAGTGCAGGCAACCCGTGAGGTGCTGCATGGGGATCTCCGCACTGTAATCCTCCAGAATCAGACCTTCCAGACCTGCATGCTTGCTGCCATGGAGGACCATAACGGGGTTTTGTGTGGGCTGCCTCCCATTGTGCCACCACCTCCTGATGCAGCAGCAGAGGGTGAAGAGAGCGACAGCAGTTCTCCCACAATGGCATTGCCGTGCAGGCCATGAGCCCATGGAGGTATTTTTTTTTCTCGCAACATCCACGCAGGTGGGTATTGGTGTGCACTCTGTCCTCGAACCTCCTGGGTGGCCTCCCCCCATTATCCCCCACATGGCCTTTTTTGATATATTTTTTTTTTTTTAGTGTGTTGCCTTGTGTGGCTCCCGTGGGAATCCACTGTATTCCGGCTGGGCACATGCAGGCTTGTCCTGAGTTTGGGTTGGATGCATGGGTTCATGACACACACACCCCTCCTGCTTCCCGTTTCCATGGGCTTGAAAAGGGTGTGGCAAAGTGACAGTGACTTACACAGTGACATTGGGCTCCCATGAGCTGTGTGGGCAGTCTGTAGTCAATACTGTGTGGACATCCCTAGTGGGTATTGTTGTTGTATTGTACACTGCATGGTGTATTGATATGTGCTTGTGCATCCATGTCTTCCTCCTAATTTGCAGGTTCCTTCCTCATGTCTTCACAAGGCCGTCTCCTTTGCAGATGGAGTTCATGTTGTATGCAGTACACTGACACATTTGCGTGCCAGCAACACTGTATAGTTGGAAGGGGTCGATGTGCTGGCTTATTCAGGTTGTAAGACTACCACTACTTTGACTTAGTACTGTCATGTTTTTGCAATGTTTCATGGTGTGTTGCTGTATGTGTTGGTGGTAAGTATTTGTTCATGTGTGCTGTTTGTTATTGATTACTGGGAGCATATTGTCTGTGGGCAGTTTCCATTTGGGACAGTGCACTTTGTGACACTTGTGTCAGGTCTTGTGCATTGCTTTGTTTGCTTTCACATTGCATGACATGCCATGGTGTGTTGGGTGGCTGAGCTGGGGAGAGGTCGGGTGACATGGTGCTGTTTTCATGTTGTATTTTGCAAGTGGGTTATCAATTTAGCAGCATAGATGTATGTCTTATAATGACACAGCATTGGTGGTGTTTCGGTAGGTAGGGATGCAAACAATGTAACACTTCCAGGTGACCAATCTCAGGCTGGTATAGTTGTGACAGTTGACTGTCCCTTATGTCGGCATCATTGATTGTCAGCTGGTGTGTGCCAGGGCTCTGTGCACTCCACAAGGGTGTGATTTTAGGTGAAGTAATTAGCCACCAGCTGCGTACGGGCTGCCTCACCAAGTGCCCTTTCCCCTCCCATGCGCAGTGGCCGTGCATGTGGTTGGGGATGTGGGGGCACCACCATGTCCACTGGCAGGCCCCGGCGTGTTGCAACGTTGTGCAGGATACATGCTGCCACTATGATCCTGCACACTACTGGGGGAGCGTATAGCAGCTGCCCACCAGAGCGGTCAAGGGACCAAAAGCGTAAATGAAACTGTCATCGGTGGACCCTGGATAGTTGGCATATACTGAGGTGATGATTCCCTTGGCATCACATACTACCTGCACATTGATGGAATGCCAGTGCTTGCGGTTTCTATAGATGTGCTCCGTTGCCCTGGGGGGACGTAGAGCCACATGGGTGCAATCAATGGCACCTAGCACTTTGGGGAATTGTGCCACCCCGTAGAAATCCTGGATGGCAGCCTGCCTTTCTGCAGGTGTTCTGGACAGGTACATGTGCCTGCGGACTGATGGGCGTGCAGTCATGATGGCCAACACCTGGTGTAGGCAGCGTGACTGCGTGGCCTGTGACACCCCCCCCCACTATAGCACTTGTCTGCTGAAATTATCCAGTGGCCAAGAAGTGCAGTACATTAAGCACCTTTTCAAGGGGGCTCAGTGCTTGGGAGCACAGGGTGGGTGATGTGAGGTCATCCTCCCAGTCACTCACCAAGTCGAGTATTATGTGAGGTGGAAACCTGTACCTCCCATACACCTGGTCATCAGGCATCCCAAAAAGGCTGGTTCTGGGTATAAAAATTCTGGGCCTGACTATCCTCCTCCTCCTGCGGTATCCCACGACCACTGCTGCAAGGAACAGTATATTCATCTTAGCGTCTGAGCTTGTTTGTTGTTTGCGCGCACTTTTATGCTACGTGGGTCCACTTACACCTGCTGGCATACGTGTTTCCGGATTAGCGCGTCTTTTTTGTTTTTGGTGCACGCATTAGCCCCGTTCGATTCCATGAATACGTGTTGTGGGCGCGCGTGTGGGCGTTCCGCGCATTTGCCTCCTGTACTTCCCCCGTGACGACCACATTTTCACGCGTTGTTCCCCATTCCGCGTGTTACGCCCCGTGTTACGCCTACTTTTGTTGTGTGTGCTGCGCTATGTGCGCTTTCGCTGTGCGCGTAGCGCACGCTGTTTGAAGATGTGTGCGCCAGCGTGTGCCACGCAGGATTTTAGCCCACATCCATGGATTTACTTGCGCACGGACTTCCATGAATCGCTGTGCGTGGGTTTCGCTGCGATTTTTGCACTTGCGCTGCGATTCGCACGCTTGCGCAGAAATTTTCATCGCACATTAATTCCATGAATCGGCCTGATAGTTTTTCCTGGACATAATGAAATCTTACCCAGTCAAGATAACCAAGCATTATGGATTGTAGACATTCTGTGCTTATTGGGGGTTAAGTAGACGTGCCTTTAGGTTTGGTGAATAATATTAGTCCGTGCGCTCTACCCCCTTTTTTTTGTTTATTATCCTTTATAGTTATTTATTCAATTTCTGACTAATCCATGCTATGTGGAGGTTAGTGGCTGCATGGCTACATAAAGACCAACATCCACCTATCGGTCTGTTAAATTAAGTAAAGAGACTAGTATCTGGCTCAAAACAAAAAAAACATAGGTTTATTTAATTCAAAAAATGTGTTTATAAATATTTTTAAAAAAGATTATATATAAAAATGCATAAAATAACTTCTCAATTTTAGGGAATGATATACACACTCAGAACCCAGGACTTTAAACCAAGTGTGGCACAACCCAGAAGACGGATGGCATAACGTTGCAGCATCTTCAACTATAACAGGACCCCAGGACAGTGGGAACCACTCACCGGTATTAAGGTGAGGATTCCCCCATCCTGACAAACTGACAATCAGTAGAGGTAACTGGTTGGTGAATCCTTCCTATACACCAATAATTTTCAGACTTACCCGATCCCCATCTCCCATCTCCCCTCTAACTCCTCAGGACCACAGAAATGTGTTCATTCAAGAACTACAATAGCCGAAGACCAACAGAAAAAACACTGTTAATGAATTGTTGATGAAAAATGTTTTTGTATTATGCAAACAAATGGAATGTAACTATGAATCACACTTGATGCGCTAAACCAATGTATTAGCACCTTGATAAAGCCCAAGAAATGGCAAAACACACGCACGTGCCTCCTAGTTTTGTTGCCACAAGTTCAAAAAAAATGTACGTATGTGAAAACATTGGGCCTCATTACAAGTGAGGCGGAACGGGTTAACGGGACCCGCTAAAGGAGGCGGACCAGTTAAACCCATTCCACCTCATTACAAGCTCCCCTCGTGGGACCCGGTAAGTAACGCCTGGTCAAACCAGGCGTGCTTACCGGGTCCCGCGAGGGGAAGAGGGAGCAAACAACGGGCTGCTCATAATTGGCCTGTTGTTTGCTCCCTCCCCATTCCCATTCAGCCCTATGGGGGCTGGAATGGGAATGGGGAAGGTCCGGGCCCGGGTTCCTGGAGGGAGCAATTACCAGGCCCTCCGAACTCGGAATGGCCCGGTAATTCCCCATTCTGGGAACCCGGACCCGATTTTGGCGGCAGCCATGCCGTCAATAGCGCCATGGCTACCGCCAAAATCGTAATGAGGCCCATTGTAAGCAATTGAATAAAAAACATATATTTCTTACTCACTAAACAGTGTGCAGCAGCAAATTATTGCAGAATGGAATTTTCACTAATAATGTATATATGAATGCGCACAGGCCTACATAGAAAAACAATCTCTTTACTTAAGTAGACATGACTTGCTGGACTTGATGCACACAATGGAATCAGGCCCTGTCATGCTTATTGGGCCTACTGAAATCTGGTGATGCTGTGAGAACAGGGCAGAATTGAATCTGGCATTGCTGTAACAACTGGACATAAAGGAATCCGACCTTGCTTTGCTAATTGGTCATAATTGAAAATGTCAATCCTGTGCTATTTGGACGTAATGGAATCTGTCCATGCTGTGCAAACGCAGCATAATAGAATATGCCCATACGGTACTAAAGGGGTTTAATGTACAGCTGCCATTCTCTTCACTCTGAGTCATTTCTACACCCATTCCGGTGGCTAATTGGAGCTAATGGAACCTAATCACATGGGATATAATATAATCAGCAAATTCCGTATTTACTTGATGTTTTATATCCAAGCATGCTGTGCTAAATGGTCACAATGTTAACAAGCCATGATTTGCTAACTGGGTAAAATGGGCTTTGTTGAAGATATTCTAAATGGAAAGAATGGAAACTAAAAAAGTGCTACATGGGTATACTGGGAGGTATGCAATAATGAGCAAAACAGGCTTAACTGTTTGTGAATAGCTGAGCATATGAAGGAAAAACATGGCATATGTTGCATGTATCTTGCATATAATGTAATTGCCTGTCATGTGGACATGATGAGAGCACCCGTGCTTTTGCTGACAATACCTGACAATGGTGTACGTACTTGGAGTTTTCGATGTACTATCTGGTAATCCCATGATTTCCTGGGCTTCTCAGCATGGCAATAGTGCAAATGGTTTGGGTTTTCATAGCAAAACCTGGCAATGGGGTGAGTTCTGGCTCTGGTGGCACTATATCATATATGATAACAATGCAT